>NC_044983.1:132315989-133519607 GCF_008728515.1 Papio anubis | reverse complement strand
TGCACATGTACCCTAGAACTTAAAGTATAATAATAATAATAATAAAAAGAATTTGTCTAGAGATGATCCTCAGAGTATGGCCAATCAGCAAGGGGGCAATAAAGCCAGCCTCTCAGGGTTCAACTCCCTAAAGGCTGTGTGACCTAAGGCAAGTTTTTAATCTCCCTACTCTGCTTCTTCCTGTCAGAAGGTTTGATACCAGCACACTAGCCATTTGGTGGTTGTGGGGGTCCCATGGGATAAGCTAGGGGCAGCTTCCAGTACAGTGTCTGGCAAGCAGCAAGGCTTCCATCAATGCTAGGAGCTATCTGTTGTTAATACCACACATATAATAAAATAGAATCACTGTTCTGATTTCTTTTGAATTGCAAGTTGAAGAAACTCTATAATTTACCTGGAAGATGGATAAAAGGAACATCCACAAGAAAAGTAGAAAGTGTGTATGTGGATATTCCTGGCACATTCACTGGACAGACTGCAGATTAACAACTAAAATAACTTGTTATTTACTTAATTAGCTTTTCTGGTGGATCTGAATCCCTCAAGTGAAATCCAATCATATCCATTTGGGAGTTAAAAATGGATTCTTTGCTTCAGCTTGTTTTAGTGAAGGCTAAGGGGTTTTGGAGGTTAAATGTTAATTTCACACCTGTTTCATGATAATTGTATTTAACCACTTTTCTGGAAAAGTTAGTGCTTGCCCTATTTGACAGGCATTTCCCACAAGCTTAAAGGGTTCCCTTTGTTTCCAGTTGCTGTGATCCAACTGATAGAAGTTCTTCCTGCAAAATCCAGACAACAGAAGACAGAAGACAGTTCTATTTTTACCCCCATCCCTGGAGAAATCTAGCCCTTACTGTGAATTTATATCTGTGTTTCACTCCACCAAGGTTTCTGCAGACAAACTTGCAAGACTCTTTCGGTCGGAAGGTTAAACATTTTACTAAGATTTCTGATTCCCAAATTCTCATTAGGATAGTATCAGGGCCCCCATTATAAAATGGGAGTGAAGCCTGCTGATATGGTTTCACTGTGTCCTCACCCAAATCTCATCTTGAATTGTAGTTTTTGTAATACCCACATGTTGTACGAGGGACCCAGTGAGAGGTAATTGAATCATGGGGGTGGTTACCTCCATGCTGTTCTCCTGCAGTGAGTTCGTTCTCAGGAGATCTGATGGTTTTATAAGGGGCTTTCTCCTATTTGCTCAGCACTTCTCCTTGCTGCTGTCATGTGAAGAAGGACATGTTTGCTTCCCCTTCCACCATGATTGTAAGCTTCCTGAGGCTACCTCAGCCCAGCAGAACTGTGAGTCAATTAAACCTCTTTTCTTTATTAATTACCCAGCCTTGGGTATTTCTTTATAGCAGTATAGGAATGGAATAATACAGTAAACTGGTACCACAAAATGTGGCAGTGACTTTAGAACTGAGTAACAGGCAGAAGTTGGAACAATTTGAAGGGCTCAGAAGAAGACAGGAAAATGTGGGAAAGTTTGGAATTTCCTAGAGACATGTTGAATGGCCTTAACCAAATTGCTGATAGTGATAAGGGCAATGAAGTCCAGGGCGAGGTGTCTCAGATGGAGATTAGGAACTTCTTGGGAACTGGAACAAAGGTGATTCTTGCTATGCTTTAATAAAGAGACTGGCAACATGTTCCCCCTTCCCTAGAGATCTGTGGAATTTTGAACTTGAGAGAGATGATTTAGGGTATCTGGCGGAAGAAATTTCTAAGTGGTAAAGCTTTCAAGAGGGAACAGAGCATAAAAGTTTGGAAAATTTGCAGCCTGATGATGCAATAGAAAAGAAAAACCCATTTTCTAGAAAGAGACTCAAGCCTGCTGCAGAAATTTGCATAAGTAATGAGGGACCCAATGTTAATCACCAAGGAAATGGGGAAAATGTCTCTAGGGCATTCCAGAGACCTTCTCGGAAACCCCTCCCATGACAGGCCCAGAGGCCCAGGAAGAAAAAATGGTTTTGAGGACCTGGGACCAGGGCCCCCTTGCTGTGCGCAGCCTAGGGACTTGGTGCCCTGTGTCCCAGCTGCTCCAGTTGTGACTAAAAGGGGCCAAGGTATAGCTCAGCCCATGGCTTCAGAGGGTGCAAGCCTCAAGCCTTGGCAGCCTCCACTTGATGTTGAGCCTGCAGGTGCACAGAAGTCAAGAATTGAGGTTTGGGAATCTCCGCCTAGATTTCAGAGGCTATATGGAAACTCCTGGATGTCCAGGCAGAAGTTTGCTGCAGGAGCAGATCCCTCATGGAGAATCTCTGCTAGGGCAGGGCAGAAGGGAAATACAGGGTCAGAACCCCCACACGAGTCCCCACTGGGACATGGCCTAATGGAGCTATGACAAGAGGGCCACCATCCTCCAGACTCCAGTATAGTAGATCCACCGATAGCTTGCCCCATGTGCCTGGAAAAGCCACACTCAACATCAGCCCATGAAAGCAACCAGTAGAGGAGACTGTACCCTGCAAAATCAAGGGGCATTGCTACCCAAGGCCATGGGAGCTCACCTCTTGCATCAGCATGACCTGGATGTGAGAGATGGAGTCAAAGGGGATTATTTCAGAGCTTTGAGATTTAATTACTGCCTTATTAGATTTTGGACTTGCATGGGACCTGTAACCCCTTTGTTTTGGCCAATTTGGAATAGATATATTTACCCAATGCCTGTACCCTCAATGTATCTAGGAAATAACTAACTTGCTTCTGATTTTGCAGGCTCATAGGCAGAAGGGACTTGCCTTGTCTCAGTTGAGACTTTGGACTTGGACTTTTGGGTTAATGCTGAAATGAATTAAGACTTTGGGGGACTGTTGGAAAGGCATGATTGTGTTTTGAAATGTAAGGACATGAGATTTGGAAAGGATCAGGGTGAAATGTTATGGTTTGGCTATGTCTCTACCCAGAGTTCATCTTGAATTATAGTTCCCATAATCCCCACATGTGGTGGGAGAGATCTGGTGGGAGGTAACTGAATCATGAGGGCAGTTACCTCCATGCTCTTCTTGTGATAGTGAGTGAATGCTCACCAGATCTGATGGTTTTATAAAGGGCTTTTCCCCTTTTGCCCAGCACTTCTCCTTGATGCTGCCATGTGAAGAAGGATGTGTTTTCTTCCACTTCCACCATGATTGTATGTTTCCTGAGGCCTCCCCAGCACTGTGGAACTGTGGGTCAGTTAAACCTCTTTCCTTTATACATTACCCAGTGCCAATTATTTCTTCATAGCAGAGTGAGAACAGACTAATACACCTGCTCTCTGCCCTTTCAGTTGGCATAAACACTTTGCATTAACAAACTGGCCTCTAATCTGATGTAACTTCCAGTCTAACCAACTCAAAGCTGCTGGAGTCTTTACAAAACATAGATCTTACCGGGTAACTCTCCTGCTGAAAACATTCAGTGCCTCCTTTTTATACAATAAACAAATTCTCTATTCTTTAATGTGTCATTAATTACTGTATTAAACTGTAACTCCAATTTACCATCCCAAATTCACTTTTCACTGTCACAGTCTCTTGTCCTCTAGGTGTAGCACAAAGACCGTTTCTTCTAGAAAGATTTCTCTCATGTCCCTGAAGTAGAGTTGCTTCTTTCCCATGCTAACGATTACATACCATTTATTAAATGCTTATTATGTACTAGACATGAGGCCTAGGTGAGGGCTTGGAATACGAGAGGTGCTAAATAACAATCAACTGAATTAATGGCCAAGGGTTTTACATGTGCTGTCTCATTTAATCCTTCTAAAAGCATTCTGGTATGTACTGAAACTGAAACTCACATGCTCAAACTAACAGAGTTAACAAGCAGAGGGCTCAGATTTGCAACATGGGTCTGTCTAACCGTAAAAACCATCCCTTTAATTCCTACCCAACACTGGGTTCCCACTCCACTCACTTAACAGGTATTGCTCAGAATTAGAGTTTGGTCTACGTGTGTTTCTGCCGGACTCTGAGACTTTAATGATGTCAGACTTGATTTATCTCAGAGTTTCCAGACATGGCCTCTCTAGAAGTGGCCAAAGCTTTTGCCACCCACCTTGAAGGAAGCATATTTTCGCCACGTGCAGCACTATACACCTCATCCCATTGCACCTTCTCATCATCCCTGTTGGGTTAGTATCACATCTCATTTTTTAAAAATTTTCGGCTTGGTGCAGTGGCTCACACCTATAATCCTAGCACTTTGGGAGGCTGAGGCAGGTGGATTGCGTGACCTCAGGAGTTTGAGACCAGTATGACCAACTTGGTGAAACCCTGTCTCTACAAAAAATTTAAAAAAATTTAGCTGGGCATGGTGGCTCCTGCCTGTAGTCCCAGCTACTTGGGGGGCTGAGGCAGGAGGATCACTTGAGCCCAGTTGGCAGAGGTTGCAGTGAGCTGAATTTCAATTACTGTGCTCTAGCTTGGGTGACAGACAGAATGAGACCCTGTCTCAAAAAACAAAACAAAACAAAAAAACAATAAAAATAAAATAAAATAAATGGAAATTACTTTGACTCATTCATTGACTTATATGTTGAAACAGACGCTAGAAAAGTTAGGTGACTTATCCAAGAATTCCCCAAAAAGTAAGTGGTAGGGCTAGATGATAAGATGGTCTTGACTCCAGCCGATGAAAGAACAATTTGATCCCAGGGCCCCAGAATCTGCTGCAGGAAGCTCTGCCTTTCCTTCCGCAGGCTGTCTGTCACCTTCTCTTGCCTCATCTTCAGCAGTGACAGCCTGCTAATCGCAGGACCTGACCTCGCTAGCCTCACCT
This sequence comes from Papio anubis, assembly GCF_008728515.1. NCBI lineage: Eukaryota > Metazoa > Chordata > Mammalia > Primates > Cercopithecidae > Papio > Papio anubis. Next base: position 133,514,831 of record NC_044983.1, on the reverse strand, counting down.
CATGGAGGGCAGACAGATCATGCCCTTAACTCTGCATTGAGGACGTGATTTGCCAGCCTTGGAGTGCGTTAGGAGCTAGGGAATATCCTTTGGGAATATTCTTCACAGGATGATAATACTCTCTGCTGCTTTCTGGATTCTATATCTCCTGTCACTTCCCAAGGTCAGGTCTGCTCTCCTTTGTTTCTGTAACTGTGAATATTGTAACATTTTCTACCAATCTCTACCACAACAGCATAACTTCACAAATGCAAATGGGCCCACTTCATTGGACTGTGAACTCACTGAGGGAAAGATCTATTCCAAAGTATTTTTATATTCCATAGTAGAATGTACTGCATATTCTCTTACACTTTTCCTAGAGCACAGCAGGCCCCTAGTAAATACCCATTGAGTAAAAGAATAATGGAGCCAGGAAAGGAACCCAGCAGATGGATGTGGTCACTGGATCACACCTCCAGGGGCACCAGCTCCTGGTCACATGGCATGGGTCAGATTGGGTAACTAATTTCCTACTCTCTGACCCCAGCAGAGAACAGGGGCTTCAGGACAGGAACAGCAAACGTAGTGAAAATTCTAGTCTCCTGTACCTGCACTTAAACTCTCAGCACTAAGAAGCCATTCAGAAAAGGGAAATTAGGAAAGATTCCTTTTGGAAATGCCATGCTACAACATTCTATGCATAAACACTGCACACATGCAACTTTTGCCCATGTGCATATGTAATGTTTTGAAATTATTTCATGCACCGATCTGGCCATGCTCGGAGTAGGTATGAAGACAGGCAAGCACAGTACAATATGCTACATGTTGTCAGTTCTGTCCCTCCACTTGGGACATTCATAGAACCTCAGTGGTTCACATGATCTTGAACATGTTCTGGGAAAATTCACAGAAGGGAAGAATCAAACCATATGCATGGGCTGGGCACGGTGGCTCATGCCTGGAATCCCAGCACTTTGAGAGGCTGAGGAGGGTGGATAACCTGAGGTCAAGAGTTTGAGACCAGCCTGGCCAACACGGTGAAACCCCAGGTCTACTAAAAATTACAAAAATTAGCTGGGCTTGGTGGCAGGTGCCCGTAATCCCAGCTACTCAGGAGGCTGAGGCAGGAGAATCACTTGACCCCGGGAACCGGAAGTTGCAGCAAGCCGAGGTTGTGCCATTGCACTCCAGCCTGGGCAACAAGAGCAAGACTCCATCTCGAATAAATAAATAAATAAATAAATAAATAAATAAATGGACCTTCTACATTTGAACAAATAACTACTTGGGGAAGAAAAAGAAAACTAAGCCCCTATCATGTGCCTGGCACTATCTTCATTTGAGATTCACTAAAATCTTATGTAGATGGGATACACATTAGTATCCCTGTTGTAGAGGATTATATGGCTCAGGAACATTAAATGACTTCTGAAAGAAGGCGCAGTTAGAAAAATGTGAAGCCAGACTCCAAGTCTTCCTGGTGTAAGCCATAGTTTGCAGGTTTTCGATTTCCGGGTTCCACACCAGTCTCCCCTTGGGAACCCCTCCTTACTCTCTCCCACGCTCCTCAGTGAGAACCAAAGCTTAAACCTGCAGCCTTAGAGAAACTCCCTTGCGTGTGCTGATCTCTCCTGGAAAACTCCCTGCCCCTCCACCACACCTGCAATGGAAGGTAGGTCCCACATATCAGGGCTGCCTCCAAACTTCATACCTGATCAAGGGCTGCTGCAGAGCCACCAGGGCAGCATGGACGGTCACCGAGATCACAGACAGGTGGAAATAGTCGAACATGACCGGGACCTGGTGGTGCAGACCATTCCGGGGGTGGAAGTGCAGGCCAAGCGTGCGGCTGCTGACCATCGGTGCCCCGGCCACATCCCTCAACCTAGAAGGCAAGCATGTGAGCTCATGTGAGAAATGGTGGGTTGCCCCTGCTGTCATCCTAGCATACCTGTATTAAGCCCCTCCATGGGCCAAGCGCCATGCATACATCGTCTTATTCAGTCCTGCAAGTGCTCTGCCTGGTAGAGATCATTTTTCCCATCACTGGCAGATGAGAAAACCAGAGTTCAGAAGTATTGCTGGATATCACACAGCTGCTACACAACAGATCTGGTGACATGCTGCACTGTCAGGGACATCAAGCTCATGTGTCAGTGATGGATAGGAAGCACACACTAGCTTTTCAAGACTCTTCAACACTGAAGCCTCCTACTTTTTCCACTTCTTTTTTATTTCCCCTATAGATGTCCAGATGTCCAGTGCTCTCCTCATAATGCTGCACTGACTGTGTGAGCCTATGTTTTCCTACCACTTAAGGGACTATGATTAATGCATCTTTATAATCCCAATACCTAGCCTAGTATCTGGCAGGTATTGAGAATATAAATCCAAAATAAAATGAACAATTGACTGACTGAACAAACAAAAGAATGAATGATACCCAAAGCACAGTGCTTAAATAATCTGACTAGTTTCATCAAGGGTTCCCCAATGTCTGCTCCAGTATTTTGTAATTGACACGTATCTGAGTCTAAGAGATTAAACCAACTGGCACAAGACCCAACAGCATCTTTGATGATTAAAAGAAGATTGGTTGTTGCCTATATAAAACCTGGGGCCATGTTCGCCCCAGGAAGACCCAGCACTAATCTCAAATCCTGAGAACCAGTCATTTGGGCTGTGCAAATTTCTCTGAAGCAGAACACAAGGGAAACCTGGGAGGAGCATCTTTCACGAGGAAAGCAGAGAGGAAATGCTTGTCCTCCATCCATAGATAAGGAAATGAAGCACAGAAAGGGCCAGATGGAGGGAGCAGCCTCTGAAGACCCAACACCACGGGCTTTGCTTCCTTGAAACCCTTGTTGCTTGTGTGCAAACAAAGGCCAAGTGAAAGAGCCAGCTAAATTATTGGAACTCAGGATGACTCCATAGATTGAATATGAATAATGGTCCCCTGGTACCAGAAAGAAACCTGTTGGGGAGAGGATGAAGGGTCTACCCCATGAATCTCAGCAAGGTGTTAACATTTACATTATTTTTAATTCTGGCTACAATGTATTGAGAGCTTATTATGAACTGAACACGGTACTTTTCCCTTTAATCTGCATGGCAATTATAGGAGGTATTTATTGGCATTATTCTGTTTGTAGAAAAGGAAGTAAAGTCAACAAAAGTTAATTAAAGCCACAAGACAAAAATGTAATCTTGGACCAGGTCTTCCTGATTCACAGTTATTTCTGAGTTACTGCTCAATATTGCTTTGAATCCAGTCAGACCCAGGTTCCTACGAATCACAGATATATCCCTAGGGCTTGAACAACAGAATGTTAAATACATATCAGTGTAGCAAAGATGGCAAAAATGTTCACAAGAATTTAAGCCACATTAGTAAGAGTAAAGAATTAAGAATGAAGAGGTGGTAACTCTCCTGTGCTCTTAAAGAGATATATCCAAAATGGAGATAAAACTTAGGTCCTGGTGGTGGTGCAGAGAGGTCTCTAAGCTCTGAAATGATGGTGGTAAACTTGATTGCACTGATAAGACAGTGTCTGAATTTTTATAAGGGAAATAAAGCAAACAAAAAAAATTAAACAAACAAAAAACACACACAGAAATAGCCCTACTATTTAATCTGGAAATGACATAAATAAGGTTTCTTCTTTATTTTTTTGAGATGGAGCCTCACTCTGTCACCCAGGCTGCCAGGCTGGAGTGCTGTGGTATAATCTCGGCTCACTGCAACCTCCGCCTCCTGGGTTCAAGAAAACCTCCCACCTCAACCTCCCAAGTAGCTGGGATTACAAGCCTGAGCCCACACCCAGCTAATTTTTATATTTTTTAGTAGAGACGGGGTTTCACCATGTTGGCCAGGCTGGTCTTGAATTCCTGACCAAAAGTAATCCTCTTGCCTTGGCCTACCAAAGTGTTGGGATTACAGGTGAGAACCACTGTGCCTGGCCAAGAAGATTTCTTTTCTGAACTGCCATCCAGACTTGGGATTTGTCTGGGTGGTCGCAAGAAATAAAACTGAAGTCTACTGAGGGCAGATGCACAGGGATGAATCGTTCCTTGAAATAAAGAAGAATTTCCCAATCAGCAGAACTATTCAGGGCAGAATGGGCCATGATGTGAAGAGTGAGGTCCCCATCCCTGTGCAAACAAGTTTTGATGGGTCTTTGCAGAGGAACAAGTACAAATATGAGGTTAGAATAAAGCAGAGTTTCCTCACCTCATAACATTGCTTTGGGGACTGAGTCATGCTTTCTTGTGGTGGGAGGGGGCACTGCTGACTTGTGGACTGTACGACGTGCAGCAGCATCTCTGGCCTTTACTCACTAGACGGCAATATCTAAGTGTGACAATCCTATCTGCTTCACACCATTTCTGGGATTTGTTCTAACGCTCTAGAAGAGGTTGGCCTTCTTTCAGATCTATAAAGTCAGAAGTGAAGCCCCGCCCTTACTGTGCTCACATCTCCCCTCAAGCATCCTCCTCAGCTGTGATAACCAAACATGTCTCTGGGCAAGGCCACATGTCTCCAGGGGTCAGAATCCTCCCGCCTGCATTGAGAGCCACCAGACAAGACAAATTTCAGGAGCTCTTCTGTCCCAATATGAGAGGCTCTGCTTCTCCATTTTGTTCCCACCCAGGCCTATGTGATGCTAAAGAAGCCAGATGACTTGGTCATGTTTCAGAGCCTAATGTCCACCCCAGGATATGCCACGGATGCCTTGTCATCCTTAAACTCAATTTATGAAAATTTTAAAATGTGGCATTTTCAATCTTCCCCAGCCTCTGACTTCCTGTTCATCTTAGCTAATCTTATAGTTCATGAAAACCCTTGCCCTGATTATTATTAAGTGCTTGGGAGAGGAAGCAACACATTGAAGCCTGGCCTCACTTCCAACTAGGAAGCCATAAAGAGCAAGAGGACATTTAGCCATCAGATTGCGTACTTGGCCTGCTACATATATTATCTCCCTTAATCATCAAACAGACCTATGAGGTATATATTCTATAATGATATCTATTTTGTAACTGAAGCTACTGAGATTTATGAAAGTGTGGGACTTCCCCAATGTTTTATAGTTAATGAGTGCAGAGTCTAGGTTGCTGAGTTTTATACACTTTGATTAAACCAGTCACCGGTATACAGGCTCTCCGTTAACTACTGTTTTGCTGAACAGAAAGTCTCATTTACTGTGTACACTATGGCTTATCACATGGAGGGCAGGTGGGAGGCTGATTTCTAGGCTGAGCTTGGAGTTAGCCGCAAGGTTCTGTGATGAATTGGAAATGTCTACCATACAGCTATGAATGAATATCTGGGAAGGAAGTGGAACAGAGTGATAGGGCGGGGTGGGTTACTGGAGGTGTTAATGACAGAAACCCCAGATGGTTAGAGGAAAATAGGAGCACCATAACGTCAGGGCTTTACTTCTGAGTTTATAGCTCGGGAAGAAGGCCAGCCTCTTTTAGGGCTTCTGAGTTCAGTATGGTGCTAGAACAAGTCCTGGTGATGGGGTGAAGCAGGTAGGATTCCTCAAGTCTCTACACTATCCTGCTACGGAGAAAGCAGATGTGATGAGAAAGGCAGGTGGCCAGAGGGCTGGGGTCCAGATAGAGACAAAAATGAGGCATCTGTGAAGTTGAACCCAGACTGTGGCACGACCATGGACAGATACTCCTGCCAGCCCAGGGACCAGGCAAGACTGGCTACACATCAGTGGATGCCCCTTCTCAATTCCCATACACGATCAAGTCCCTAACACTTCAGTAGACATCCATCTTTGGTTCAAATCCCCTTGGACTCAACTCCTCATGTTATGAACAGTCCCATAACGGATTAGACAGATTTCAGAGATAGGACAGTCCTTGAGAAGGGGAAGAAGTTCTGCGAAGAAATCTGACCTTTTTTTTATTGTGTTTTGTTTTGTTTTGTTTTGTTTTTGAGACAGGGTCTTGCTCTGTCACCCAGGCTGGAGTGCAGTGGCACAATCACGACACACCGTAAACCTGAAGTCCTGGGCTCATGCAATCTTTCCACCTCAGCCTCCCAAAGTGCTGGGATAACAGGCATGAGCCACTGCCCCTGGCCAAATCTGAACTTTGAAGGGATGAGGGAAACAGTTCTGCCAGCATTGACTCATCAGCTTCCCAATTCCCCATTCTCCAAAGGAAAAGGGGAAACATTTGTTGGAGAGGTTACAGAGACCAGAAGTGAAAATTGACTTTAATTTGCAGATAGTGGTCAGCGTGTGCTGAGATTCTGCTAACAGAACGGAGAAAGAAGGAGTTTTCCTCCCTTTGCCTAAGCCAAGAGAGGAGGTCTTCAAGGGAGATTGCCCTGTATCCCCTAGAACAGTGGGAATGCAGTTCCTAGTGCTCAACTCATTCTGCAAAGGCCATCAGGAGAGAAGCTGAGGGTGGCTGGATTGGTCTAAACAAAAGTGAGCAGGCTTGGCAGAGGAGGTTATGTGGAATGGGGGTTAAAGTGTCTGTGTTCATTTCCCATGGGCCAGATGAGTGTGCTTTGGAAAAGTATCCACCCCCGAAGAGCTTCTTGCAAGGAATGAGTCACCCAGCCTCTTGTGAGGCATCACTACATCAGATAACTGCAGGGATGGGGCTGGGTGAGAGTCTTCTGGTCAGGGGTACCTAAGGAGTCTATCTCTAAGGAATTCACAAGAACATCCTAAGGCCAATTCAGGGTTTACCATATGACAATCCTACTCACAAATGAACCCCTGCCCTTTTCTCCACTGTTTCCCTCCTTACTGTGCCTGACCCTGCAAAGCCTGCAAACTGCAGTGGGGAAGAAATGGGGGATATGAAGTCCCCCACCATGCCCTGTTCCTACACTGGGAGTTTTCTACGCTAGGAAAGCCTGGATCTGGAGGTGAGGTAGAGAAAGGAGGCAACAGAAAGAAGCTATACAATGGATGAGGTTTAGAGTTCTGATATGATACTTCACTGGACTTTTCACACCTAAAAAAAGGATGACTTACTCATTAGCGGAAATATCCCAGCTTAGTGGCCTGACAGCTCAGCCCAGGGTAGGAAGAAGAGGCCACAGAACAAGCCGAAAGAAAGCAGTTATGAGAAAGAAGAAAGTTGCCTCCTGCTTATTTAATGAGCGGGTTACAGATAAATGGAGTTTCCAGTTTCAGAGTTGAAACATAACAGCAGATATGTCACACAAAGACGTTGAATCCTGAGAGAATCTCCTTTGATTCAGAATCCTTTGATTCAGAAGGGGATTTGCCATTTGTAGCTTCATAGGGTCGTTAATCTAAAACCCCCAATTATTATCACATTGTAAGATGTGTGAAGGTGTCAGACATGAGAAAGTGCCAGTTAATAAAGCCAACAAGTTATGAGATTTCTGTGTATGCATTTGAGCTGCCTGCCTAAAATGTATGTGGTTTGAAATGACCACACAAACTTTCTTAGCCCACACCCCTGAGTAAGGGACATTGCAGCTGATCAGGAGATGCTTATCTGAGAGACGTTCTGAGATTCATGGCCTATGAGACTATCCCAGGAGTAGGGAAGCGGGGAGGAGAGCATCGTGCTTCTACAATTCAATACTTTCCATTTCCATGACACTCACTGCTGTTCACTGTCGGTAAAGTGCAGATCCACCTTGAGTTGAAAATCTACTTCACTCAGCGCATCTTCCATCTGCAAAAGAAACAAAGTCCAAGGGATTTCAGGAGTCAAATATTGTCCAAATGAAATACTTAGCTTGTCTACTTCCCAAAGTAGAGAAACACCATCTTGTCCAAAAATCAATGCCATTTATGCTGAAAGCAGAATTTCCATGTATGTTTCATGGAGTTCTGGGTGAACAGGATATCTGGGAGTATTACACAAAAAGAAAAAAAGAAGGGATTTACATACTCAGTTTGGAGAAAGTCAATTTGCAAAAAAAAAAAAAAATGCTAAACAAGTTTCTTTATTGCAGGACTTTCGAGAGTCTCATTTGGATTTGATCTAGAATCCCATTTGGGGCAAGAGTCAAGTGTTCTGTAGCACCTCCTTTGGGAAGGATGGAGCAGGGAACTCGCAGTGAAATTCCACTTGGCTAGCAATGGGATTAAGTCAGAACAAGGTCATCTCTAACCCTCAGGCATCCTCTCAGGGCAGGCATCATGGCCCACGGGTCCAGAGGAGGAAGCTCATGTTTGGGAAAGCAGTCACTTCTTCAGGTGGCTCAGCTTCATAAGAAAGCAGCTTTTTCATTTTTGTCTTGAAATCCATTGTATTTAACCATTTTCACTTTAAGACACTGGCATTTTATGTCCTACCCATGGCCGCATTTATCCTTTGCTTTAAGAAAAAATAAAAAAAGAAAACATACTTTTTAAACACAGGAATCTTTATTCTTCCTGCCAGTTTCTCCTATATACCTGGAAGATGGTACCCCTAGTTCTCCTTTTTTAACATCACTCCCAACTCAAGGGGGTGTTACTTGCTAAATACCAGATCTCGCCACCACCTCTACTCAGAGGTCAGCCCAGGGTCAGTTCTACACACCTGTCATAGGACTTGGCCTCCTCCTCATTCACAGGCAGGATGCAGCCCTTTTTGTCTGTAACCACAAAATGCCGTGTCTTGTTTATCTTGGTATTTAACGGTGCCTATTACAATTTTGGAGGCGGTGTTATCACCTGGAAGCTTGTGAGCCAAGTATTGTCTGCTGATGTGTCTTGTTTAGTCCCCATAGTATTTTTGAAAATGTTTTCAACAAATTGCAAACATTTACAATTCAGGCAATTTCATATTTGCATTATGGGTTTTTAGCTTCTGCAAAAAAACAAAAAACAAAGCAAAACAAAACCCTGGACTTGGGAGTGCTGGGCTGGCATTTAGAAACTCATTTAGAAACTCTGTTTCAGGGTTCAATCACCTGATCTGTTTCAGATCAGGTAATTGCTGTCCCTTCTACCACCATTCACAGTATTCACTGACACCCGTCTGACCTGCATCTAAAAGCCCCTGGCTATTTTCTTGTGTAGTGTTCCCAGTAATCCTTGTATGATTAAGAGAGAGACTAGTTTTAATTCATTCTTGATCCCTTGCTCCAGAAATAGTGTCTGCTACATAGAAAGTATCAATGCATCTTTGAGGAATAAATAAAGCTTTTTCCCCAATCCCCACCTTTTTTGGTTTTCATTTCTTTGCAAGAATCTCCTCATCTTCCTGAGATGGAAATCTCTTACCCAAAGATCTCTTAGGAAATGTCTTCCTGGTTAAGCATAATTCATGGAGAGATATACAGATGGAATTTATCTTTAGGTCTCCAGGGTTTAAAATTTGTTATTTAAAAAAAAGCATTTAAAAGTTAACATTTTGCTGAATCCAAGTGCTATAAATAACTTCCTTTCCTAGCTTTGTTTTGCATAATCATGAACCTAGCTTCAAACACACAAGGAACGCATTGCAGCCTCTTGTCACCAGGAAGGGAGGGAGACTGGCAACGTAAGCTTCCCAACTACCTTCTGAGCACGCATTTGCCTGGGTAATGAAAATTCAATGTAAACTCCAGTTTTAAACTTGCTGCAGTTTCCTTAGGAACTGGGAGAGAAATCACTGGCCTGGATAAGCTGTGGCTAAATTGAGCTGGGCTATAACTTTACAATGCTTCAATGAATCTTATTTGCAAGATATTCCAGAATGAAGTCACTGCCTTTTCTAAACATTTATTCCATGGTTGGCTGTTGACTTCCTACCCACCCCCCCCCCCTTCAAAAAGACACACACACACACACACACACCATACAAACATATGATTTTCCTTTATTCTGCATTATCTCAATTAGAGTCATCATCTCCATTCAAGGGTTATTTTCTCACGAACAGGAAGTAGTTCTGCAAACTAGTAGAAATAATATAAGAAGCTAATATTTACAGAAGAGTTATTATTTGGCAGGCAATAAACTATCATTATACGTATACTATTTTATTTAACATGGATAAAACTATGAGTTGGGAAAGACTGTCCTGCATTTACCCATGAGGAAACTGAGGCTCCCTGTGCTAAAGGCATTTTCTCAAACTCAGTTAGTGAGAGTCCCACATCCCAGATGCTGTCAAGGGCTCCATTTCTTCAGCTTTCTCCCATGGTCATGTGTGTGTTCTAGGTTGGACGTTCTCTCACTGCTTGGTTTCAACTCATAATGGTGACTCTCTTGTTTTCTCCTCCATTCTTAACTACTATCTTGGGATTTGTTGCAGCCTGATAGCTAAGAGAGCAGCTTCTGAAATCAAGATACATGTGTACAACTCTTAGTTCTATCATTTCATATCTATGAGACCTGGCGCCAGTCAACCTCTCTGTTGTTTTCTCATCTGTAAAATGAGAGTAAAATAATTACATTTACTCACAAAGCATTGTTATTGTGTGAATTAAAATTTAAAAATGTACACAAAGGGCTTTGTTTACAATTGAACTGACAATTCTCAACAAAGGTTAGCTATTATTATTGCTGTCATTTTCAACCATAGGGGGCCCGGCCACATGAAGGACCCATTCTTCTACCAACTTCACATAGTGGTCCTGCATGCTGGTCACAAACACAGACTTTATGATCAGAGGGCCCAGGTTCAAACCCTGGCTCTACAACTTCCAGGTGGTACGACTTTAGATAAATGCCTTCTCTAAGTCACTGTATCCTCATCTGTAAAACAGGAGTAGTAAAACACCTCTCATGTTGTTGCAATAATTCAATGAAATATTCCAGACAAAGAAATCAGCACAGCGCCTGCCATACAGCACATACCTTGTAGGTATAAGATGCTGTTTGTTGGGGTTCAATCAGGCTGGGGGGAAAAATATTAAAGATAGTTATAGTAATAGTCAAAAACTCTCTTGGAAGGCCTGAGAGTTTGCACAGCTTCAGATTGCTTGGCGGAAGGCAGCCAGGGTCTCTTTGCAGGAGCCAGAAAGATTAGGGTACAAGTACAGAAGAATGTGGGAAGTTAATCTTCCTATCCTGTTTACTTATATGGGCTTAAGACTAACCTTTGTCCTACCAGGCACACTTTACTGCCTCCTACTTGGTGGTCAGCAGAAGTTTATTACCCGCAAATGGTGTTTACTTTAGGCCTGAGAACCTGGCCTTTAATCTTTACCCTCTAGTGGTGTTTACTCACAACTTTTGTTAATTAGTCTTACTGAATAAATAAGAGCCTCACTAACCCATATGGGCCCAGTCGCAACTGTTTACAGAACTCAGCTTGGAGCCTTTAAGCAGCTCAGACCCTCAGCTGGACTGGCAAAGCAGAATATCTGTGTGTCAGTGTATGTTTATTCATCCATTGCCGAATCAGGGGTCTGCAGGAACAGACCCCCTGCAGCTAGTGTCCCCGTGAAAGGAGCGCTGCCTCCGCTGTTAGGGCTAAGATCCTTGTGATTGTTCTTATAACTCATCCTCAACTCCTTTCACTCCCCAGTAGAAGCTTTTCTTCTCCCAACTACCCTGGACTATCAGTAACTCCAAGCCTATTTCATGCCCAAATCTTAGAGTCAACTTCCATTTATCATTCCTTTCTACATGATGCCTGCCATCTCCTATGCTCAACCTGAACCCAGTCCTAAGGGCTGCACTTGGCGGCCATGCAGCTCACCCTTTCAACTCACACAGTTTCCATTCACACAGTTACGACCTCTGCCATGATGCTCACCAAGACACCATGCACTACAGCAGCAACTGCCTGTACGCCCTTGGTCTCCTGGGCCCCATTTTCTATATTATTGCCAGACTGACCTTTCTAAATGCCAGGTCTCCTCCTTCTGTCCTGAAGGAGACTCCTACCTTTAAAAAAAGAGAAACATGACCTTCGGCAGAGTCTCTATGGCTCTCCATGCTGTGTCCTCAACCTTCCTTTCTAGCTTTGTATCCCTGCCAGTTTCCAGCCCATTCCAACAATGCTTTCTCCCCCAAATCTGCCTTCTGCTTTACTGCTTTTTATGGGCCTTGCCGTCTTCTGTCTCAGGAGCTCTTAACTGGTTACTGTGGAAATCTTGTCCATTTTTCTACTTATCCAAACTCTGAATCAACTCAGGCCCCTCTCTGCTTCCAGCAAACAAAAAAAAAAAAAAAAAAAGAAAAAGAAAAAAAACCCCACCTCTGTCTGAATCACTAGGTCTGGCATGGGCTCATGAATCTGCATTTTGTATGAGTACTGCCAGGGGACTGTGATGCCGGTGCAGCAAGGAATTACACTTTGGAAAATGCTTTTCCTTTTTAAGCCTATGAAAATGCAATCTTGCTCATAAAATGTGTTTAATATATAATCTTTTCCCCTTCTTCCTCAGAGTGGCAAGCATTTTGCTGTTAATAATTGTATCTGCTTTTTTGCTCTGCCTGCTAGGAGCTTAGAACTAAATGTATGGATCACCATTAGCAAATATCCAGAGGGTGTTTGCGCATTTTGGTCCCCTACATTTACCCCAGCCTTTATTTTCCTGTATGTGTTTCTCCTCCACTCTGCCTCATTCCATTGCTAGCTTTTCTTTTTACTATTCTATGCATTTTGTAAGCCTTCCCAAATCTTCTGTGGGATTACACAGCGTATATAAATAAAATATACACACTACCTCCAGACTCACTCTTTGCAACTGTTATTATAACATCTCTTCCTACACCTTAACTTGTGATTAGTTCTGTCCATGGTCATCTCTTGCACTTATCTGTGACCTCAATGCATAACTGAATCTTCCTCATGTCTGAATTTCTGATAGCGGGTGGAATCACGTGTTTGACGAATAGGCATTTCATAAATGTCTGTGGTTCACAATCATGTCTATGTGTATCCATGAACATAATTTCTGGCCGACTGGCTATAAGCAGTGTTTTGGTTGTCATAAGCAGACTGATACTAACTGGAAATGCATCCATTCCAAATATACAGTGTTTACAGACATATCCAATTAACTTTTATTATCCCTGATTTGTATATAGCAATTAGCTGTGACATTGTTTGCTGCCATATGGATTACCCCCAACACAATAACAAATTATTAGCTTACAGAGATAAGAAATTTGATAGGAAGAAGAAAACAACATGTAATATGAAACAGACTCCCCATTCAACTTGAGAACTAAGGTTGGCTACAACCTCACATGAGTTAAGGTTGAGGGTTGGGAAGGTCAAACTTGAAGGCTTTAAATTGTCAGGGACAAGAACAATTCTCTGACGGAATTAAATGGAGCAATGGCCAGGATACCTGAATAATACCCAAACCCAGCCTCCATCATTGGTTTGTCATAAGCATTCTGCCAGGGTAGCTCTTTGAGATCAATGTCCCAAAGGGCAAAGGCCCATGGGAAAAAATGGAGCACTGATTTCTTATTGGAGTTTGGGGAAGTGGACCTTGAGCTTGCAGTCTGTTTAACTGGGAGTTCATGACCACTCTAGGCAACCTAATGGTCTTGTTTCCTAAACTAAAGGTATCAACTTGAGTCCAGGAAGGAATTAGAGGCTACACTCAAAATGAGGACTCTAGGTACAGTTTATTAAAGGGATGATATACAAAGTGTGTGGAAGATTTAGAAAAAGCAACTAACAGCTGGGTGCAGTGGCTCACCCCTGTAATCCCAGCACTTTGGGAGGCTGAGGCGGGTGGATCACAAGGTCAGGAGTTTAAGACCAGCCTGGCCAACACAGTGAAACCCTGTCTCTACTAAAACTACAAAAAAAAAAAAAAAATAGCCAGGCGTGGTGGTGGGCAGCTGTAATCCCAGCTACTCAGGAGGCTGAGACAGGAGAATCACTTGAACCCTGGAGGCAGAGGTTGCAGTGAGCCGAGATCACGCCACTGCACTCCACCTGAGCGACAGTGCGAGACTCTGTCTCAAAAAAAAAAAAAAAAAGCAACTAACAATGGCTCAGTTCCTCAAGACTAGTAACCTCAGGACCTCCTTATCACCCTAGGCATGAAGATTCAAGCAGAGACAGTGGCTATCAGAACTGGAGAGAAAGCTACATGGAGTGTGTCTCCCTGCCTGGAGCTGGGGCCTTTGGAAGAAGGACAGAGCAAGTGGTATGCTGGTAAAGGTTTAACAACTGGCTCTCTGAAGAAAAATAAAAAAACACTGATTTGTAGCATTGGCAGTTTCTCCTGTGTAAATGTTTTCATCACAATTGACTTCGAGCTATGAATGTGAAGTCGCTAAATAAGGAGTTGGAAAGAAGTGTGTACGCGTGGCTATCAAAAGCTGATATAAGCAGACTCCAGCACACCACTGGACACAGCCAACCCTCCAGGACCCTGCAGGGAAGGAGCCTGGGGAATGAGCACTCTGGGCCCATTCTCCTCGTAGTCACCTGCAGAAGCTCTCATAGGCTGAACTCAACGGAAACTAAAACGTAAAGACATGACTGAGCAGTTCTTGCAGCCAGTCTCTGGGGGCACATAGCAGGTGGGAGAGCAGAGAGGGGAAATGGTCAAGTAGTCAAAAGCTAGCCAGCATGGCTAATAGGAGCTTCATTTGTTCTTTTAAATTTTGATTACAGATCAAGTATTGCAGTCACTGTGATGGCATAAGGGAGACAGGGTCAGGTTAACTGAAGGCTGCAGTGAGTGAGGTGTGCCTTGAGGTATTGAAGCAGGCAACTGTGGTCTAGGCACGATACAGGGAGCCAAGGGCCATCAAACAGGGCGCATGGTGGATGCTTATCTCTGTTTGGAAAGAATAGTGTGCAAAGGGCCTAAAAAGAAGAGATTATAAGTTAAATTCATTCATTCAACAACTAAGTCATCCACTCCATGTCAGGTATCCACAAGTGTAGTCCTATGGCTACTGGGGCACTCAGGATACAAAGAGAGATCCAGTCCTGTGGAGCTTGCAGACTGGGAGAGGGATGACAAAATTCTAAAATAAAAATTGTGCCATTGCACCATTCTAACAAAATCGGTGGATTTCTATTGCCCAAGAATAAGCCCTAATTTCCCTATCATGGCCCACAATGCTGGGCCTCCCTGCTCCATCTTCGTCTCCTGCTCTTTTGCCCTCTCTGTCTGTGCAAGTCACCTCAGCCTTAGTGCTTTTCCTGAAACACCCCAACGTCATTCCCACCTCAGGCTCTTTGTCCTTACTGTGCTCTCCTCCAGAACTGACATCTCCCTGAGCTCATGGCATGCCTGAATCTTCCTCCACAGTTGGGTCTCCACAATTCTGCACTGGCTTCTCTGGGAGACTCTCCTGTCTGTCACTTGTCCTCCAGGGAATAATCACCTTGGGTGAAGGTTGTGTTGAAAGTTGTGCTGAGTTCTTGACATTCTCAATATCTGAGTATCTGTCATGAGGCAACAGCCAGACTTGCACAGCAGGACCATCATGAGGTATCTTCCACTTTGGGTACAGTTGTAGCTTCACGGGGCCTCCAGTGAGGGTGCAAACTCCTATACTCTTATCTCCCTCATGAGTGTGTCTCAGAGACTAGGGAGCTGAGTATGTAGCAGTGAGAAGGCTCAGTAATAGAATATGCATGATTGGTTTATTTAATTACATTGTGATATATTGATCTAATATTAGAATATAAGTCCAAAATGCCAGGGATATTTCATGTTCACTATTTTACCTTCAGCACATAGTAGGTGCTTAGTGAGTGCTCAATAAATTTTTGAAAGGATAGATGGGTTAATGAATAAAGAATGAGTGACGCTTTTCAATTTTAGCCACAGAGAGGAACCTGGTCACTACCTAGATAACAAAAGATGTGGACAAAAAGCCAAGAAGCCTGAGAGGAGAAAGATAACAGATGCCCAATAGGAGCTGTTATGCACACTACATGAGGAATGCAAGTAGTGGGGGCTCTAATTAGACCTTCCTAAAACAGGAATACTCTTTCAAATAATTCTCAATATATTCTAGCAGGAAAAAGTCAGCTCAAATGTGGCAACAGGTACACTTCAGTGAGGCTAGGGGAGGCAGATCAAAAGTTTGAGCTTCAGATATTCCTTTGAAATGTGTTAATCTGATGAACAGGAAATTTTCAATCAAGTTCCCAACTAATAAAGCGAGCTCCCCAAAGCCTCTGGGCTTGCAGTGATGCTGTTTCCCCTTCATTCGATGCCCTTCCTCTTTCTTTCTCTGGTGAATTCAGCACGTGCATCTGAAGCCAGCTCTTGTGCAAGCCTTGATGAACACCAGCTTTGTCATCTCCACAGAGATCATTGCTCACATCACCTACCAAGGTGTTTGCTTATATATCTGTTTTCCTGCTAAATTATCAACCCTTTCAAGGTAGAGTTCCTGCTGCCTTCTCCGGTTCTGTCCCTTATCCAAGGGTCCCACATTGAGCCCTGCAAAAAAACAGTTACTCAAAACCACCTGCTGATTGACGCATTGACAGAGGGCCTGAACAGATGCACAAATGGGCAAATGAGGATGGAAGAAGAGGCCCAGTAAATGAGTCAATGGAGACTGTCTGCACTTGAGACTA
This sequence comes from Papio anubis, assembly GCF_008728515.1. Classification (NCBI taxonomy): domain Eukaryota; kingdom Metazoa; phylum Chordata; class Mammalia; order Primates; family Cercopithecidae; genus Papio; species Papio anubis. The sequence goes on along the minus strand of NC_044983.1, from coordinate 133,498,388 downwards.
CATGGAACAAGCAAATATATGAATTAAAAAAATGAGTCAAACAGCAAATACATAAATAAGTGCATGAGTGCACTAAAAGCACTAATCTCTGTCAGATTTCAGAGTAAATCCATACCTTCTTCTTTCACCATTTACCTAGCAATGAGAGAGAACAGCCATGAGAGGGAACAGCCACTTGTGGCTGGTGGTAGATTCATGACTTACCCTTTCACCACCTAAGAGCAAATGAACTCGGAAGACCACAGCATCATTTATGGGCACCTCTTCATTCCGGTATAAGATCTGAAAGACCCGGCTGTGCACGGTGCTGTCATGGACACAGGCTGAATGCAGGCTGCTGCTCTCTGCAAAACAAGAATCAGTTGGAACCCATGAACTCCAATACTGTCCTTTACCTGCAGCCCTGTGAGGTGTTTTTCCTGCTCAAGGAGACTAATGGCCCCAAGCGGCCTTCCAATTTCCAAAGCTTAAAATCACAGCTAATGAGACCTCACCATATGAATATTTCTGTTCATTGAGTTGGGCTGGTATCTCAGAAAAACCTTGTTCCATTCCTAACAAGCAATAAGATCTTGGCTAAGTCACTCATGCCGTGGGCAGTGCTCCTGGGCTGCTATGCAGTGCCTGCTCAACTTCTCACCTGTTCACCTGTGCCCTCCTCTGTGAAGCATTCCATAAACCTCCTCTCCCAGAAACAATGAGGAGAAGAACAGGGACTGAAAGACGGAAAACACCCTTCCTTCTACAAGGACTTCCTAGTGCCCATAGAATCTCTCCCTTCTCAAAGGTGCTGCCTGCACATCATGCATGCCACGAGAACACTCTGTCTTGAGTTTTAGGAAAATGTGCTAATCCTACTATATATCAAGTGTTAAAGGAATTGGTTTAGCTCTGTATCCTCCAATGCATTCTAGATATACCATATCCCTAAACAGTACTTCTAAGTTGAGTTATATTTCAAGAAGACAAATCTAGCCAATGCATCCACTGTCCAGGGTTATTTGGGGGAACAAATGGGTGAACTCTTCCAAATTACTTAACACACAAACTACATAGTTGGAGATACATGTAAAAAAATATATATAATATATATTCTAAAATAAATAATACTGTCCAGGGTTATTGTGGGGAAACAAATGGATGAACTCCTCCAAATTACTTAACACACAAACTACGTAGTTGGAGATACATGTAAAAAAAAATATATATATACATATATATATTCTAAAATAAATAACACTGTCCAGGGTTATTGGGGTTATTGTGGGGAAACAAATGGATGAACTCCTCCAAATTACTTAACACAAAAACTATCCACTTGGATATATGTGTGTGTGTGTGTATATATATATATGTGTGTGTATATATATACACACACACACACACACATATACACACAAACATATGTTTATATACATATTCTAAAGTAAATAATACTAATATTTGTATAAGGCAACAATGACCTATTGATTACCTATTTATAACAGGGAACAACTATATGGCATTTTACAAGTTCTAAAGTGCTTTTCAATTGTGGTTACTTCCCTTAATTATCATAACAAACCCATAAGGTAAATTTTACACCAGATGAAGAGACAAAGGCTCAAAGCAGAGGCAGGTGCCTAAATATGTACTTGTTGTGAATGTTTATGTCTCCCCAAGATGCAAATGTTCAAATCTAATCACCAATGTGATTATATGTGGAGGTGCAGCCTTTGGGAGGTAATCACATCATAAGGGTACAGCTCTCACATATGGGATTAATGTCCTTATAAAAAGAGGCCAGAGATCTGTTCCCCTCACCTTTCCCACCATGGAAGGATACAATGAGAGACGCCATCAATCTGCAAACCTGGAAAAGGGCCCTCACCAGAACCTGACCATGCTGGCTTCCTGATCTCAAACTTTCAGCCTCTAGAACTGTGAAAAATACATTTCTGTGGTCAATAAGCACCCAGTTTATGGCATTTTGTTAGCAGACTTTGCTGGAGAATTGCTATATAATGAAGCATTGTGTAGATTCATCCTCACATCTACTTCTTTAATAAGAGAGAAAATGAAGTCTCCAGTGAATGAATAAAATGCATCTATTTCCCAGCAAAGGGTGGGGACTCTATAAAACAGTACTGAAAGAATTAAATAGTTTGACTGAAATGGGAGCCAAGAAAAAAATAAAAAACAGCCCAACTAGCAAAGAAAAATCCTAAGTATCTTGTACACTGTCTCTGGATGGGTCAAACTGTTTTTTGGAAACAGGGACACAGGACCACAGTCACCTCCCAATGCACAGTCACATCTAAGCCAGTACCTACCTTGTAGCTTCAGAGCAAGGAATACAAAACATGTAAAATGCCAGGTTATTTCCAAGGCTGCTCAGATGTGCCTGCTCTAAGTTGCACTTTGTCATGAAGGCAATAAAATTACTGACCTAATGCAGTTCTATTTAGACCTGCTGTATTCAAATTGATGGGCCTATTAAATAAAAATGATTCATGTGTGCAGATGCCTCTCTGTTTTTATTTGCTACACTAGCTCTTTCTATATCACTGTCAAGGCCCCGCTGATCTATAAGCCAGAATGACAACGTGGCAGCGGATGGATGGGGTAAATACCCTGAAGGTCAGAGCAGCCCTGAGCTGTCTGCTACCAGGAGGGACAGCCAGCAAAACAGTTCAATCACTTGCTGTCTTGGGCAAGTGACATCACCTCTTGGAACAGCAGCTTTCCATGTGAGAAATGGACACAGCCACGCTGACCTTATGGGATCACTGTGGACACAGAGGATAAAATAGATCAAGCTCCTAAGACCAGGCACGCGCTGGGCATACAATATACAGTATGATGACTTTTTAATTGTGTTTGCAGAGAAAGTTCTGAGTACTTTCTGTTGAATAAATTGTCATTGGCCACATTTTTTATGGGAGATTAAGAGCCTCTGAATTTGAGCAGATTGGCAAACAGACCACAGGGCTTAACGGGTATTTACTGAAAATCACCAAATCCCGAGGTGCCCCATTAAGCCTGGGATAAGGCAGTTTTCATACCTTAGGAGACTATCTGGGTCAACTCCTCACCACTATTAAATAGGGCATCACATAGAACAGGTGTCTTTTTAACAAGGGAAGGCTCACCAATCACAAGATAACTTCCCTGGGATGGAGATCACTGGGACAACACTCCCTGCTTCATTCCCATTGGGATTCTTCCTTCTTCACCAACAATCCACATCTGGATACCCGGCCCACTATCCTCTCTCCTCCTTCCTGGTGAAATCAGCACCCAGAGACAACCAAAGTACATACTCCCTCTACCCTTAAAGACTAACTCATACTTTGGGAAGGCAGCCTTTCCTAGCTATGTGTTAAATAGCCACTTTTCATTCTAGAGTATTTTTTATGTATTTTTAGGCAACAAGATTTCTATTCAAGTGGGCCAATGAGAAGGTGTAGACTAGAGTCTTCCTACATATCTGCCTTCTTCTTTTGTGTGTGTCAGCCTTGGTACCATGCATAAAAAGAGTTGAGACTTTAAGGGGAAAAAAAGAGATGAAAAGAAAATGGGTGGAAGAAGGAAAGGGAGTGTGAAGGAAAAACAGGAGGGGAGCAGAGAAAAGAGAATACAGTAGAGGAGGTAAGAGGAGCTCTTCAGGTCTCAGCTGCACAAAGAATACATTCCAAACATCTTAACACAGAATTTCAGGCCAGAGGGCAAGAGAAAAAAAAAGACTTTTAGGTGCTGTAGTTTCTTCTTCTCCCCCCACAAAATGAATGATATTAATATTTTATATATCTATACACCTCTAAATGTTTAAACTTTAAATGATGACATTCCCTCAGCTGAGAGCTCCCAGCAGTCCTAGAGGGATGTGTCAGTGTGGAGTATAAAATACAGGCATTATTCTTCGGACAGGGACTCTATGCCCAATGCTCAAACCAACAGCACCTGTAGGGACCATTTACTTGTGGACTAAACCTCAATCTCATTCCAAGAACATAGCCATGGCTCTGCCTGCATGTAGGAGATTCCCAAAGAATCATTTCTGTGCCCAAACCCCAGAAAACAACCCCTTCAATACCCCAGGCCTGAAGCCAGCTTTAAACTCAGGATATACTCAGTTAAATTCCTTTAAACTCAGGATATACTCATAGAGAATCTTCCAACATATTAGAGCCAACAGAAGTGGAAAAGCCCCATTAGACTATGGGTTCCTCAAAGTCACAATGTTAGCTTTCATATGGTTTAGAAAATGCTCCTTTAGTAAGGGAAATATAAGTTCTAGACTTGTCCCCACTTTCCGGCTGTGTGGCCTTGGGCAGGACTATGGAATCTGAGCTCCACGATAGGATCTTGCCTTACTTAATTTCCATAATGAATGTGAGGCTTAGGTAAAATGGTGAGTAGAGAAGGATGTTTTTAACTGAAAAATTATCAAAATCCAAACAGATTTTCTCAAAGACTAAAGATGACAACGATTAAGACTCTTTAGGTAGGGTGAATTTTCAGACCCTTTCTAGGAACAGGAAGAACAGAAAATCACCCTGAAGCCAAACTTTATTTTTTTTCTCCAACGATTGTAAGGAATAGGCAGAAGAGAAAGCCACTTTGAAAAAGATATGCATTGTTGTTCCAGAGAAAGACCAGAATAATTTCCTGTAGTCGAGTATGTGCTGTCTAGCTCATAGGGTCATCAAGCCTTCAATGCCAGGGTAGGGAGGTCCAATACATGACCTCTTGAGACTCCCCCAAGGTTGCTACTTTCCTGGAGAGCCCATCACTGGAGGGCAAGTAGACAAGTATGGATAAGAAACCAGGAACTCCTGGGAGACAGGTAACCATGGTCTTGATGACTTTTCTTGAGGTTGAAAATCAGGGATACTGTTGGACTGGGACAGATGCTTCTCAACCAAGGTGATACTAGTGTCAATCACACAAGCACAACCTGTTCCCAGAAATGAGGCTATCTTAAGAAAAGCTAGGGCCCAGGATGATGACTCCAGATGTTCAGAAATGCTCAGGGCTTCATGGGTAGAAGGTTGGTTTGGCTACATCGTGAGCCGGAAAGATGAGGACCCCCCTAACCTGAAACAAAGATTGTGTTGTCAAAAGCAATATTTTAGTTCACTGTGTGTTTCAATAAGACAATAGCACAGACTACATAATTCACAGTGCACAAAATTTGATTGGCTCACAGTTCTGGAGGCTGGGAAGTCCAATATCAAGGTGCTTGCATCTGGCAAAGGCCTTATTTCTGCATCATCCCATTGCAAAAGGCAGAAAGGCCAAGAGACAAAAGTGAGCTGAACTTGCCCTTTTATAAAGGCAGTAATCCCACCCAGTAGGGTAAAGCCTTCATGGCCCAAACACCTCTTAACGGTTCTCACCTCAAAACTGTTACAATGGCAACTAAAGTTTCAACACACATTTTGGAGGGGACAAACGTTTAAATCATAGCAGTCTCTAATGAGTTATAACCTGGGAGCTCAGGGTGAAGACCCTAGTGGCCTGTGCAGATAACTGGAGCAGCAAAGCATTCACCAATGAAGACCCTCAAGCTTCCTCCGAAATCTAAATACCTATGCTTCAATAGATACCCTGTGTGCCAATGAGATGCCCCAGCAGCAAGGGACTGATGAGATTCATTTCTATCCTAAACTAGCATTCAGAAAAGGACCACACTTCATTGAGTCAGCCCAGGGCTTCTTGGATGATGTGACATGGGAAAAGGAAGTGGCATTTCTGCTAACAGGGCATTGAGATATACAAGCACTTACCTGAAATATCTGAAGAGATGCAATTCTGCTCGTACCTTCAATTTTTGAAGCATATCAAATTGGTGACACATCAATAAAGAGCTGTATTTTGGTTGTCATTTTTATTTCTATCTCAAAGAACATAAAACATTTTTCTTGTTTTCTACTTAAAGTACCCTGCGGCACATGGAGTATTGAATATTTTGCTTTCATGCACATGGACATAAGTTTATGCCTCACCTATAATTTTGGATTATTATGTTTGTATGTTTTTGCTATAAAACGTGTTAATTCATTCATTGAATATTTACTAATCACCTGCTATGCACTAGGTCTTGGACAAAACATTGTGATTCAGCATTGAACACTCACAGGGTTCCTTTTGGGACATCTATGTTTTACACTTGTGTCTGTGGAATAGGGAATGAATATTCCCATTGTTGTCTGACTCCACAGACATCTCCTTGTGTAAATGAATGTTTCATCTTTCCACACATGTTGCATTAGTCGGAACGCCTTATAAGGGCTAATTTAAAATTCTGACTGAGGTGGCAAATTATGTAAAACAAACTGAGTTTGATCAAAGATGTTATTTGTAAATTATATGATTGGAAAAGTCACTTTTCTATAATATATAATAAATACAAAATGGTTTTGTTAATTGCAAATTGCTCAATTAAAGCTAGCCTGAGATTTACTGGTCTAAATTCTGGATACTTTATGTTCCTTCCATCACTAAGTATAGCCTTGGGTATATGAGTTTTCATTTTATTCATGAGGAAACTCATGATCATAGAGATTGTAACATCCTCAATGTCAAATATAGTAGATGGTACAATGGTGACTCCAAATGTTTTTTTTTTTTTATTTCACTTCTTAATTTGTTTATTCATTCATTCATTATTTAACTCAACAACCACACAGGCAATATGTTAGACATAATTCTGTCACTGGTAAAGATAAAACAATGACAAGGAATATTATTCAATATTTAGTACAGTATTTCCCAACTTTTTTTCTCTCCTCACTTCAAATGCACCATCCATCAATTTCTGTCTAATTGTTTAAAAAATCTGAGAATGACAGAACAAAGGCTTTGCATATCACTAACACTCAAATATTTAGCAGATCAATCCATCAATCAATTTATTAATAAATGCAAAAATGGAGGGATATGACTTTTGGAAGTTACCCAATGTTTGTTATAGTTCTAGTTTGTGATAGTTCTAATATCCAGAATTTCTGACTCCTAGCCTACTCTACAAGAAAACCCAACTTACAAAGCCGACACCATGCTCTGGCAGAAAGTCCTGTTTGTAGGAGGGCAACTAAACTAAAGAGCCCATTAAAAAGCACCATTTAACCTACTGAAAATGAGAAAGGCTGCTGCTGCAATTCAACAGGAAGCATTCTCTCATCAACACTGACTGGGCTTAATTACTTAATTACAAACCATCATGACTTACTATTAGAATAAGCCCACTAAGCCAGCACTTGATAACACTTTATTATCTAATAACATGTATTGCTCTATAATCTCAAAAGTAAAAGGCCAGTGTGTTGCCTCCAGTACACTCTAGTTGCTCACTACAGAAACCCATTGGATTTCCTTGGATTGGTCATAACTGCTGAGTGGTCTCAGGTATTTCAGTCTGGATTTCAATAACAGAGTCCAGGGTATGGCCTTGTACCTCATGCTTGTGTAAGCACATAGATGTGAATCAAAAGACATGGATTTACTCTCAGCTCTGCCATTCATACACAGTATACCTATGAACAAAGAACTTGCCCAGTGTAAGCCTCAGTTTCCTCATCTGTGAACTGGGGATGGAAGAGCAGTACTATTTCAGGGTTGTGAGGGTTTTACGAGATGACCTATGAAAGTACCTGGTACAAGATGGAACATATAATAGGGACTCAGACAAATGGAGGGAATAAACATGCTGCTGGATCAATAGGAGTGTGGAGCTGACATGGCTTTTACAAATACTGCAGCATAGAACTTTACCAGCTATTAGTATAAGTCTCAGTGGAAGTGAGGAGTGGAAAATAATCTGTTTGTTTGTTTGTTTGTTTTCAGATGGAGTCTCGCTCTGTAGCCCAGGCTGGAGTGCAGTGGCGTGATCTTGGCTCACTACAGTCTCTGCCTCCAGGGTTCAAGTGATTCTCCTGCCTCAGCCTCCTGAGTAGCTGGGATTATAGGTACATGCCACCATGCCCGGCTAATTTTTGTAGTTTTAGTCGAGACGGTGCTTCAACATGTTGGTCAGGCTGGTCTCAAACTCCTGACCTCATGATCCACCCGCCTCGGCCTCCCAAAGTGTTGGGATTGCAGGTGTGAGCCACCACCTCCAACCAAAGGGAATCTTTAATTACCTTTTGACACTATGAAGAAAGCAGGCTTGGCCCAGGGCAGTGGGTACTGCCTGAATGGAGCATAGAGCATGGAGCATCTCCCAGCTAGTAAGCAAGGAGATGCTGGGTGAGACTTCGACTCCACCGGCCTTAGTTTTTTTACAGGCAAAAATGACAATAACAATCCGACTACACTGGGGAGCCAGATGATGCCTCACGCCCATCTCACCTGCTCTTCCAGCTCTTGTAGATCTTCAGCTTCTCTCTCATTTGCTCCTGCCCTTCTGGATTCCTAGGCTCCTCCTGCACCTGCCACCTCTCTGTGTTGTAGAACCCCAGGTCATGGTCCCAATTATTTCCTCCATTATTAGCTGTGCTCCTTCCCTAGCATCATTTCCAAGGCTTTCTATGCCACCTACAAGCTAAGCACTCTCCAATGTACAATGCCAGCCCCATCTCTTTCCCAAGTGGGCCTGATCCTTCACCACTTGACGTGATTTCTTTGATGTCAAATAAAGATCAGAACCCTCGTGTGTCCAATACAAAACCTTTGATTATATTTCCCAAATATGTTCCTCCTCCTGTCTTACCCATACTAATGAAATACTTCCTGGTCATTTAATTCCTCTTTTCCACTCGCCTCCTCTATCCAATCATCAGCACATCCTGTGGATTCACACCCAAAACATGGTTCTGACAAATCAAATCCTTTCTACCTCTTTTAAAAAATTTTCTCTCAATATTGCATACTGAAAACCTTACTTTTTGCTTCTACTCTTACCACCTATTTGTCTACTAATATAAAATATAAACTAGATGTTGGCCAGACACGATAGCTCATTCTTACAATCCCAGCACTTCAGGAGGCCAAGGTGGGAGGATCACTTGAGGCCAGGAGTTCAAGACCAGCCTGGATAACACAGTGAGACCCTGTCTCTACAAATTTTTTTTCTGAATATATAAAATTAGCTGGGCATGGTGGTGTGTGCCTGTAATCCTAACTACTCAGAAAGCTGAAAGTGGAAGATCTCTTGAGCCCAGGAATTCGAGGCTGCAGTGAGCCATGATCTTGCCACCGCGCTCTGGCCTAGGTGATAGAGTGAGAGTTGGTCTCTAAAAAAAATAAATAAACAAAATATAAACCAGGTGCCTTTATCCCCTCCTTGCACTTAGATTGAAACCTAAAGTCTTTACTGTGGTTAATTGGCCCTAAATGATAAGTGTAGGAGCTGCAGCCATAGTGAGGACCGAACACAGAGCTGATTCTTTGTGCTGTCTCCAGGCCCAGCAAATATTTATAGAATGCATGACTGACCGAAGCTCCAAGTGGCCTGATCACAGACAACTTGGCAGTGGTGTGTAGTAACATTTGTGGAGGTGAACTGAATCTCGGATGGAGCGGCTAGCTCACTGAGGCTGTCTCTATTTCCCGCTATGTCCTCATGATGACCCAGAGTCCACATCGATCCAGGTTCCCTTGCGAAAGGCTGGCACAAAGGATGCCCAGAATGCGTAACATGGGGCTTTCTGAGAAGGGTACAGCCAAGGCCCCACCGTCAAATCCTGAAACCCATCCTGTTAATAAGTCATTCAGGAGACTCAACAAATCGGAGGCAAAGAGCCTTGTTGATGTGATTCAGGCTTTCTTGAACCATCTGCCTCCCCATATGCTTCCCAAGGAGAACTAAGTATAGCTGCAATTGCAGCTAATCAAATATTTGTCAGAGCTGTAGTGTCCCCACCCAATCATGGTCTCCAGGATGTGCCAAGGAGCACAGAGCTGTTTGCTAATCCACGGTGACTTTGGCCTTAGTTGGAGGTCACAGAATATAGCGGGGAGTTGTGACTACAAAAAATAGCAGGGAGCCCCAGAGTCACTGCTGATTAGGGGAGGACAGGTGGTTGCTCTGCCTTTGTCTTCCACAGAGATGGCAGATCCCTCCAGCAGGGCCTGCCCACTCCAGGGGCTAAGCTAAGCCCAGCCAGTCCAGAAAGAGATCACAGCCTCAGTCCCTCCAACTCCCTCCAAGGTCTGAGGCCCCCATCAACCCAAACATTGAATGAGTTGTCCCCGTCACAGCACATTCTCACCTGGACTATCTCCTCTTTCCTCTCTTGGTCCCCTCCCTTCTGTCTATTAGGGCACACACCCACACACCAGGGTTGCACTTGCAGTCTGGAGTAGGGCAGGATATTCAAAACTGGTGACCCAGATAGCACCCAGTCAGAATGCCTGCTAGGCAGGGCGATGAGCAGGGCCTGCAGGTCATCGGCTGCCCTGGTGTAAATCCTTTAGCTATGGATGATAGAGAAGGTGAGGGTCTGCAATGGAGGCCAGAGTAACTGGCCATTGTAGTCCAGGAAGGAGGACTTGAAAAGCTTAGGGAAGTGCCTGTTATAATAACTGTTCATACCAGATGCACTGGCTGAATATTGCTCCTGGTTAAAATGAGCAAGGTATCCCCGTGTCATGCACAGGTCAGTCCTGCTGAGACCTGTCTCTGCAGCTCGAGTTTTGTCTTCTCAGTTTCACAGCTTTTCACCTCATTCATTCTCCTTCTAGACTCCAGTGGCAGCTCAGAGTGACCTGAGTTCTTGTCCTCCAGGACAGCAGAGGCTCTTGCAGCTGACATTTTTTCTTCTGTCATTCAACTTCTCTCTCTGCTGCTTATACATTGTGCCAATACTGCAGATACACAGTCTGTCTGTGCATGGACTTGGAAATTCTTTCAGGGAGAGCTCCCCTCTCTCCAGCTCAAACCTCCTTAGTCCTTGATACCCATGCACTCTTCCAGTTGCCTGCATACCTCAGAGTCCCAGCCCAATGGGTGACCTGGTTTCTGATGGGTCACCTTGACTCAGACTTGGCCCTGGCTGGGTCAAGTAATTAACTTTCAACTCCACACAACAAATGCAGAACAGAAGGGTTTTAACCACACTTTTCAACCAAGTTCTGGAATATTTCTTGATCTGTACTTCTGCATGTAAGCCCCTTAACTCCAGTCAAAAACTGGGCCAGTCTCAGGCATAGTCAGAGTATATGGTAACCACACACTTATTGGTGCTGACACTTCAGGGAGTAGGGCCTTGAGAAATGATGCAAGATCCAGCCCATTTCATACTGTCACCCTTTCAGCAAGCTTTCTCCGCCTGTTCAGATTACTGTGAATATTCTCACCTCTGGATCACACCCATTTACTGCTCAACAACATTCGGCAGGCAAAATATGCTGTCCGTCTCTTCCATGCATCCCTCCAATACACGTACTCCATTGATCAGAAATACTGAGAATTCCAGGGACCTTGCTGGATCAGTAAACACAAGATGCTCCTTGCTTTTGAAGAATCCCCAATATTATTCTCTTCTCTTGAATAAATGTTATGATTTCCTCATTAGTGTCACCTGTTGAATCTTGCCCTTTGACCCCTCAGCAGGTATATGCCCCTTGCGCTCAGCCCCCAGCAATGTACAGAGGGCTGGCCGATAGTGCCCCTGGTGTCTAAACAAACGTTCATGGTTGCCTCTGCACCAAGGTGTTGATGTGAAAATAAATAAGCGTAAGAGAACAGGTCATCTGGTAGTTGAATCTAAGCTGCAAAAGTTGCTGCTGAGAATGTAGATCTAGGTGTTCACTGACACTATAGCCAACTGGCTAAGCCTTGGCTGATACCCAGCCAGGTGATACTGCAACTTTCAGAAGGCTCTTTTGACCCCTCGTGTCTGAGAAAATTCTATACCCACCATCTGAAAGTCACAGTGTCATCTGCATGGGTGTCAGCCAAGGTTTAGCCAGTTGGCTCTCGTATCAATGAATACCTAGGCCTACATCCTCAAAAGCAATATGTGTTTGCTCAATGAAACAGATGGGGCAAAATGACTTGAGGGATGTGACAGTGCTGCTTTAGACGACTGTGGTACTGCGGGAGAACTGAGAGGCTCATAATGTTTCCTATTACAAGAACATGATTTTTTTTTTTTTTTTTTGAGACAGAGTCTCGCTGTCACCCAGGCTGGAGTGCAGTTTCACCATCTTGGCTCACTGCAAATTCCACCTCCCAGTTCAAGCGATTATCCTACCTCAGCCTCTCAAGCAGCTGGGACTATAGGTGCCCGCCAGCACACCCAACTAAATTTTTGAATTTTTAGTAGAGATGGGGTTTTGCCATGTTGACCAGTCTAGAGAACATGATTTTTTCTTACAAAAAACAACTTCATTTTCTCTAAAATGGAGCTATCATATCTAATCATAGGATTGTCATGAGTATCAAATGAGATAATACAAATCAATGCCTATGACTCACTATACATGAGCAATATTGTTCAGTGTTTTAATTACTTCCTTGACTTTTGGGGAGAAGGAGGGTGGGTACTGGCTCATGGTGACTTCCACCACGCCAAATCTAAGCTTCTTTCTGATTAGACCTGGTTAATTATTGACAATTCTCAGAAGTCCTATCACACTGCTTGTCCAAATGACCAATCCGTAAATATTTTTTGAATGTTCTGTTTCCTCTGACATTCTTTCTTCGACTTTTTTCTTCTCATTCACAAAGACTCTGTGTATTTTTCCTTTCCTCAGAAGTTCTTCCCTCAGTGCCACAGGCAGAGTAATTACTCCCTTGTCTGTTTCCACAGCATTTTGCACCAGCTCTTGTAGAATACTTGTTCTTCGGAGCAGCAGTTCTGTGTGTCTTTCTGTAACCAGACTGTAGGCTTCTCCAAGACTGAAGAGTACACAACTCACCAATGAGTTCTAGGATTCTAGTAAGGCACTTAACATAAGAGGCACATAATTAGTCTTTTTTAATGAATTGATAGCATCATCCTCACCTCAAAAGTCTGCCTGTTTCTCAGTGACCTCTTAAATGCTACTTCTTCTATGAAGATCTTCCCAGCTAGAAGGCAGAATTTAGTGTATTTATAAGCAGCACAGGCTCTGACTCAGACTGATCTTTATTTAAGTTCAGGCTTTCCATGCACTTGCAAATCATTTATTCTTTCGAGAATAATTACCTTCATATATAAAGTAATCATGAAAGATTAGATAAGACAAAGATGCCCATCATTATTATTAAAAACACATATCTTCCCCATGTTTATTCATCTAGCTTTATACCTTTCCTGTGTCTCACAGAGTCCACCTCCAATTTTACCCATCTTAGAGTCACGTTATTGCCACCCACCTACTCCCTCTCATCCGCTATTGTTCTGTAAGCTACTTAAGGGCATAGACATTAGGAAATCATTTGAGTCTCTTCCCTGTGACCTGGATCAGACCTGGATCAGATGCTCAAAAAGTTGTCAAATGAGCACTTAAGTGTTAGTCTGGGTAACTTGCTTACCCCCAAAAGAAGGCTGAGTACTCACTCCTATATCTGAAAACTCATGCAACCAATATGGGGACTGGGAGCTAAAAGAAAGTCATATAGTTTTATAAACCCATTTCACAAATAGGAACTGGGGCCTCAGAGAGATGGAGAATCCAACCAAGGACCAGCAGTGGAATCCTGAATCTACCCACCACACCCACGGCCCTCCCTGCTACCCCCAACTGCCCTGATGCTTACCAGGGCACCACAAAACTATTTCCGAGGCTCTCTTGACTCCTTATGTGCAAGAACATTCTATATCCACTATCTGAAAGTTGTAGTATCACCTGATTGGGTGTCAGCCAAGGCTTAAGCCCGTTGGCTTTAGTATGAATGAACACCTAGGCCTACATCCTCAGAAGCACTTTCTGCAGCTTTAGATTCAACTACCAGATGGCCTGTTCTCCTGGGCTCATTTACCTTCCCATCAACATTATGGTGCAGAGGCAACCACCAAGTTTGCTGTTTAGGCTCCAGGGCCACAATCAGCTGGCCCTTTGTATGCTGGGGGCTGAGCCCAGGGAGCCCTTGACCAAACATTCATTCCTCTGCCTTCCTCAGGATCTCTTGTTATTGTGCAGCTGTTTATTTGCAGGTCTGTATGAGTTCCTTAGAGTTCAGTAGTGCTGTGGTTCATCCCAGCGGCCACAGGACTTGGCACAGGGCTTGGAAAAAGCAAACTTTTAATGACTGTGTTACCCAAAAAAGAATGGGGTTCATTTGCCTGGCAAGTAACAGACGAATCTCCTCAAGAGTGCAGGTTTTGATCAATAGGAGTTACATCATTTGTCACAAGGGAGGAGAGCACTAGGAGTATTCTCCAAGCAGTATCTCACCAAGGGAAAGTGACAGGAGGGTTTTATGGGGTGGTAGAAAGGGGAGAAGGTGCATCATCGCATGCAGAGGTGGGGGCTCAGAGGTGCAGACGCAGTGATTCATCATGCCAGCACAAAGGCACAGAGGTTGCATGTTATGGTAACGAGGCTACAGCTCCTCCCAGGGTGGAAGCTTTAGCATGGTAACCAGGAAAGGTCACTCAAGTTTATCTATAAGTTGCCAGGGCTGTCGGGAGCTGCTTCCACCCAACTAGGTGATTACATTCCACACAGGATTTTAGGGGGAAAAAAACAGGTAGGAGGCTGTAAAATAGGCGGATTGCTCAAGCTGATTAAATTCCTATAGTCCCTGGAGATCCTCCATGTCTGCTTGCAACTAGAGTGTTTCAACTATTTTTCCTATTTTACATATCCAACATTTCCTCCTAAACCAGATTCTTCCCAATGATGTTGAAATGTATTCACCATTCTCTCATTAGAAATAAAATATACACAGAAGTCAAATCTCACAGCTCTTCCTAGATACCTTGGTTGGGTAGCAACCAACTTACCTAAAGGATGTCTCTACTGGCTGTTTCCACTTCTCCATGGCTCTACTCACTCTTCACTATCCCAAATCTGGTTTCTGTCCCTTTAGCATCAGCAAAAAAAAAAAAAAAAAAAAAAAAAAAAAAAAAAAAAAAAAAAAAAATCCTATCGAGGTAAATAGTGTCCTACATGTTTCTAAAAGCTCAAGGAAATTTTTAGTCCACATTATACTTGGATTCTCAGCAGCATTCTGCAATGTTGGTCAACTCCTCCCCCATTGAAATACCCTCCCTTGGCCACTGTGAAATGAAGCTTCACTATTTTTCCTCTTGACTCTCTGATAGCCTTTCTCTGTCTCCTTATCAGGGCCACCTCCCTGTAAATTGTCATGCCTTTCCCCACTCCAATGTCACTTTCTATTCCCCTTAGGGTAGTTTATTTTATTTCATGGTACATATTACTATTTGTGTTATACTGATTCTCTTCTTTTTAAAAGAATTTTAAAATTATTTTAGAGACAGGGTCTCACTCTGTTGCTCAGGCTGGAGTGCAGTGGCACATTAATGGCTCACTGCAGGCTCAACCTCCTGGGCCCAAAGGATCCTCCCACCTCAGCCTCCTGAGTAGCTGGAACTACAGGCATGCACCATTGTGCCCAGCTGATGATCTTCTTTTCCAACCATAATGTAAGCAACATGAGAGCAGAAAATCTGCCTATTTTGTGCATTTTCCAAGTCCTACACATAAAATGGCATACAGGGCATAGCCACTTAATGAAAATTATGTCTCTAAAACAGATTTTTCCTCTAAGTTCAAGATCTAAAAGTTAAATTGGCTACTTCAAATTTTATGCTTAGATTTTCAAAGATAGCATACATTTAACATGTTCAAAAGTAATCTATCATCCCAGAAGGTAATACAGGAGAAATATGTAGAGTTCCTTGGATCTGGTAATGAGTTTTTAGATATGACACCTAAGGCACAGTTCCTGAAAAAAAAAAAAAAGAACTGACAGATTTCATTACAATTAAAATTTTCTGCTCAGAAAAAAACCATTGCCAAGAACATGGAAAGACAAGCCATAGGCTGGAAGAAAATGTTTACAAAAGGCATATTTGATAATGGAATGTTATCTACAGTATATTTTAAAGATCTGAAAACTTAACAATGAAAAATAAACAACCCAATTAAAAAATGAGTCAAAGATCTTAACAGACACCACACCAAAGAAGATGCAGGAATGGCAAATAAGCATATGAAAGGTTGTTCCACATTATGTGTCATCAGGGAAATGCACATTTAAAACACTGAGATACTGTTACACACCTATTAGGTGGCTAAAATTCAAAACTCTGATAACACCAAATGCTGGCAAAGGTGTGGAATAACAAGAAATCTCATTCACGACATGTGTGAATGGAAAAGGGCACAGACACTTTGGGAGATCGTTTGGTGATTTCTTACAAAACTATGCATCCTCTTACCATATGATCCAGCAGCTGCACTCCTTGGCATTTACCCAAAGGAGATGAAGACACATGTCTATGTAAAAACCCACACACAAAAGTTCATAGCAGTTTGTTTTTTGTTTGCTTATTTGTTTTTGAGACAGAGTCTGACTCTGTCACTAGGCTAGAGTGCAGTGGTATGATCTCGGCTCACTGCAACCTCCGCCTCCCGGGTTCAAGTGATTCTCCTGCCTCAGCCTCCTGAGTAGCTGGAACTATAGGCGCATGCCACCACGCCCAGCTAATTTTTGTATTTTTAGTAAAGACAGGGTTTCTTCACATTGGCCAGGATGGTCTCACTCTCTTGACCCTGTGACGTGCCCACCTCAGCCTCCCAAAATTCATAGCAGTTTTATTCATAATTGCCAAAACCTGGAAGCAACCAAGATGTCCTTCAGGAACTGGATAAATAAACTGTGGTACATCCATACAATGGAATATTATCCAGAGCCAAAAAGAAATGAGTCATTGGGCTATAAAAAGACAGAAAAAATCCAAATACTTATTACTAATTGAAATAAGTCAATCTAAAGGGCTAAGTACTCATGATTCCAACTATATGACATTCTGAAAAAGACAAAACTATGGATACAGTAAAAAAAAAAAAAAAAATAGTGGTTTTTCAGAGTTAAGGCAGATGAAGGGATTAACAGGCAAAGCTCAGAGGAATTTTAGGGCAGTGAAACTACTCTGTATGATCCTCTAATGGTAGACATGTGTCATTATATATTTGTGCAAACCCATAGAATGTACAATACCGAGAATGAACCCTGAACCCTAATGTAAACTTGAGACTTTGGGTGATAATGATGTGTCAATGGAAGTTTATCAATTGTAACAAATGTTCCACTCTAATGGGAGATATTGATAATGGGTGAGGCTGTGCATGTGTGTGTGTGTGTATAGGGTGTGGGTGGTATATGGGAAATCTCTGGACCTTCCCCTCAATTTTGCAGTCAATATAAACTACTCTAAAAAATAAAATCTGTTTAAAAAAACTTTAATCACTGCTAGAAAAATAGAATTAAAAAATAGTTTAGTGAATGACCCTATAACCTAACCTCTTGCATAAGGCGAAGATCTGAGGGTCACCTTTAATAAATCCTTTTCTCTCACTTTCCATGTGTAATCCCTCAACAAGTAATTCCAATTCTCTCCCTCTCAATCACCTACCACAACCTTGTCCGTGCTCTCCTTGCCTCGCTCCTGGACCACTCTGCCCAGTGGCTTTCCTTCTGCTCAACCCAACTCCTGTGCAGGCTTTCTCCACAGTTTCGTCTAAGAATCTTTTCAATATGCAAAATGGATCAAGCTGCTCCCAGCCCAAAACCCTTCAGCATCTTTCCACTCCACTTAGAATAAAGAAAAAAAAAAATCCTAATGTATTTCTCAAAGCCAATTTTGCTTTCTCCCCCGCCTCCATCTCCATATCACTCCAGGATCCAACCCCTTCCAGCTCACTGTTCTCCAGCCTCCCTGGCCTACCAGCCCCTCCCTGTCACAAGCTACCTTTGCCCATGCTGTTCCCTCTGCTTGGAATGGCATTTCCCTTCCCTATGGACCCCAGAGGCTTCAACTCACCCCTCACCTCTCAGTACAGGCATCTCTTCCTCCCTGGAAAGTCTTCCCTAATCTCCTTAACATGGTCAGACATACCTCTTAGTGGTGTGACATTAGTTGGTGTAGAAATACCTTTGTGTGATTATTTACATAGTAACTGCCTTTCGTATTAGACTAAGGCCTCTGTGAAGGGAGGTTTGTTTGGCTCAAACAGATCTAATACACTGTATAGCACCCAGCTGCTCAACAGATGTTTGCTGAATGTGGAACTTTAAAAAAATAGTATTAATTTTGAATGAAAGTATGAGGGCATTAACTTGACCATTTTCAAAGCATTTCCTTCTCATCTGACCATTACAAAAAATAATAAAAATACAGAGAAGTCAAAGTGTCACTCGATGAAATGAAATGAAAAACCAAACTGGAAAACATACATTAGCCCTACTAATTTTTTTTTTTTTTTTTTTTTTTTTTTTTTGAGACAGAGTCTCACTCTCTCACCAAGACAGGAGTGCAGTGGTGCAATCTCGGCTCACCACAACTTCTGCCTCCTGGGTTCAAGTGATTCTCCTGCCTCAGCCTCCTAAGTGGCTGGAATTACAGGCACCCATCACCACGCCTGGCTAATTTTTGTGTTTTCAGTAGAGACAGGTTTTCACCATGTTGGCCAGGGTGGTCTCAAACTCTCAACCTCAGGTTATATGCCCGCCTCGGCCTCCCAAAGTGCTGGGATTACAGGCATGAGCCACCACGCCTGGCCTTGGCTCTACTGATTTTTAAACTCTCTGAGATCCAGGTTCCTTCTGTAGGGACGGAGATACCTTTCTCTACAGATTGTTATGAGGATGTATACAATAATATCAACAAAAAATCTAGCACAGTGCCCAGTGTATTTGGTTGTACAGTCAAGAGAAATTTATTAGTGCCATTACTACCAATCCATGAAAATACAGGTCAGGCATTGGCACATATTTGAGAAAGCTGAGCGAAGTACACTTACTTTAAGTGAGATAAACAAAAGCATTAATTTCCAGGAGTCATGACTTTTATTGTGTCTTAAACTTTAACAATATTGACCTGAATTGCTCTAAACCAAAGCCATCAATACTGCAGAATGTTTGCTCAGGTGAAGCTTTCAAATGGGATTTAGGTGAAAGCAAAAAGTTCCTAAAATGGAGTGTGGAAGTGATGTGAGATTCTTCATTCATCTGCTTATCTTTGTATCCGCCTATCCGTCCATTGACTCAAAACTTAAGTATTGAGTAACTGAGATACACCAGGCACTAGAGTTATGGCAATGAAGAGAACAGAGTTCCTGTCTTCATAGAATTTACACTATAGAAAAACAAAAACAAAAACATAAAACCCACAAAACAAGTAATCATTCCGTTCTAGTGCCACAAATGTTAAAAAATAAATAAAAATAGAAGAAAATATAGAACACTTAATTTGTAGATAGGGAAGGACCTGTTATATAACGATGAAAATAGGCATTTATATAAATCGTGGCTGGACAGATACCAGAACAGATTCTGCAAACCAATGAGAGGGAGCAGATTCAGAAGCAGAGCTTAAAAGGGAGTGGGTGAAAACCACGGCTCTTGGACCCCGGGTCAGGTTAACGGAGGGACATGGTGTCAGGTAGAAGGGGAAGAAAGGATTTTGGAAAGAAGACATGTGCAGATGTTTGGAGAGAGCTTCTGCTATGCAGTCTGTGTTTACACCATCTCCAATGCAGGAGATCAAAGAATTGTCACCTCCTTGTATCCACGTATAGAAGGCCTACTCAGAAAGCTTGGTATAGATTCCCATGTTTGGGGACCAGCGGCACAGGGATATTTCACTCCTCAGAAAGCTAAGGCAATCCCAGACAACAAGAGGAACGCTAATGCATCAGGATATGCTTAGATATTTAGAATTTGTCGAGGCAAAGGAAGCATTGCTCATGGACTAGAGGTGAGACACGTGGGGAAAAGAGTTGTCCTGGTGCCATTTTAAGGCCTGTCCAAGACTCCAGCAGGAGATTTCTGTGTGTTTGAAACATGTCCAATTGCGAAATGGACATCCAAGGCATGCTAAGTCAGGTGGGAGCCTCGGGAGGAGAGTCACTCATGACGGACCCCCAAGGTGCCATCCTGACAACAGCCTGGGGCCATGGCTCAAGCACACCATGATATCCGAGCCAGTGAGACCCGAACACAAATCCCAGGCCCACCAGTTTACCTCCCTGAACCTCAGTTCTTCCATCTGCAAAACAGAATATTAGCCACAGCATTGAGAGGTTGGGAAGAATATTTACATGAGTAGGAAAGCCCATTTTAAACAAGCTTATAGGAAAAAGCTCCAATACACCAAACTTCAAAGTTTAAAATGTCTGTATGACATAAACAGCCTAAAACAAACTTAAAGGACAAGCTACAGACTACGGGAAGATATTTTCTACATGATACACCCAAAAATTATTATCAAAGATGTGGTTGGCAGTAGACAGGAAATAAAATTATATAATGAAGGAGTAAATCATTCAAAGAAAAAGAAGCAAAAGTTGTAGATGGGAGATTCATGAAAGGGAAAACAAAAATAGCCAATAAACATGAGAAGATGGTCAACCTCCTTTGTAAACTAAAAAAAAAAAAAAAAAAAACTACATTTTTACCCTTTGTGACTGGTTTGAGGAACTAAGTATTTCTATAAACTGCTAGTGGAAGTTGAAACTGACACTTTGAAGTACATTTTGGAAGTCTTTAAAAAAAAAAAAAAATCTGCCTACCCTATGACTACTTCAGCAATGTGGCTGCTTGGTATCTCCCTTAGAGAAACTCTTCATATGTTTTCACAAAGAAGCATGGACAGAAATGGTTACAGAATCATCCTCACTTGTAAAAGTCCCCAGACAGTGGCAGGCTAGGACATGTTTAACAACTGGCTCCCCCCAGACAGACCTGATTTGCAGTGTTTGCTGATTTCCTGGCACACACAGCCCTACCATGGCCAATTTAAAGCTACTGAAATGAAGTCACTAAAGGAGATGGGATGTCCACAGTCAGCTCTTGTGAGTAGCACAAGTTGGCTGCAAGACACCACTGTTCCCAGTAGTACATATGGACAGATTGTATTAAAGTACAAAAACCAAAACCTACATGTTGCCTATTAGTCTGTGACGCACAGTAAGAAATGTAGATAATACATATCAACAAGTTAGCAACGGTTTCTTTAGGTCTTGGATTTGGGTAATAATCCATTAGGTCTTTAGCCTTATTTGTAACATTCTCAAGGAGCATTTTGTCCTAGAGAGCTTACATAACCAAAGGAAGGAAGTAATGAAATTACTACATAGTTACCACCTATGTAGCAAAATTAGTATAAAAACAACATTAAGGAAATAGCCAATCAGTGTTGATTCCTTTATTACCCCACCTCTCATTATAAGATCTCATGCATGCTGAGGGAAACCAATAAGGTTTGTTCATTCATTCATGAAATAAACTATTACTGAGTGCCCAATTTGTACCAAGCATGACAAGAGAAGATGGTGGTGACCAAGAGGTACATCAAATTACCCAACTAGGAAGTTTTATAATCTGTCATTGAAGAAATGGACATTGAGGAGTAATTTCTATTATACAAAGGTGCAAATCTACCTGAGAAAAAGAGAAAGGAGGCATACAGTAGATGTGGCCTTGGGGATATCTGGGGTGCTGTGAGGGAAGTGTGCAGGGCAAGGTTTCAGAGCTAGGGAAGCCCTTCTAGGTTTATCAAACATTCTGAGGGATCTGGAGGAAAGGAAGGTGAGGGAGATAGAGGGAAGAGCAGAGACAGGAAATGATCAAGCCAAGGAGAAAGTTCCTGGCAAGGTGTGCAGGTAAGAGAAAGCAGGAGATGCTGAGGAAACAGAGGAAGTCCACTGGGCTGGCACGTGCCAGGGTGACGCCAAAGAGACAGGCAGTGCTGGGCTGGAGAAGCCTTGTCAGCCAGGTCCATTTTGATAATCAAAATAATTTCTGATGAAGAAAGAGAACAAGCAGATCAAAGTATTTTTCTTTTAAGACGATTATTTTATTTTAAGGAGAAAGCAAAAAGATAAAATTCCTCAAAAAGAAACCACCCATTAATAAAATCTCCTAAAAATGTTCTAGAGCAGGTATCAAAGATTATCCAACCTGCAGAGCTTCGGAGCAGTGCCTGGAAATGTTAAGTGCACCCAGTAGGTCTGCAGTGTACACAGATGTCCTTCTGATTACAACACTTGCCTATGCAGGCTGGAAGTCTGCCTAAAACAGGGTTCTGCCCAGCCAGTTTCATCTGAAAACACAAAGCATTTGCTTTTCTGCTTTCTCCACACCTCTCTGACAAGTCTCTCATTACCCACTGTCAGCCTGGTTTTCCTCTGGACATTTTATCTTCATTTCCTTGGCTACAGGTCCAGTTTCTCTGTAGATGGAAACCTCTATTTTCCTTTTTGTAAAATAAAAGAGAGAGATTCTTGCAGACAGGTTGTCCAAGCCTCTGCCATCAAGATGTGTGAGTTTACAATTGCCATGTATGCCCACCCAATAGGTATCACAATCTCTCAATAATGGAGAATATTCTTCTTATTTTCTGCCTTATCTTTGCCCCTCAGAGTTGTTGAAGGAAGAATCTTTACTGACTGAGAGACTGATGCAGTGACAAATGAATTGTTCAGTCACTCAATCAATAAACTCATTTACTGAGCTCTGCTGGGGCTGGCACTCCCTCACTCCACTTCTATCTGCTTTAGCCCAAAAACCATGGCCCTGGACATTTCTCAGAAGTGGCTCCAGCTCAGTGGCGTCTTCCCAGGAGACCCACTTAGGGCAAGGAGGAAACTTGCATTTTTTTCAGAGTCATCCTGAGTGTACTCCAACTAACTCCTCAGCACTGTTTACTAACACACCATTAAGACCTCTGTTTATAGACCTACTTTTGGAATCTGCTGTTGCATTTCTCTTTTGCACCAGTTACATCTTATCTAGGAGGCTGAGCCCCCTAAAGCCACCAGCACATTATGTTGTCACCCATGCTCCTGTCCATCCCAATCATCCTGGGAGTTGGTTGCCTTTGCTGAGTACAAGAAAAGGGGACTTTTGTTGTTGTCGTTGTTGCTTGTTTTCATTTTTATCTCATTCAGTGATTATGGCGCATCCAATACTCAAGGGGCAGCACACCCAGCGGCACCATCAGAGTTGCCTGTGACATGACAGATCATCAGCTATATCAAGGCAAGAACATCACACTCAGGAAGAGTCGTTGTTAAATCATGCCAGGCCAAATGTGGAGCCTAAAAACACTGTGTCAGGAAGACAGTGTCCAGAGCCTTGAGATGAGCATTTAAAAACAGAGGGCTGCCTCTCAGTGAGTGCTCAACAGAGCTTTGCATTGGGGGTCCACATCATGAATCATCACCGAGTCCCCCCTTATAAGCTGGGTAAGGATGCTTGAACTTCTGAGCCTGCCCACCCTTGGCAGGGAAGGCAGAGCTAAGGAAGTGAAGGTGTGGTCAGAGGTATCTGTTAGAGGAGCAAGGACTCAGTGATTCTGAAGAGGGGGATTCATGGAGGCTGGGAGGGTGAGCTGGATTTCAATCAGAAGTGAAACGATACCTAGAAGTTGAATCCATGTCTTGGCCATGTCACCTTTCAGTCCCTTTAGAGCAGTGAATGCCCAGATTTTGTTTATTTAAAATAAGAACTTAGTGGTCTCAATGTGTCTATCTTTAACTTTTACCATTTTTCTTCTTGAAACGTTGGGGTTTGTGTGTGTGTGTGTGTTTTGTTTGTTTGAATTATTGTTATGTTCTCTTGATTTCATGAGGAAAGACCCCACTTGAGAAATAGAAACTGGGTTTTGAAACATCCGACTTGATTCTGTTGTAACTTATTTATTTTGATTTTTACTCCTGATGGCTTATTTTCTCATTGTAGCAGTGTTGGGTTAGGGGAGCAGAAACTGCTCTAGGTATTTCAAGCAGAGAGAGACTTAGTGCAGGAATTTGGTTGCGAGGGTGTTGGGGTGGGTTGGGAAAACAAAAGGGGGAGGAAGATATTAGGAAGCTGCTGTTCGCATGAGATGAGGAGACTGTGGCTGAGACATTTTGATTGACTTGCTTGAGATCCTGCTAACCCTTGTTCTCATGAAGCCCAAACTCCAGGCAAGGGAGCAAGCATACACGATCAGCCATGGAGATTGAGCCTCTCCTGCCTTTAACTCCTGCCCAGTTCTCATTATGTCATGCTGCCTGCCATAGATGAGTGACTAGGAGGCTCAGGGACCTGGAAGGGGACTTTCTGCATCTCCATACCCTGCCGTATGTTCTTGGGATCTGAAAAATGTATCAAATATCTACTACTAGCTCTTTGAAACTTTTCAAAACCACCACATGCAGAGCTACCTGACAATAGCCTGAATCTGAACAAACAGGCTAACTGAAAACCGGCTGGATCAAAGCAGCTATATTTAGACTGATTGAATAGCATATCTTAGTGAAAGACTGGAACCTCCAAAGTCACCTATAAGCATACTTATTGACCAGGCATTTGACTAATGGAAGATATTTCTAAGGTAAGAGACAAAGACACTGGCAGAACTTAGGCATAAAATGTCCATCATACAAGCATTTATAGAAGAATGAATGTCGATCCTTCTAAAACTCTTCCAAAAAACAGAATAGGAGGTAACACTTCCAAACTCATTTTTTGAGGCCAGCATTACCTAGATACCAAAACAAGATAAGGTCATCCAATAAAAAAATATACAGGCCAATATATCTGATGAACATAGATGCAAATATTTGGAACAAAATACTAGCAAGCCTATTTCAACAGCACATTAAAAGGATCATATGCCATAATCAAATAGGATCTACTCAGATGCAAGGATGTTCAACACATGAACATCTGTAAATATAATACAGCATATCAACAGAATGAAAGACAAAAACCGTATCATCATCTCAATAGATGCAAAAAAGCATGATAAAATTCAACATCCTTTCACGATAAAAATTCTCAACAAATTAGGTATAAAATAAATAATAAAGACCATATATTTCAAGCCTACAGCTAACATCATACTCAATGGTGAAAAGCTGAAAGCTTTTCCTCTAAGATCAGAATCAAAACAAGGGTACCCATTATTACCACTTCAGTTCAACACAGTACTGAAAGGCTTAGCCCGAGAAATTGAACAAGAGTAAAAGGACCTCCGTATTTTAAAGGAAGAGGTAAAGTTTGTTTCTGTTGGCAGATGACATGATCTCATATATACAGAAGCCTAAAAACTCCATCAAAAAACTGTTAGGATCAATAAAAAAATTTAGTCAAGATGAAGGATTAAAAAATCAACATTAAAAAATCAGTTGTGTTTCCGTATGCTAACAACAAAATCCCTCAGAAAGAAATCAATAAAGCAATCCCATGTACAGTAGCTACAAAAACAACAAAATACTTAGAGACAAATTTAAGCAAGGCAGTAAATGGTCTATACACTGAAAATATAAGACACTAATGAAAGAAACTGAAAAGGGCACAGATTCATGTAAAGATATCTCACGTTCACGGATTAAAAGAACTAATATTGTTAAAATGTCCATGCCATTTAAAACAATCTATAGATTTGATGTAAGCCCTGTCAAATTTCCAGTATTTTTTCACATAAATAGAAAAAAAAAACCTAAAATTCATATGAAACCACAAAAGTCCTCAAATAGCCAAAGCAATCTTGTGCAAAAAGAACACACACAAAGGGAAAAACATTCCATGCTTATGGATAGGAAGAATCAATATCATTAAAATGGCCATACTGCCCCAAGCCATTTATAGATTGAATGCTACTCCTATTAAAACCACCATTGATATTCTTCACAGAACTAGAAAAATTGTTTTAAAATTCATATTGAGTTCATATAAAATTCATGAAAGAGTCCAAACAGTCAAAGGGCTGGTAATTATTTTACAATATATACATATATCAAATCATCACATTGCAGACCTTAACAAATGGAAACACATCTCATGTCATGGATTGGAAAACTCAATATCGTGAAAATGACCATTTCAATATTTGAAAATGACCATTTGAAACTGCCCAGAGCAATCTACAGATTCAGTGCAATTCCTATCAAAATACCAACATCATCTTTCACAGAATTAGAATAAACAATCCTAAAATTCATGTGGAACCAAAAAAGAACCTGAATAGCCAAAGCTATCCTAAGCATAAAGAACAAATCTAGAGGAATCACATTACCTGACTTCAAATTATACTACAAGGCTATAGTTCTAAATCAGGATGGTACTACTATAAAAGTAGACACATAGACTAGTGGAAAAGAGTAGAGCACTCAGAAATAAAGTCAAACTTACAACTAACTGATCTTCAGCAAACCCTACAAAAAATAAATTGGGGAAAGATATCCTAATTAATAATTGATGATGGGAAAACTGGATAGCCACAGGTAGAAGAATGAAACTGAATCAATCCTTATCTCTCACCTTACACAAAAATCAACTCGAGATGAGTCAAACACTTAAATCTAAGTCGTGAAATCAGAACAATTCTCGAAGATAACCTAGGAAAAACTCTTCTGGACATTGGCCTACGCAAAGACTTTATGACAAAGAACCCAAACACAAATGTTACAAAAACAAAGATAAATAGATGAGTCCTAATTAAGCTAAAAAGTTTCTATACAACAAAGTAAATAACTATCAAAGTAAACAGACAACTTACAGAATGGGAGAAAATATTTGCAAACTCTACATCTGACAAAGCTCTAATATCTAGAATCTACAAGGAGCTCAAACAAATTAGCAAGAAAAAAAAAATCCCATCAAAAAGTGGGCAAATGACATGAATAGACATTTCTCAAAAGAAGATACACAAATGACCAATGAACACATGCAAAAATGCTCAACATAACTAACCATCAGGGAAATTCAAATTAAAACTACAATGAGATACCACCTTACCCTTGCAAGAATGAATATTATTAAAAAGTCAAAAAACGGTAGATGTTGGCATAGATATGGTGAAAAGGAAATGCTTATACACTGCTGGTGGGAATGTAAATTAGTACCGACCCTATGGAAAACAGCATGGAGATTTCTTAAAGAACTTAAAGTAGGCCTACCATTTGACCCAGCAATCCCAGTGCTGGGAATCCACCCACAGAGAAAGAAGTCATTATATTCAAAAATGCACCTGCATGCGTATGTTTATTGCAGCACAATTCACAACTGCAAAGATATGGAACCAACCTAAGTGTCCATCAACCAATGAATAGGTAAAGAAAAAAAGCTATATCCACACCATTGAATACTACTCAGCCATAAAAAGAATAAAATGATGTATTTTGCAATAACTTAGGTGGAGTTGGAGGCCATTATTTTAAGTGAAGTAACTCAGGAATGGAAAACCAAATACTGTATGTTCTGATAAGTGGGAGCTAGGCTGTGGGTATGGAAAGGTGTACAGAATGGTATAAAGGACTTTGGAGACTCAGAAAGAGGAGAGTGAAAGGGGGTGAAAGATAAAAAATTGCACATTGGGTACCATGTACAATACTAGGGTGATGGGTGTGCTAAAATCTCAGACTTCACCACTATACAATTCATCCATATAATCAAAAAACACCTGTACCCCAAAAGCTACTTAAATAAAACATATTTTTAAAATAAAATTAAAAAGTGGTAGACCTGAAAAATATGCAATTTTTATTTGTCAATTATACCTCAATAAAGCTAGAAAAACAAACCAAACCAAAAAGCTGTCCACATCAACATTCATAAGAAATGACATTGAAATCATATTCAGTATAAGGAGAATGGTTAAATAAATCACACCACATGCATTACATGGAAAACTCTGAGGCAATTTAAAAGGTTTAGCTTTTAACATAATGAATGAAATAGCAACATATTTACAATCAATAAAATAAAAAAGATATTAATTGACAAATTATCTCTGGCATCTTAAATTCCTGACCATTTAAACTGCAAAGAAACAGAAGGCTTTTCTCGTGATGAAACAAACAAACAAAAAAACCATTTCAGGTGAAAATGTCTTTAGATTTCACATTCCTGAGTCAGAATACCAGCTTTGCTACTGACTAGTGACCTTAATCAATTCATTTCATGACTCTGCGTCTGCAAGTCTCCCATTTAATCTTTAAATTCATTTGGCCCTGAAACTCTGCTGTATTTCCCATACAAGTCTATTTCCTCTGGTTCACAGTCAAATACTTCAAGGCAATAATCTTCAGGGTCTGTTCTCAATGAAGGTAAACTGGCCACATAGAAGAGCTGGATCATGAGAGATAACTCCTCACACATTCCTGACTGCTGACTCAAATTCCAATACATCCTTTCTGGTTCTTTTTTTTTTTTTTTTTTTGGTTAAGAATCCCTTGCCCAGGCTCCTCAATGCACAAGCACAAGAAGGGCTGACGTCTAGCTCATACAGACTCCTACTGAGGCACAGATTCCTCCATCTGTACAAAAGGGAGAAAGGAGCCATTTAACCTGCTAGGAAAGGCACTGGTCTGGGAACCCATCATGCCGGTTCTCTTGGTGACTTTGACATTGACTCTTGTGCTACAACTTTGTAGGGAGTCAACGTCTCCTTATCTACAGGATATGGGTGCTAGCCTTGATGAATACCAGGGTTTGGATACTGGATCCTGTGTTGGGAAGAGAGAGGAATAAAAACATAGTCCCTGCCTTCACTGAGCTTGAATCTGCAGGGGCCAAGGGAGGAATTGAATATTTTTTACACAAATACACGCACACTTAAAGTCCTGATTGCCACAAAGCAGAGGTGCCTGCCAGCCAGGCCAAGGGGCACTTCCTGCAAGGAGTAGCCTGCGGCAGAGTCCTGAAGGAAATGAAGGCATGAGGAGGCAAAGCAGAGGGGAGACAGAGGGAGACACATGCAAGCATCCTGTCTTCTCAGTGTACATTAGTGGAGATGGCCAAGCCATGGTCTGCACAAACCCATGGTTAGGAAGCAGAAAGCATCATAAGGAATGTTCAGATGAAATATTAAGGAAATATTATGTCTTTTAAAGCAACATTATTCCTGCCTGGAATATGAAAGGCTTTGTGTAAGTGGGAGTGGAAAATTGAGCTGCAGAATTTGATGATCTGGTAGGAAATAAATTAAAAATTTGAGAGGCAAAAGCACATTTGGCAGGTCCGTCACAGAACAAGCAAAGGCAGCCCCTCCCTTAAAAAAAACAGAAAGCAGTCCAGCCTGAGTGAAGGCATGTGTCCGGGATGACTTGAAAAGTTTTATTTCAAAATGAGACCTTGAAAATAAGGCTCAGGTATTTGCTACTAATGAATGCTTTTTAGTCTACATCAAATGCCTGTCTATAGCTCTTTTCACTGTGGACTGAGACTTCTTTGAAATCCTCTCTGGTTCTTGTCTTTTTATCTTAATTCTCTAGCTGTTCCTCCTCAGGCATCCTCATCAACTTGTTTTTATCTGCCCACCCCTGAACGTTCACATGGCCTCAGAAGGCGTTGGCTGGCTTCCTTTCACATTTCACAGAATCTCCACCTTCAAACTTATCCTCATGTCTGGCTTTAACCTCTGTGTATCTTCTGGTGACTCCACATGAATTAACGTCAGTTCAGATCTTCCAACGAACCAGCCGAGTCCCCGGTGCTGGGCCCTTCATGCATTTTATTATGTTGAATTATTTTTAGGTAACGGAGCTCCTTCTTTCCCAGCCCCTCAGCTCAATCTTACATGGAAATCTAATCTGTAAAACAGGTAAACATAATTTTATGAAAATAATTTCGTTTATATAGTCCAAATGGGTGGCGTTTACTGAAGAAAATCAATGAAACCGTGAAGTATTCTAGGTGACATGCAAGTTAGAAATCAAGAGCTATGGAGCCTTAGATAAGCAGTTTTTTATTTTTCAGACAGCATAAGATATAGTATATGTAACATCTACAAGCATCATTGTTTGTACATACGTATTTTGTGTGATATATATTTGATTTCATCCCATCCCTTTTCAAAATCTTTGTTCTGCTATTCATTTTTACCCCCCGCCCCGCCCCGCCATGGTAACTATTTATCTTGCTATTATTCAAAAACTCGAAAATTCATTTTTTAAAATAAAAATTTGGGATCAATTATTGTTTCAAAGTCCCGTTACTTTATCTAGCAAATGTTCACACTCTCTTCCTCATGAATGTTAAAGCCAAATGAGAGGTATGGCAAACTCAGGGTAAGCACTGAAATTACACATAGCCCCATTGGTCGTGACCTGGGATACCATCTGTTCTCATGTCATTGCACAACTCTGTGCTGAGAGGATGTGACCCAGCCAGGCCTGGCATCTGGGCCCCTCACGTGTAGGTGCTACAGAGAGGGATGTCTGCTTGCATCATGTCATGTGATCAGACATATGCATCTGCTAAGTCACTCCCTCAATGTCACAGAGTTGAAATATGGAAAGAAAGGAAATCTATACAAAAACAGTTAAGACATATAGCACGAGTCGATGATGGTGAGAAGGAGGGGCAGAGCAGCTGCCATTTGAATATTACTTCTGTGACAAGGGCTTGCATGACCTAAGTAAATCTGCGACATGACCTCGCAAGACAGAGTCTGCTCCTGCTATCATGCTCATATGTAGAAACTGAGGCACTGGGTGCTTGCCCAAAGTCTCACCACTTTAGAGGTCGAGCCAGGATTTGAACCCAGACACTAGAAGTTATACTCCTAAAAACGGTCTTCACTGTATAAATATTTATTAATAAGACAAACATTTCATTCATTGTATTTTTTAAAACAAGTAACATATTTAAGAAAAGCAACTGAAATAACGTGTGCCGTTAACCTAGAGGCCAGTCCATGGAACACTGAGAGACCCCTAAAAGTCTCATCTTGTCACTGCTGCATCAGTGTGAATGTCCAATGAGAGCTGGGAGCATGCAGAGAAGGAGGCTGGTGAAGACGCTGAGCAAAGGAAGGAATCAGGCAGTGCCAGGGGCACAAGGGGAAGCTGAACATCCAAGAAGGCAGCGACAGCTCTGATGGACAGGACTTAAAATTGTGATTAGAGGCAGAAGTGAGGGTGGATAAGGGGGTCAGGATGAAGCTCAGGTCCATCTTGCTGGGCCAGCTGCATGGCAGGGCCATTTATCAACAAAGCTGATTCCCTCTTTCAGCAGACGCTTGCCACAGGTCCTGTTCCCAACACCATGGGTGCAGAACGGGACAAACAACGCTTGTCCAGATCCAGGATCTGGACCATCTGGACTTGAATCTTGCCTCCAGGAGTTAATAACTGGGGAGCCTTGGGCAAGTCAATGGGTGTCTCTATGCCTAAATTTCCCCTTCTGCAAAACAGGGACCTGTTCATATAACTGACCACATAAGGAAGATGTGATGAGTTAAGTACAGCATACACATGAAATATTACAAATAACTCCTGGCGTGTAACACCACTCAGTAGTGATCTGCTGAAAGTAACAATATTATTAAATTCAAGAGGAGATGCAGACAAAAAGTAACTAAGCCCATATGTAATAAATTAACTAAAGTCCCTTAAAGAAAAAAAGAGTAAGGACTTGCGTATCGACAAGTGAAACAGAGAATCTATTCAAAGAAAACACTGGGCAAGAATTCCTCTCTCAGAAAGTGACATTTGAGCAAAGATCTGAATTAATTAAGGAAACAAGCTAGACAAAGGTTGGGAGAGAAATCACCAAGTGCCAGACAAAAACATACCCAAGTTCAGAAGCTCTGAATTGGGAATGAACTTGGTGAATTCAAGAAAGAATAAGAGTCACAGGCAAGAGGGACAGAGACGAGTGGAAGAGGAACTCTGCGATGAGATGACCCCAAGTGAACCAGGACCTGCTAAGAAGTTTGGATTTTTTTCCCATGGTTTACAGGATACAATAATATTGTAGTGACAAGCCAGACCGTCTGAGTTAGAACCCTGACCCCACCTCTTATTATACCTTGGCTAAGTCACAGGCTCGTTTTTAACCATGAGTATTAACTTGTGGATTTTTTTTTTTTTTTTTTTAGTTATTCCCAAGGAACACACAGTGGGAGGGACAGGTGTACCAGGATCTCTGAAGTGCAAAATGAGAAAGGCGAGTGTTCTCAGGATAACAGTCCTGCTCACAGAAATTCTATACACCCCACACTGGGTCCCTTAGAGCCATTTCAAAAACGGTGATTGTAATTCCAGCTACTCAGGAGGCTGAGGCACAAGAATCACTTGAACCTGGGATGCGGAGGTTGCAGTGAGCCGAGATTGCTCCACTGCACTCCAGCCTGGCCAACAGAGCGACATTCAGCCTCAAATTAATTAATTAATTAATTAATTAAAAATAAAAAACACTCTAACTTTGGTGATCCCACTTTCTAGCAATTATATTAAAATACCAAATTTCCCACAAATGAATCAGAGGAAATATGTCTTATTTTCTACAACACGTGTTTTCAAAATTAGTTACTTCCTAATAATGCTTGACTATCCTGTTGCCTATCAAAGAAGGCCCAATTCATCCCACTATCATGAAAAATAATTCTTAAATGAGGAAAGAGAAAATTTCATGTTTTTATTATGCAGACGAACCCCCCCCAAAAAACAACAATGAGCCCAGCAGAAGTAGACCCAACTCCACCAGAACTGACACCCGCTCACTAGGCCTCACCATTTTATTTGTGTTTGCCTTGGCTGCCAATGGCAGGCTACCTGGAGTATGCAAGCTGCCCAGTGGCTTAGGGAATGGTTGAGATACACATGTGTGTACACACACACACACACGCACACACACACATGCTCCAAATACAAAAATTAAGCTGCAGAGTCAAAATTAATAATGCTTAACTGCATTTCCTCAAAATGATAGTCCATTGGTCCCATGAGTCTTTATGAAAATGTCAGTGCATTTGCAGAGACCTTGTAGGTAGATTTTCTTACTTTGTAACATTTCTTGAGTGTGCAGTAAAATCACAAAGGCTTATGAATAAAGAGTTAGTTATTAGGAGGTAACTAATTTCGAAAACACATGTTGTAGAAAAATAATACCTATTTCTCTGATTCATTTGCGGAAAACTTTAATATAATTAAAATTGGTATATTTTAATATAATTGCTAGGAAGTGGGATCACCAAAAGTGAGAGTGGTTTTTCATTTTTTATTTTATTTTATTTATTTATTTATTTATTTATTTATTTATTTATTTAAGACTGAATCTTGCTCTATCGCCCAGGCTGGAGTGCGGTGGCAGGATTTCGGCTCACTGCAACCTCTGCAACCTGGGTTGAAGTGATTCTTGTGCTTCAGCCTCCTGAGTAGCTGGGATTAAAGGCACCCTTTTTGAAATGGCTCCAAGGAATCCAGTGTGGGGTGTATAGAATGTCTGCAAGCGGGACTGTTATCCTGAGAACACACCTCTTTCTCATTTCGCATTTCAGAGGTCCTGATATACCTGTTCCTCCCACTGTGTGTTCCTTGGGAATAATTTTTTTTTTTTAATTCCAAAAGTTAATACTCATGGTTAAAAATGAGCCTGTGGCCTAGCCAAGGTATATATTCAGCAGAGCCTGGAGACTGCCCTCCTGCCATTTATGGCAACCACTATTCCATTTGCCTAATGGAATCAGCCTCCCTAGCTCAGAAATAAAATCTATTTCTTTTCACGATTACAGTGCTTTCCACTGGCACCCAATGAAAATGCATCTGCGAGCAGGTCAAAAATCAAAGCCCTCTGCTGCAAAGGTCCTCAAAGACGTGGCTTTCACATTTAATGCATTAAGACTACAGAATTTCTTCTTATAACTGTTAAGTCACCAAGGAGAAAAGACTAAATCATGCAATTATCCATCATTAGTATCAACCTATTAGCTACAATTTTAGAATTCCCAGGTTCTGGGAGAGCAAAGAATTTATCTTGTGCAGCCTCATGTGAATTTCCTCTTCAATATTTTCTCCCCGTGCCATTTTATTTCACTTTTTTAAAAATTTTTTTATAGAGATGGAGTCTCGCTCTGTTGCCAGGCTAGAGTGCAGTGGCACCATCTCAGCTCACTGTAACCTCCACCTCCCGGGTTCAAGCGATTCTCCTGCCTCAGCCTCCCGAGTAACTGGGACTACAGGCACGCACCAACACGCCCAGCTAATTTTTTGCATTTTTAGTAGAGGTGAGGTTTCACCATGTTGTCCAGGATGGTCTCGATCTCTTGACTTCGTGATCTGCCCACCTCAGCCTCCCAAAGTGCTGGGATTAAGGCATAAGCCACTGCGCCCAGCCTCATTTTACTTTTAAAGCTTGACTTAGGAGATCTGGGAGTCAGGGTCAAGAAACTGACCTTAGCAAATGCCCATGGGATTCTGTGAGTCAGGACCTTGGGCCACATATTGAGGAACTCTGGGCTATGGGATGTGGACCCACATGCTGTGGTTTGAGGGGGTACAGAACAGTTCTCCCCACACTGATCCTAAATATTTTCCATGGGGATAACCCAAATGTCAGGCATCATACTTGAGTCTTAGTCTATCAGAGACCTTCTGACCAAAACAGAAAGCGGTTGTCTTGCCTCTTTTGGTTACTTTATTTTCTCCAAATAATCAGGATATTTTTTTCTTTCAGTAACAGTTTAATGACTATGAGAACTCCAAACGGCATAGTTTTCCACTGATATTCTTTCTTCCAAAACAGCCTATTTTGCCTAGCCTTCGAGAGCTCAATTTTCTTTTTTTTCTAATCGCATGAAATTCAGCTTTCCACTTCCTTTTGTTCTTTGTTCTGAGCTCTGTCTTCAGATGTGGCTTTTTATCCACTCATTCAACAAACACGCATGAGATGCCTACTCTGCCCCAGGCCCTCTGCTAGGCACCAGCCGGCCAGCATTGAAGAAAGCAACATGGTTCCAGCAACTTGGAGTGTGCATTTTAGCATCGCCTTCCTCATGAAAGATTAACTTATATCCCTAAGTATCAAAAGATAAGAAAAGCTTTCTCATGTTAAAAAGACCTGGATGACTCCAAACAGATGCACACAATTTTATAATGCCCTTTTCATTGTGCATGGCCTCATATCATGATGGACCCCCGCTTGAAACCTTCAGTACAAGAAAAGTTCCGTGCTGTGGAAGACAACATCGCAGCTGGGCATCTCAGGGTTCAGAGAGAGCTCTGGACCAGTGCCTGGCACACAGGAGGCCCTCAAGAAACTCTGAACAAGTAAAACTCCGTCAGGGCTAACTATTCTAGTCCGTGCAACTTCCCCCACTTTCTGTTATAAAACTAAAATAACCAAGGTTGATGAGGGTTCATCACATCGGACTCCTTTTTCAGTGCGACATTTTTAATTCTCACAAAAACCACATGAAGGAATTGTTATTATTATTATTATCATCATTATTATTCTTCCCATTTTACAGAGAAGAAAAATGAATTCCAGGGAGGTGAGTGAGGAGTCCGAGGTCATCCAGTGTGAGTGCGGGCCCAGGCTTCTGATTCTAGAATCTGTGTAAGTGGTACTCTAGAGACAGAGGTTGTCCTTTCTTCTACCCACAAGGTAAGCCACTCTGAAGCCTTGAGCTACATCTCTGGATGCATGCTTTCCGGCCCTCCACTTGTCCCTCATCCCTAGGTTTGTTTGCTTAAAACTCATTGTACTGGGTGAAATTTCCCAGGCAGCAGCTGTTAATGCCGCTGCCTGAGCAAGGAAAAGGTAGCTAAGCTAACCAGGGGACCCTGGAGCCTTACCCACTAGAGAACGAATGCAGGGCAGGGCTGCTGACTCCAAGTGAGCCGAAGTCATAAAGACCTGCTAGGGGGACCCTCCTCATTTCTGAGCAGATGAAGATTTGCCTTGATAACCTGCACCAGAAATCAGGACACCAGAAGTCAGGTGTGCCTCACAAAAGAGGGCAGCCTTGTCAAGGAGGCCCCCCTGAGCCCTGAGCCCCCAGGGCCAACCCTCCCAAGCCCACATCACTCACGTTGTGATTGCCAGACAATCTCTCTGTTCCACACCCTGGTCTTGGGGCCCCATGAGAATAGCGCCAGCCACCAAGCTCACTGTCAAGAGCGCCTCATACACAGCAAACTTTCAAAAGTAGAATTTTATGCTGGGTAAGTATCTTAACAGAAATCACAACACACACCAGTTAGAATGGCAATTATTAAAAAGTTAGGAAACAACAGATGCTGGAGAGGATGTGGAGAAATAGGAACGCTTTTACACTGTTGATACGAATGTAAATTAGTTCAACCATTGCGGAAGACAGTGTGGCAATTCCTCAAGGATCTCGAACCAGAAATACCATTTGACCCAGCAATCCCATTACTGGGTATATACCCAAAGGATTATAAATCATTCTACTATAAAGACACATGCACATGTATGTTTATCGCAGCACTATTTAGAATAGCAAAGACTTGGAACCAACCCAAATGCCCATCAATGATAGACTGGATAAAGAAAATGAGGCACATATACACCATGGAATATTATGCAGTCATAAAAAAGAATGAGTTCATGTCCTTTGCAGGGTCATGGATGAAGCTGGAAGTCATTATTCTCAGGAAACTGACACAGGAACAGAAAACCAAACACCGCATGTTCTCACTCATAAGTGGGAGTTGAACAATGAGAACACATGGACAGAGGGAGGGGAACATCACACACCGGGGCCTCTCTGGGGGCAGTGGGCAAGGGGAGGGAGAGCATTA
Source organism: Papio anubis (assembly GCF_008728515.1). Taxonomy (NCBI): domain Eukaryota; kingdom Metazoa; phylum Chordata; class Mammalia; order Primates; family Cercopithecidae; genus Papio; species Papio anubis. Next base: position 133,461,743 of record NC_044983.1, on the reverse strand, counting down.
GGATAAATACCTAATGCATGCAGGGCTTAAAACCTGACGATGAGTTGGTAGGTGCGGCAAACCACCATGGCACATGTATGCCTATATAACAAACCTGCACGTTCTGCACATGTATCCCAGAACTTAAAGTAAAATAAAAAAAAAATAAAGAGGCCGGGCGCGGTGGCTCACGCCTGTAATCCCAGCACTTTGGGAGGCCGAGGCGGGCGGATCACAAGGTCAGGAGATCGAGACCACAGTGAAACCCCGTCTCTACTAAAAATACAAAAAATTAGCCGGGCGCGGTGGTGGGCGCCTGTAGTCCTAGCTACTCAGGAGGCTGAGGCAGGAGAATGGCGTGAACCCGGGAGGCGGAGCTTGCAGTGAGCCGAGATCGCGCCACTGCACTCCAGCCTGGGCGACAGCGCGAGACTCCGTCTCAAAAAAAATAAATAAATAAAATAAAGAAGTAGCCGCCATGCTAATCCCAATTTAAAAAAAAATCACAACAAATGTGGGGTGGACTAAGAGATTATTCCCACCAGATGTGGCAAGGGGTGGTGCAAGGTTGTGGTGTCCTGGTGCGTGTGCCTGCGCATGAGAATCTATGCATATGTGTGCTCCCAACGGGACAGGAAATCTACCAAGTACCCACATATGTTACCTACACTGATCCTTCAAACCTCTCTACAGGGTCATTCCTATCGTTGCTATTCCCATTTATAGAGAGCTAAAGAGCGGCACAGAAGCTACTGGTTCAGGGTCACAAGAACCTGGGTGGACTCAGGTTTGGCCAACTTCAAACCCTACTTCCTAACTGCTATACAATTTCTAGCAGCTTCTGGACACAGATGCTAAAGCAGCAGACAACGATGTGTTGTCAAATAACTTATGACGGGTATGCCCTCAGTGAGACCCAGACAGGGAGTGGGGAACCAGGGTAGGGAAAGAGAGGAAGACAGGCCTGGGCACATTTCAGAGGTCCTGAGAAAGGCGCTTCAGCCTGATTGTCAGACAACTTGGGAGTGAGCCTTACTTTCCATCCTGAGACAAGGGAGCTGGGTTTCCATGACCCTGTGTTAGTAGCCATTTGTTCATAGCAAGGGTTGGGGTGAGGATGGGGGATGATGGAATTCAAACTCCCAGGAAAGTTTAATTATTGGACGAAATGCTTCCTGTTGTCTGGGAGTGGTCCTCCACAGGGAAGCCACAGGTTCTGGGGACTGGAAACACACTAAAATAGGGTAGAAGAAGCACAGAAATGCAGGTGGAGTGTGGAAGTGGCTACGTGCTGCATGCCTATAGCTTGAGCAAAGGACGTTCAGTTGCGTAACTATTAATAGTCGCATAACTATTAAGTCTCCTGGGGGCAGGAGACTGCCCTTAGACCACCTGGTTGTTGAAGGCTGCATGCATTCTTTCTGTAAGTCCACTGGGAGGAGAGGCGGGAAAGAAAGAAAAAGGGGTAGGCATTCGAAGTTGAAGGAACTACAAAAGCAGGAGCTGAGATGAGTCAAGGCACATGACTGCACAGAGATTGATGGAAGCTCCTGAAGGAGGGCCCTAGATGGCCAGCAGGTATCATGACACAACCTCAAGGACAAAGGATAGAGCAACAATGCTGGCTTGGCCCAAAGGAAGTGGGGTGGTCACCCACTCCCCTGGCTCGGAGTGCAAGGAAAGGGTCCCTGGGCTTGGCGTTTCTGAGTTGACTGGTGTGACCTGCCTGGAAGCTGAAAAGATGGAAGAGCCCCCTTTAAGTGCTTTGTTTAATCAGGAAGCCCACCCTGCTGCCCACCCTGCTGGCCCCAGGTAGGCTCTTCTGTGGCCCCAGGCTGGTACTTAGAGCCTGGGAGCTGCAGTGTTTTACCTGCTTAGAATTCTCCATGAAAAACAGACATATTTGATAGTTAGGTGCTTTAATGGACCCTGAAAAGAAATTAGATTGATTCATTTGAAGAATAAATGTCTGTCCCCCGCCCTCTACATGGTAAAACTCTTAAATGCTTCTACTTAATGGAAATGGAAATTACCTCTCAAAACATTACGAAAACTAATCATGGCAATTTTTATACATTTCCACAATTTACTGTGCTATCTTTTCTCTTGCTTTGATGAGCAGTGACTAGCAGATGCCTGTTTTGTGCCTAATCATTTAGCAGCCTCACTCGACTTGAACAGACCCCTCTCCCAAGTATGATTCAGCTGATCAGCCCCCTAAGGGAAAAAAATAACATCTCTAGGTAGAAAGAGACTGCAGAATCTATGAAACAGCAACATTTTGGTGGAAGAAAAGAGCCAAGGCTAAGTATATTTAACATCTGTTCACACAGACATGGACATACCAATTACTTTGTAACCCTGAACTCAAAAGAAAAAAACAAATCTGAGACCCGCAAAACATAAGCAAGCCTTTGAAGTAAGCATAATCACATTTTAAAATGTCTTACGTCTGTTTTATCCTCCTGGAATACCTGAACTCTCACATTCAATTCATTATCATTCATCTTTGTATTTCTCAGGGCATAGTACACATTCTGGCTTGTAGGAGGCATCTGAAAAATTTGTTGAACTCAGATAAATATCAATTTTGATCCAAATGTCATAGGCTTGACTGACAAGTATAATAAGTGAGTATGTTAGAAATAAGATAGACCAAATCAATTATACATACATATATATATATATATGCATATATTTATATGTATAGACATTTATATTTATAGGCGGACCACTTGAAATTAATTATATACACACATGCATATATATGTATACATATGCATGTATGTTCGTGTGTGTATATGTCTTATGATTACTACAAAGAATAGTGAAAGTAGCATTCAATTTGAGTACTGAGACACACAATGAAGTTTCTGAAAATCCCCATCACACTTTTACTAAGAAAAATCTATGTTCTGTTCTATTTGCATAACTAGCTGTTGGCAAGCCACATCCTATTGGCAGGCCTCCTCTTAGAAACTATTAGATGAGGCCAGGCGCAGTGGCTCATGCCTGTAATACTAGCACTTTGGGTGGCTGAGGTGGGCGACCACTTGAGGTCAGGAGTGCAAGACCAGCCTGGCCAACATGGTAAAACCCAATCTCTACTAAAAATACAAAAATTAGCCAGGCATGGTGGCGCACACCTGTAATCCCAGCCACTCGGGAGGCTGAGGCAGGAGAATTGTTTGAACCCGAAAGGTGGAGGTTGCGGTGAGCTGAGATCGCACCACTACACTCCAGGCTGGGAGACCGAGCAAGACTCCGTCTCAAAAAAAAAGAAACTATCAGATGAGACTGTACAACCTGGCTCGGCTCTCCCTTGAATGTTTAGACCTCATCTCGCTAAGGGTCCACAGGAATGCAACAATAATACAAAAATCCCGTTACAGTCTATCACCTTTTTTTTTTTTTGAGACAGAGTCTCACTCTGTCACCCAGGCTGGAGAGTAGTGGCACGATCTCTGCTCACTGAAACCTCCGCCTCCCACGCTCAAGCAATTCTCCTGTCTCAGTCCCCTGAGTAGCCGGGACTAAAGGTGCATGTCACCACGCCTTGCTAATTTTTTGTATTTTTAGTAGAGACGGGGTTTTTCCATGTTGGCCAGGCTGGTCCTAAACTCCTGAGTTCAGGTGATCTGCCTGCCTCGGCCTCCCAAAGTGCTGGGATTACAAGTGTGGGCCACCACACCCGGCCACAGGCTGTATCATTCTTTAAGGCCATTGTGAACACAGAGATTAGCAAATGCTGCTGGTTACAGTCTTGGTTCTGAGCTGGTTGTCCCAGCCATTCCTGTACCCCACTCTCTAAAGTCCATCAATGTCCATCTTCCCATCTTGCCTTCACACTGAATGTTCAGCAACATCCCTCCTGTTTAACCTTGGCACCTGATGTGGTTTTGCTATGTCCCCACCCAAATCCCATCTTGAATTCCTACATGTTGTGGGAGGGACCCAGTGGGAGGTAATTGAATCATGGTATTCGTTCTCGTGATAGTGAATAAGTCTCATGAGATTTGACAGTTTTAAAAAGAGGAGTTCTCCTATACAAACCCTGTCTCTCTTTGCCTGCTGCCATCCATGTAAGATGTGACTTGTTCCTCCTTGCCTTCCCTGGTGATTGTGAGGCTTCCCCACCCATGCAGAACTGTAAGTCCAATTAAACCTTTTTGTTATGCAAATTGCCCAGTCTTGGGTATGTCTTTATCAGTAGCATGAAAAGGGACTAATACACCCATGCTGTGAGGGCCCTCTGTCTCACTTACATCCAATCACCCTGTCACCTTCGCCTTAGGAACACTTCTGCTGACTCCATCTGCAAGCTTCCCTTGAATGCATGGTAAGACTTTTTATTAACTGATAATATTAATAATAACAGCTGCTTTTTATTTTTCCCATTTTGTATCAGGCACTGTGCTAGGGGCTTTGCCATCATGCTCTCAAACCCTCTCTGAAACCCTAGGCAAAAGGTATGACTATCCCCATTGTGGTAAAAATAAATAAATAAATAAATAAATAAATAAATAAATTGAAGGCTCAGTGGTTGAAAGGCTTCCCTTGGCACACATAGTTCTGAAGTGAGTGAGTGGGATGTTAACATGACTATCTGAGTTCAAGTCTTTTCTGCTGCAGGCCCTCCCTCCCTAATAAATAGATTCTTTTATCAAACAGTTTTCATGAAATCTTCCTAATTTTCAATGAATTTTCTTAATTTTCACTGAAGGTCAAGGAGAACAACAGGAAGATATTGCAATGATTTTTTTTTTCTTTTTTGTTCTTGAACAGTCAAGGGGTATCTTGGTCAGTGAATCATTAGTCACCTGTAATTTGCACTTTTCTATTTCTGGTAATGATAAAGACCTGCGTCCTTCATATTCATACCCAACACTAAGGCCAAACCCCCAATGTTCTCACATCTACAGAGAAGGGGCCCCAGGTCCACAAGCACATCTGACAGTATTACAGTTGCTGTCACCATTCGTGTGCCTGTCCCTTCTCAAATGCTAGGATCTTTCTCACATGTCCAATAAAACGATTATTCCTAACTGGTGTGAGCTCCATGCCTGTCATGTTCTATGGAATAAGACATGCAGCTAACTCAGAAAAGAGCAAACCTTCAGTTTTCCAGAGAAATCTTCCCCAAATCACCTCTTAAAAAAGAATTGAAAGGAAAAGGCAATGGCATGCAGGCTGTGCACATGGGGAATTACTATTATATTTTAACACACAGGATCTAATCATAAACATCTAGCTTGTACAAGTCAATGCAATATTTATTTCATATCAAGACGATCTGGACCTAAATCATCTACATAATGGAAACATGCTTCCATATAATGAGGCTATTAGAGAACTGACATATTTAAAAAGAGAATAAAAATGCAGAATCCTGTCCCTCGATTTATGAGAGAGCACCACGTGTTTGAACAGCACTGGGCTGGACAAGGTGCTTTCATTTCACCTGGCTGTGTCTCTGAAACAAAACCAGTCTCTTCCGTGTGGCACAAATGGGCTCCAAACCTGACCACAGCTTGTTTCTCTACTCATGTTGGTGCTGTTCTTATCAGCAGTCACATCTCTCCTCATCCTGTGAACACCTTTGCTCTGTACAGGTCATTGTATTACCTCGCCTGGATCAACCTTCCCTACTTTTGTCTGTGGAACCAACGTCTGCTTGTTCTTCAAGCCCAATCTGAGAGGTCCTTTCTCAGTCAAGCCACTGGCTCCTCGCATAGGCAGTCCTGCATGGCCCCACAGTCCGTCCGATGGTCACCGCACTCTCCACCCCTACTGTATCATCTGATCACTTCTGTCTCCCTGAGGTGACTTTGAGCATCTCTAGAGCTGGAAGGCAGCCTCTCGTTCCCCTGGATGAACAGCACAGGTCAGAAGGCTGCTAAATAAAAAGTGACTCTTGTACCTAATAGCAACACTTATTCTAAGTAACAGTTATTATGAGCTCACCATGTGCCAGGCAACAGTCTAATCACTTTACATACATGATTTATATGTAAACCATGTAATGTATGTAATCATTTTACATGCATGAATTTGCATAATTCATTCAATCTTTACCATAAACCTATAAGTACCAACTGCCATCCCTGTTTTATAGATGAGGAACCTGAGAAACAAATTGGTTAAAGAACTTTTCTAAAGTCAAGCAGCTTAGAAGTGGGAGAAGTAGAAATTATACCTGGAAAGCCCAAGCTTGTGGCCCTCATAACTGCTAAATTCTGCCTCCTTGGATATGGCAAGCTGTTTCTATTTCCATTTAGAGATACATGGAACTAAAAAGCCAAATGAAATCATTTATTCCAACAAGATCGTTTAAGTACTGAGTATCAAAGACATCATTAAAGTCCAAATGTTTTCACTCCTCCTGGTTCTCTTCCAATATGTTATATTTTGTTGCCTAAAGATACATTTTTCTCTTTTCTCCTCAGAAATGCATATAGGTAATGGAAAATATGTTTGGATAGTTGGCCAGATATAGGACTGCCAGAGCTTCCTCCCATCACTGTACATGCAGATGGTGCTTCCAATGAAAGGCGAAAGTCTATTTCCATTCCCCTGGGGCTGGCCTTGTCACCTGCCCTGACCAATGAACTGTGGAGGAAGCGACCCTGGGCCAGTCTCCATCTAGCCCTTAAGTGGCCTGGAATCTTCCTCATTTTCTCTCTGGGGAACTCAGCTTTCATGTAAGAAGTCTGACCACCCAACTGGAGACAGAAGCCCAGCTGTCCCTCTTCTGGTGCAGCCAGTCCAACCAAGGGGTCAGACACAGATGAGTGACGGCATCTTGGCTGCTCCATCCTCAGCCAAGATCTCAGCTGAAGGTAGTACATAAATGTCCCCAGCCTAGGCTGGCTAACTCAAAACATTACAAAAGAATAAGCCATTGTTAAAAGTCAGACGTTTTGGAGTGCTTCATAATGCAGCGGTCTCTAACCAAAAATAGTATAATTGGAAAATTCACCTTGAAGAAGAAATACAAATTCTGCACATCCCACACCTGGGGCACAATCTCATTGTAAATTATTGCTGACCACTGTGTTTGTATTCTGTTCTAAACAGTGTGCTACTGTAAAGCTCAAGGCATACCAACTTCATCATAATTATTCTTCTGTTAAACTCTACTAGAAAAGAAAATAGTTTTTTCATTTTTATTTTCTTTGTCTCTGTGCAGCACTATCTCAAGCCCTTCTCAACCCCCGTTACTCGCTAGGCTCTGCCAACCACTGAGCATCCTGCAGCCCTCTGGTCCTCACAGCTGGGGCCTGCCAGCTCCCAAAGATGGCTCATCCGGTGACAGGACCCAAGCTCCGGTCGTCCACAGTCACAAGAAAGAAGCAGAGTCCTTAACGGGGAGCCTGGGGATGGCTTTCATCAGGTCGGCTGCAGTGTTATTTCTGCTTCACTTTTAGGTCTCTCTCCAAGGCTTTTACCTTGACCCTGAGATCGGGTTCCTCAAATCCCTGATGATATGACCACAGGTAGGACTAACTGGTTACTTACCTTGTGCTAGTTCATAACCTCTATGAAATATAAAGTGTCCTTTTTAATTATAATTTCTAAGACAATATCTATGAAGAATGCATTTTATTCTCATATTTCAGGAAACTAAAGTTAAAACTGCTAGTAACATATCTGGGGTCACAGATATGTTATTATCCAATGTACACATACGGACACTGGTTCACGCAGGGTCAGGGTCCAAATCCCCTGCTCTCTCTGTGGACATCATGGACCTTCTTCTGTTGGAAGGTGGGGTGGGGAAGGGGTGAAGCACAGGATGATAGGAAAGGAGGGAACTGCTGGATTCTTAAATCACTCTGGATCTACACTGGACCTACGGGGATGGATAGCCTACTTATCAGATGCCTGATTCCTTCCCAGGAGAGAGGAGTGGAGAGAAATAGGAGGAACACCTTGGAAATATGGCAACTTGACTATTATTTAATGTTTTACTCTACTCAGAGGCAAGGGGGAAGCCTGTGGCCATCAGTGTCTTTCCTTCTGTAGATCACAGGCTTGAGTTATCCTATTGCTCTGAAACCACAGGTCTCTTCTCATGTTTTATCATGTGGCCTCAGGAACCAGGTCCCCCTCCAGACGTCTTCTAAGGTAAATTTAAACAGACCACCACATCTACATTCCTGACTTGTGGATATTCAATTGCATGTGATTCCACTCACCATAACATGTTGCAAATTCCAAATGAATTTTATCAAGTGTAGCTACGACCAGTACTCTTGGCTTTACTGGATTGGATTTCTACAACATTCTTGGCTACTTGTACTTTATAATTAATGTTAAACAGATTTTGCACAGCTCTGTCTTAATGTTCCCTACCCTCTACCCTACCCTTTAAGTATTTCTCCTTTTTCTTTTTCTTTTCTTTTCTTTTCTTTTTTTTTTTTTTTTTTTTTTTTTCCCCACTTTGTCACCCAGGCTGGAACGCAGCGGCACAATCCCGGCTCACTGCAACCTCCGCCTCCCAGGTTTAAGTGATTCTCCTGCCTCAGTCTCCTGGGTAGCTGGGATTACAGGCACCCACCACCACGCCTGGCTAATTCTTTTGTATTTTTAGTATAGGCAGGGTTTCACCTTGTTGACCAGGCTGGTCTCAAACCCCTGACCTCAGGTGATCTGCCCACCTTGGCCTCCCAAAGTGCTGGGATTACAGGTATGAGTCACCGTGCCTGGCCTCTCCTTCTTCTTAAGGTCTAGCTAGTCTATACAGTTCTCCCAAATTTACTAATGCAAACTCCTAATAGTTCTACTGGTTAATATTATGTCTGTCTTTATTTCTGGCACAGTAAGTTCTCTTTTTCTGACTCAATACTCTGTGGTAAACTACCTGCTCAGAGCCCTGGTTACCAACTTTGTACTCCAGCCTTCTCAAGATCAGGATCCGAGTTGTCCTTGGCAATCCTTCTCCTCAAGCTGGGACCACTGCTCTTTGTCCCCTCACTGTGTATGGAAAGTGCCAGCAACACCGCCTACTCACTCTGTCCTCTGTACCTAGTTGATTCCCAGGTTCCCTTTAACAGGTTTCTCTTTACCCACTTGCTGGATGTCATTTCCCACCGACGTCCTCCCTGACTTGACTTTAACCAACCTCCCACAGCCAGTTTATCTCTAAATACTGGCTGTTCCTGGGAAAGTATATTTGTCTTAAGCCAGGTTCCCCTTGCCACAATGTACACATATGGACACCTCCAACTGTTGGTTTCCATTTCCAAAATTTGCTCATCCAACATTCACCACAGATTGGCTGAGTGCGTCTACACGCCTTGCGCTCGGCTGTGCCCTGGCGAGCAGGGACAAAGGGAGGTTCGCCATTAGGGGCAAGCGCCCCATTGCCATTCTTCTGCTCACCTGTCTGCCCAGCGATGGAGGCACTCAGTCTGTGGGGGATCCTTGAGGACACCTTCAAGGTCACTCGGATCTGGTAATACCTAAGAAAAGAGAAGAGGAGAGGATGCTGAAGATCAGGCTTCTTAACGTTGACTTCTAAAAATACCTAGAATGAGTCCTGAAAGCCACAGGAAATCAGGGAAGTTTCTTGGCAGCATGCACAATCATCTGGCATCAAAGAGAAACGCATTTTATCAGCAGAGCTGGAGAGGGAAGCAACGGGGCAGTGTTGGAGACAGGAAGTTAAGTTCACTTGAGATCACACAAGACTGAACAAGGTTGGAGGTGATTGGAATAGAGAAAAGAAAGAGATGGGTCATGAGACACAGTTTCATTAAGGGGTGTGGGTTTTACGTAGTCAAGAAAGGTTATCGTTATAGGAAAGTAGGTTATTTATGCACGGTGGATAATCCATCTATAAACTGAGTTTCTATCATGTTGCAACACAAAAACCACTTCTTTTAGTAACACAGCCGCTGTGTTATTCTTCTTGGGGGTATTGCCAAATGCACTTTTCCCTGTGTATTTCATCTTCCTTAATTTTAACATAGCACTCCCATTTTCAAATTCCACCATTTCAGGACAATGTGCAGCTTCTCCTGCTATCCGTTAACTCTCTAATGTGCCCTCTTTCGCCCCAAGTACAGAAGCATCTTTTGAAGTTCTGTGCTTTGCAATTAATGACTTTTTGCTTGTAAGCACTTGAGGACATTCCTGGCATCATCACTGTTCTCTTCTTTTACTGATTTGAAACCCATTGTGAACTGAAATGTGAATAAACCAAAGCGAAATATAAGGAAAATGGACCATGAACCATCAGTCTCCCGTGGCTCATTGAGCTCATAGCTGGGCAAGCACCCTGCTATTGACGTCCTTGCACTGCACATACACTCATAGAATGTTTCCTTGGCAGTCTCCTGCTTGTTTTTAATGTATAAATGATGAGCAAAAATGAAGAGAAAAGGGCACTAGCACTGAATTCATAGCTGCAGCATGAGTGACACATTTCCAGCTGCATGACTTTAAGTACATCACATAACTTCTCTGAACTTGTTTCTGTATCTGTAAAATGAATATATATATATATATATTGAGATGGCGTCTTGCTGTGTAGCCCAGGCAGGTATACAGTGGTACAATCTCAGCTTACTACAACATCCACCTCCTGGGTTCAAGCAATTCTTCTGCCTCAGCCTCCCATGTAGCTGGGACTACAGGCGCGCACCACCATGCCTGGCTAATTTTTGTATTTTTAGTAGAGATGGGTTTCACCATGTTGGTCAGGCTGGTCTTGAACTTCTAACCTCATGATCCACCTGCCTCAGCCTCCCAAAGTGCTGGGATTACAGGCGTGAGCCACCATGCCCAGCCAAAATGAATATTTTTAAAAAGTACCTGCCATGACTTCTGTTTCCAGAAAGGTGAAGTAGAGAGACATACTTTACCCTATTTTTCGCACTAAGCACAACAAAAACTCTAACAGTATATAGAAAACAAGCAAATGCAGATTCTTCAAGGTGGAGAAGAAAGCAGACAGGTTGGGGACCTCAGGACCCAAGGAGAGACATGCTGGTGAGGCTTCTGCATTTTCTGTTGCCTCATATATCCAGACTGGATACTGGAGAAGCCAAGAAGCCAGAAAAGCTAATAGCCACGAACAAGAAAATTATCCAAAGAAAGTCCTCTCCCTCCAGCCGAAGGACCAGGAAGAGAACAGCCTAGCAAGACAGAAAACTTTCAGGCAACAGCTGTCTACTCCAGCCAAAAAACAGAAAATACTGTGGGCCCACCTCCACCCACACCAGCAAAGGCAAAGTGGGAAGTCTAGACACCCGCCATCCCCAGACTGCATGAAAACACTGCATCCCCACCCAACCTGCCAAGAGAAGGACTTCAGCAGGGAGCCAGGCTTCCATCCCTAACAGATGGTGAAGAGAACCCCACCTGTTCAGTTTAAGTGGAGACCATGTGGGGAGCCTGGACCTGCACCCAGCACCCCGCAGTAATGAGGGCATACGTATGCCCATGTGATTTTTCACAAAGGTGCAAAAGCAATTCAATGGAGCAGAGATCACCTTTTAAAATAAGTTGTCCTGAAGCAATTGGCTATCCATAGACAAGATAACAGCCACAACCAAACACACAAACCTCAACTTTAATTTCATATCTTATAAAGAAACTATTAATAATGTAGATTGTGGATGTAAATGAAAAATATGAAACTATAAAACTATTAGGAAACAGAGAAAAGTTTTAAAATTATTCCTTTTTTCTTTCTTTGAGGCAGAGTCTCACTTTGTTGCCCAGGCTGGAGTGCAATGGTGTGATCTCGACTCACTGCAACCTCCACCTCCCCGGTTCAAGTGATTCTCCTGCCTCAGCCTCCCAAGTAGCTGGGATCACAGGTACCCACCACCATGCCCAGCTAATTTTTTTATTTTTAGTAGAGACGGGGTTTCACCATGTTAGCCAGGCTGGTCTCGAACTCCTGACCTCAGGCAATCCACCTGCCTTGGCCTTCCAAAGTGCTGGAATTACAGGTGTGAGCCACCACATCTGGCCTAAAACATATTCTAAATATAGAATTAAGCAAAGAGTTTTTAGACTTGGTACAGAAAACATGAATCATAAAAGAAAAACATATATTTTGTTTGTTTGTTTGCTTGTTTATTTTGAGAGATGAGGTCTTGCTATGTTACCCAGGCTGGCATCAAACTCCTGGTCTCAAGTGATTCTCCCACCTCGGCCCCCCAAAGTACTGGGATTACAGGTGTGAGCCACTGAACCCCGCAGATAAATTTTAATTCATTAAAACTAAACAGTTTTGTGCTATAAAAGACCCTGTTAAGATACAAGCTACAATGTGGGAAAAAATAGTTGCAAATCACATGCAGTGGCCCTCAGTATCTGTGAATTCTGTATTTGGGAATTTGTTTACTTGATAAAATATGTTTTAGCCCCAAATGCAACACTCACAGCACCTTTGTGGTCATTCACAGACACGAACACAGTGGTAAAAAGTTGGAATCTTCTGACACTCAGGTGCCCAACTGAGGTTAAGCAATACTACAAACAAGGATCCCTTTTGCAATTTATTTAGTCCCACATATTTTTCTACTCTGTGCTTTTTGTTGGTGATTCCACTGTTTGAGATAGACCCCAGGCATAGTACTAAAGGGCTGTCTAGTGTTCCTAAGGGCAGGAATGCTGTGATGTGCCCCATGGAGAAAGGATGTGTGTTATTAGATGAGCTTTACTCAGCTATGAGTTCTAGTGCTGCTGACTGAGATCAATGGTAATGAATCAACAGTACATATTAACTGTGAGGTATCTTTAAACAGAAACACATAAAACAAGATTATGTATTGGTAAGTCTGGCAGAAATGTGACCAGAGGCTCACAGGAACCTAACCCTGTATTTCCCCCAGGAACAGCGGTTCAGCATTTGCTAATTCAGTATTCATGGTGACTTTACAGAACATACTACTGTAACTATTGAGAATTGACTATCTGACAAAGGACTATTGCCTAGGATATATAAAGGACTCTTGGAACTGAGTAGTAAAAACAAACACACCAATTAAAAAGTGGTCAAACACAAGAAAAATTTCACCAAAGGGAACACACAGAGGGCAAATAAGCTCATGAAAAGATGTTCAAATGTTCATACACCCGAAGCAAAACAGAGTATCAGTGCAGTCTCTATTAAAATGCCAGGTCAGGTGTGGTGGCTCATGCCTCTAATCCCAGCCCTTTCGGAGGCCAAGGCTGGAGGATTTCTTGAGCCCGGCCTAGGCAATATATGGAGATGCCATCCCTACAGAAAATAAATAAATAAATTAGCCGGGTGTGGTGGCATATACCTGTAGTCTGTAGTCTCAGTTACTGGAAGGGTTGAGGTAGGGAAAATCACTTGAGCACAGGAGGTTGAAGAGGAGGTGGGCTGAAATCACAACACTGTACTCCAGCCTGGGTGTCAGGTGGAGACCTCACCTCAAAAAAAAAAAAAAATCCCAAGGGCGTTTTTTATACAAATAGAGAAAATAGTTCTAAAATATGTATGGAACCACAAAAGATGTTAAACAGCTATAACACAATCTTGAGAAACAAGAAAAATGAACAAGGTAAAATGGCCACTTACAAAAGAACGAAAATATTTGCAAACAGTATGTCTGATAAGGGATTAGTGTTCAAAATGTGTAAGAAAATCATGCAACTCAATAGCAGTCATAATAATAATAATAATCCAATTTAAAGGACAAAGGACCTGAATACACATTTTTCCAAAGAAAACATTGAAATTACCAACACATTTGTGAAAAAGTACCCAATGTTACTAATCATCAGGGAAACACAAATCAAAACCACAACATATCACCTCATATATTTCAGGACAGTTACCATGAAAAAGACAAGAAATAACCAGTGTTGGTGAGAATGTGGAGAAAAGAAAACCCTTGTATTCTTTTCTGGTGGGAATGTAAATTGGTACAGCCATTATGAAAAATAACATGGAGGTTCCTCAAAAAACTAAAAATAAAACTTCCATATGACCCAGAAACCCCTCTGCTTGTGTACACCAACAAGACATCAAAGTCAGCACCTCGTGGAGAGATCTGCACCTCCACCTTCATTGCGGCATTTGTCACAATAGCCCGGATACAGAAACAACCTAAGCGCCCAGCAATGAATCAGTGGATAAACTGTGGAATACATATCAATGTACACACACACATACACACACACACAAACAATAGAATGTTATTCAGCCTCAAAAAAAAGAAGCTACTGCCATTTTCAATAACATGGATGAAACTGAAGAACATTATGCTTAAATGAAATAAGCCAGATACAGAAAATATATATATACAAGATCTCACTTACACGTAGAACTTTTTTAAAAAAAGGAAGTCAAACACATAGAAAGAGAGAATAGGATGATAGTTACCAAGAATGGAGAGGGGAAAGAAGAATTGGGGAAACGTAGGTCAAAGAGTATAAACTTGCAGTTCTATAGTATAAATAAGTTTAGAGATCTAATGTACAGCCAGAGGATTATAGTTAATAATATTGTATTATATACTGAAAATTTGCTAAGAGAACAGATTTTAGATGTACTTACTACGGAAAAGTTTAAAATAAAAAAAGAAGGCCACTTTGGAAGACAGTAGATGTGCTACTTTGCTCACATATAATGATCATTTCACTGCATATTTTTTATCAAAACATCATGTTGTATACTTCAAATATATACGATAAAATAAATGTTTAAAAAAGATATTCAACATCATCAGACAAAATACTAATTAAAACCGCAATTAGATGCTACAACGCACTCATCAAAATGACTAAAATAAAAAACATTGACAACACCAGATACTGGCAATTATGCAGGCAAATTGGATCACTCACACATTGCTGGTGGAAATGTAAAATGGAACAGCCACTCTGGAAAATGTTAGCTAGCTTCTTTAAAAATTAAACATACAACTGTCAAACAACCCAACAACTGCCCTCCTAGGCATTTCTCTTAGAGAAATGAAAACTTATTTATGTAAGAACTTGTTCAAAATGTTGAGAGAAGCTTTATCCACAATACTTAAAACTGAAACAACCCAGATGTCCTTTAGTAAATGAATAAACTGTGGAAACTACTCTGCAATAAATAAGAATGAACAATTCATCCACAGACAGTCTGGATGGAGCTCCAGACAGTTATGCTCAGCAAAAGAAGCTAATTTGAAAAAGGTGTATATTTCCATTTATATGGCATGTTTAAAGTTGCAAAATTATAAAAATAGAATACAGATTAGTGGCTCCAGGGGTTGGAGAGAGGATGGGAGTGGGAGACGAGTGGGTGTGGAGCAACATAAAATGTGAGATCCATGTGGTGATGAAAATAATTTGTACCCTGACTGTCCATATCAATATCCTGACTGTGAAATTGCACCACAGCATTACAAGATACTACCATTAAGGAAACTAGATAAACATTATATGAGATGTCTCTGTACTACTTCTTAAAACTGCATGTGATGCTACAACTAATTCAAAATAAAACATTTAACTGAAAAACATAAAAGGCATCTGTCCTGTTCAACAGGCAAATCACAGTGATGGATCTATTGGAAAGGATGAGGCTCCATACCAACTGGAGAAAACACAAATGCCTGCAGGGGCCAGGCAAACTACAAAAATGAAATTGTAAGAAAACCTTGGGTTCCACCTAATCTATCTTTTTATTTTCTGCTTTTGATGGATATACGGGTCCAAAAATAATCAACTACCATTAGAAAATCCCAGTGGAAGCACATTTACAAATGATCATGACACTTGCCTCTGTGTGAGGGCAGCGGTGGCCGCCTTGGCCACAGGAGCAGCTGCTACTTAGCAGTGGCTTATTACGACCCTGCAGAAATGTTGACTGCATGTTGGGAGATCTTTCAGTTTTTCAGGGGAAGACAGAAATTTAATTTTGTAATAAAACATCTTTAAAATGCTAAATATTGGTTCACAAATCAATGGCAATGACAACAGCAACATCAGCAACAGCAAAAACAATTAGCAGCGGTAGCCATGGCCACGTTAGCAATAAAGCACTGTGTCAACAAGATAAAACACATTTGCAGGCTCAATCCTCAAGGGCCAATAATTGGCAAACCCTGACTGACACAAATGCAAGATGTTACTTTTAGTGTTTCTTTAATAAAAGATCTATGTATTTCAGTAATTTCATGAAGAAGGAAAGGGACACAAATCCCATCAGCACGGCCACCAACTGTCACATTGTAACGGCGCCTTCTCTGAACATATTAATACGATGTGTCAGTCATTGCCAGGGGCTATGCATCCCTCTCCCATCCCACTGCACTTGCCGTGGTTACAGCTATGCTCAAGATTTATTGAGCATTTCTGTGGCAGGACCTGTACTAGCAACTTCCATGTATGCAATCTTGGTTGATCCCCCATGAATCCTTTGTGAAAGCAAGCAGCAGCTCAAGGGTAAACCAAGGAAGGCATTGAGCCATTGGAAAGATCTAACCAGTTATCCAAAGCCACAGAGCTAGCAAAGGGCAACCAGGATTCCAATTCCAGAGATGGGTGTCTCCTTTTCCCTGATACACCTCATAGGAGGCACATTTTGTTGTGCAGCTAAGTCCCTTTTATAGATGATTCCAAAGTGCTCTCGAATTGTTTCTTAAAAGCACTTGATGCTACTGAATCTTACTTCAATAAGTTAATTATGTTGAACTTCAGATGCTTTATAGGAATAGGGTGAACGTTTATGTTTCAATTAGGTTGACCCATTCAGGCTCTGTCCGGATTAAACAGAATGCTAAAACTGCTTTAGTAATTCCCTTTTATCTCATGGGAAATTTCTATCAGGTCATAAATCCATAAACCACATACTCATGTATGACATGCATGATACTGTTTGATCCCCATAGGATGTCTTTAATGTACTTACCATGATTTCTCTCTTAAAGATGGGAAAATTTACATTTAGTGATAAAGATTGGTGCAAGTTCACAGACTCAGTAAGTAAACCTACAAGTTTTTTGGTTTTTTTGTTTTTTTGGGTTTTTTTGGTTTTGTTTTGTTTGAGACAGAGTATTGCTCTGTCACTCAGGCTGGAGTGCAGTGGCGCAATCTTGGCTCACTGCAACCTCCACCTCCCAGGTTCAAGCAATTCTCCTGCTTCAGCCTCCCAAGTGACTAGGATAACAAGCATGTGTCACCACACCAGGCTAATTTTTGTATTTTTAGTAGAGATGGGGTTTCACCATGTTGGTCAGACTGGTCTTGAACTCCTGACCTCAGGTGATCTCCCCGTCTTGGCCTCCCAAAGTGCTAGGATTACAGACGTGAGCCACTACACCCGGCCTCCAAGTATCTTTTAACCATCTTAGAGCCATCTCCTTCCACCTGGGGTCAAAGAAGTTATCATAAAGAAGGGAGCAGTTCACTTAAATTGCTGCAGAATGATCAAATGGCAAAAGAAGATGGGCCATGAGTTTCCTCAGAATGGGGAAAGAAGCTAGGAGGTGGAAAACTTCAGACAGTATGCTGATGTGTTTCGGTAGCCTAGATTTGCACTGGACTCCTTCTGGGAAACAGTAACAAAAATAGTCACCCTTTATTGATTTCCATCTGTATGACTGGCACTAAACTATGCCCTTTGGATAATGTGGTAAGCATAATAATATGCCCCAACCCCTGACATATACCTCCTAATTTTCAGAACCTGTAAATATGTTGGGCAAAAGAGAATTAAGGTTGCAGATGAAATTAAGGCTGTTAATCAGCTGGCCTTGAAATCTGGATATTATTCTAAACTTCATGGGTATACTCAATGCAACACAAGAGTCTTTTCCTTATAAGAGAAAGAAGGAGGCAAGAGACAGAGAGAGAGGGACAGAGTAGTGCAATGTGAGAAAGACTTGACCAGCCATCGCTGATCACCAGCCAAGGGATGCAGGCAGCCTCTATAAACTGGAAAAGATAAAGAAACAGACTCTAGAGCCTCCATACAGTAATACAATCATGCAAGAATACTGACTTTAGCCCACATTTCAGAATTCTAACCTGCGGAATTCTAAGATAATAATGTTATGTTGTTTTAAGCCACTTAGGTTATGGCACTATGTCACAGCAGTAATTGTAAACTAATGAATACAGGTTTTCAAACTTCCTCCTCATGACAAAACCAATAGAGGAGAATAAATATTCTCATGTCAACAACACACACTTTGTGACTCAGAGAAGTTAGGCGATTTGCCCACAGTCACATAGCTAGGCAATGAATAGTTTAGGGATTAAAATGCAGGGCCATTTGGCTAGCACCCAGCTTATTTTAGGGAAGGCAAAGCCAGGTGCTTTAACGTTATAAGCTCACCTCAATTTCCTCATCACTGTTTTTACAGGAGCCTAAGTGGATTCTCGCTCTGATTACTAATTTTCTAGTAACACCTCTCGTTTCATGTATTTCATTCTGGTTTCTCAAAAGCAACTTGAGAATAGGAATGCTACTATTTACTTCTTTTGTATTCCTTAGAGGTCTCACAGCTGTGCCAAACAGAGAAAAGCACCTAATGAACATCTGTTCTCAGTTGATTAGAGAAATATCCATTACCACCAGCCACTGAAGGAGACCAGCCAGGCCCCATTCATCTCTGTATCCCCAGAAACTAACAGAGGCTGACATGGTTCGCATTCAATAAATGCCAGGTGAAGGAATGAATAAGTGAAAATTCTAAAAACAAAGATTCCCCCAAACAGTGGTTTTCTACAATCCAATCCTAATACACAATTCTGTGCGTGATAAAGAATCCACATGCAATTTTTGTAAAATGAGGGGTAATATTCTATAATGGGAATACAGAAATCTGTGACATTTTGTCGAAATCATTTTTCAGATCAGTATAGCACGAAACAACTGCTCTGACTCAGGGGCATCTGACATGACCTAAAATACACATCATTATCATGAAAAATCAAACACCAATACTCTGGAATCTGAACACCTAGGTTCCCAAAGCCAGGTTGGAAAACTTAAAGCTAGTAACTTTCCCTCCCTGAGCCTCTCTTTCCTCCTGGGCGAGGAAAGCCATGCTGGTGCCAGCCTTGCAGACTTATTGTGAGGCAGGAACGGGAGCATCCATGGCAAGCACAGCACGATGCTCAACCCCATATTCCATTAAAGGTACAATGTCTTCATTGCTATTCCCTAAGACATGTGTGAGACACAGCCTCCCACCTCCATGATCCCAGTCTACCCTCCGGCATCACAGTTGGGATGAAGCTGGGAGAAGGCATGATGCTTTTGGTGGGTCACATTTCAGGGATGCCTGCGGGATACAGTATATGATTACACCAAACAGTGCACTCAAGATGTAAATAGTCGGCTATGATATGGGTGTGCCTACACGGCTGGGCGAAAATTATCTTTGAGTCTTGTGAAGCAATATAACATTTTGATTAAGAGGGTAAGCTCTGAAAATCTGCCCGTTTCTGACTGTGTGACCTTGAATAAATCACTCTCACAGTGTCCCTGTGCTCAAGGTCCTCATGTATAAATGGGGATGGTAATGACAGTAATGTTCCTCATAGTGCCATTACGAGGATTAAATGATTTGTAATATGCAAAGTGCATATCATGCTTGGCAAGTATTGAGTCTAAATGAGTGCTTTTTAATAATAGGTATAATAAAAATGATGATGATGAAGATGGCTTTATGAAGGCACCTTAGGCCCCCAGCATCACACTTGTCACATGATAATGGAATGACTCCCCTCTGTCTGTCTGTTCACCCAGGTGTTGAGGTCCCTGTGAAGAGGAGTGAAGTGTCCTTGCTTGCACCTCAGGAATTACAAGAGAATCGCACATGCTGTGACTGCCAACAAAGGTCATTGGAAAGTGTGAGCATGACTCTCTCACAACCGGTCTTGTCTACATGAGCCTCAGGAGGGAACCACTGGAGACAGGCAGACATGGATTCAAATTCCCAAGGATTCAAAACTTGCAGAGGCTCAGTTCCCTTATGTTTAAAGTATACATTGTAATATGAACATGCAGGGGAACTTTGTTTTTAAAGGACAGTTAAAACATTGTATATGGCAGAGACTCTGTAAATGGTAGCCATGATCACAACTTCCCATAAAGCATGTACACATTTCTATCAGCAGTGTTAGTGGAAACTCAAAACAGCTCCTCTGCCCACACCTGAGAAGCGTGGTGCCTACTTAAGGGCAAGCTGGCAGAGGATTCAGGACATGAGCTAAGCTTCCTCTGGTCTGGCTAGGGGAGGAGACCCTCTCCTGTGCTATGTTGTTCCCCAAAAGGCTGAGTCAATTTAGAGTCAAAGCTAACTCCAGATTGCTTGATACTGTAGGGTTTTTTCCAGTGAGTTCTGAAAAGCCTGATTAAATACTGGCAATCCTGTCCTCGGTCTTGTCCTAACAGTGGGACACCATGACAGAATCAGCAATAATGCAGTCAGTGGATTTCTCTCCTTTAAAAAAGCTAATGCTCCACAATCTAATGATAGTCAGCTATGGGGAAACTGCATGAGGATTTATAAATAACTAGAGAGGTGAAATATTTTCTCGTATGGCCAGGTATAATAAACATAACCTGCCCTACCTCCATCTTTATAAAGAACTGCCATTTGCCTAGACCTCACCTAATGAGCTGTCACACTACTCTTCCCAGTCTCTTTGCCAGCAGGACACCTGGCGCCATCTGGAATCCCAGCCTCACATAGCTGGCCCCCACCTGACGGTGGAAGACACTGTGATGCGGAGGTGAAACTCTGCCCTGGCAGGAAGGTCTGCAAAGTCCTGCCAATAAAAGAGGCCTTGGTGTTCCAAAAGATAAGAAACAAAAAACCAATGAAATGACTAATATATTTTTACTATACAGTACACACTAACAGGTTGACAGTATGTACTCACCACTGTAGGACTACGAACCATTCTGTTGCATTTTATTGGCTTCAATGGCAATTATCGAAATACTTTTCCAAGGAAAGTCCACTCTAATATTTCAGCAGAACTCATCTGGATACTTTGATATAGTCACAATATAATAACTCATTCAGATTCCACCAATGTTTACTGTGATGATCCTCTGCAATTTCTCTACCCGCATTCTCCTTGCTGACCCGGAAGGTTCTATGTGGCTCAGGCTGTGAATTGCTGGCTGACTATCCATAAACTCCTCTTTCCTTACAAAGCAAAGCCAGGTTTTCTCAGGGGAATTACTATACCTACCTGAAAATATCCACCCTTTGCTGACTCCCTTGCAGCTAGGAGAAATCTCATGACCCCCACTTGGCTAATGAAATAAAAGTGCACATTGGCAGGTAAAGCAGACAGGAAAGCTTTTAAAGGAGAAACCTGTTTCATGACCCTTGGGCTGTTTGTCTCTTCTCTTAATTTGTTAATATATCCAAAAATATAATAGGGGTTGTAAAGGCAGTCTTTCTCCAGCTATGAGTATTAAAAAGCCTTTTGCTATGCATGGAAGAGCAGAAAGAGAAGTCTAAGTCCTTACTGTCCCTGGTGACATGGTTGTGCTGTCTACTTCTGTGTTTCTTGTGGTATCTTGTGCTAGTTAAGCCAGCGTAAGTTATATGCTTGATTATTTGAAGCCAAATACACCTCTTACTGTGGGATCTGATTGCAGGACTCTCCTGGGCCATACTTTGTGTAGGTGAAAATTCAGAAGAATTGACACAGACAGCCTGACTTCTCTCACTGCTTTTTTTTCCCTGAAAATGGAAAACTCTGCTTTGCCTTGCATAAGAGCCATTAAAATCTAAGAATCTAGGTTGGACTTTCGTGTAGACATAAAGCAGATATTTTTTATATACCGTAATTCAAGGTTATTTAATGGAAGACAAGGGCTGTCTTCATGTGACTGAACCTAACTCGTTGGCATTCTGCAACAGGGTTTGGGGCTAAAGCCACAGATGACAGGAAAACACTTCTTTCTTAATTCTCTGTGCTCATATCTGTCCAGGAAACTTGAGGGTAGTAAGTGGTCAAAAGCAGAAATTGCGAATCCCCGTGTCCCAGCCAACTATAAACTAATTGCATTTTCTGTCATGTTTCGATCCTTTTTGTCTAGCACTATGTGGCATCCACACTACCAGAGATCACATTTAATTCTCATGAAAATTCTATGAATTGTACATTGTCATACACGGGTAAGGAAGTAAAGTTTTTCAAATTCCTGCAGTCACATGACTCCTAAGTCAGGTAGGAGATCTATATAGTATTAGATAGCATTTATTCTTCAATTTCTTCTAAAAAGTAGTAATGACAAAGGGTAAAGCCATTTGCCATTTTTGCAGAATCTTAAAAGTCCAAACAAAATTCTTTCTTCTTGCCACAGAAAACGTTTAAAAATATCAAACCGGTGATTTCCCTGAATTACCAAAACCACAAAAATTCAGAATGGAAAGAATAATGAGCAATTATCACTTTGATACCTGACAATGTTCCAACCACTATGCTCACCACTCCTAGATCATCTCATGTAATCATCAAAAGCAGCCGTGTATGGTGGAAACAAATATTAATATCCATTCAGAAAAACGATGTAGGATTGAGAGAAGGTAAACTATTTTTCCAAGTTCCTGCAACTTGTAAATTGGAGAGCTGAGACTCAAGCCCAAGAAATCTGATTTGTGAGTGTGTGCTCGTAACCACTATACAATACAGCATATCCTGACCAGGGGAAGAACTAATTAAAAGTCCTGGTTTTATCTACAGGAAGCTGAAAAGCAACTTACATGTAATCACTTAGTTAATGCATACGAATTCTCTTTGCGTTAAGTACTGTTCAATCATTTTACATAAAAGAAAATTCAAGCAAAAATGAATTAGATAACTTTCCCAGGATAAGTAGCAGAGTCGGGATTCAAACAACACAGTCTGATTTCAAAGCCCATATTCTTATCTCTTTCTTATTTTTGACACTGTGTCTCCTCTGAGGGCTAGAGGATTCCCTAGAAATCATTAACTCCCTTAGATTAAAAAAAAATAAGAAAATTTAAGTTACATAACAAATATCAAAGCTATTAATGAGAATACTGAGTTGTAGGCACTTAACAAACATTTGTCCAATCAAATTGTGTTTAAATGGAGCCTCCGCAGAAGCCCGAAAATAGTTGCTGCATGCTGATTGTGCATGCCTTCAGCTCCTTTAACTTCACATTGGTATCTTGAAATTGGCCTTGGTGGAAGTATTCATAGCATGTAAATGGACAAATACCATAAATCTTTGTTTTGAAGTGCCAGTTTTTACACATCAGCACCACTGCTCCACCTCCTTCCATCACCACCACCGCTCTATCCTGTTAACCAAAGGAAGTCTGAAACCCAAACAGAGGAAATAAATGGGCGATCTGGAAAAATTTCAAGAAAATCACTGCTGGGTGGAACTCAAACTGTTGAGCCTTCAGGAAATAATACATATATTGCTCAGAGAATCCTCATTGAATAAAGCTAGCTCATTAAGCTCTTACAAGCTGCAGGGAAGAATGACCTCTGTAAAATGTACGCCTTTTGTACACAAACTTGGAAGTCTGAACGGAATGGCTATAACTTCTCCCACTGCCTCCTCTTCTCATTCATATTAAAACAAAACAAAGCAAATGAACAGCATTAGCAACACTACAATGGTGCTTTTTGTGTCAACTTAAAGCTACTAACTCTCTGAGCTTCACTTTTGTCATTTGCAAATGAAGATTTCAGTTACCTTCTGGAGTTGACGTAGAAATCAAAATCAATGTGTATAGCAAAACTGAGCTTCAATGAATGGTGGGTATCATTACTGCTATGGTTATCTTTGCATATCTACCCCAAATACATTCATCAGCAAATGTCTGTACTCCTAGAAGGAGGCCCCTTAAGGAACTCAAACCAGCAACACAAGTAGCTTAGTTGGAGTGACTGTATATAAAAAAATACGAGATTGCTGAGCTGCTGGGAAACTGAAAGGTGCTTCCCCATCCCTGCATCTCCCTTTGCTGCTTTTATTCATACGGGCTGATGGACCTGTTGTTCCTATCTGATGAGTCAACCCAGATGGAGTTCTAGTTTGCATGAGTGGCCATGTGTCAATGTTGTGCTCAGGGAAGTTGCTGCTGCTGGTCTGTCATCCAGGGAGTTACCACTTGCAGGTAAAATGAACGTTCCTGCTAGAGAGCCAATATGAAACATTATTACAAGATGCCAGACATACAGTGGATGCTCAACAGGAGTCAGTCCTCTTCCCTCTGGATTCAAGGCAGTATTTGATTTTCTTTGCATGTGTGTGGCTTGATTAAATGAGCTTGGTTGAGGCAGGCCTTCAAGCGACTTGCACAGCTTGAAATGTCACGAGTAATTTAAAAGCTCAGACCAGAAAATGTGTCGTGCAGTATCACACTGTGACAGGAGCTTCTGCAGAAAGAAGTTTTCTGATTGGCAAAACCAGAAACCCGCCACCAGTTCCAAGCAGTCAGGAGTTGGGAGCAGAGTTGAAAAGCAAAACAACTCACAAGTGTTTCATGCAGAAGGATCAAAGGCATGAAGTGAAAACACATGATAGAATCCAGGTGCTCAGAAAGACCAGGCTTTAAATGCCGGATTTGCAGTTTACTAATGGTGCGTTACCCTGAACAGTTCATTTTACCTCTCTGAGCATTTGGTTTCTCATGTTAACATTTTTTATGGGAAACAAATGAGATCACACACGCGCAACACCTGGGACCGTGTAGGAGACACAGTCAGCACCAACTCCTTCTAAAAGCCGTAATTTAATTATTATTATAATTATGACATTCATATGTTGCTAATGGAATGTAGACACAGAAATGGGGAAGAAGTCTTCCAAAGATTAGCAAAGTCTATGCTAGACCTCAGGACTGCTAATGTTGGCCCATCCTCCAATTCATTATACCCATATAATTGAACACGATTTAATTCTAGGATATACATTAATATTAAGTGATAAGAAAATACTTTCTATAAGTAGGCTGTTTACCTTATTGTTCCTGTTACCTTATTGTTCCTTTCAGGTACTCTATAAATATCAATAATAAGCAGAATACCAGAGTGAAAACAAAGGAAGCCACCAGCTCTTGCAAGTCAACCGTGTGCCAGGCAAAGACTCTTGGTGATTTACATTCATTGTCACATTCTACCTGGACGATATTCAAAACAGATCCTTCCAATATTCCTCCTCCAGTATTCCTATGAGGAACCTGAAGTTTGGAACAAAAAGTATCTTGCTTATAGACTGTAGCTCACAAGAAAACCTGGGATGCAAGGTCATGGCTATGAAACTCCAAAGACAAAAATATTCTCAAAATGTATCAAGTCATACCTAATGGCTACCCACGGAAATGTCACCAGGGTACAGGAATGACCCATAATAGCAGGAGGAGTGCAAACATTCACAAGTCGTGTCAGTAACCATGACGGAAACAGTCATTGCAAGCTTTGTGTCCACATCATTCAAGTTCTTGCTGCTCAGCTATGCTCATCTGAAAATTGAACATTGCTGAGAACAAGGCACCAGAACAGTGGCTGAGAACACAAGAAGGAAGGATGGAAGCTCCCCCTGACTTGGGGGAGCTTACAGTCTAACAGAGAACAAAACCAATTTCACAAATTATAATCACAATCACAGGAAACCCCTCAGGACTTCCAAGGGGGTAAGAAAAAGAGTGAGGTTAACTCAGAGTGGGAACAGATTGCCTTTAGTAGAAGACAGGAGTTGATTTAAGGAAGAAGTAAATTTAAAACTCAAAGTCCCTACGAGGTAGTAGAACATATGAGAGAGACTTCACATT
The DNA here is from genome assembly GCF_008728515.1 of Papio anubis. Lineage (NCBI taxonomy): Eukaryota > Metazoa > Chordata > Mammalia > Primates > Cercopithecidae > Papio > Papio anubis. The sequence goes on along the minus strand of NC_044983.1, from coordinate 133,435,995 downwards.
GCAAGAAATAGCCAAGAGTACAAAGCCAATAAAAACAGCAAACTGGTTGGAGCAAAAATTGATATCTTTGATGTCAGTAATTTTCATCAGGGCCTTATTATCATTCTTGTCTTGGGGAACAAGCCTAAAACTGCATTCAGTGTTTCTGTATTCCCCGGAGAACCCCAGCATGCTTCTTCAGTTTTAGAATGTAGGCCACAACCCAGAATGATTGAGATGCTGGTAGACAGAGATGCCCTGTAAAGAAATTTTGTGCATGTTGCATATATCTACACATGAGCTCACCTGACTTATTCAGGTTTGACCCATTTTACAACTCTAATTGAATGCTGATGGAGCTTACGTGTCATTTTGGCTCACCCCCAAGAACAGGTAGGTCTTGATCAGGCTGGGGAAGATGGGACGGCATTTAACCTATTTATGCCTGAGGTTGCAATTTTTTGAAATTTTGTGATCAGACCTTGGCGATGACCTTGAGCAGTGGATATAAATAACTCCCACATGCTTAGCTTTCCAATAATGGAACATTAGGCATAAATGGCTAAGGTGGAGGAACAACTTGGAGAAATGCAGGAGGGTAAGTCCTAGAGAGCATTGTAGGAACCCTGAGGAGTTGACTTTGGCCAGAGTATGGGATGGGTAATGAGGAAGTGCAAATAGATATTTCCTTCCCAACCATTTATTCTAATAAGTGTTACTATAAAAATAGATGGCCCGAGCTACCTTCCACCAGAGGATATAAGTGTAGTGGTTAAGGTAATCAACTGTGAAATCAAACAGAGCTAGGTTTGAGTCATCGCCTCCCAGCTTAGGAAAGTTACTTAACCTCTGTGAGCTACTATTCCCTCCTTTGTAACATGCAGATGAACAAAGATCCAATTCATAAGGTTGAGTGAGGGAGACATAAGAAAGTTTGGCACAGCCCAGATAAAGTCTTCAATAGTTATGAGACTATTTGATGAAAGGTGCATGTATATACTGTACGTACTCAGAAAATGCATGATGCCTCACTTATCCTTTTGGATGATGTCATGTTCTCCTCTGTTTCCTTTGGAAACAAACAAAACACCCAAAAATAATACAGTACAAGCAACAGTTTATGCATGGGCTACAATGACAGGTAAAATAGGCCACCGCAAACTCCATAAACAAACAGCCACATAGATGATCGATTGAAAAGCAGACAGTGAGGGACAGAGGTAAGTAGATGTTGGGTAGATAAATAGATATAGATGGATGGATGGGCAGATGGAAAGATGGAGACGGAGAGAGAGAGATGATAGAGGAACAAACACACGCACCAACTGTTGTGTCACAGAAAAGATCTCTGACCAATTTCCAGCTCCTTCCACCAGCATGTGTCTCTTTTGAGAAGAAACCATCATAACCCTGAATCGTGACTCCCTCCCTTGGCTCCCTGTGTCTCTTAATTGCTTTTTGATATGAAAACTCCCAGGTGTCTGAAGTCATTCTGGAGATTTCAAGGGATTTCATTATGTGTGTAGGAATTTCCATTTCCTCATCCATCAAATCTTTATTTCTACAAAACTGTTCAGACAGAACAACAACAAAAAATCCCCTTGGCTCCATTTGACTAGGAGATGTATTCTGTAATTACAATGGGGGAGTGTGTTTTAACCAAAAGATCATACATGAGGCAAATTGTCTTTGCAGAACTCCTCACTGGCTGAAGTGAGGAGCAGGTAGAGTGAGGATTCTGGGGTCAGACAGACATGGAGAAGCTGTAAACTCACCTCAGAGCTTTGTCGTGAGGGTTCACGAGGCAGTAGGTGGGAGAACTCAGCCCCACGTCTGGTAAGCTACTGCAACTTTGGTCATCGTTGTTAATATTAATTTGAACATGATTATCGCTCCAGAAAAAGCCCTGGGTTCCATGTAAGAAGATCTAGGTCAGGAAGTTTGACAGATGTCACTATATAAATATTAATGAATTGAATAGAAGGAAGAAAGGGAGAGAGTCCCAATGTTTAAGACAAGAATGCAGAGACTGCTTGATAAAGTTATGTTGAACAGAACCTAAGAATGCTGGCTTGTATCCGGGCATGTTCTCAACCAGCTGGTTAGTGGCAAGCTGTCTGATGGGCTTGCTCCTGCCCAGTCTCTCCAGTCTCCTCTTCCCACCCCAACTCAATCCTCACTCATACCTTTTCCTAACAATAATGCCCAGGCAGCTGCTCTTATTTTTGCAGCAAAACACCGGTTGCTTATTTTTACCATCAGTTGCCTTTTCTTATATGTCTCCCTTAACCTGTAATCAAAGTGCCGTGAGTTCAAAGTGTGGCTGCTGCTTTATGTGGTTCAGGGCAATGTCAGTCTCTGGTGGACAGAAAGCCACCACTTCCCTGGGCTTTCTTTGTCTTTGAGTACCAGGAAAAGCAAACACCCAAGTTCTGCAAGAGCAGAGCCTAGAAAAGTCCAGACACCTCTGAATCCACAGGCACACGGCAGGCCCACAGAAAACACTCATCTCACAATAACAACCTTGCAGAAGCTTTTCTTGCTCAAAGGCACTGCCCCTTTCAAATAAAAATAGTACAACTGCTGGCTACCAAGCATGGAATCACTGCTCTGTGCTGTCACCCAGTCCAGGAGGACACCTTATCTCTAGACTTCAGCAAACCCCCTAAGCATGCTCATTCTCAGATTATTAATGAAGGAAGTTAACTCATAGAGGTTAAGTGGCTTTTCCCAAGGCTGTGATACTGATAATTAGCCAAGCAGGATCCAGGGCAGCTCCATCCACTCTTTTTTTTTTTTTTTTTCTTTTTTTAAATTTATTTATTATTATTATACTTTAAGTTGTAGGGTACATGTGCATAACATGCAGGTTTGTTACATATGTATACTTGTGCCATGTTAGTCTGCTGCACCCATCAACTCGTCATTTACATCAGGTATAACTCCCAATGCAATCCCTCCCCCCTCCCCCCTCCCCATGATAGGCCCCGGTGTGTGATGTTCCCCTTCCTGAGTCCAAGTGATCTCGTTGTTCAGTTCCCACCTATGAGTGAGAACATGTGGTGTTTGGTTTTCTGTTCTTGTGATAGTTTGCTAAGAATGATGGTTTCCAGCTGCATCCATGTCCCTACAAAGGACGCAAACTCATCCTTTTTTATGGCTGCATAGTATTCCATGGTGTATATGTGCCACATTTTCTTAATCCAATCTGTCACTGATGGACAATTGGGTTGATTCCAAGTCTTTGCTATTGTGAATAGTGCTGCAATAAACATACGTGTGCATGTGTCTTTATAGCAGCATAATTTATAATCCTTTGGGTATATCCCCAGTAATGGGATGGCTGGGTCATATGGTACATCTAGTTCTAGATCCTTGAGGAATCGCCATACTGTTTTCCATAATGGTTGAACTAGTTTACAATCCCACCAACAGTGTAAAAGTGTTCCTATTTCTCCACATCCTCTCCAGCACCTGTTGTTTCCTGACTTTTTAATGATCGCCATTCTAACTGGTGTGAGATGGTATCTCATTGTGGTTTTGATTTGCATTTCTCTGATGGCCAGTGATGATGAGCATTTTTTCATGTGTCTGTTGGCTGTATGAATGTCTTCTTTTGAGAAATGTCTGTTCATATCCTTTGCCCACTTTTTGATGGGGTTGTTTGTTTTTTTCTTGTAAATTTGTTTGAGTTCTTTGTAGGTTCTGGATATTAGCCCTTTGTCAGATGAGTAGATTGCAAAAATTTTCTTGCATTCTGTAGGTTGCCTGTTCACTCTGATGGTAGTTTCTTTTGCTGTGCAGAAGCTCTTTAGTTTAATTAGATCCCATTTGTCAATTTTGGCTTTTGTTGCCATTTTTAGACATGAAGTCCTTGCCCATGCCTATGTCCTGAATGGTATTCTTTTTACCTCGTTTGCCTCGGAAATTGCTCTCCTGCACACACTGGCCTGAATTTTCCTGCATTGTATTACATCTGTTGGTTTCCTTTGCTCTCTAGACAAATGTCTTAAGGTGAAGGCTGTGCCTTAATCATCTTATCATCCTAGTACCTAACCCACTGCCTGGCGTATGGTATGGGCCTAATACATATTTGAATAAATGAATTAAACAGAAATATAATTCTAAATTTATTTTCCTGTCAATATTTTAAGCAGGAACCTGGATCTCTTGGATTAAGCCCTTCCACAAATGTTTCTTAAGCACCCATAGTGAAGATGGTGAAGATGTCACCTGGGGCTATTTATTGTCAAGACTCTCTTTGCCATCAGAGACTTTAAATTTTACTGAGGAACTAAAACATGCCTAGAATATAGTATCCACAATATGACAAAACATCCATTGGAAAAGAAATTGAATAGAAGAGATCTAAAAAAGAATACGAGAATGAGTAAACATTACTGGTATATCAATTGATGAAAACCAAACAGGTAAAGATAGAGGAAGATGATCATAAACTCAAATATGATAAATTTGAATAATCACACATCTTTTCCTAATCTCCTTTGATCCTGACATTGATCATTGCCATCACATGTCCATTAATCTTTGGATTGCAGAGCTGGGCAGGAACTGCGCATTTGTGAGCTGAGTAGGTTATGGTCTTCCCAATTAGTGTTGACACAGCGAGTGCTTTCTGGCTTATGACAGTCTTTGACATCGTATTAGACTCTTGTGTGGATCATGGAGGAAGATGGTTTATGCTTTTCCACAGAAGAAAAGAGGTCCAGGGAGTGGGACGAGGGGGTGGAAGGAGCAGTGACAGGACTCAGACCTTGTCCAGTCAGAGTTGCCCCTGAAACTTCCGGAGCCCATGCCACCTTCCCCTCTAGTGATATAAGCTTGGAGCTCTGCTTCAGTGTTTCTTACAGGTATGTTGTTGGTATTCAGGGTGGGCATTTACATGCACACGTTGTAGGATGTGTATCATCTTTGACTTTCAAGCTTACATGCCAGTTATACCCTCTTTATTATCAAGACATCCACAAATGTCACATGCAAACACCTCCTGGGGGTGAACTACTCCTAAATGACTTATCCCAAAGGCTTCACAGGAACACCCCTCAAAGGGGCTGAGTTAATGGCACCATCACTTTCTTTACCTCCTTTTTCACCCTTTCAATTATCTTTCATTTAGTTTTACTCGTCCAGGAAGAGGCTCCTGGCTTGGTAAAGGTGGCCCAGACACCGGACAAGAACAGTCTATCATTTCTCTGGAAAACTTGGTCTTTGGAGCTGGATACTGCAAGCCGACTTCCTCAGAGGTAAGGCCTGCGTGGGGCAGTTGCTTCAAAACTTTCAAACTTTACTTTGCAGAGTGTATGTTCTATGAGATTCATGCTTCTTTGAAACATCCCCTTCAGAGATTTTTGCTAATTTAACCCTTCCTTTCACCATCTTCCCACCTCTTCTTTTTATCACTACAAGCTCTATCAGAAATATTTCTAAGGCCAAGCCCTGGGATAGATACAAGGAATATGGTCTTCATATGATACTTCTTATATGTGGTCTCTTGGAAGAATACGGTTCTTTGTAGGTCAGGAGGCTGTGCTGTGAGGGGGCCACTCAGACTGTGTGATAACATTGAAAGCCATGCCTGCTTTCAAAACCTGGCTCCCACTTTCATTTGTGCACTCTCTGAACATCAGTTTTCCCACCTGTAGAAATTCCCCAATAGCTAATAATCTCATGAAGTGTTATATGTACCCAAATGTTGTAATGAATGTAAAGTTCCTAGCCCGGTATCCAATACTCACTAGCTGCTGACTATACATAGCCTGTCCTTCTCCTTGTTCTTTTATCCCAAGAAACATCCCTTACTCTTCTGTGATGTGCAGGGCTTTAACTACACAGGGTATGATTCTGCTCATTTCTCCTGAGCCAGTGTGTGCTGTGTTTTTATTAGTGGTCTACTCATAAATAACCAGCCTGTATTGTTCAGGATTCTCCAGAGAAACAGGACCAATACAGCCAATAGGATACACACACACACACACACACACACACACACACACACACACACACAGATTTATCATAAGTAATTGATTCACATGATTTTGGAGGCTGAGAAGCCCCCAAATCTTCATCCAGCAAGCTGGAGACCCAAGAGTACAGATGGTATCATTCCAGTCCAAGGCTAAAGGCCTCAGAACCAGGAAAGCTAGTGTTATAAGGCCCATTCCAAGTCCAAGTCCAAAGGCAGGAGAAAACTGATGTCCTAGATCAAAGACAATAAATAAGAGACAGTTTTCTCTCACTCAGTCTTTTTGTCCTATTCAGGCCCTCAGTGGATTGGGTGAGGCCCATTCATGTTAGAGAGGGTTATCTGCTTTATTCAATTGACCAGTTCATCCAGACATACCCTCACAGGCTTACCCAGAATAATGTTTGACCAAACATCTGGGTGCCTTGTGGCCCAAGTAAATTGATACATAAAAGTAACCATCACACTAATAGTAACCATCACTACTAATTTCTGAGTAGCCCACATTATGTGTTAAACTGTCCATGCCCAGTCAGCCCCACAAAAGAGGTGCTCTATCCTCATGTACAGTCAGGCTCTGTGCACAAACTGTTCAGAATATTAGGTAATGCATTCAGCTGGCTCTCCCGTGATGTCATCTTTGCTAGCTCTGAGACCCAGCCAGGAGGTCTGGTGGCAAAAACTGCCCAAGTCGTGTCTTCATCTGGTCCAAGCTGCTGTGTCACGCGATTTTATGGTCCTGAGAAGCAAAGAAAAGAGTTGTCAAGAGCCTGCCGAGAGGACCTGAAGCCAGAAAGGGGCTCTATGTGATGGAAGGAGCAGATTTTAGAGCCAAATAAGACCAGTTCCAGGGTAGACTCCAATGACTTGTAGATGCAGACCTTCAGTCAACCACTGAGCTTCTCAGAACCTGACATCCTTAGCACTGATGTAGGGCCCAGAAGATAGGAACTGAATGAGTAAGAAAGCGAGTGGAAAGCAGTGAGCCCTGTAGCATGTCGTTGGACTATCCCTGCTGCGGGTCTTTTGCACCAGGACCATCACTGAGGCAGAGCTCCCCATGGTCAGCTGAAGCCTTTGCAGTGACTAAATCACAGTTCAGCTTCTCCCTGTGTCCAGCCTTCCTTCCTTCAGCCCCCATGTGGGCTGGCACCTAGAGTTTCAGTAGACCCCGTGTGGAGACTGAAGAGCCTCAGAACCAGGGCTGGCCCTCAGAACCTCAGTAATCTACTGCCTGAAAATCTTCTACTCAAACTCTGTTTTCCAGGGAATGTGGCCTGGGGCGTTAGGGGATGTCATTGGTCACAGATCAATTCAGAACACTTTCAACACTCATCTCCCAAGCCAAGGGCCTTTGCCGAGGCTGCCACAGGAGCTTATGAAGATGATTACAAGAAGGTTTCTGTCCTGAAGGACTCTGATGTGCAACTCCCCGCACACCCTCCAAGACCTTGTTAGATGCCACCGCTAATGTGAAAGTACTCTCTGATTTTTTAAAAAGAAATACTTCCTCTTCAATTCTCTAGGCATTTCTGTCCCTCCTCCACTGGACTCTGAGTGGCTGGGAATAGAAACCTCATTCAGCTCCCCATCCCTAGGGCCAACACCATGCCCGCCATACTCAGTGCTCAATAAAAGTATGGGGAATGAATGATACAAATGTGTGAATCATGTTCATGTAGGAAGCTGAGCAGCAAGACACTGAGGCCACACGGACCATCCGTTGCTTCACACGGCAGGAGCCAGCAACAGGCTGCAGGAGGCAGCTGTGGAACGAGGGGCATCTCCGCTGACGTGTGCGTGCCCAGCTCAGAACATTAGACCTGGTGTGGGGTGGGATGGAATGGGACACATGATAGACCATTTCAGTCCACCAGACTCTATTACAGATGACACATCTGAGCATGGCCCAGCCAAATTTCTATCTCTGAGACTGTCACGATGTGGTAGAAAGCAGACTCTGGTTACAAATGCCCGCTATGGTAAATGCTGTGTGACTTGGGGAAACTCATTCACTCTTGTGGAAACTTAGTTTTCTTAACTGTGAAATGGGATCACATCTACCTTCTAGGGAGGGTTTCAGAAGTTAATGTGTGTAAAAACACCACAGAAATAGACTTAGGCCCATGATACAGTATAGCATTTCTTTTTATTTCTCTTCTTGGCTATTTTTGGGGATGTGTGTCAAAGCAGACATCCCTGTCTTTTACCAGAGTCAGATAAAATGGTTTATTTGTGAGTGCTTAGCTTTGAACTTGCTCACGGAGTTGAGCTCAATGGGTTATTTTCAGGACTTGATTCTTTTCCTGTGCATTTTCTATTTGATTCGCATCCAATTATGCAGATTCAGTGCTGTGCACCCACCCTGTGCCTTCCCACCAGAGAAGTGCTGCCAAGCAAAGAATAAAATCCACTCCTTCCACCTCCCCTGGGAGCTATGTATCCAAATCCCTGAGAAGCCCAGCGCATTAACAAATAACACTGGAATCCGCACAGATTGCAGCATCAGCTGGAAGGATTAGAGAACAGGTGCTCCCTTCAAAATAAGCCTTTCCTTGCAGAGACATTTGCAAAACTGGAGTTTCATAGCAAAACGAGCTGATTGGCATAAAAAATCACAGGGAGGTGAGGGTTGCTGCGACAGGCCATGTCTTTTTCTCATTAGCCCCGGCCCCTCTCCCCTCGTGGCCTCTGTTCTTTCCTGCAGCACCTTTGACATCTAGACATTCCACATTTAGAGTTGGTGGAACAAGTACTTATATTCCCTCTGCATCTGAAACCAGCAGCTTCACGCTAGGGGAATTATTTACCCTCTTTGACTCATGGCTTATCTGTCAAAGGAGATACTAATGCCTGGCTCACAGGGTGCTGAGAAGATTAAATGAAATAAGCTTCTAAAGGCCTTGCGCATAGAGCCTGACACAAACATGCCCAATAAAAACCTCCTGCTGATATTATTTTTTCTGTTATTTATCCACATAATTAAATCAAATGTTACTCCACGAGCTCCAATGCAGCCTTGTGGTGAGACATTGAGTGAAGGGTCTGCCATGTGGTTTTCCTCAGTGCCAACCTGCTGTGTGACATTGAGCCAGGCACCTACCCTTTCTGGGTCTCAGTTTCTCAAGGTATAGAGAGACAATTGGATATGGTCATCCCGGAGGCCTCCTTTAGCCCTTTGTGTGCTGTTTTTAATTGTGATATCCCTGACACTGCCTGGTCCAGTTGGGGGCAGTTGGCACATGCGTGATGTGTTACTTTCTCCCAAGTAACAGAACCAATAAGTTGTACGTGTGTGTGTGAATGTGTTTGCACGTGTATATTTTAAGATTTTAAGAAATTGGGTCACGCACTTGTGGAGGCTGGCACGTCTAGTCTACAGGGTAGGCTGGCAGGCTGGAGACCCAGGGAAGAGTTGCCATCCAAGTCTGAATGCCGTCTGCTGGCAGAATTTCTTTTTCTTTGGGGAAAGTCAGTCTTTTTCTACTGAAAGGTCTTCAACTGACTGAACAGGGCCCACCCATACGACGGAGGGTTATCTGCTGTACTCAGAGTCTAATGATTTAAATATTAATTTCCTCTAAAAGATACCTTCACAGAAACATCTGTAATGTTGAACCAAATACCTGGGTTTTGTGACCTGACCAGGTTGAGACATAAATAGCCATCACACCTGATGAATACTCAGGCTCTGACAGACTGTCATTAAAGATCAAGGATTCAGGCTGGGTGTGGTGGCTCACGCCTGTAGTCCCAGCACTTTGGGAGGCCGAGGCAGGCAGATCACCTAAGGCCAGGAGTTCAAGACTAGCCTGGCCAACATGGAGAAACCCTGTCTCTACTAAAAATACAAAAATTAGCTGGGTGTGTTGGTGGGCACTTGTAATCCCAGCTATTCAGGAGGCTGAGGCAGGAGAATCACTTGAACCCTGGAGGCGGAGGTTGCAGTGAGCCGAGATCGTACCACTGAACTCCAGCCTGGGTGACAGAGTGAAACTCTGTCTCCAAAAAAAAATCAAGGATCCAGTTACTCAGAGTGAGGTGCAACCTGTTTTTCCCCAATAAAGTCTGCACACTCCTTTTCTTTTCGCTGACATAAGGAGGGCTGTTCCTTCATCCAGGGGAGGAATGGCAGCCTAGTGGGGAGACATGGACTTTAGGAAGATTTCTTTGTCTTCAGACCTCCATTTCCTTGGGCAGGAGCTTTAGTACACGCGCTCATTTATTCATCAGCCATTTATTTCGCGCCTACTGTGTGCTAGGATCTGTGAGCTGCAGGGGCTAAGACAATGTATAAAAACTCAGTGCCAACCCTTAATGGATCCTGTGAGTCATTCACCATGTTGTACATGAAACAATTGTTGTACATGAAATAATTGAAAATTACACATTTCACAACAGTGTGAAAAGTGTGTTACTGATCATTTCAAATCATATTTTTGAGCATCTACTTTACATCAAATATGCTGGTAAGCCACTTATGTGCACGGACTCCTTCAATTCACAGAATGGCCCTTTCATATTTTCTTTTACAAATGAAAACATTGAAACTGGGAGAGGTTAAGTATGTCACTGCAGCCACACAGCTGAGCAGGGACCAAGCTGGAGTTTTAAATCAGTGAGCCTGATGCCATCTCCTCATCCCCATCATTAACCATGATGTGAATGTTTAACCAAAGAAGGTTGTGATACCTTTTGTCCTTCTTTGGAAGGACGTGATAATATTCTAGTGTGTATGTGGGGTTGTGTGTGTGTGTGTGTGTGTTCTTTATCCATTTATTCATTGATGAGCATTTAAGTTGTTTGCGTATTTTGGCTTTTATGAATAATGTGCCAGTGAACATGGGAGTGCCGATTTCTCTTGGAAATCCTGATTTCGAATATTTTGGATGTATATCCAGAAGTGGGACTCTAGACTCTAAGCTCCACCAGAGCAGGGTGTGTTTCTAATTTATTTACCTATGTGTGCCTGGCACATGACAGATGGCCACGAAGCCTTTGTTGAGTAAATGAGTGTTGGATGCCTTGGAATCTGAGAACATCTGAACGCAGAAGAACAAAAGCACTTAGGGTGTCAGGCATTTGACTTTCCCAACAGGCCTGTTTCCAGCCTGCACGTTGAGCCTCCCAGTGCCTTGGCTCACCCGTGGAGATCATAAGTTCGGCCCTGCGGTGGGGAGGGTGTTCTGCTAGAGTACCTTTCTCTGAGATGAATGTGCTGGCCAACAAAGTGAAATCCGCCTTCCTTTGTTTTACTTTGAAGATGGTTTCCCAGACAGAGGAATGCATGTCATTGAGAAAACGTACAAGGTTGCCACTCTGAAGCTGTCTTTAAGTCGAATTGCAGAGAATTGTAGAACGATATCTTCCTCAAAGTGAGTAATGCTCACACTGGACAAGAGGATGTGCTTAGCTTTATAAGGCTCCTTCCATGCCGAGCCTTGTGCCGTGACAACCCCTTCTCCTCTGATGGGAGGTGTGTGTCTGGCAGGGCAGGGTGGGGAGGGGGAGCTGAGGCACAGAGCTGCCTCTCAGGCAGAAATCTTATTTCTCCTACATAGGCTCTTCTTTTTATTCTCTTATACCCATTTCTATTGGATTCTTTGCACTTTGCCCTTGCTTTGAATATGCCCTTGCTTGTTATTGTGAACACCCTCATATTCTTTTCATGAGGACGTAGAGTCACATATGTAAGACACAGATATGCATAATTCTCATTAAACATGTCATTATGTTGTCTCTGGACAGTGACATCTCTTTGAGCAGAGATGCTGCCATTGGTTTATTCACTAATCAAACATTAATCAAGCATTAACGCTGTCTCAGGCACCGTGTAAGGGGTTCGTGATGCAGCAATGGAAATGGCAGTCTTCATCCAAGCCTGGTGTAGCATATTCATTTCTAGAGCCCTCAGTGCCCATTAGTTTCCTACACATTGTGGGTGCTCAGTTAGTGCTGAATCAGTGAGGTGAGGAGATAGAGACTTATATCTTCTTATATCTACAATGAGTGGCCACAGTAGATGTAGCCATGTCTATAGTACTAGCTAGGGTCTACAGTACTTTTTAAGGACCAAAGGAATGTTTTAATTTCTTTTAAAATCAGAAAATAATAAGGAATGTGGTCCAGTCTGAATTATATTCACCTTTATACAAACAGGTGCAAAAATATAATTTTAAGTACTTGTTTTATGGATGAAGGAGGCCTATGAAGGCAAAGGTGCCTGGGGCCCACAAAAGTCATAATTCAGTTCTGAGAGCAATTATTATTATCCCTCATTATCGTCTCTTGATTATAGACATAGAAAAATTGAGCCCAGTGAGCCTAGAGGACTTCCCCAAGGCTTGAAGATGTGAACCTAGAACTCAGTCCTCTCTGGCCCCAGGCTTTGCTAACACTCATTGTGGCAGCATGTCTTCCTGCACACGGAGTGTGCCACAAGGACATTTGTACACCGATGAAGTAGCTGAATGCAAGAGGTGCCACTGTTTGACATCTGTGAATAATATGCTTTAAGGTTAATTACCTAGAGAAGGACCAAAGTTACCAGAAAAAAAAAATGTCTTTCAGGTTCATCCCTGTGGTTACATGTGGCAGGATTTCATTCTTTATTAAGACAGAATAATATTCCAGTGTGTATGTGTATACAGATATGTTTTTCTTCATCCATTCATTCATTCATAGACATGTAAGTTGTTTCTGTATCTTAGCTATTGTGAATGACGCTGCAATGAACAAATGAGTGCAGATTTCTCTTGGAGATTCTGATTTCAAATGTTTTGGATATATATTCAGAAATTGGATTTCTGGATCACATAATAATTATATTTTTAGCATTTTGAGAAGCCACCATATTGTTTTTCATAGTGGCTGCACTATTCTACATTTCTATCAATGTTGTACAATGATTCAAGTTCCTCCATGTTCTTGTCAACACTTATCTTTCATACTGTTGTCAACACTTATCTTTCTTTCACAAGATAACTGTTGACAAGTTTAATTCATTTGAGTCTTTTAATACAAAAGTCAACAGTATTGCTTACTTATACACCATCCTTTTTATTACTGAAAATTGCTTTGTTCCGTCTCATCAGCCTTCTGATGCCTTGCTCCTCACCAGTATTGGTGGACATGATGAGAGATGTCACGTGGTGACAATGAGGTGTGAAGTGATATCTCATTTTGTTTTTTATTTGCATTTTCTTATTAATTAGTGACGCTGACTATCATTTCATATGCCCATTTGCCACTTGTATGTCTTCTTTGGATAAATGACTATTCAAGTCCTTTGCCAATTTTAAAAATCAAGTTTATTTACTTACTTATTTATTTGTTGTTGTTATTGTTGTTGTTGAATTATAGGAGTTCCTTATGTTTTTTGGATATTAACCCCTTATTGGATATATGGTTTACAAATATTTTTCTTCTATTCTGCAGGTTGCATTTTCACTCTGTTGATTGTTTCCTTTGCAGTGCAGATACTTTTTAGTTCCGTGTAGTCCTGGTCATCTATTTTTGCCTTCCTTGCTGTTCATTTGGTGTCGTATCCAAGAAATCATTGCCAAGATTAATGTCATGAGGCATTCCCGTTATGTTTTCTTCTAGGAGTTTTACAGTTTGGGGTCTGATGTTTAAGTGTTTAATCCATTTGAGTTGATTTTTGTATATGGTGTAAGATATTGGTCCAATGTCATTCTTCTATGTGTGGCTATCCAGTTTTCCCATCATCATTTGTTACGAAGGCTGTCATTTCCCCATTGTGTGCTCTTAACACCTTATTCAAGATCAGTTGACTGTATATGAGTTGGTTCATTTCTTAGTTTTCTATTTATTATGTTAAAACCACTTTATTGAGGTATGAGTGACATAAAACCTGTACGTATTTAGCGTCTACAATTTGGTGAGTTTGGATGGGCTTGCAGTTTGATTCAGTTGGTCTATATATCTGCTTTTATGCCTTTACCATATGTTTTAATTACTATAGCTCTGCAATATATTTTGAAATCAGGAAGTGTGATGCCTGCAGCTTTGTACTTCTTTCTCAAGTTTACTTTGGCTATTTGAGATCATTTGTAGTTCCATATGAATTTTAGTACTATGCACAGTGACATCAACTAGTCACAGAACAACAAATACTACAGGATTCCATTCATATGAGGTATCTAATATAGTCAAGCTCATAGAAAAAGATAGTATAATAGTGGTTGACAGTGGTGAGGGGGAAAGTGGGAGGTTGCTGTTCAATGGGTATAAAATTTTAGTTATGTGAGATAGATAAATTCTAGATATCTGCTATACAATATTGTGCCTATATTAAAAATACTGTGTTGAACACTTACGATTTTGTTTAGAGGATAGATTTCAAATTAAAAGTTTTTACTAGAATTTTAAAAAATGAAATAAAAAATAATTTACCAAGAAAACATAAAAACACAAGTTAAAGAAAAAAACTTTTATAGTTAAAAAAGGTATTTCATAACTTCTACTATTTTAAGAATTAAGATGTCAAGCACTTTTGCATTTTCCCCCATTAAAATTATAAAATTTTAAAATTTATCTTTTAAATGATTGCTTGATTTAATAAAATCCTGCAAGATAAATACAAGTTGCTATACCGTACACACACTAAGGGGTGCTTTGAGTAAATGGTGCATTACATCAATCTGCATATGAACCCAGCATATTTCCACAGGTCATTTTCATGAATCATATAAATCAGTAAAAATGGGCCTTTAATGCAATGGTCTACAGTATTGCTAAGTTATACATCACCCTTTTCTATTACTGAAAATTGCCTTGTTCCACATTGTCTGCCTTCTGAATCCTTGCTCCACATCAGTATTTCTGGGCATGATGGAGATGTCACATGGTGACAATGAAGCACTGGAATTCCTTTCCAGGCAGTCCATGACTCCCCCACTGTGTCCTTGGAGCCCAGCATGGCTCACGGTGCATGACAGACATGAAGTAGATACATACTGAGTGAGTACAAGGTGACAGAGAAGCAGGGCATAGAGCAAGAATAGTGGCCTTGGAGTAAGGAAACCTGGTAGGGCTAAGCTTGGGTTTTCCCATGAATTAACTGTGAGAGCTTGAGTGAGCCATTTAACCATTCGGATCCTGTTTCTTCTTCTTTTCTTGACGGGAGGATGAAATCTTCTTAACCTGTAAGATTTGTGTGGGACTCAGGAAGGGTAAAGTATTTCTCCTTTGGGAAATCCCTTTCTCCCCACCCTGTTTTTTCTCCTTTCCCCATTCTCCCACCCCGGGATGCTGTGATGGTGCCACTACAAACCCATGGACCTTGTAACATAAGTATGTCAGGTAAATGTAGTGAGCATTTATTTATGTTTGGCTCTCTGCTGTATATTTTTAATATACCTCCTCACACCTGCCTGAATATACTCACATTATATAGTTGAAGAAACTAGAGCTCTAATAACTTAAGCAAATTGGCCAGGATCAGACAGTTGATTCCTGGCAGGGCTGGATGTGACTCCAGATCTGACTGTGTCCAATACTTGTTTTTTGTCCACTTGGAGTCACTTTTCACCTGCTCACCTCCTTTCATCTTCGTGGTAAGTTGGAAGCCATATCTGTCACATTCTGTACCTAGCACAGAGTCATCAGAAATAGGTGTCTCCTTAATAAAAAGTTATTTAGTATTTGCTCTTTTTTGCAGTTAGTGTAGCTGAGTCTAAGCCATTTATTGTGCACTCATGTGTTGTGGACAATGGTTATGTTAAACCTCTCAGGGCTAAGGATGAGTGCGATGGTGGTGAACAAGTCTGCCTGGTCCCTACTCTCATGGAGTTTACAAATTAGCCATTTTAAAAAATCTTGAGGCCAGCAGCGGTGGCTCACGCCTGTAATCCCAGCACTTTGGGAGGCTGAGGTGGGCAAATCACTTGAGTTCCGGAGTTTGAGACCAGCCCGACCAACATGACAAAACCCTGTCTCTACTAAAAATATTACAGTTAGCTGGGTGTGGCACCTGTAGTCCCAGCAGCACTGGGAGGCTGAGGCAGGAGAATTGCTTGAACCCGGTAGGCGGAGGTTGCAGTGAGCTGAGATTGCACCACTACGCTCCAGCCTGGGTGACAGAGCGAGACTCCGTCTCAAAATAAATAAAAACATATATAAATATAAAATAAAATAAAAATAAACAATAAAATAATAAAATAAATTAGAAATTATCGAAAAAGTAACTTCATGTAACCTGTATATGAAAAGCCAAGCAACAAAGCAGATTTTAAAACTTTGAATGTGTTTACTAGAAGAGACCAGAAACAAATAGATTGACAGCCTAATCAGTCTTTTGAAGAAAATTATATTGTCAAAGAAACTACCAACTTGGACTCCAAGAATGTTTGACTCTTTAAGACTGTTATCAACCCTTTGGCCTCTGGTGCTATAGGGCAAGAGGTAGGCATTAAAAAGCATATAGTCCCCAAAGTGTCATGTTCCCACTGTCTACCTCAGAACAGTCCAAGAAGAATAAGAATAATGGTGAACAGCCTCTTAGAAGGAGACTCAGTGGGCACAGCTTACATGAGTCCAGGGGCACGGACCAAGGAATTCCAATCAGTAGCAGAATTTGTGCCTAACCATGAGTCCGTTCCCAGCTCCAGCTAGAGGGCTTTCAATTTGCCTGCCCAGCAGCATTTGAGAACTATTGTAGACCCATGGCTGCTACAAGTGAGGCTTTTCTCCAGTCCTCCTAATGGGAGTAATTTTGTCAGTTATCCTCTTATTTTTCTAGTATTGTACATTCTGAAGGGTAGTGAATTTATATGTCCAGGTCTTAGGTTGTTGGACATAAAAGAGTCGCATCCAGACTTAATGCCAACACCGGCACCCATCACTCAGGGATTCTGCAGTTTCAGTATGAAGCTGGGACTTCATGAGCCTAGGGCTGTTTCCCTGGAATGTGGTTACTCTAGGTGTGGAAAGAAGAGTGAAATAGATTGTGGCTGATCAGAATGACCATGGTGGCAGAGATTGGCTGTATTCTCATTTGATCTTTACATGCACAATTGAAGACCGATTTTTGAGCCTTTCTTGTAGTTGGTTTGGGGCCATGTGTTTGGACTCTAGGCAGTGGATGCATATCTCATCCCTGAAAAATATTTTATGTGCTACTCTCCACCCCTTTCTGTGGTGCCTTTGTAAGGTGTTATGGTTTGGCTCTGTATCTGCATCCAGATCTCACTTTGAATTGTAATAATCCCAAAGTGTCAAGGACAGGTCCAGTTGGAGATAATTGACCCATGGGTGGGGTGGGGAGGAGGGGGCGGGGCGGCAGGAGGACAGGTCCAGGTGGAGATAATTGACCCACAGGGGCAGCTTCCTCCATGCTGTTCTTGTGATAGTGAGTGAGTGCTCGCAAGAGCTGATGGTTTTATAGGGGTCTTCCCCATTCTCTCAGCACTCATTCTCTCTCCTGTCGCCCTGTGGAGAGGTGCCTTTTGCCATGATTGTAAGTTTCTTGAGGCTTCCCCAGCCATGTGAAACTGGGAGTCAATTAAACCTCTTTCCTTTCTCAATTACTCAGTCTCGGGCAGTTCTTTATAGCAGCGTGAGAGCAGACTAATACAGAAGGTGTATGTTAAAATGGCAGCATCACAAAATGGAAAGGCTGAAACACTGACTCCCTGTTTCTTGTAAAACTGCCCACAAAGGCTGCCTTTTCCACAGTGATAACTCAGCTTTTGTGTTGTTACCCACTGAGAGTTTAGGGTTGTTTGTTACTTCAGCACTGTTTTACCTACTCTGACTATAACTATGGGTCTCTGGGGAAAGGCGCACTAGATGGAAGGACCATATTTATTGAAGGCTGGGAGTCTGATGTGCAAGACATCATTAACATCTGTGTTATGGTCTTGAGATTGTGTATGCTTTGTGAGCTTTAGTTGGAGATGGGTCAGATCATAGAAGGTGTCCAGTGCCAGGCCCAGACACCCTTGGAGATGATTCCTTCAGACTCAGTTTCTAGCGGACCCCATGAAAAAGGTGCCAAAGAGGAGGACATAGCAGGGGCAATGCATGGAAGGAAGATGCAATGGTGTGAACCCCATGAAACTCCTTAAATGACTTCCCCTAGTAATGAGGACAGCCAGAAACTGACCAACCAGCATTGTGCTGACAGCATTGCCGATTTCCGTGTGAGTGTGGTGTGCACATGCACACACGTGTGAGTGTTCATATAGGGAAACACGGGCACTTTGCAGGAGGGATAAAGCAGTCAACATAAAAGCAGCTGTGCTCTGTTTGAAACCCAATCAGCAGACTAACAGGACACTTTACACCTATTTACTGGATACCCCTGCTGCTCTGTCCTCAGTCTGAAATTGTAGCTGGCCCAGAAAGAACAGATGCTGCAGCTGGATGGCTGAAGAGAATCCTGGGAACCAGGGGGACATCAGGGCCTTGTGCTGTAATGCAGCCAGCACTTGCAAGCCTTGCTGTCCTCTTCCTGTCTTCCTCCTTTTCCTAAGTCCCATGCTGGCCTCATGGTACTGCTTGAGAGGCTTAAGAGGAAGAAAAGTCAATTCTGAAGAGCAGCCAGAAGCTGTGGGGGTATATGACATATGTTCCCAGTAAGCCGGCTCAGGGAAGTCTGTCATTCAGCTCAGCCTGTGAAACCTACCTTGTCAAACACAGATCCGCTCCCCGCCAACATATGTCCCTCAACTCCATAGCCTCAAATATCTCTGTGTATTCTTTAACATAAAAATAAACATCAGAAGTCCAACAAATGTGCACTTCTTAGCAGCTCATTAGTGATAAACAACCTTGAATATGGTACTGGGGAATAGGCAGAAAGCACCTGCTCCTGCAGCTGGGGGTGATGCCATAGTTATTAACCAGGAGTGCACATCAAAATCTTCTGGAGAGTATTTTTTTAAATTATGTATACCTCAGCTCTACACCTAAAGATTCCGATTCAGCCCAGCTAGAGTGAAGTTTGGATAGCAGTATAAAAAATCTTACCACATAATTCTGATGTCCACCCCCAAATGAGGTCTCTTGGAATGGTCCAAAAGATATAGACTTGAGAGTCAAACACATAGGTCCAAGTTTAGTCCTAGTCGCTCTAGTCCTTGATTTCATCATTTAACTTCTTTGAGCCAGAGACAATGCACACATAAAGTACCCAAGATAGGGTCAGAATGCAGTCACGTGCATGGCTCAGAAACGGATGCTTTTCTGTGTGTATGAAGAAGGCAGTAGAAGCTATAAGGTACAACCTTCTGTATATTCTATTAGGTTGCCTTGATAGCAGGATTAAAGATGTACTACAGAGACATATGACAATAGGCAGTTTTTTTTCATTGCAGTTCATCTTGCAATTATGCAAGATGAATAAGTTCTAGAAATCTGTTGTACAACATAATGCCTAGCGCTAACAATACTGTATTGTACACTTAAAAATTTGTTGAGAGAGCAGATCTCATATTAAGTGGTCTTACCAAAAAGCAACCACCACCGCTACCACCACCACAGAAAGAAAAAAAAAGGAGACAAAATTAAAACACACCAGAAAGCACAAGGAAACTTCTAGATGTGATGGATGTGACTGTTTCCTTGATTGGGGTGATGGTGTCATGAACATGCGCATATGCCCAGACTCACCAAACTGTACACTTTAAGTTTGTACAGTTTTTGTATGTCAGTTATACCCCTAATAAAGCTATCAATAATAAATTTAAGAAAACAACAGGACTCTCATAGCATGCCAAAGGTAGGAGCAGTTGTATGCCTAGAGTTTTGCTAATTGGAGTGAGAAATTCTGGATCCAAGGCAGGTCCCAGCAGGGCTGGATAGGATCCTATTCATGAATGTCCCTACTAATGTGCCATTGTCAGCTGCCTGGGCTGCCCTTGATTTGAGGATTCACTTTGTATTTAATTATTTCCCTCCCCTACTCTCAAATAGCTGACTCTGCTCTTATTTCCCAGAAAACACTTTTGAAGAGGATTATTGGTTTGACTAGGGCAAAGATGAGCACCTATATTTGAGCAGAGGTTTTAGCAACAGCCATGTCAAAGGTCACTGGACATCCTAGGGATTGGCTGCCCTTAGGTCACATGTCTGCCCTGATCTGATCAGTTGTGAACTTGGGAGCTGGGGCCACATGGAAGAGAGCATATCTTTCCTGCTGAAGGCAGGACAGTTTGTCATGGAGCATGCTCTGGAGAGGCCAGACTCTGTACAGAAAGCTCTGAGTTAGGGCCGGGTGTGGTGGCTCACACCTGCAATCCCAGCACTTTGGGAAGCCGAGGCGGGCAGATCACTTGAGGTCAGGAGTTTGAGATCAGCCTGGCCAACACGGTGAAACTCCATCCCTACTAAAAATATAAAAATTAGCTGGGCATGGTGGCGGGCGCCTGTAATCCCAGCTACTTGGGAGGCTGAGGCAGGAGAATTACTTGAACCCAGGAGGTGGCAGTTGCAGTGAGCTGAGATTGCACTACTGCACTCCAGCCTGGGTGACAGAGTGAGACTCCATCTCAAAAACAAAACAAACACACAGAAAAAGCCCTGAGTTACCCAGGTTCTGTGCAACCACAGGGCTTTTGCACATGCTGCACCCACTTCCTGGACAACCCCTACTCTTTGGCCTTATTCATCCTTCAGATCAGTTTAAAGGTGAATTCCTTGGGAGAACTTTTCCTGACTCCTAGATTTGTCAGGTTCCTTTGTCACACATTGTAACAGAATTCTGTTCCTTTCCTTTTGTGCATTTGTCTTAGTTTATAACAGTGACTTTATGCTCTATGAGGGCAGGTGTCATAGATGTTCTTGTTCATCACAGTGTCTCCATGACCTACCATAGTGTTCAACATAAACTAATGCTCGGTATTTGTTTGCAGAATCAATGAAAACAAAAAATGACATGTGTGCGCGCGCACACACACACACGCACACACACAGTGGGTTCCCAGAAAGTTGTATTTTTTTTAGAACTTCAAGGTACTTTATCTGCTAATTTTTCTTGATGACTTGTTACATAGGATAATAATAATGATAAGTTATCCGCCTCTAAAACGTGGCTCAAATACTATTTCCTTGCAAAATCTCATGAATTCCAGGTTCTGCTAGGCCCCTGTGGAATGAGCATACACCTTTAATATAACTGGAACTTCTTCCTGCCTCCTCTGTGCATAGTATACGGATCTCCTTTACCAGAACCATGCACCACCACCCTGCCAGTTGCTATGAGGGTTGGTGTTGAAAGCTCAGAGCTTCACCTGTCCCTGCTCACAACTCATGACTGCCTGGCACCTGGGTGTGGAAGACTGCCCACCCCTTGTCTCAAGTTTAACCCAATTACTAATGGAAAATACGTCCTTGCTTAGCATCTGCCCTGACCTATCTTGGTCCCTCAATCATTTTCTTCCGAGAGCAGTGCCTTATTAAACTATGTGCACCTGAATCTATGTCTCTGACTCTAAGACCATTTGACCTCCAATAGTGTAGGTGTCTATTCTCTGCCCAACCCCTGCACAACACACATACACATATAGCACCTGAGAATTGAAAAATGTTTTTCTTGAGGGCGCCTGTAGTCCCAGCTACTCGGGAGGCTGAGGCAGGAGAATGGCGTGAACCCGGGAGGCGGAGCTTGCAGTGAGCTGAGATCCGGCTGCGGCACTCCAGCCTGGGCGACAGAGCGAGACTCCATCTCAAAAAAAAAACTTTTTCTTTTCTTTTACTTTTTTCTTTTATTTTGGCTTAAACAGCAAACATTTATTTCTCACGGTTTTCTAGGCTGAAAAGCCCAAGATCAAGGCGCCCACAAACCCAGTGTCTAGTCAGGGCTCTCTTTCTGGCTTGCAGATGGCTAGCTTCTTGTACATGGCAGAGAGCAGAGAGAGATCCATATATTTTCCTCTTTTTTTGTTGTTCCATCTAATTTTCTTTCTATTTATTTTTTAATTGACAAATAATAATTGCATATATTTGTGGGATACAGTGTGATTCTTTTGATCTGTGTATACTTTGTACAGATTAAATCAAGCTAATTAACATATCTGATCTGTCACTCACCAACTTATCCTTTACTTTGTGGTAAGAATGTTTAAAATCTATGTTGTAGCAATTTTGAAATATACATTATCATTAACTGTGGTCACCATGCAGTGCAATAGATCACTAAAACTTATTCCTTCAGTCTAACTGAAACTTTGTACCCTTGAACCAATTTGTCCTTTTTTTCCATCCCTGCCTTTCCTGTTCTCCCCACCTCTGCCCAGCCAGTGTCTAATAACCACCTTTCTATTTTCTGTTTCTACGAGTTTGACTTTTTTTAGATTCCACATATAACTGGGATCATGCAGGATTTATATATTCTGTGTCTGGCCTATTTAATAATGTCCTTCAGGGCATTAACCTCATCATGAGGGTCCCATCCTCATGACCTAATCCAACTCTAATGACCTTCCAAAGGCCTTACCTCTGAATAAGACTTCAACATATTAGCTTTGGGGAGACACAAACATCAAGTCCATAACATATGCCAACCAGATAATAGTTATATTTTAACTGCTTAGGTGTAGCTACATTGTAGTACTGTTCTTCCATGCCAATTCTTACTCAATGATGTGGGACCTTTAGCCACATGTATCTTTAAAATTGTTTTGGTCTTGATTCTGTCTAGCCCCTCTTGCATTGCCTGTGTGTGTGTGTGCATGTGTGCATGCATGAATCCTGCTCTGTATTTGATGCTGGATGACTTCCTGCATTGCTCCATCTCAGCTGGACACCTACGCCTTCCTGAATATGTTAACTACAGAGCGCTGTCAATTCTTTGGTCTGCAATTATCAATGTTCTTCAACTGTGGTATTTCCCTAGCTTTAGCATTTTTATTTTTATTTTTTTCAACTTTTACTTTAGGTTCGGGGGGCACACGTGCAGCTTTGTTACATGGGTACATTGCATGATACTGAGGTCTGAGGTACAGTTGATCTTGTCACCCAAGCACTGAGCATAGTATGCAACAGTTAATTTTTCAACCCTTGCCCCCCACCCCACACCTCTAGTAGTCACCAGTTTCTATTCTTGCCATCTTTATATCCATGTGTACCTAATGTTTAGCTCCCACTTAAAAGTGAGAACATGTGACGTTTCTCTGTTCCTGTGTTAATTTGCTTAGCATAATGGCCTCCAGCTATATCCATGTTGCTGCAAAGAAAATAATTTCATTATTTTTTATGGCTGCATAGTATTCTATGTTATATTTGGACCACATGTTCTTTAATCCATCATTGGTGGCATTAGGTTGATTTCATGTCTTTGCTGTTGTGAATAGTACTACGATGAACATGTGAGTTTAGCATATTTCTACAATGCTAGTGCACAATGCTCTGAGTAAGATATGTGTCTGTGATTGTTTAATACTAAATGAACTTAGAGTCTTGGTCACCTCTACCCTTCAACCCATGCCAAAGGATCCTTAAAAACACATGATCTTTCTCAGTTTCCCACTTGTTTGTAGGCTGCTTCCTATGCCTGGGATTCCCTTCAGGATCCTCTTTACCTTATGAATTCTTATTGCTCCTATAATACTCTGCACAAGCATTCTTTCCTCCGAAGTCCTAACCTACTTCCCACCCTCTTGCCTGACTCCTGGGTGGTTTAGGAGGTCCTTCTCTGGGACCCAAATATCTTTTTGCTCACTCCTATCATTTCAACTGTTACATCTCATTGTCACTGCTTATTTTCTTGCCAGTCTCTGTAGTCAAGAGCTCCTGGACTACAGGTGTTGGAGGAAGCAGTTTATTCTTCACTGTGCATTTCCAGACTAGCAGGCTTCTCATAAATGGGCGCTAGTGGAATAGTCATTGCCACATGGATTTTGTTGTTCTCTCCTGTTTAACCCCTTGATAACCGTTAGAGGGAGAGATCACCCTTGACATTTCAGAACAAAAAAACGGAGATTCAGAAATAGAAACTGTCTGTTCCTGTGTGACACAAGTAGAGAAGCTACAGAAGACCAGTGTGGCAGATAACCCCTAACACCTGTCTACCTAATCTTGGAATCTGAACATGAAGAGGACCCAGTTCGCGGTTGGAGGAGGCTCATGTCCCCGACAGTAGCCTCCTACACAGCCAAGCCTTGTCCGTTCCATTGTCTCAGACCTACCTGCAGCTGCAGAAGGCAATGTGTCTTTCTCCTAAAGATAGGATAAAGACTCTCTGAGCTGTCTGTACTCACAGTTGTCCTACTTGAGAAAATATAATCCATAATTTAAGAATAATTATTCATTGAACAGTTAAAAGACTTCTCATGGGTTGCTTTTCAGAATGTTTTTTAAAAATTCATTTTGTTTTTCTGACTCTTAGGAATATCCTGGACTCAGAATTAAAAACAAAAAACAAACAAACAAAAAAACCAAAAACAGAAAACCTACAAACAAACAAACAAACAAAAAAACCAACAACCCACCACATCTAAATGTTATTATTCTACTTACTACCTTTTTTCTTTGAGCAAGTTAACGAACCTCTTCAGCCTGGTCAGTAAAATAATGGTTATATTTGTCCCCTTCTTCTTTAATATATTCAGTAACTTTGGGCCACCCTGCTATATTCAATGGGCTGTTTGAATCATTGGTAAAACTGCAGTGAATAAGACAGATGATATCCTGGCTTTGTGGACAGACAGGGCTTTGGTGGGGAAGTTTTTCTTTGGGGAGGGGGCACATATAGAATAAATAGATAATTGCACCAATTAGTTATGAGTTGCAATTGTGATAAGAGTTAAGAAGTAGTGGGCAGGCGATTGCTATTCGACCCCCTTTCTGTCATCCTGTTTTATCCCTTTTATCTGCCACTGCCTGCTCCTTCTCCTGTATCTGCCTTTTCTCTCCAGGCATCTCTCTCCTTACTCACATGGTTTCTCTGTTTATCCCCTTACCTCTCGGTTGTCCTTCTGTTTCTGCATCTTTGTCAGCTCCCCTTCTGTCTCTCTCTCCATCTCCTCTTTTCTGCCTTCCACATCTCTGCTTCCCACTCTGTACATCATCTTCTTTCTCTTTGCAACTGTCCTTGCTGAGAGCTCTATCATTGCTGCTGTTTCTGAACTAGTTTCTATTGATTGATTTTTCTCTTTATATATATTTCATTTTCCAGCTTATTTGTATGCCTAGTAGTTTTGTATTCAATGATAGGCATTGTGGTTTTATATTTTTCAGTGCTGGGTATGTGTGGGTGTGTGCGCATGTGCATGCCTGTGCACACTGATATATACTTATGCATTCTTTAGCCTTGTAATTGGATGTGGTTAAGTTACTTGGAATCTGATCTTTCCAAAGTTTGCTTTTTGAGATTTGTTTGGTGGGATCAGAGCAGCTTTTACTCTAGGGCTAATTTTACCCAATCACTGAGGTAATGCCCTTCTGAGTTTTCTCCTCAATATTCCATGAATTATGAGGTTTTTCATTCTGACACATCAGTTAATTCTCAGTCCTGCGTGAGCTCTGGGAATTGTTTCCTTGGCTCTCCTATTCAGCACTCTGTCCTGTGAACTCTAGCCTGCCTAAACTCACTGTAACTTGCATTCTATCTTCTCAAATCTGAGAGTAATATGGTTTGAATCTGTGTCCCCACCAAATCACATGTTGAATTATAATCCCCAGTGTTGGAGGTGGGGCCTGCTGAGAGGTAATTGGATCATGAGGGCAGAGTTCTCATGAATGGTTTGGCACCATCCCCCTTGGTGCTATATAGTGAGTGAGTTCTCAGGAGATCTGATTGTTTGAAAGTGTGTGACACTTCCCTGATCTCTCTCTTACTCCTACTCCTGCCATCTAAGAGGTGTCTGCTTCTCCTCCTTCTTCCATGATTGTACGTTTCCTGAGGCTTCCCCAGAAACAGAAGCCAGTATGCTTCCTGGACAGCCTGCAGAACCATGAGCCAATTAAACCTCTTTTCTTTCTAAATTACCCAGTCTCAGGCATTTCTTTCTAGCACTGCAAGAAAAGACTAATACAAAGAGTCAGCTAGAATTTGCCTGGGTTTCACCTTTCTGCATCATGGCCCGGAAACTCCCTTCAGGAAGTATATTAGAACAAACAATAGTAGGTCTCACTTCATTTTTACTCTATGCAGCCTGATACCCAAAGCCTGAAAAACATGCTCACCTATCTTATCTAGATTTTACTTATTCCAGATGAGTGAGTACATTTGTTTCTCCTTGTTGGCTGAGGCAGTGGTCCCTTGCTTCTTACTCTCCTTTTTATATGGGATTTTGAACATTTATATAGGTGCAGTTAGTTGTTGTTCTATTTCCTATTTTCTTATAAACCATGAGATGAAATGTACACTGGCAATACGAACAAAGGACTCGAAATAGCTGGGGTGAGTTCTTGTGTTTTAGAAGTGGTAGCTGTTTTCAATTTCATCATCACCACCACTAGCATCATCACCA
Source organism: Papio anubis (assembly GCF_008728515.1). Classification (NCBI taxonomy): domain Eukaryota; kingdom Metazoa; phylum Chordata; class Mammalia; order Primates; family Cercopithecidae; genus Papio; species Papio anubis. Next base: position 133,409,598 of record NC_044983.1, on the reverse strand, counting down.
TCCCCCTCACCCTCTTCCTCATCAATACTTAGACCAAGCACTTACAATGCGTTAGATATGCTTCTAGGCTCTGTGCATTTATTTACTCATTTCAATGAAGTGACCACCTATAAGGCAGGTCATTAATCATCTCATTTTTAAGATGAAGAAACGGAAGCCCAGAAAGGGCAAGGAACCAGCTGGTAAACAGTTGTGCGGGGCACACACCTGAGCAGTGTGGCTTCAGAGGCTCCAGGCTCAACAATGATGCTTTTTGCCTCACACTAGCAGTTGGTGCAGCAAGAGCTTCCTAAGGTACCCCAGAGGAGAAGGTGGTACTTCAGCTGCTGATTATAGTGACATTTGAGTTCCACTTGCCTAGTGCTCGGAAAGAAACAGCAGGCCTATCCTAGACTCCTGGCTAGAAAGGTGACCCAACCGAGGGGGTACTTGTTGTAATATTGTCACCTTTGGGTAACCCAAGCATTTCAAATTATATACCTGCTTTAGTGTCCACCATGTACACCTTGGGCTCTGGACCCAGATTGCTTATGTTCTACTCTCTGCTTTGTTACATTCTACACATGAGCACACGTGCATGTGTGTATGTGTGTGTGTGCACGCGCGCACGCATGTGTCTGTGTGATTTTAGGCAAATCACCTTATTTGTATATGAGTTAAAGTCATTTGTAAAATAGAAATAATACTAACAAGAACAATCAGTGTGTTTGGGGTGAGAAGCAAATGAGTTAATATTTTAAATCCATGAGATCATCCAGGGCAGGAGGTCAGCCTATTAGCTGTTGTCCATGAATAGTTAATATGAACTGCTTATCACAAGCACATATGCATCTGTTTCTGTTTCTACCAGAACATGAGTTCCTAGAAGGAAAGAGCTGACTAGTAAAAACACATTTGTAGTATTCTGAGGGAGAACCTGATCCGTGCTAATGCAACAGGAAATGGGGGAGGGAGGCAGAGTTATTTAAGAGAGAGAATGAACAGGTCTGGGTAAGAAGGAAAGAACATTCAAGGATGACCCTGGTTTTCTGTTTTAACTAGTGGAGAAATAGGACGGCCTGGTCCATTGGTTTAGACCACGCTTCTTTGTTATTTTCTCAATCCCCATCTCAAATCCTTACCCAGATTGTGTGAACCTCACTGTGTGATTGCTGAGTGGCCTTCCTGAATTCACTAGGGTTGTGGGCATGCATTGGTGCCTGGTGGACTTCCGTGAAATGACTAAAGGCAGTAAATCAACCCCTTCGATGAAAGCTGCCAGGGACAGGTTCCAGGTTTAACAGTGTTAGAAATTACAGGAGATCTGGGAATTGCGATCCTTTCCTCTAAAATATCAACCTGTTCTCCCCATCAGTGTCATTTTCTTTTCTCCCTGAAAAATAAGCAAAACCAAAGGGTATTCGAAACTCCACACTTCCTATCTCCCATGTTATGCATAATTGAATATATTTTACAGTTTCTATCATCTTGAAAAATCACCTTTCAAATATTGAAATAATAAAAGATCCATCTAGGAACAGTGGTACAGATATTACCTTCTGTTCCCATGGAGACCAAATTACTAGTGTTCAGCTGTGTGGTTATTAATGGCAGTTACAGATACAGCTCACACTGGGTTAGCCAGGTAAATAGGCACACGATATTTATCATCACCTGCAAATGCGTTCAACTCATTTCAACTTATTTTTATTGTTGGAATTTTAGAAATGGTTTTATTTTCTATTTTGGTTCAATTTCATTTTCTTGAGGAGTATTTTACTGGTGCCTGGTAAGCAGTTTCTTGGCTGCATTGCCTTGTCTGATGGGACAACATTCTATTCATAAATCTCTGTGTGTGTGTGTGTGTGTGTGTGTGTGTGTGTGTAAGTTTGGAAGGAGCAGAGCATTGAACAGGATCTCTAGAGTGACCTGTAGCAAACCTTAGAAGGCAAGAAATCCAGTGCCCAGGTAAAAAGACAGGAGGAAGGATATTTATTGAGCAACTATGTGCTGTATATTCAGTTTTTGCAAACATCATCTTTTTAACTTTTCTAACACCCATGAACATTTCTAAGTATGAGTCTCACTTTGTAGAGGAGCAAACAGGGGATCTGAGACACCAGGCATCTTTTCTAAGGGAAATTATTAGAGCTCACATTGTAACCCACGTCTATAATTCTGAACTGTTCACTATTTTGTATATGGGTATTGCACGAAATTAATATGTGATTGTGAGCAGGACATATTGCTATCCCCATGTGACTTCTATGGTTGTCCTTATGGTTAATGTATGTAGAGTGATTGACATATGGTAAATATTGAATAAATGGTAGCTCTCATCTTTTTCCTTCTCCTGCTTTTATTTTTCTCATTATTTTTAGTATAGCTTTAATTAGAAGTAATAGAAGTAGAATTATTTCTATTTTTGCTTATATGCACATTTTTTAGTTAATTCAAGAACGGCATCTACATGGATTCCGTTTTTATTTTCCCCTGAAGTCTCATTGCTCACACATTTGGAAGTAATCTTAGTTATCATGTTTTCATAAATACTAAATTTTCACCCATTAAAGTCTACCAATTATACTTAGTGTGAAGAGGTGGGAGTTAAATATGACTTCCATTAATAGTTTCATTGTTTGGAAGAGAGAGGTAATTTTTTTTTTTTTTTTTTTTTTGTTTGTTTGTTTGTTTGTTTGAGACGGAGTCTTGCTGTGCTCCCAGGCTGGAGTGCAGTGGCGGGATCTCAGTTCACTGCAAGCTCCGCCTCCCAGGTTCACGCCATTCTCCCACCTCAGCCTCCTGAGTAGCTGAGACTACAGGCGCCCGCCACCACGCCCGGCTAGTTTTTTGTATTTTTAGTAGAGACGGGGTTTCACCATGTTAGCCAGGATAGTCTCGATCTCCTGACCTCGTGATCCACCCGCCTCGGCCTCCCAAAGTGCTGGGATTACAGGCTTGAGCCACCGCGCCCGGCCGAGAGAGGTAATTTTTGATACAGAAATAAGAATTCCTTACATTTAGGAGATAGCCTAAAAGAATCCCTCCAGTTTCTTGTCTTTATCCCATGGCTGTTTCATAGCAATATTCAGCTTTTTCTCTTCCTACTTTGTCTCCACTGCTACAAAAGCTACATGAAGGAAAGGACCAGGTAGTTCATGAACACTGATACATCCTCAGCACCTCACACATAGGAGGAAACTCACCGAATGCTGTTGTATAAAGAAATATATCGGCTGGACATGGTGGCTCACACCTGTAATCCCAGCACTTTAGGAAGCCGAGGCGAGCAGATCACAAGATCAGGAGATCAAGACCATCCTGGCTAACATGGTGAAACCCTGTCTATACTAAAAATATAAAAAAATTAGCCGGGCATGCTGGTTTGCGCCTGTAGTCCCAGCTACTCGGGAGACTGAGGCAGGAGAATGGCGTGAACCTTGGAGGCAGAGGTTGCAATGAGCTGAGATCATGCCACTGCACTCCAGCCTGGGCCACAGATGGAGACTCTGTCTCAAAAAAAAAAAAAAAAAAAAAAAAAGAAAGATATCAAAGAGAGAACAAATGAATAGCTTCACATGGAAGGCAAGAGGCAAGAGATATTTTTTTCCTATCTTACAGAGAACAATATTGGAATTCCAAATCACTTCTCCCCATCTTAAGCTAAGAGCTTTTTCAGTTACACCATTTTGTTGTCTAGATATGACTATCCAGAAGTATACTGATAATTCCAGCCATGAAGCACATTATTTCATGTAGTTACTATTTACATAAATAAAGATTCTGTACAAAATTTCCAGACTCTTGACCTAAGTGGGCATGTTTGTGAGGTATCAGATAATGGTGATGATGCTGTTGATGATGGTGGTGATGATGCTGGTCATTCTGGTGACAGGCAACACATAGATTATCTCACTTATCCCTCACAGCTTTGAGGTGACTATTATTATACTATCACGTGCATCAGGAAACCAAGACAACAAGGGTTTGTGTTATTTGACCAAAGTTACACAACCATACAGTGAAGAAGCTGGTAGACTCCATACCCCAAAGCCCTGGAAAGCTCTGCAGCCTACATGTTATGTGTCCTCATGCCTCAGTGTCCCCCTTTATAAGATGGTTAGGATTGTAGCTCTCTTCCAAGAACATGGGTTAAGCTATATGAATATGCTTATTGCAAAGGCTACCAAGCCAAAGATTCCTGTGGATTAATCAGAGTTTAGAGAGCAGATTTTCGCTCTCCAATGGGCAACCCATCACTAGCTGTTTAATGGGGCTTAGAAACAGTAATGCTTTCCAACCGCCATCTTGTTCATAAACACATCAGATGACTTTAGGTATTTATTGCCCAAATGAGTGAGAAAGAGAGTTCATCAGATAATTGACTTTTTGAAGCTTTCCCTTGGCCATTCTTTAGGATTCAGAATGAATGTTCCTGGCTCAGACAGGCGTTACCCAACACCCCTTACCTGCATCCTTTTCCTTTCTCCGTTAGTGCAATGTCAATCTCACTGCAGACAGTTATCTGTCTTCGCTATAGGCTGAAGGCCTGGTGAAGGCAGACATGTCTGCCTTCATGCTATAACCTTCAGCATCTGTGTAAGCACCTGGAACTCAATAAATATCATGAGTGTGAATGCTATTAAAAGATAGTCTGAAGAAAGCTTATCTCAGAATTGATCAGATGTGTCCTCTTTTATCTAGCCAACCCCCAATAGTTCTAAGTCTTACTGGTAGTATCTTCACAAAAATTGTTATTGTAGTTATTTAGATTTTAATTGGCAACCAGCAACTCACTGCCACCATTTCACTGCAGATCTTCTATTCCTGGAGTAGACATGACAAGGAAACCCTATTGGAACCATGTCTTCAGATTGTTCCATGTGCAGACAGGCTCCTTGTCTGTAGGTGTAGTAGCATGTACACTGTACTCTTTACTGTAAACATAGTCTGTTCTGGTATTTGTTATTGGAAATGAATATCGCTTTTCACTGACTTTTGCCATCCCCTCTGACTCATTAATTGCTTTCTCTGAGTAATACAGAGAATCTGTTTTATGCTGATCTCATTCTCATTCCCAAGAGAATGTCCAAAGAAACTGATGCTTGCTCATGGCTGCCAGAATGTCTGCTGGGGGCTTCTCTAATCTTCTCTAATCTTCGCTTTGCATCGCTTATAGGATCTGAGCCATTCATGTGTGGGAAGAGGGTGCTGAGAATGGAGTGCCCATGCAATCTTCCCAAGGTGCCTTAGTTGTACTTTCTGACAATTGTTATTGATGTATCAATTAATGCAACATGATTTTGGGGTTCTATAATGTTCTGTCTGTCCCAAAGCACTTCACCCTCTTGTTTCATTTAATATTTCTAATAACACCTTTGCAACCTGTTAACTTCTATCATAGAATGGAAGCCTGAGGCTCAGAGACTGAAAGTGACTTGCCTAGGATTGTCCATCTAGGAAATATTAGATGCTAGATTCAAGACTCCAAGTCTAATGTTCTCTTTGCTACATAATAGTTATTTCCATGGATCATGGTGGTGGGTTTCTAGATATAAGGGAAGTGACTCTATGGCCAACATTCAGATCAGAGTCCATACTTTCAATTAATTAATAGAATATTATTAGTTAAAATATTATTTTGAGCATTTACTATTTTCTGTCTCCCATATTAAGTTCTTGCACACATTATCTAATTTGCTCTTCACTAGCACCCTACCAGGAATCTATTAGTTTTCCCTCATTTTGTAGATAAGGTAACTTAGGCATAGAGAGATAAGTAACTGGCCCAAGATTAGGTAGATTGTGAATGGTGGTTCTAGGGTTTGAGCCCAGACTGTTAGACTCTAGATATTAGATCATGTGATATTTAATCATGTCCATCTTCATAGGATCTAAAACTTTTTGAAAAATCTCTGTTGTTTATTTGAGTCACTGGAAACCTCAGAATTATCCCCGATCCCCTCTTCTCTCTTACATCTACATTAGTGACTGATTTCTACAAACTGTGTCTTTGCGTTTTTTGCCTCTTCCCCTTCTTCCACTGCCTGCAAATATGTCCTAATTGTTTCTTATCTAGAGAGAGCACAGACTTCCAACTTTCTTAATTTTTTCTGATCCTCTTCCCTCTGCTCCATCTTCACCTAAGGCTAATTTGAGGTGCTGAATCTTAAAATTATCATCATGACAAACAAGAGAGACCTTCATACTGCTTTATGACTCTGAGTCTAAGCTCAGCTTCAACTCTGTACTTTCTGCTAGAATCATATCAGTTTTATTTTTCCCTTCCACAATAGGTTTTTCCTTATCTAGGTGCCTGGAATTTTCACCTATGTGTCTATGTGGCTAACTATATATTTTAAACAATAGGATTAACTTTTACATGGTGTTTTTCTTAACTGACCCCCGAATGATGCAGGCATCTTTCTTTGTGCTGCAATAGCATTTATGTGTAAATTTATCATAGCACTTATCAGACTCCTAAAATCATTAGTCTGTGCGCTGCCTCACATGCTAAACTACAAGGATCTTTAACCTAAAGTCATATACAAATAATATTTTCATTTCCTAGTAGAGTTCTGCTTGGTACCTAGTCCAGAAACAATGCCCAATAAGTGATTCTTGAATAAATGCATACATGCACCATGTTAAGCATGCTGTGTGCACGTATTATACTCAATTTTAAAATATGGCTATTCATAATAACACGAATCATAATTATTCTTGATAGAATTGTTTATTACCTTTGTATAGAAATAGTAATAGCATTTGCGTCGGGGAAATGGCAGAGCAGTTCCCAAGAGGAGATGGACTGTCATTTCCTGGGATCTCTGTTGAGAAAAAACCAGGGGCAATCACCTGGCTGTCTGCACAATGGATTTGGTAAGGTGAAGGCATAGAATATAGATGCAGTTGTATTGGGATGGGAGACTGGTGTCAGGGACAGAACAGGCTGGATTTGGAGAAATTAGGTGAACGTGAAACCACAGGAGGATGATCAGGCTTTGGTCCCTGGGTTAGAAAGGCTCCCACAACAAAGCCATCCCGAACACCATCAGAAGTTATGTTGAGTCCAGTTGGGTTGGGAGCAGACTTCCAGCCACAAGTCTTCAAAGCTATAGAAGCTCTCCTGTCCATCAAGCTCTCCTGTTCATTGTGGGTGCCTCCTTGATAGTGTCCTCTACGTGGGTTCCAGCCTACTAGAGCTTGCTGCTTCCTCCCTACTCCTGAGTTTGTTGGACTTTCCCTCCTTTGTACAACCTCCCAGTCCATTTTCATTTATTTTTACTTCTTGCATCATTCTAGTGCTTAAATTCATCCTTCTCTTTCTTAAATCTATAAACAGCAATTTGCAAGGGAGATAAACTTTCTCCACATCTGATCCTTAACAAGCTAAGATTCTATCTCCAAAAGCTATTTCTGCCAGATCTGAGAGCCAAGTCTTAAAGCAGTCAAAGACATCAAGTTAAAAAAATAAAAAAAGAAATTACATAAAATTGAAAACAACACACAGAATTTAGCCATCCTCTCCCATTCCTCCATCTGTTTGTCTCCTGTAACTCCGGACTGTGGTCTAATTATGAGGGAAAATGAGATGACAAGCTGTTGGCATTATAATGATATTAATAGAAAGAATTAACACTACTAATGACAATAAGACTTATTACTTAATTCACATGGCTACTATTTATGTAGTGATCATGCAGTATGCTTAATACGTATCAGACATTTAATTTATTTTATAATTTGGTCTTTTCAACAATCATATCCAGGAGGTGGTATCTCATTCCAATATCGTTTTTGTAGTTCTATTCAGCGTTTTCACATGAAGGCGGGAACTCTCAGGAGTCACTTCTTAGCCACGATCTCAGAGTTTACAATTTACAAAGCCAGTATCTGAATCTAGGGTGACCCTGATGGTGGAGCTCATGCTCATTTCACTTAACAGACAATGTCTCACGTTGTAAAAAACATCACACGTAGTGATTCTTTAGTAATTTTTAAGAAACATGTGCACACATTAAATTGGAGACTGGTATTTTTTTTTTAAACCGGACCTTCAAGCCACACTATAAAAATAAAGACATTCATCAAAAAGGTGTTTATGGTTTTATAATGATCTGACAACTAAATTGCTTGTTCAGTTTGAGTTGTGTAATGTTGTTCCCAATTAGATTAAATATTAAGAATCCAATTTGCCAACTGCTAACAAAATTGCTGAACATTGCACACAGTCAGGGGAATTGCTTTTAATGAAGAACAAATGGAAGTAAAGTGCTAGAAAATGAAAGTGCCATCTATAAATGTTTTAATAGATAGATTTAGCATTTTCAAATGTGGATTGTTAAGTATTCTCCACACTGGAATGATGTGTGGACTTCAGTTGCCTTAATTAAAGAACTACTGTTTGCAGAGTCATTGTGAGCAAATCCAGTTGTGAAATGGCCTATGCATATCATCTGTCTATAATCCTGAAAAGCAAAAGGCAGAGGGGCGGCTGTGTTTGTGAGACTCCAGGGAAATGGGGCTTTAGTTTCCTCTTGTTTCCTTTCTGTGCCTCAGTCTCTTCAGAGCAGGGAAAAGCAGGGCACGATTTGTATAGTGCAGTTGCCAGTGTGATGGGCAGCAACATCACTCTACCGGCTGAGTCCTCTAAAACATCCCTCTTTCTACTTTAGAGTTCTTCCTGAGGGCTATCACTCCCCCTACACCTGCAGTGAGGGCTGCACACCTTTCTTCTGTGTACTCATAGTACAAATACCTGTTTTGTGCCAGATGTCCATCCTTTGTCAGGCTCTCCCGTAAGCACTTGCTTACACTATCTGCCCTAGTTGCTCCTCACCACGTTGCTAATAGGTAATTGCTATTATTATTGCTATTTTATTGTATTTATTTCTTTGAGACAGTCTCTCTCTGTCACCCAGGGTGGAGTGCAGTGGCTGCATCTCAGCTCACTGCAACCTCCACCTCCCAGGTTCAGGCGATTCCCCTTCCTCAGCCTCCTGAGTAGCTGAGATTACAGGTGTGCACCACCACGCCTGGCTAATTTTTGTATTTTTAGTAGAGATGAGGTTTTACCATCTTGGCTAGGCTGGTCTTGAACTCCTGACCTCAGGTGATCTACCTGTCTCTGCCTCCCAAAGTGCTGAGATTACAGGTGTGAGCCACCATGCCTGGACTTATAATTGCTATTTTATAGTGGAGGCAATAAATGATTACAGATGTGCTGCATATATATCCATGGTATATGCCATATAGAAGGTGTTCACAGCGTTCAGCAGCATACTAGCAAATAACAAACAGTCAATAAGTGCAGAGCAGCATTAAATAGAAGTCAAGTGCCCTAGTCTCAATTTTAAAATGTTGCAATGCAGTATAAAAACTGTCACTACAGCATGGCCATATGTTTAACAACTTGATCTTAAACCCTATGCAAATGCAGCTACCAAAACCATGCAATGATATTTGAATGTAACATGGTTGTTGACATGATCCAAATTTTACTTAAAACATGCTCAGATTATTTGTGGGCTATTAATTTTGATAAATGATTTTGTAGGAAACTGTTGATTCTTGACACTGTCTGAGAGATCCACCCCTCTCTCTCTGCATCTGTAGAATGGGACTAATAGTAATACATACCCTATAGAGTTGATCTTAAAGTCCCAGGTAAGCTATAATTTATTATGCAAATATTATTATTTTGGTTTCTATGATTGCTACAGTTATTTGAATAAAAGCCAGACCTATTTTGAGCTGCTTTCCTATAGAATTAAATATTCTGATATGATGGGGTTCCCTAAGTGGCCTCCCATGTGGTTTAGTGATCCCTCAGGAAGCCTGATATGTTTTCTGCAGGAGCCAAGACAGAGCTAACATTAACACTGAGCATCTTTTATAGAATGGCAAAAAATGGTGGTGATTAGGAGCATGGCCCTGGGATCAGGTACACCTCATTCAAATCACAGCCATACCTCATACTGATGGTCCAATTTTGAGACAGAAAAGTCACTTCTGCTCCCCCACCCCACACTAAATATGATTCTGAATGAATGCCCTGTGAGGCTCAGGTAAGGAAGTTCATGAGGGGCTAAATGGGTGTGTGTATGCTTGGTATCAGAACATAGAATATGTTTCCCATGCTGGTCTGTTCTGATCTACTTTCCAGATTCCCTACAGACTGCACCATGTGTAGAAAGCCTATTGATATGGTTTGGCTCTGTGTCTGCACCCAAAGTCGAATTATAATTCCCAATGTTAGCGGGAGGGACCTGGTGGGAAGTGATTGGATCATAGCGATGGATTTCTTTCATGCTATTCTCGTGATAGTGAATTCTCACAAGATTTGATGGTTTAGAAGTGTGTGGCGCTTGCCTCCCTTACTCTGTCTCTTCTGCCACTATGTGAAGAAGGTGCTTGCTTCCCCTTCACCTTCCACCATGATTGTAAGTTTCCTGAGGCCTCCCAGTCATGCTTCCTGTTAAGCCTGCCAAACTTTGAGTCAATTAAACCTCTCTTCTTAATAAATTACCCAGTCTCAGGGAGTTTGTTATAGCAATGCAAGAATGAACTAATACACCCATCAAGCATAGTAGGGGGAGAGACAAAGACCAAATTCATACAAGAGATCTTAGAACTCACAATAAGAGAGTCATAGCTGCTGACTCTGTGCCTGCCCCAGTGTCAGCTGAAGGAATTTAATGCCTTGTATAATTAAAATTAGAAAAGCATGAAAGTTGAAATCTCTAAGGCACCATAGTGAACCGCTGCAACTTTCAAATTAGAAACAGACACAATGGTCACAACGTCCAGAGGCACCGAGACTGATAGCTTACTTATTCTGCAGACATGTCTGATTTGATGATCTTGGACTAGCCTCTCAGAGATGGGAGTAATCATTGCTTAACCCTTCACACTCTACATAATTAATCCTATTTATCTGATGGCTGTTTCTTCTTACTCTTGCTGTTTTCATTATCTCTTTTCTCATTGTCTTGCCCTCAGTTGAGAAGCCACCTTTCTATTTGGGGACTTTAATTCTGGTGAATTCAGAATAGTCCCATGTAGGATAAAGAGCTTGGCTTTTGAGTCAGGCTGTGCTGTTTTGGAATGCCAAATTTGTATCTTAGCAATTGTGGGACTGGGGGCCATTGACTTAACTTCTCTTGGCCCATTCCGCTTATATAAAATTTATACCATGATTACAACTTTCCTAAGGGTTTGAGGGACCAGAAACCAGAGCCAGTGAGAAGCCAGAGTCACAGAGAAAGGCCTCCCTGTATCTCCCTGAAGGGCACAAAATCACATGGTTTGGACATAGCTAATATGACGCTAGTTTCCTAGGAATTGATTCTTGATCAACATGGTATGCCCAACTCTCCATGACCTGACCTGATTCAGTCTGTCCATTGAGCTTCATCTCCTGCTTCTCCCCTGGACTCTGGCAGCCCACATCTGATTCTATCTGCCTGCACTTTGTTATTTTACTTACTCTATGCCCATGTTTATGATGGCTTCTGTGCTTCTCACACCCTCCTCTTATCCCTTATGTATCTACCTATGCCTTCAAGAGCCAACTGCAGCAGCATCTCTCCAGGAAGCCTTTTTCTAGCCCTACCTGTTAAATGGCTCTGTGTGCCCCATCACACACTCTCTACATCCTATGGTTTCCTTTGGTATCATATTTACCACATTGTGCTGCAATGATGTGTTTGTGACCCTGATTTCTTCAATTTGGGTATATTCTCCTCCAGGTGAGGACAGTATTCATTAACCTCTGGAGCTCAAGTGTTCACCACAGTGATGGGCACACAGGAAGCACCAAAAAAAACCCAGCAGTTAGGATCATGAGGATAAATGGTACTGACCCCATTGATTGCTGAGGAATATTCAGAAACCCAACCACAATACTTCTAATATGAAAATATAGTTCTCTAAAGTCAAACAGATTAATAACACCAATTTATGTATTCATGCAACATGCATCATAAGTATTAAGGTGATTTATAAGATGGTTATGAATTATTCATAGTCAATATATCAACTTATCTAACTAATAATGAGTTATTTTTTAAAAGTTCTGAATAGGTCAGAATCTCTTGGCAATATAAGAATTGACTAATTGACTAGTTTACTAAATAAAGTATCACTTAAGTACACCAGTGAAAGGATTAATATGGAATTCCTACCAATAATAATCATAATCAGAAGACTAATGTTTGTCATGCTTTATGATGGCAAAGAACTGTTTCCCCTTTGTCCTCACTCTTGCCTTCTGAGGGCAGCAAAGTCTCTGTCCAAAGGGAGTAGCAAAGCCTGGACTTGACCCTGGGTCTTTCCTCTAATTCTAAATCTGCTGATATTTTTGTGGGACTCTGTTTCTTTGCCTCACAAAATATATTTTTAAAAATCACCTTGCCATCATTTTGAAACAAACTGGATCAGAAAGAATAGTTTTTAAAAATGTTGTATAAAACAAGACTTAGAGAGGAAAGAAAACAATATTTAGGAATCAGAAATGAAAACCATGAGCCAAAAAGATTGTGGAGTTCTGATTTTCAGCCACATAGTTTGTACCTGCCTTTTGGATCACAATGGAAGAGCTAAGACTTCCAGAGGTATTCATTTAGTCTAATGATTTTCAAACTTTTTCTTTTTTTATTTTTAGAATCCAGCATATAAAAGTGCTATAAACAAAACAGATTTGTTGAAATGGGAACACCACCCACTGACCTATTCGAACCGTCTACCCAACACTGACTAACTCTCCTGTGTGCCACCCCCCAACCCCAATTCCTGAGCACCCTGGGTGACAGGAGGCTTCTGAGGCCATCTGTCCACAGTGGAGTGGTGATAACCTCAGTGGCCTCATCATCCAAGGAGATCCAATCTGAAGTTGGGTGTGAAGCAGCACTGAAAAACAATACCTTCTTTTCCCTAAGTGAGTGCTGAACCAATTGGATAGGACAAATTGCAGATTTTTGTTTATGTCTTTGGGCAAAAAGATACATGAGTAGTGAGCCCTGGATTTAACTACTTACCCACCCTGTTATGGCAGTACTATCAGCTACCAGCCTCCATTGCAGAATGCCTCCTTCACCAGGCTACTCCAGGGTGAGAGTGATGGAGATTGACACCTTTGAGGGAGAACAAAGCAGACCTGTTTCTTATTCAAAACTCAACATTTGCCCAATAAATGGGCAGAGAAAGCCCAGGATTATTATGCTAATGGCTGTCCCTCCATGTTGAAAAGACATTAAGAGTGGAAAATTCGCCTTCTCACCCACAGTATGTGCCTGCATGTAATGCCCATCCACTGGCTCTAGCTCCACTCTGTGGTATCTTATGCAATGAGCGAGATCTCCCTCAGGAGCCTTCAGAAAGCTGAAGGCATCTCTCAAGCTTCACAGAGCCCCTCATCTTCTTTAAGTATTGTTTCAGGCAGGATGCGGTGACTCATGCTTGTAATCCCAGCATTTTGGGAGGCCGAGGCAGGCAGATAATTTGAGGTTGGGAGTTCAAGACCAGCCTGACCAACATGATGAAACTCCATCTCTACTAAAAAACACAAAAATTAGTCTGGCATGGTGACGGGAGCCTGTAATCCCAGCTACTTGGGAGGCTGAGGCACTTGAACCTAGGAGGCAGAGGTTGCAGTGAGCCAAAATTGCACCACTGAACTCCAGCCTGGACAACAAAGCGAGACAAGTCTCAAAAAAAAAAAAGGAAAAAAGAAAAGAAACCAACCAACCAAACAAAAAGAACACACACACACACACACACACACACCCATACCCACACCATACACACAAAGTATTGTTTCAGTCAACCACACAGAGTTATTGCCAACTATGTTAAAGTAGCTGAGAATAGAAGATGATCAATATTTTCTCCCTGATTTCCACGAGGGACACAGTAGTACAACAGATTTCTAGAGGGAGAAGAACACAAAACTGAGTTTATTTCTCATGTGGACAGAGCCATATAGATGTCTCTGTGATCACTCAACAGTCACTTTTAGGATCCTTTGATGCTGGAGCCATGCGTAGGTGGAGATGATGCTGGAGTCGTGTGTAGGTGGAGGGGATGATAGGGTTCTGGGTAGGTGGAGGGATGCTGGAGTTGTGTGTAGGTGGAGGGGATGCTGGAGTTGTGTGTAGGTGGAGGGATGCTGGGTTAATAATATGATAGAAGGAATGTCGGGATTCTAAAATTAAGTGGAAGAGATCACTAGAGTTATGTATAGAGTGGAGAGATGGGGTGTAAGTGGAAGGGATACAGAGTTAATGTAAGTGGAAGGATAAATAGGGTGTAAAACAGAGGATAAAGTTAATGAGTGGAAAGGATAAATAGAGATTGTGTAGAGTGGAGAATGTCGAAGTTAAGTCGAAGGATAAAGTAAAGTTAATGTAAGTGAAAGGATAATCGCGGGATTCGTGAAGATCTAAAGTTATGCTCTCGTCGGAAGGATAAAGTTAATAATGGTCGAGATCGTCGGGTCGGTGGAAGGATGCTGGAGTTGTGTGTGGGTGGAGGATGATGGGATTGATAGTGGAGGGATGATAGGAGTTGTGTGTAGGTGGAGGGATGCTGGAGTTGTGTGTAGGTGGAGGGGATGATAGAGTTGTGTGTAGGTGGAGGGGATGCTGGAGTTGTGTGTAGGTGGAGGGGATGGTAGAGTTGTGGGTAGGCGGAGGGGATGCTGGAGTTGTGTGTAGGTGGAGGGGATGATAGAGCTGTGGGTAGTGAAGGGGATGCTGGAGCCTTGCATAGGTGGAGGTGATACTGAACTGTGTGTTGGCGGAGGTGCTGCTGGAGTCCTGGGTATGTGGAGGGGATGCTGAACTATGCATAGATGGCGGGGATGCTGGAGCTGTGTGTAGGTGAAGGGGATGCTGGAGTCTTGCATAGGTGGAGAGGGGATGCTGAGCTGTGTGTAGGTGGAGGTGCTGCTGGAGCTGTGTGAAGTGGGAGGGCAGCAAGACCATATATGCATAATGGAGCAGTTACCTGGGTCAGAACATGACCTTGACCCAGGTTTCTCAATTGCCTTCCCACTCCTACGCCCACCCCTCGGTTCTAGTCCAGCAGCTCCTGCTCCCTTTTTCTCAGACTCGGATACACTCCCTGGAATGTCAATGAGGAGACAACATGGGTACCTTTGACTCCAGTGGTATTAATAGAAAAAGCCATTTTTGAATTTCATATTTTAAATTTTTGATGAGAAATACTTGCCGTTCAACTCAAAGCTGGTCGCCACAATGCAGAGTACAGGGACACATAATTTAGGTATTGCTGACTAAAAGCTCAGCAATTTGTGGCTGACAGAGAAGGTATTAAAGAGCCAGAAAGGTAAGCGATTTTCCCAGATCGCAGCTAGTTAGCAGCAAAGCTGCAGCTGGCGGAAGAGGCTTTGCTTCTCTTTGTAATTGATGAAGCTGGTTTCCTTTTTAAACCTGGGCCCTGACCTGAGTTAGAAGTTCAACTCGACTGTTTCCTAGATGTGTGAACACAGGCAAACTATCTAAACTGCCTGAAGCTCAGTTCAGAGAGGAAGTTCAGCATCGAGATGAAAAAGTAGGGGGTCTTCCAGCAGCACATCATGTCTGGATTCTTGAGCTGCCGCTTTCTTGCCATGAGACCTGCAAACATTGTTTACCCTTTTAAGGTTCACTTTTCCACTCTCCAAAAGGGGTGTAAGTACTCAGGCTTATTGCATAGGATTGGCAAGAGAATTAAATGCTTAATACACATAAAGCACTTAATTCCTGACATTTAAGAGTCAAATAGTAAAGTGTTAGCTGTTTTTTATGATGACACTGTTTTGTTATCAGTGAAAATGGGATAATAATGTAAAACTCACTGAATCACCAAGAAGAGGAATCCAGGAACTAAGAATAGTACCAGACACACAGCAGACACAGAATGAACACTAGACTGTTAATAGCATTATAGATTTTGAGGTCTGATAAACCTTAAATTTCTTTTTTTCAATAAACCTCTGGAATATTAGAAGCCAATTCCATTTATGAGTTCCTCCATAATTGTAACACAAACAATGTATTGATATTTCTCGGTTAAAAATATGTCTTGCTTTTATGGGTCTGTTTGAATCCTGTTGAAAAGCTATCAGTATTTATCCCAGGCTGAGTTAAAATCAGGTTACATACATATTCCATATAAAGTATAAACAAGTACATTTCTATAGGACATACATTTCTATAGCATCATTATTATTGTAATCTAGGAAATCCTAATCCAAATCCCAGAATTGTGTGAATGTTCCACGATTCTAAAGTAGGAGGCGGTGAGGGTAAGCTGGACCTTGAGGCCAGGCCTGTATACATCAGGTCTACACTGTCATGCCATTGGGGTGCCCTGTAGAGGATGCTATGACTCACTCATTCGTTCATTCTTTCTCTGTGTATTCAGTGAAATCTAGGTGCCAATTGTTTCAGTTTCAAAGACAACCTGAAAAATAAAACTAAAAAGTAAAAAAGTCTTTTTACTCCTAAAGTGTTCAGGGAGTATTGGAATGAGAGATACAGGAAGAATTGGTCTATTGAAGTATGCATGAGGAGGGGATGATTGGAGAATGTCACTGAGGAGGTGACATTTGACCTGCGTCTTGGTGACGAGTAGGGTTAATTCAGAAAGAAATTTCCAACAGCAAGAGCACAGGCCCTGTAGAGAAGTGCCACAAAAGTCCCGGAGGAAAACAAGAGATAGCAGGTGAACCTGGGAATGTGATGCATTAAGGCAACAGTCCCCAAACCTGGGACACAGACTGGTACTGGCCTGTGGCCTGTTAGGAACCGGGCTGCATAGTAGGAGGTGAGTGACAGGTGAACCAGTGAAGCTTCATCTGTATTTACAGCTGCTCCCTGTCACTCACATTACCACCTGAGCTCTACATCCTGTCAGGTCAGTGGTGGCATTAGATTCCCAAGCATGAACCCTATTGTGAACTGTACATGGGAGGGATCTAGGTTGCTCTCTTCTTTTGATAATCTAACACCTGATGGTCTGTCCCTGTCTCCCATCACCGCCAGATGGGACCGTCTAGTTCCGGGAAGCTTAGGACTATCACTGACTCTACATTATGGTGAATTGTATAATTATTTAATTGTATATTACAATGTAATAATGATAGAAATAAAGTGCACAGTAAGTGTAATGCTCTTGAATCATCCCAAAACCATCCCCCACAACTTCAGTCCATGGAAAAAATCGTCTTCCATGAAACCAGTCCTTGGTGCCAAAAAGGAGGGGGACTACTGCTTTAAGGTGTAAAGTCCTTGAATGGCAAACAAAAGAATTCGAATTTTTTCTTACAAACGGTGGATAATGATATGACCCGCTTGCACAGACAGGCGCTGCGGTGGAAGGTAAGATCAGAACAGCAAGACATGTTAGATGGATGTGTTTAATAATTCAATAAGCAATAGAGACTGCTCAACCTGGGGCAGAAGTAAGAGAATTTTAGAGGTAGAACTATCAAGACGTTCTGACAGATGCTCAAAGTGAGAACAAAGTCTGGAATCTGGAAGAACTTGTGTTCTTGGGTGTTGGGAAAAGTGGGGTCCGTTAAGGAAGACCAGAGGGAAAAGAAGGATCTGGTGAGCTCCATGTAAGATGGCTTTGTGACAGCTTGGCAAGCCATCCAATCGGAAGTTTAGACAATAGAGATCTAGAGTCCAGTGCAGGAATTAGATGTAGAGATGTAGATTTGAGGGACATTTGCAAAAAGGAAAGAGTTGATAACAAGCTTAGCTATGTCTGATTTGTATATACTCTGTTAGGAAATAAATGAAGTAGAAAGTAAAACATCTTAGCTAACAGTTATCAAGTACTAAACTGTATGTAAACCAAGCACTCCATAAGCATTTTAACTAACTTTATCCTGACTTTCCTTGTTAGGAAACTAGCACTTCCTGTGTTAAAGGTCTAGCTCAGGCAGCTTGCTAGTGAGGGTGCCACTGTGAGCGAGGTACAGGCCTGTTTGACTCCAGATTCTGCCTTCAAAACCAAATTGTGTCCCTGTGGAGCTCCCCACTAAGTTAAAATTCGTTCTTAGGCTTCTAAGTGGATCACTGTTGAATCTTAAGCTGCAGCATCCATAGACATGTTCACCGAGGCCGTCAATGAGCGTGTCCTAAGTAAGCAAAATTTCCTCTTAATGTGCACTGACTTTATACTTGAGCATTACGTAAGTCTGCATTTTGCTGGAATAATCTCATTTAATCCTTAACAGCAACCCTCTGATGCTGATTTCAGGACTGTGCCCTCTTTTCAGGTGATGAACCTGCTGTGTGGGGAGGGGAAGAAACCTCCCCAAGGTGACATTGGTAGTAAGTGGGAAAGCAAAAACGAAGACTAATTGGGCATAGCTCATGCCTGGAATCCCACTACTTCTGAGAGGCGCAGGAGAGAGGATCACTTAAACCCAGAAGTTCAAAACCAGCCTGGGCAACATCGTGAGACCTCATCTCTACAAAAAAGTTAAAACATTAGCCAAGTGTGATGGCACATGCCTGTAGTCCCAGCTACTCAGGAGACTGAGGTGGAAGGATCACTTGCTCCCAGGAGGTCGAGGCTGCAATGAGCCATGATTGCGCCACTGCACTCCAACCTGGGCAACAAAGCAAGGCCTTATCTCAAGCAAAACAAAAGAAACAGACTGTTTGCCCTGTATCTCATGCTGCAGACTCCATATTTAACCATACAAATATTTTCCCATTTGCAGTGGACTTACTTCGGTCTCAGAAGGGGAGAGGTGCCTTTTTTTTTTTTTTTTTTTTTTTTTTTGAGACAGAGTTTCGTTCTTGTTGCCCAGGCTGGAGTGCAATGGCATGATCTTGGCTCACCGCAACCACCTCCACCTCTCAATTTCAAGCGATTCTCCTGCCTCAGCCTCCTGAGTAGCTGGGATTACAGGCATGCACCACCGCTCCCGGCTAATTTTGCGTTTTCAGTAGAGACGGGGTTTCTCCACGTTGGTAAGGCTGGTCTCGAACTCCCGACCTGCTGTGATCCGCCCGCCTCAGCCTCCCAAAGTGCTGGGATTACAGGCGTGAGTCACTGTGCTCAGCTGAAAGGTGCCTATTTTTTGTCCTGCTTCTGTTGTGGGACAGGCCCAGGCCAGGGACCTTCTATTTGCGAGTTCATTCACAATGTAATGATCTGCCTGCCTGCTTCATTCTTGTTTTATTATTTAAGGTTTTCATTTCAGATTGCTGGGAAGACTGTTGCTAAAATGTTACTGCTTTGTGCTAGGGAAATGGCGCAAGGTTTTTCAATGCTCTTCGTGCAATTCTAATGGAGGCACACCGGCCCGTCCACTCTGACACTGACTCTGCAGGTCTGTAGGACTGACGAATGGGGTTTTCTGCAGTATATCGCACACTTTCAATAAGTCGTGCTGCTGAGCAATTTATGAAGAATGGAAGGTTTATTTTTGTTTTGTTTTGTTTTGTTTATAATACTCTCTAGCCACAAATATTTTTTTTTCAGGATTTCTCTTTGGATTAGCATTTTGACTTATTATTATTTTAATAATCATACTGAATCAGCCTCGTGAAGATTCCCCAAAGTTTTCTTTAAGTGTCTCTTGAAAAATCTCTATGACATTGGTGTCTAGTTTTAAAAGTCAAACTTGATAAGAGACTTCATAGATTCCTTGCCTTCTTTAATATGTCCTGAAGCTTTGCAGAATGAGACCAGGGTGATGGGACAGTGGAGCTGTGGCAGGTAGCGGGACCTGAAGATGGGATTCTCAGGACTGCTTAAAGCCAACTGGGGATTCATGACTACTGTATTTGGTGCCTTTGTTAATCCCCTTTCTGCTTTCATTTCTGCTTAGTCACAGCTGTCAGAGACACTGCAGGACTTGAATGCCTCAGTCAAAGCAAGCGGAGCTTTGTCCAGCATGTGTTCTCTGCCAGGCCTGGTTTCAGAGGCAGGTGTGGCATGCCAAGAAAGGACAACCTCGCTTCAGCCCTGAATCCTGAGAAGCATTTCTTCTGCTGGCAAGCAGAGTGACCTTGCACATGTCACTCAGTTCTTTGAGCCATAGTCTTTTGATCTATGAAATGGAAATAAGAGTTTCTATTATTATTGTTTGATCTGATCAGAACGAATTCCAATGTTTGGTGATAAAAGCAAAGCAACAGAGAAATGTCCAGAGCATTCTCCAACTTATAAGTGTGTCTGTGCATGTTTTCAAGACATACACACACGTAGTATGTATACATATACAAGAGCACAGATGGGCAGTATTCCAGAATAATCCACAAGAAAAAAAATTATTAGACTATGGGGAATGGGACACTTCATGTTGTGTTTACTTTGATGATATTGGTAGGGTTTTGTTTCACCATATTTATATTCTACTTTGAAAATCAAAATGAGAGTGTCTGCCTTTCATGGTGCTTGCTGAAGATCAAAGGAGATAAAGTACAATAGGACTATCTAGATGCTTCATAAGCAGTGACTTCTTTCCTGCTCCACAGATCTGGCTGGTCTGATGTGCTCCATGCTGCATACAAGCTCTCCTCGACTTTCTACAGCCCTACTGGCTTCTCCGTGTTAAACCTTAATATAATAGGAAAGTTGAGAAATGTGAATACATGGGTTACCCTGAACGCAGACAGGGCAGTTGGTTGAGTTTTCTGGTTCTAAAATGGACAAGTCTTCTGATTCCAAAACTTGCTGAATGTCTTAAGTTCAAATCAGAAAGAATTTAACAAGCTTTTAATGCAAGACCAGGTTTCAGAGCTGAGAAATGCGAGCCATGGAAGGTAAAGTTCTGCAGAGGGTCTCTCTCCTGTACTCTGTGGTGTGATGTCCAGCCCTACCTTCAGACCTGAGCCATTCGCTCTTCACACTGCTGGGAATGTTGGTGGCCAACAGCAATTGGCTAAGTATGGAGACTGCCCTCTCCGGAGAGAGCTGCTCCTCCAAGGTCACACTTCCCTGCTAGGGTGATATGGTTTGACTCTGTGTCCCAACCCACATCTGATCTCGAACTGTAATTCCCATGTGTCAGGGGAAGAACCTGTAATCCCCACATGTTGAGCGAGGAGGTGAGTGGATCATTGGGGCAGTTTTCCCGCTGCTGTTCTCATGATAGTGAGTAAGTTCTCATGAGATCTTATGGTTTCATAAGTGTTTGGAAGTTCCTCCTTTGCATTTCTCTCTCCTCATGCCTTGTAAGATGTGCCTGCTTCCTCTTCCTTCATGACTGTAAGTTTCCTGAGGCCTCCCCAGCCATGGGGAACTGTGAGTCAATTAAACGCCTTTCCTTTATAAATTACCCAGTCTCAGGTATTTCTTTATAGCACTGTGAAAGCGAACTAATACATAGGGTAACCCACACCAAGTACTGATCAGTGAACGGGTACAAAGACCTGGTCCTTGCCCCAAGGCCGGGTAACTCTGCAGGCCCAGCATTCCCCACGGCATCAGCTGAGGTCTCTGTTGCACCCGCAGGACAACGCAGTGCAGTTCCTCCACCTGTCCTGCTTTACAGCTGCACAGATGTTGCTCCTGAGAGCACAACCCAGTGACCCTCTCCTGGTTTCTCATAGTCTCTCACCTAAGACAGTATCAGAGGTAGATGGCGGCAGGCCTGAGACTTCTATCCGTTTCCTAATTTGTAGCACCTTGCATCACACATGACAATCATTGTGGTATGGTGGTTAGAGAGGGTATAATAGTGCCCGTCATTATCTGCCTATACAACACCCTTGGGAGTGCAGATGATGTGCAGATATGTGTCGACTCCAGGAGACTTGCTCAGCCCACATTGGATCAACTCAGCCCTCTTGGATGGCAGCTAGGAGAAAGGAGACCAAGCAAGGCAGGAGGCTCTCCGGTCGTTGACTGTGCAGACTCACTCACAAAAGCCAAGGTGAAATGCCACCAATTCCTCACCTGGCATTTCTTCCAGCAGGCGGGCAAGGCAGCCTGGGAACATGAAGAGCCACTGCCTTCTCCCATCACAGCCATGTGAGCAGTAGATGGGCACCAGCACACTACTCAAGACTCCCACCTACGTGCCCAGGCCTTTTCCCACACGATTCCTTTCTCTGCTCTAAGAACAAATCTCTCTTGAAATTCACCTCAGGACATCCTTCTCTGTTGAGTTGGCAAGAAAGAACCATCCTGTTCATTCCTTTTTGTCATGCCTAGGTCTCCAAGTGCACTGTAGACTTAGGTGTCTTTTCCTCATTGGACAAACTACTTTGTAATTCTACCAGTTTAATCCATTCTATTTCTACAAGCAAAATATAGTGTTACAGTGTTGTGACACTGCATGCTCACATGCAGAGCTGTTTACAGGTGTGTGCAGAGCTGTTTACAGGTGTGCTTTCGGCATTGGTTACTTAACCTCACAACTTCATTCTATATTACAACGACACTTTCTTTTCCTCCTTTTCAGCATGACCTACTGCTCACTCACCTGCTGCAAAGGACTTTCTAAATTTCTTCTCTCTCTCTGAAAAGGAGCCCACAGCCACCTGTCCCATGGCCTCTATAGTGTACCCTGCAGTGGTGGGGAAAGGAGGTTTGTGTATTAGTCCGTTCTCAGGCTGCTAATAAAGACATACCCAAGGCTGGGTCATTTATAAAGGAAAGAGGTTTAATGGACTCACAGTTCCACATGGCTGGGGAGGCTTCACAATTACGGCAGAAGGTGAAGGAGGAGCAAAGTCATGTCTTACATGACGACAGGCAAGAGAGCATTTTCAGGGGAACTGCCCTTTATAAAACCATCAGATCTCATGAGACTTATTCACTGTCATAAGAACAGCATGGGAAAAACCCGCCCCCATGACTCAATTACCTCCCACTGGGTCCCTCCCATGACACGTGGGGATTATTACAATTCAAGATGAGACTTGAGTGGGGACACAGAGCCAAACCATATCAGCTTGTAAGTGGGGCCACTCAGTTGTCTCAAACCTGTGAGGCCAGTGTCCTCATCACCTTCATGATCATTTATTATTATTGCGATTATTGTTGCTATTTTATTATTTCAATCTGAATATAAGACAAAGGTGTGGCGGATTTCAGTGTTTTCTTACCTGGAGGGATAAAGAAGCGATTCCAGCTCAGGACTCTCTTTTTCTTGGAATCTTCAACCATGTTCCAGTTTTACTCAAGATGGGGTCTGCTTCCTTCCCTGAACCTCCAAACATTTTGTGATGTGGGTGCGGGCAGATGGAGCATCAGGGCCCTGTGCTACCTGGGCCAGGTGCAACATGCCTCAACCTCTGTTTCTGTTTCACTCCGTAGGGAAGCTTCTACATCACCTCCGAGAACTGCATGCAGCACGCACACAAGTGGCACCGAGACCTGTGCCTGTTGCTCCTCCACGCTTACCGGGGACTCCGTCTCCACTTCCTGGTGATCATGCGGGACATCCCAGAGCTGCCACACACGGAGCTGGGTAAGGGCCCAGGACAGGGGCAAGCCCATCCCAGCAGCTCATGTGCCTCCTCCAGACAAGGGATGGGGAAAAGCTGGCATGCTTTTGTAAATGTCACAGGAATAACACTGGTCCAGGTAGGTTTAGGCTGTGATTTTCATTGTTCTAGCAGGAGAGGATCTGGGAAATGCAAATACAGTAAAAGAAGACACATGCTCTTTAAGGCACATTCATGCACTCACGCATTCATCTGCTAGACATCTATTACCTATTACACACCTGCCACCCCACTGCTTAATTTTAGGTTGCTTTCTAGAGGAAAATGCTAGTTTATAGCCTTTTCTTAATTAAGCTGTAATTATGGAATTGTAACTTACAAGAGTGTAAAACAATCCTCATAAAGAACTATATATATACACATACACACACACACACACACACACACACATGCATCTATATATGCTTGATCTGGATGATTATAGAAACTTCTTAGTATCCATGACATTTGGTTATCTTGGGATCAGCTGACTTTTGCACGTGGATTTTCCAAAGATGAGACATCATGGAAATCAGTGAGCTTGAATCTCTGTTGATTGACAGACGGTGGTCCTGAAACTCAGAGAGGTAAAAGGGTTGCTCAGCATCACACAGTGATGTGTGGCAGATCCATGACAGGAACTCAGGGATCCTGTGCTGATCCCTTGGGGCAGGGTCCTCTGTATCATGTCACACTCAGTAACAACAGGTGATACGTCCTGGTTCTGCTCAAAGTTCTCCAATAAGGCCTCATTGCCTCTAGAACAGAGGCCAAGTCCTCAGCCTACTTTTGTTCTTTTGTTTTTTTGCTTTTTGAGATGGGGTCTCGCTCCGTCGCCCAGGCTGGAGTGCAGTGGCCAGATCTCAGCTCACTGCAAGCTCCGCCTCCCGGGTTTATGCCATTCTCCTGCCTCAGCCTCCGGAGTAGCTGGGACTACAGGCGCCCACCACCTCGCCGGGCTAGTTTTTTGTATTTGTTTTTTAGTAGAGATGGGGTTTCACCGTGTTAGCCAGGATGGTCTCCATCTCCTGACCTCGTGATCCGCCCGTCTCGGCCTCCCAAAGTGCTGGGATTACAGGCTTGACTCAGCCTGCTTTTCAACGATAACACCCATTTCAACATCAGAACCCTGCTGGGTACCTTGACTTCCCTATCTTTACCCCAGACCCCAACTGCTGAGATAACTGTGGTTTTGGCTGGGTCGATGGCCTTGTTCATTGTTTGTTGCTGCACTGAAATCATCACGTAAAAAAGATGTATTTGCATATTTTGCTTCCCAGCAAGACTGAGGTCTTTGAGAGCTGATTCCCCTCAGATCCCTGCTGCACTCTCTCCGGTATGTAGAGTAAAGGAGTAGGTACAAGGTTACAGTTGTTGAACTGAATCCGGAGCCTTCTTACCATAAGCTTTATCAGCTCTCACATCTTAGACAAATCCTGTACTCAGGCACTACTCTTTGAATCATGCAATCATCGAATTTTTTTCAAGTTCAAATCTTATGCGTGCAGGAAAGACATGTACAGAATCACAGGGACTTTATATAGCTCAAATGAAAAAATGGAGATTTTTCAGTAGCTGTTGGATTCCTGATATAACTTTTAATATTATATTTCATTCAAAGGAGCTGAATTTATTTGTTCGTTCACACCCTCATCATATTTTACTGGACGTGTACTCTGTGTCAGATTCTGTGCTAGACACTGAGAATACATAGCCATGAATAGTGTATCAGAAGTTCATTTTGCCTTGTGGAGTTCAGGGACCTGAGTTCAGTGGTGAAGTAGAGAGGTAGCTACTAATTAGGTCATCAGCAAGACCGTAAGTTGCTAAGAGATGGTTTCCACTCACCTAGGCAAGCATGCTTTAATTAAAATCCATGCCAGAGCCGTGTACAAATGACTGACCACAGCATCATGGAACCAGAGGAGAGTTCAAACCCGGTCACAACTGTGACCATGAAAACAAATGGCCAGAGGCCACCTGGTTTCTGTTAATAAGATGGCCACGTTCTTCAGTATCAGAGCCGGTAGGGTTGAGCAGGAGGTTCTCAGGGCTTCTGATATTTTATCTTTAAGATAGAGATTCAAATCCATGTTCCATATATGATGCACAGATGTCTCTCTCTCTCTCTCTCTCTCTCTCTCTCTCTCTCTCTGTGTGTGTGTGTGTGTGTGTGTGTCTGTGTGGACCTGCAAAAATAGAAATAAATGTGGAATCTCTCCGGGCTACACAAGTGTTGTATGAATTTGGGACATGCTGCTTCTCATAACTGTGTGCATGGGGTGATATTGGCTTTTATCTAGTACTCAGTTCATGGCTCCAATCAGGTTTATTCTCCTGATAAGCACAATTCCATTAGGCAGTTAGAATAGACAGAAGGTCCTCAGCAATGTGTTGGTCTCTGTGACTTTAATGCCAATGTGAAACTTTTGCTTTTTCATTTAATAGCAACTGCTGCGTTTCACTATGTGTTCATTGAATCATACAGTTTATTTTTTCTTTCTAGAGGCCCTTGCTGTTGAAGAAACACTTTCTCAGCTGTGCTCAGAGCTGCAGGTAATTGGAGAGCTGGCGCTGGGGTCTGAATGAATGGCAGTCGTTTTGCAAGACAAATGCAGTTGCTCGCTTGCTATATAAAACAGAAGTGAAAAGACACCACTTGTGACTTCACTCTAGATACCAAGCTGGAGAAATATTCTTACATTCTGTTACCCTACATCACTGTGTTCTATAAGTATGTGCCTTGTTAGATATTTTGGAAAAACTAAACATGTTCACAGATTTTTGTTTCCCTGAAGCTTAGACTACACATATGTATTTGTCCATTACCCATCCATTGAACAAACATTTGTTGACTAGTAACTCAGTGCTTCTCACTGTGGATGACAGAATCTTGTACCTGTGCACAGATGGCCTCAGACATGGCAGGGATGCTAGATGACATGAAAACAGTGATGACAATGAAAACAGTCACGTGCATTTGCCAAAAAAAAACCTCATCAAGCGTGCATTAAGAGTAAAGGCTGAATAAATATTTGACAAATGCATGCTGCTGCTATTTACTGTCTCTGGAACACTTTTACATCCCCCTTGTGTTGGATATCTGGGTGAGTACTCTTATTTCTATATGAAGAACAGGCAAATTAAGGTTGGAAAGAAGTCTATACCAGGGTGACTAACACAGCTAATTAGTACTAGAAGTAGGACTCAAACTCTCATCCCCAAACCGGCATCTCTGTCTGTTAAACCAGTGTTTTTCAACCCTGGCTATACATTAGAATCATCCTTGGAACTTTAACGATGCATCTTTGCCTGAGCCTGGATGCCCAAACTGGCTGAAACAGAAGATCTGGGATTGGAGTTCGATACTGTGTTTTTATTCAAAGCTCCCCAGATGAATATTATGTGCAGCCAGGGTTGAGAACCCCTGCTTTAGAGCATGTTAGAAAGTTCGTAAAATCCATTCTCACAGTGGATGCAGAGGAGATCCCTGGAGAGGGCAGAATGCGGAGGCAGAGACCGAAGAGGGTGTTGGGAGCTTAGAGCTGGAGGGTCTTCGGGGAGGGGCCATTGGACGGCAGCCTGGGAGAAGGGGTGGGGCTTGGCTTGTAGCAATAACAGGGAAACACATGCCAAGCACTGATTATCCTAAATACAGCATCAGCAGACTGTAGGAAGGCAACACAGGAGTCCATTTGGAGAGTGTGTAAGAGCCACTGAGATGAGTCAAAGACCTAATGTCCACACTTGGGGGCTCATATGCTCCGACTCTGATGCAGTATTGATGATGTGTGTCTGAGTGGGCAGCTGGGTAGACAGGAGGCCCTGGGCTCCAGATGGCTACAGCTCTCATCCTTCCCCGAGTGAGCCTCAATGCACCCACTGCGTTAGGCAGGGACCAGAAGCTTCAAAGCCATGCTGGCCTGGGTTTAAATCCAGGCTCTGAGCTTCTCCTTGGAGCAGCTGTGGGACCTGAGAAAATGGGTTCACCCTTTGGGGCCTGGGATTCCTCATCTACATAGTAGGTTTGTTCCGAGAGGACCACTAGAGAGCTCAAGCAAGGACCCTCCTAAGGGGTCTGCTCTTCTCTGGTGAGATGGCCTCTCCTTCCAGGGCTGGCTCGGGCTGCCTCAGGCTACATCCCCTGAGGGCCTGGCCAGAGCCACGTACCTGTGGAGGTGCAACTCAGCATCCCAAGGGGATGCTTTACTCTGTAAATTATCAGAAATTTAGTTTTAGCAATTGAAACAACAAGGAACACAGGAACAGGCAGCTCTCCAATTCAGCTTTTCCATTTCCCATCATGAGATCAGGCTGAAGAGCTGATTCGTGACTATTTGACTATTTGTCAATACGCCCACTCTCTTTCCTTCTGGGTGTGGCCTGCAGGTTCTCTGTGTTGGTCTCTGTGCCTGTTATGTTCAGGTTTCCAGGAGCTTCTCTTCCCTAGTCCGGGATCACCATAGCACCAGCATCACCGACTTATATTTAATCAGCAGGGATTCTCAGCCTGGCACAGTTCTAAGTGCTTGTCAATAAAATCCCCTTTAATCTTTCTATAGCCCCTGAGATTTCACCATTACCAAAGCACTTGTCCAAAGTCACCTGGTAAGTGGTGGGAGGAATCAGTGCTCACACGCAGCAGGCCTTCTGCCTCCGGAGTCCCAGCTAGGTCACCGGACAGGGCTTGCTGCTGCACTGCGGTTGTGAGAGCAGGCAGGGACCACTGCCTGCTTTCTCCTTATATGTCACATGATGGTGCGTGGTGGCTAGTGGGTGGTAGTGGTGGGGAATCCTGTATTGCAAAGATTATGCACATCAGAGCCAGGGGGACATGGCTTTGAATTCTCTACCTACTCACTTGTGACTTTAGGCAAGTTGCTTAATCTTCATGAACCTTGATGTTCTTATCCGTAATATGGGGATAAAAATCAATCTGTTTTCACTGATGCAACCACCCAATGGGTTCACTTTACCCACTGCCTAGACAGAGCTCCGTTATCAAGACAGGGGAATAGCAATAGAGAAAGAGTAATTCACACAGAGCCAGCTATACAGAAGACCTGAGTTTTATTATTACTCATATCAGTCTCCCCAGGCATTTGGGGATCTGAGTTTTTAAGAATAATTTGCTGAGTAGGGGCCAGTGAGTCAGGAGTGCTGACTGGTTGGGTTGGGGATGAGTCCAACTGTCCTCTTGCACTGAGTTAGTTCCTGGGTGGGGACCACAAGACCAGATGAGCAAGTTTATCAGTCTGGGTGATGCCAACTGATCCATCAAGTGCAGGGTCTGCAAAATATCTTAGGTTTTACAATAGTGATATTATTCCATAGAAGCAATTTGAAGAGGGTCAGAATCTTGTAGCCTCAAGTTGCATGACTCCTAAACCATAATTTCTAGGTTTTTGCCTTATTTGTTAGTCTTACAAAAGCAGTCTAGTTCACCAGGCAAGAAGGGGGTTTGTTTTGGGAAAGGGCTGCTATCTTTGTTTCAAACTATACGCTAAGTTCCTCCCAAAGTGTGTTTGGCCTATGCCCAGGAATGAACAAGGACAGCTTAGAGGTTAGAATCAAGAAGGAAGTGGTTAGTTCAGGTCTCTTTCACCATCTCAGTTATAATTTTGCAATGGTGGTTTCATTGATGTCTTTTTCTCTTAGCCAATAAGCCTGGCACACTGGCTGGTTGCCTGGCTACATTGTGTGAATTTTCTCATGCAATTGATAAAATAATTCTATAAGATAAGCCATCACATTCTTTTCAGTGGGCGAAGAAACAGGGCTGACTCACACACTGACCAGAGTCACAGTGCTGGCAGAACAGGGTTAGGCTGCTGGTCCCTGTGACGCTGAGCCCTCCCCAGTGTGATGCAAGCCCAGGAGGCAGCATCGGTGCAGGGAATAGAGATAGTGTCCACGAGGTCTGGCCCTGTGCAGTAAATGCAGAAAATGAAAACCATCAGGTCTAGTGCAAGTATTTATCAAATGATGGGAGCTTTGGCTTGTCATTTTTTGTGGTCATAAAGTAGAGTTTGGTGATACTCATGCCTTTGGCAGGGAATATGGTTAAATGTCCAGGTTCCTTTTGTCTTCATGGCAAAAAGGACCAACGTTTTCCTGGGAACAACTGCCATCCATCTTTTGGCCCATGAGAGTTTTAAATTTCACAAACATTTCCCCAACCCCCAGTGCTTCTCAGATCCAGTGCTCTTCAGGTCTCAGCCATGGGGACTCAGTGGTGACCCATTGCTCATGCAGCACATAGCCTAGGGAGGTGATCTTTTTACTCTGGAACTTATACTGCTTAGAAGGGCTCCTGGCACCTAGAAGCTCTGAATAAATGCTAGAATGAGTGGATGAACGGTAGCAAAGGTGAGGAAGTGACTGACCCTGGAGCCACTAATGTCACACCCCTGAGGCTATTGGCCTATCTGCAAAAGGAGCTTGGACTCAGTATGTTCATTTACTGAGCCAATGGACCTGTGTGTGCCATTGTCCTGTGTCATGCATCACCTCAAAAGTAGTGGGTAAAGGCTTCTGCCCAGACTGCAGGGCACAGTCCTGAATCAGCCAGCTGGCTGTCCAGCATTGGGCAGGCCATAGGAGAATGAAGTGGGGTCACAGGTACACAATGCTCAGAACAGAGCTTGGGGCAAAATGCCGCCATGAATGTCACTGCTGTCCTTGTCATTGTTCATCCTATTCCATGGGCCTGGTGTTGACGAAAAGAGTCAAACTCCATGAAATATTTGAGATTTATTCTGAGCCAAATATGAGTGACCATGGCTCATGACACAGCCCCAGAAGATCCTGAGAACATGTGCCCAGGGTGGACAGGCTATAGCTTGGTTTTATGCATTTTAGGGAGGCTTAAGACATCAGTCAATAAATGTAAGATCTGCATTGGTTTGGTCCAAAAAGGTGGGGCAACTGAAGGCTGGGGGCGGTGAGGCTTCCAGATCATAGGTAGATTCAAAGATTTTCTGATTGACAATTGGTTGAAAGAGGTTATCTAAAGACCTGGAATCAATACAAGGGAGTCTGGGTTAAGATAAGGGTTTGATGAGACCAAGTTCTTATTATGCAGATGAAGGCCTTTGGATAGCAGACTTCAGAGAGAATAGATGGTAAATGTTTCTTATCAGACTTAAAAAGGTGCCAGCCGGTGGGAATTAAACAATGAGATCACTTGGACACAGGAAGGGGAACATCACACACAGGGCCTATTGTGGGGAGGGGTGAGGGTGGGGGATAGCATTAGGAGACATACCTAATGTAAATGGCGAGTTAATGGGTGCAGCACACCAACATGGCACATGTATATATATGTAACAAACCTACACGTTGTGCACATGTACCCTAGAACTTAAAAGTATAATAATAATTTAAAAACAAGGTGCCAGACTCTTAGTTAATTCTCTCCCACATCAGAACAACAACAACAACAACAACAAAAACATAAAGGGAAGGAGATTCTCTAACAATGTAGATTTTCTCTTAGAGAGGCAGCTTTGCAGGGTCATTCCAAAATATGTTAAATAACTATATTTTAGAGTAAAATACTTCAGTTTCTTTCAGGGCTGCTGTCTGTTGTGTCGGTATTTTCTTGCTACAAGTAGTCTGTTTTGTCAGTCTTAAGTCCTCTATTTTAACATTATAATTTGCTGGTCAGCTGTGCCAGAATTCCAAAGGGAGAAAGGTATAATGAGGCATGCCCAGCCAACCATTTCTATCACAGCCTGACTAGTGCTTCAGGTTTGCATTTGAATGCCCCTGACCAAGAGGTGGGGTCCATTCAGTTAGTTTGGGGGCTCAGAATTTTATTTTTGATTTATAGTGGTGAGGGTTGTGGATGTGGCCATCGCGGTTGTAATTGGCTGGAGCTGGCATTGCAGGTGCTAAGAGAATTTACCAAGACAGTCATAGGTAAAGAAAGGCAGATTTATTGAAGTACGAAGGTACGAAGATAAGTTGCAAGGGTACCACAGGCAGCAGAGCAGACAAGGGGCTGTCTGCAAAGAGTCAGAGACTGGAGGGAAGTTTTAAAGGGTCCTGCTGGAAGGGCTCCTTGCAGATAAGGTTGTGCTACTGGGGCCATGTGCAGAACAAGGTATTTGGGAAAAGGATGTTGTGCCAGCAGGTTGTCTGTGATCAGCCATGTCTCAAAAAAATTGTTCTCCCGCATCTGGGACCCCTTCCTTGTTGTTGCTTACTTATGTTACCTTATGAGGACTCCACAATGGATACAGATACTGTATTGAAGCAGGACATTTTCCCTGACCCCTTTGTAGGCAGGAACTGGAGGTAGGCACTGGAGCTAGCTGGCTGCTTCGGCACCAGCAGGGGCAAACTCCACTCACTCAAACCCATTGAGCTGAACCCCTCACAGGAGGTGAGCAGGTACAGGAGCCAGGGCAAGTGCTTTGGGATGCTCATAGGGGCAAAAGTCCATGTGGGCCTCACAGCAGCATCTAGAGGGGAGTACCCATGACCCCCAAAGTCCCAGAAGGAGTGTTACAGTCAGCGCTCTTTTAGCTTTGCCATGTGCGGATGGCTTAAGTGTGTTAACAGCTCAGTTAACACTTTTTTTTTTTTTTTTTTTTTTGAGACGGAGTCTCACTCTGTCGCCCAGGCTGGAGTGCAGTGGCGCGATCTCGGCTCGCTGCAAGCTCCACCTCCCAGGTTCACGCCATTCTCCTGCCTCAGCCTCCTGAGTAGCTGGGACTACAGGTGCCCACCACCACGCCCAGCTAATTTTTTGTATTTTTAGTAGAGATGGGGTTTCACCGTGTTAGCCAGGATGGTCTTGATTTCCTGACCTTGTGATCCACCTGCCTCAGCCTCCCAAAGTGCTGGGATTACAGAAGCGAGCCGCCCTGCCCGGCCCAGCTCAGTTAACACTTTTTCGCTTTTTCGCATGAGGTGGCTGCTTTCCGCCAATGAGGGCAGACAGTCAGTGTGACAGCCCTTTGCATCCACACCTGTGGTACGCGAGCTCTTGTTTGGCATCCGGGAAAACTCAGGTTGAAGTGATTGAAGGATGGTGAATGAATTGAAGGGTGGTGAATGTGGAGGCTTGTATTGCTGATGAAAGTGGCTCTCAGTGGGAAGGGGAGCTGGAAAGGGTGTGGAGCGGGAAGATAATCTTCCCTCAGAGTTTGGCCATCCCCAGCCAGATGCCTTTGTGAAGCAACGCTGTCAAGCCATCCTTCTGAAGTCAAGCTGCTTCTCTCCAGTGTGCAGCCGTAGTCTCTGGGGAGGCACCCAGCTGCTTCTCCTCTTCTCCTCTGTTGGCATAGCCTGTGGCTTTTATGGGCACAGGATGGGGGGTGGGGTTGGCCATGGATGTTTTGAAAAGGCAACATTTGAGCAGGAAAATAGAAATGCATGTTCTTACTTTGGGCCACAGTTCCAGGCCTGAGGGTGGGGCCCTTGCCAGGACCTTCCCTCTTCTGTCCAGAATTTTCCTGTCTTCTGTCCCTATCAATATGTGGTAGAGGGATCCCAGGTTGATGTGTCACTAATTCTACCCAGGACAAGGCTGACTCCAGTGGACCTGAGAGAGGAGGCTAAGTTGGAGCCAAGTCTGGAGAGAATACGGAGCCTCTTTTCTGTTTGCACAAAGGCAGTAGATGGAACCTGGAAGCAGCAAGGCATGAGGTGCAAGGCTGTGCTTGTGAACAGTGGGCAGGGCTGCAGGAAGGCAGAGGGCATGGGGTGACTGAGGTTCTGGGGAGAGATCCCAGGCTAATAGTGAACAGGCCTGTGTGCCCCAGGCACCATGGAGCTGAAACACATTCCCAAGTCACAGAGAGCTATGAGGAAGGAGTCTGACAAGTTGTGTAGAGAAAGGAACTACTAGGATTTGTCTGTATCCACAGACACTTTGACACCAAATGCATGGAGGTTTTCCTCACACCAACAACCTTGCCAGCTCTCTGACATAAGCAGGATGTCTAGTGATCCAATTCAAACCCAATCCTGTCTACCTGGGTTCAGCATCAGATCCCACAGGTTAGGGGTGCAGCCCCACAAGACAGGCCTCACTTGAGGTGCAAGTTGTGAGTCCTGGGCCTGCAGTACTTCTGACCAATCAGCTTTACATCAGGGGTTCCCATGATGCCCTCCTCTAGGTTAATAACTTGTTGAATGACTCAGAGAACTCAGGAAGCACTTTTCTTACTGTACCTGTTCTATGATAAAGAATATTGCAAAGAGTGCAGATGCACAGCCAGATGAAGAGTTTCACGGAGTGAGGTTTGCAAGGAACCCAAGTGCAGGGACCTCTCACCTGTAGAGTTCCTCCTAGCAGGTGAAGGCATCCTCACCTGTATACCATCCTCCTGGCAGGTGAAGGCGTCCTCACCTGTACACCATCCTCCTGGCATGTGAAGGCGTCCTCACCTGTACACCATCCTCCTGGCAGGTGAAGGCGTCCTCACCTGTACACCATCCTCCTAGCAAGTGAAAGCGTCCTCTCCTGTACACCATCCTCCTAGCAGGTGAAGGTGTCCTCACCTGTACCCCATCCTTCTAGCAGGTGAAGATGTTCACTAACCTAGAACGTCTCTAAGACCCATCCCTTAAAGGTTTTCATGGAGGTTCCCTGACATTAGACACTATTGATTAAATCATTGGCCATTGTTGATTAGCTCAGTCCCCAGCCCCTCTCCTTTCTCCAGAGGTCAGGGGCAGGGCTCAAACTCCCAACTCTCCAATCATGGATTGGTCTTGCTGGCAAACAGTCTCTACCCTAAAGCGATCTAAAGGTCTGTCAAGAGTCACCTCATGAGTACAGGCTCAATTAGCATATGTTCGAAAGGAATTTATGAATAACAAAAGATGTTCCTGTGGCTTCAGAAATGTCAAGGGTTTTATTAATAGAAGCTCTGTGACAGAAACTGTGGAGAGAGATATATATGTATGTGTATTTATGTGGGCTGTAGGCTCTTGGCCCCCTAAAGACCCAGTTTCCCAGTGAGTTACAGAAACTTACACAACACCTTAAGGTTACAGAAAGATGGAGGCTTAGATTCTGGCAAAGCAGGTTATGGGAGGGAGAGAAGAGGCTTGGCCAGCCAAGGTGGCCTTGTTGTGTAGATGAAGTCTCCCTCACAGAGAATAGGTGGTACGTGTTCCTTTTCAGACTTTTAAAGGTGTGGAACTCTCCATCCCTCCTGGATCTTGGGAAAGGCATGGAAAAGGGAGGGGACCTGGCTTCATTAATGGAGATTCTCTGCAGATACGAATTTTCCCCACTTAAGGCAGTTTTGTTAGGTCACTTCTGCCTGGTGGCCAAGCAGCAGCTTTTTCAAAATATGTCAAAGAAATATGTTTGGGGATAAGAAATTTTAATTTCCTTCTATCACAATACCATACAAGGAAAGGCCGTGAATCTTGAGGCAGGAAATGGTGATTAAGGTTAATTGCAGTCACTACAACAATGACAATACCAACATACCCGGCCTAGGGAATGCTGGCTCCCTACCTGTGGTTCACCAGGCTCTATCCTTGCTGCAGCCCTGGGAGTACAAGGAGGGAGGTACTCAAGTATCCCCAATCATTTTACTTTAAGTGGACACAGAGAAATGTGGCTTCCTTAAAGTCCACAAATCACTAAGGGATGGGCCCAGGGCCTGAATGCAAGGCCACCTGCATTCCATTGCAATGCTATCTTATCTGTTTCCCACAGTGGTTCTGGTGGGAGATTCAGGGGTTAGGATGCAGGCTGCCAATGACTTGATCAAGTATATTTTATGAAAGGTCAACTAGTTGCCTTCCTTTTCTAGGGCAGTGCCCCAAGCTGCAGGGCTACCAGCTCTTGGTTTTGAGTGACTGTGTTGCCACAGGCTTTATTTTATACAAAGCAACTAAATTAGCCAACCACTGCAGGGATGTGGCTGCATGAAGAGGGTGGAAAGGGTGAATGGGTGTGTGTTTCTGCCTACTCCTTGGTTTGCTAAAGATCTGGCCCGGCTGTGGGAGTGGAAGAAACAGCACCCGCTTCCCAAAAATCCCTGCAGAGCAAGCTGAGTCAGCAGCACTGTTTAGAGGTAGAACATCGCCACCTCCTGGTCTCCCCATTCCTGCCAGTGGTGGGGCTGGGAAGGCTGGAAAGTGTTTTGGGTGATTTAAAGCAATTTGAAGACACAGAGTTCTGCAGTAGTGGAGTGATATGGATGACTCTTTATGCGATTCTTATAAACGTTTACTTAGCATCTACTGTGTGCTGACTACTCGATTATTCACTGGGTATACAAAGGTGGAAGACACCAGGCAGGACTCGCTTGCAGCTCAATGAGAGATAGTGTTCACAGATAAGGTGGACACTGCTGATGTGGTCAGTACTGGAACCAGGGAGCGAGAGGTGAGGGGCTGCGGGAGCAAGGAGGACCGGGCACCTTATCTTGCCTGGGGAGGCAGGGATGGAGCCTGGGACGTTGCCCTGAAAGAGTGGGAGGGTGTCAGACACCAGTCAGGGAAGGACCCTCAGGGCAGAGGGAACAGCCATGCAAAGCCCAGGGTAAGGGCCCACCAGCCTGAAGCAGCATGGTCACTTGGGGCCCACCTAGGTGGAGCTCAGGTGAGGATGCAGGGCAGGCTGGAGAGGATGCAGGCTGGAGAAGGGAGTTGGAGCAGTTACTGAGGACCCCTGCTGTGAAGCCTGATTAGGAAGTGGGGTGTGCTCCCCGCAGAGGACCTGCAGGTTCTAATGAAACTCAGACATGTGCTTTGGTACAAACAAGTTTAACACATGCTGAGTATCAACTGGAGAGCAGTGTTGCTGTTGTGGTTTAATTTTTTATAACACAGTAATGTAGGGTTTTCTATAACACAAGAGAATTCCCTGGTTGCCCCCCAGTAAACTTCTGGGAGATCCCAAATTGTCATGTACTCTTTCCCAGAGCTGTACCCTCCTAGCAGGAACTGTTAATGATAAGTACAGTTACAAAGCATCAGTGAGCAGGCTGTGGGCAGCCTGTTTTGTTGGTTTTGGTGAGTGGCGGAGATTGTGTATTTGGGGTTTGTTTCTTTCATTTGTTTGTTTGCTTTGACCAGTCCTCTTGTCAGAGGGTTTTTGAATGCATTGTTTCATTTAACATCTTTTTGAAGTCAGGGATTCTAGAGGACACTCAGGTCCCGTGAGGCCCAGTGACTTCTCAAGGTTCTGCTGTGAAGGAGCTGACCTCAAATTCAAGGGCGTAAAGAGCATAAGAGGCCCTCTGGCACACCATCTACCTTCCAACAATGAGTGAAAGAAAGCTGTTCCTTGAAACTGAGCACCTAGTCTGCACTGGTCCCATTGATTAGTATGTTACACGTGTGCTCAGTAGGTCCTCATTTGATGCTGTGATGTAGGTTTTATTAGGCCTGATTCCTAGTGGGGACACTAAAGCTTTGGGGACTGGCCGTCCGCTGTGGTCACCTTTACCTCTCCCTGTCCTGCATGTCAGGGAATTCCTGGTGCTGTGGCTTCACAGCACTAACTCTAGAGGGCGACTCTGAGCTTATTGAGAGCCTGCCCAGGGCAGCCGGGAACACTAAGCTCAGCTGGAGGCAGCTGGTTTGA
Source organism: Papio anubis (assembly GCF_008728515.1). Classification (NCBI taxonomy): domain Eukaryota; kingdom Metazoa; phylum Chordata; class Mammalia; order Primates; family Cercopithecidae; genus Papio; species Papio anubis. The sequence goes on along the minus strand of NC_044983.1, from coordinate 133,372,584 downwards.
GAAAAAACAATTTCTCTCTCCGATTTTAGGACTTCTCACACTTTAATGTGCATGTGAATTACCTGGGGATCTTGTTAAAATGTGCTTTCTGATTCTTTTGAGCTGAGGTGAGGCAAGAGATTCTGCAATTCCAACTAGTTCCCTGGAGATGATGGTGCAGCTGGGATATGGTGTACCATGGTTTGAATGGTACAAACCATGTGTCTGAACTCTAAAACTTCAGTGAGTGTCTGAACTCTAAAACTTCACTGGGGGTCGCCCTTTAGGTGGACATCCAGCAGGCACATAGCCGTCTCCTGGTCCTCCTCTGCCATACCATGAAGCTGGGCACAGGGTTCAACTCTTCTCTGCCCGGCCTTTTCTGCAGCAGTACACTGGTTCCAGGGGCCTTGGAGGTTCCAGGGGCCTTGGCAGCAATACCCAGCCTGGCTTCCTGTGGCCCGTCCCATGGAATGGGAAAGCCTCTGGCCCCAGTGAGACCTCACCACATGTCAGGATCACCCTTCACAGGAACTTCTTCTGTAACCACAAGGCACCGTATGGTGGAGACCTTGTCTGACCCATCTTTTGCTTCGCACAGCCTCCCATACAGAGTGTGCTGCAGGAAGCATGGCAACCAACGTAGGGGCAACTCTTGCTGTCCTGGTTAAAAGCTCCTGGTCGTTGCTCTTCACCTGCAGGGTGAAGGCCTGATTGCTTAGGATGGAAGTCAAAGCCATGGGCATGTGATACTCCTCTCATCTGTCCCTGAGGTGCCCCAGCCCTCCTGCACACCTCGTATTTCAGACCTTCAGGGGGCAAAACTAGGGTTCTTACCCCAGTGTCTTTCTGCCAGCTATGGCCTCTGCCTGGACTATCCCATCTCACCTTGTTTTTATTCCTGACACAATCCCCATCGGCCTGCAAAGCCCAAACCAAAGGCTGCCTTCTCGGGAGACCATCTGAGATCCTGGGATCTGAGAGCTCCTGGTGAGCTCCTGTGTTTCATGGTGCCGTGCTCCATCCCAGCCATGGCTCAGTTTAGTTTAATGATTTGTGTTACTTTGTTCCTGCTCCACGAAGCCATGAACTCCTGCATAGAAGGGACTGAGTTCTATTTATATTTGAGGCCTGTTACGAAAATATACTAAGTGTGATAAATATTTGCTGAAGCAAAAATGCAAAAGGAGTCTCCAAATAGCACCAGGTAGAGAACAGATCCCGAAGCAATTATCAAACTGAACTCAACAAGATGTTGGATTTCATTTTTCATCGATAAAAAGTCTCCCGGAACAACCTGAATTTTCTTTCATCCACATCACCCTTGGTCCAAAGTCATGTAAGTGGAGGCACATGCAGAACTATTGCTATGTTGTTGTTATGAGAATCCTCGAACATCTGAAGGAAAAATAAATTCCCAATGAAGGGGGTATGAAGTGAATCCCATGCCAGAAGTCTCCAGGTATATCCTGTGAGTTTAAGGAGTTTCATGCATGCGAAGTTTGCAGGAGATTCCTCCTGTCGTCTGCAAATATATATCGAAGTGAGTTGAGCAGACATGTGAGCATGCTGTTGTAATACAGGCAGTGGGACAGGAGCCAGCATGCAGGTCTACACAGCATGTAGAGGGGTTAATGAGAGGCTGCATTGCATGACAACTAAACAGAGCTTTGGAGCCGGACTTCCTGGGTCCAGACATTGCCTCCCACTTACTATCTGTAGTCTTGGGCATGTCGCTCAACCTTCGAGTGCCTTAGTTACTCCATCGATAAATTAAGAGTGATAATATTAGATTTATGGGTAGGATTACTATAAGGATTAAGTGATTAAGTAGATTAAAATTTCTGTAAAGCTCTTGGTGCACAGTGCCTTGTAACTTGCAATTGTCAGTGTCGCCATTGTTATTCTTAGACCCCCCGTCTTGTATATGTAGGAGAGGGCGCCGGGATGGATAGCACTGAACTGAGATCTGAAACAGGAGTGGACACCGCAGGTGTGTGTATGCCTGAGTGTCTATGCACACAAGGTGTTGGGGAGGGATTCTGGATAAAGATGAGGACATGCACGAAGGCAGGGGTGGTGACCAAGAAGGGGTTTGCAACCCTGGCTGCCCATTACAATCACCTGTGAAAAATTTACAAAGGTTTAATGTTTGGGCCACACCCTCAGAGAATCTGAGACGGACCCAGATATTTGTGGACTTATAGCCTCCTAGTGATTCTGATGGGTAACCATAACTGAGGACCAACGAGAGAGCACAGTTTGTTCCTGGAATGTGAAGCAGGCTTCTCTTGACTTATTGTCTATTCACCTTGAAGATGCAATGTAAGTATCACCTCCTCCAGGAAGCCTTCCATGACCCTTCTACAGTACTCAGTATATATCTCTTGCACAGTACTTTACAGGTATATTATAATTATCTAATTAAATAACTATAACACGATCATACGCTTGTCCCTGGACTGTATGCATTTATGTTGGGCTCCCCAGAGCTTGGCATGCCCCTGGGACAGAACTGGCACTCAGTTGGCAGAGCAAGGGAGTGAGGAGGTGAACAAAGGTGCTTGGTTAGTGCCCAGGTGACGAGGGTGAACGTGTGGCAGATGTGGATGGCACGGCCTTTTTTCAGGGAGTTTCAGCTACGACAGTCTCTGGGCTGCAGCTGCCTCCTTGTTAGTGTAAAGGGCATCCTCGGTCTCTGGAACAAACCCTTCCAAGCCCGCCATCTGTGACTGCACAGGCTCGGGCATCTGTGGAGAAGAAAAGTCCTCTTGTGGCTTAATTAGAAGCTTCTTTAACCTTATCTAAAGCCATTTCTATAATCAACTTGAGGAAACATAATCCTCCCAAAGACACATTTAATGAATAGCTTTTCTTTTTTCTCTTTTCCACTCTGGTGGCAGAGCTCAGGCTTCATGCTGTGTTTGCCGGTGCCACTGTGGTGGTGGTGTGGTGGTGGTGCTGTGAGTGAGGGCACAAGGAGCCTGGGAGAGGCAGTCTGAGTTCCGGAGGCCTGGGACACCTCCCACGGACACCGAGCCACCTATTCATTTTGTAAAGAGTCACTGACCCCCATTCTCTGTCAGCTGTTGTGCTAGGGGCTGGGAATACTCAGAAGGCTAAAGCTCAAAATGCAGGCAAATGGCAAACAGGGACGTAGGAAGTGAAGCCAGCAACTTGTGGGTGGAGGTGCTATGAGAGGTGCCTGTGCGGGTCAAGTCGACGTCAAGAAGGATCTTAGACTTACACGCGGAGCATTGGAGAAGGTTCAGAAGAGTCGTCAGAAGCAATATGGACTGTGTGTGGACTCTCTGAATTTAAAATAAATGTTGACATTATTTAGGAAAACAAAAAACAAAAAACAAAGAGTCACAAAATTGGTTTCTGAAATAGTTACCTGGTAGAGGACAGACAAGGCCAAAGTGATGAAGAGAAGAAGAAAGGAACTGGAAGGTGACGGGGGAAGGTGGGCAGGGAGACCAGCAGCCTGAACAAGGGCCTGGGGTTGGAGAGGGCCAGGTGTGTGTGCAGCCCACTGCCAGCAGGTTAGTGTGGCTGGGAACGGGAGTGCATTGGGCTAGGACGGGAGGTGGGCAGAGGTGAGGTGGGGGGCATTTTCAGGGGCAGTCGTGCCACATGCTGATGCAGAAGGTTGGGTCTTATTATGAGAGGCACTGGTTCAATAATCTGTACAGAAGTCACTTACAGTTCATCCAAAAGCCTCACTGTCTAGCTAGGTTTTGTAATGACTGACCCTGCCCGCCATATTCACCATTCAACTTTTACTTTTCTTTTCTTCTTTATTTTTTTGAGACAGAGTCACTCTGTCGTCAGGCTGGAGTATAGTGGCACGATCTCGGCTCACGCAACCTCCGCGTCCCAGGTTCAAGCAATTCTCCTGCCTCAGTCTCCAGATTAGCTGTGACTATAGGTGCCTGCCACCACCCCTGGCTAACTTTTTTGTATTTTTAGTAGAGACAGGGTTTCACCATGTCGGCCAGGATGGTCTCGATCTCTTGGCCTCATGATCTGTCCGCCTCAGCCCCCCAAAGTGCTGGGATTACAGGTGTGAGCCACCGTGCCCGACCCTAATTTTTACTTAACACTTTTGACCATGATGTATGGGAATGGGCCAAGAGTGGCCATTCCCTGTTTGACCGCTGCCTGCCCCAGAGCCAGTGCTGGAAATAAAGCTTCCATCAGAAGAAATTGCAGGCCATTCCCTCATTTTGGGGTTTCATAGCTTGTGTCATCATCACAGACTTATCTTACCTTTTGGAAGAAGTAGCTCAGAGATGATGCTGTGGCTGAATGATGTTCCATATCTGGAAGCAAGTCATCCACGATAAAGCAGAAATATGCAACATTTAGAGAAGCTTACTGTGTGCCAAACTCCTCCTTCCCTCTTTTTCATACTCTTGGATGCCTCACTTTACCCAATCGATCTCCATCTAGCACCAGTCTTCAGTCTAACAACAGCTGAAGAAACTTCCAGCATTTCAAACTAGGCATTAGACTTAGATCTCCTCATATGTTGTTACATCCAAAAGCAGTAATTTGCTTTACATACTCACTTTACAGATGGGGAAACTGAGGCACAGGGCAACGAAGGGAAAGAAATGGGATTGGATGTGGCTGTGGCTGTGTGTCCCTGGTCTATTGTGCATGGTAGAGAGCTCCGTGGCACTTTTAATTGTTAACTCACGTTCCTGTTTCCACCACTGAACAAGGCTCCCTACAGACAGAGACCCTCTCTTGTTCATCTCTGAGTTCTCTCTTATTCCAAACATGTGCCTGGGATTAAAGGCTTGAATAAGTGATGAAGCTTAGAGGTCAGTGACAGGCCTTGGCAACTGGCTCCCTGCCATCCTCAGAGGTGTGACCTCTCTTCTCACCTCTCCAGAATTCAAGTTACTCCCCCAAAACGTGGTTCTCCTGGTTCTAAACTGCAGCTATCTAAAGAGTTTCTGTCCAAAGGGTCTTCTCCCAAAGCCTCTAGGCCCTTTCTAGTCTAACTCCTCTACATTTTAGTTAATGTAACCAGGAATCCCCCATAAGATGTGTGGAGTGAAGCCAGGTGTGATGGCTCATGCCTGTAATCCCAACACTCTGAGGCAGGTGGATCACTTGAGCCCAGGAGTTCAAGACCAGCCTGGGCAGCATAGCGAGACCCCGTCTCTACAAAAAGTTGTCTGGGTGCAGTGGCATGCACCTGTAGTCCCAGCCAGAGGCTGAGATGGAAGGATTGCCAGAGCCCAGGAGTTCAAGGCTGCAGTGAGCCATGATCACACCACTGCACTCCAGCCTGGGTGACAGAGCGAGACCCTGCCACTAAAAGAAAAACAAAAACAAATGTGGAGTAATGTGAGGAGGATGGTGGAGAAAAGCTATGGAGCATTGACCGTGCATGAATCGCCGCAGTCCTCAGCTGCTGTGAGCTTATAGAGATGCTCTCTGCTCTCAGGAGGTGTTTTTAACACTTACTATGTGAAGGTGACATGGTGATGTGGCTTCATAGTCATAAATCCCTTCCATTGAATCCCTGCTCTGTGTGAGGGTGGGCATTCTTTTACTGACTCTCATTTCACTTTCTGTAATTGGATGGCCACAGTAACTCTACCAAAGGGTAGCTGGTATCCTCTGGATTAGATGGGGAGCACCATCAAATGCCGAGTGTTCAACGTTCCACATAGGAGATAGTGACAATTGGAAGTTATAACTGCTGTGAAGTACTGCATCCAAAATTTGATGGAATACAGAGTAGAGTTCAGTATATGGATCTGGGGTACCTTGAGGAGTTTGGGGAGAAGATGAGTAAAAGCTTTCCAGCTGATGGCAATTGTGAAGATGTCATAAAGCAAGTGTTGTTGGCTCTGGGCTTTGAAAAGTAGGGTGAATTGAGCTTTGTGGCGATGGGATTAGAAGATTTGATAGAAAAGTTGAAAGGGGATATCCAGGATAAACGAAGAGAGGCAGAAAATATTAAAGTTGCAAGATGTTTATAGAAATCTAAGAGTAAGCTGTACTCAGAACATACATGAAATCAAAATGAAATGGAAAAGATATACTGGGACTAGGTAGTGGGCAATCTTGCCTGCCAGACTAAGGGCTTTGGATGTTTTTCTGTAGACCGGAACTACCTCAATAATTTATTGTTGCCATTGCTGTTTTAGCTTCCAGGTCAAAAGTGATAACATGATCCTGTAGTACTATGAGGTGTAATATAATACTACAGAGGTACAGAGAAAGGAGAGTGATTTATTGAAAACAGAAAAGTCAGTAAAGACTTCAGAAGAAGACTGCTCCTGACTTCATGGAGTCAGGAGCCTTGACTACCACCTGTTTTGCCTCTCCAGATGTTGAACAATCCAGAGAAGATCGCTGAGCAGATAAGCAAGGATCTGGCCTGGCTCACGTCCCACATGATGGCTCTGTGGACCCAGTTCCTGGACACAGTCACGCTGCACTCCCAAGTGACCACTTATCTCACCCAGGAACACCACACCCTGAGGGTGAGTGGCCGACTGCTGTGCATTCTCTGATCACACGCATTTGATTTCTTTGGAGGAACCTTTATGAGAATTAGATCAGGCATTGGGATTGGCCTCCAGATCTTCGTTCGTGCTTTCCTGTCTCTACCATGATCATGCAGGGTGGTCTTGTGAACATGCTCAGCCTCTCAGGCCTTTGCTGTGTCATTCATAGAATACTTGCCTTGGCAATCTCAGAGGATGTCAGAGCCTATCGCAAGAAATATTAGAAGTATTTTGGAAACAGTGCTTTTTTTTTTTCTTTTTTCTTTTCCTTTGAGATGGAGTCTCACTCTGTCACGTAGACTGGATCACACAGTGGGGTGATCTCGGCTCACTACAACCTCCACCTCCCTGGTTCAAGCAATTCCCCTGCCTCAGCCTCCCGAGTAGCTGGGATTACAGGTTCACGCCACCATGCCCGGCTAAGTTTTTTGTATTTTTAGTAGAGACGGGGTTTCACCATGTTGGCTAGACTGGTCTCGAACTCCTGACCTCAGGCTATCTGCCCACCTCGGCCTCCTGAAGTGCTGGGATTACAGGCACGAGCCACTGCACCCAGCTCAAAAAGTGCTTTTTAATGTAAGACATTGCTCTCTGTGTATTTCTCTGCCACCAGCTTAGGTGCATATGGGTAGGTGTTGATGAATAACTAAATATGTTGGTATTTAGACCAACATCTCGTTAGAACAAGGTGACAAAACACATGAAGATCAGAGTCCACAAAATGTTCAGAGAACATACATGACTGGGTTTGGGAAATCTGTTTCATCTGCATTTATTTACGGACCCTGTTACCAGAGGTCTTACATTCTAGTAGAACAAATAAGACCTCAAGTTAAAATTAATAGCACAAACAATGCAAGGACAGATTCATAGACTGCATTCACCTGTGTTCATAGACCAAGTGTGGGCTAAGAGCTAGGAAGGAGAGAGATCAGTTTGGAGGAATGTGAAGACTGTTGTTTCAGGACCTTCAGGTCATGGGCATGGCTCTCCTCCTATGAGGAAATGCCATTCATCTATTTGAGCCTCAATTTAAAAAAAAAAGAAAGTGCTGGTAATACCTACCTAAAGAATTGAACTGTTCACGTTGTTTTATTCTGCAGGTCCGAAGGTTTTCTGAGGCCTTCTTTTACATGGAGCACCAAAAGCTTGCAGTCCTGACGTTTCAGGAGAATCTGTAAGTATCCATTGCATGCCCGCTTTACCCCTAAAAGCAGCCACCCAAGACATGCAGTTCAAAGTTACTCTTCACTTCCTCACTGGATGTGAAGGAGAGAAATCTGCCCACCTCTGCACTTTCTGTCTGCATTTCCTCTGCAGGCAAAAGAGTCAGACAGATTGCAGAGTGGGGAGCTGGCAGGTGGCAGAGAAGGTCACCAGCCAAAATTTTCTTTCATTGAGTGTCATGGTTTTGTAGACAGATTCAAGGCACCCTAGGTCCCCGAAGACATCTGTGCTGAGTCCTCTGCAAAATGAATTCGAAGCAGGTGGTATGGCCACAAACTATGTCAGAAAAAAACACGGAATTCGCCTGAGACTCTGTGGTAGCTATGAAATGCATTTAGCAGAAGAATTAAGTCTGAACTACGTAATTAGGAGGGCTGTTGAATTTCTAAGTTTGCCTTCTTCTAGAAAAAAACTGAAAAGTACTCAAGGAAGTGAGGGGGTTGATGGAGGATGAGGTCACTGTCTCATAGATTCCCGGGTGAGTGGGAGCAGAGACTCCTCTAATAGGTTTTGTCCTCCGGTCCACGATCCAAGGGTTTCTTTTTGCTTCCAAATGACATGTTCACGTCAAAAATTCAATGTGGAGGGAGAGATGTTTGAGATGCCATAGCAAAAATAGAAGGAGAAACAGGTGAGACCCATCCATCACTCAAGACGGACGTGGAGACCTTTTCACCTTTCTCATTGGAATCCTATTTTCCTCCCCACAATTCATTCTGTTTGGAAAGTACAGTGACATTCACGGCTTGTCTCATGGATTCTGCAAGTAAGGGGGTGGCACCAAGGAAAGCACAGCTGCGTGTTGAAATGACAAGTCTAGGAATTTCTGCGGTCGTTCACTCACTCATTAATTCTTGTATCCCAGTGGCCAGCTAGAACTGGGAGAATATATTTTCTAGAATTAAAATCAGAGAAGAGCTCATCTGACAAATATAAACAGAACTGTGAGGGTCACTGAGAAAAGTATTGCATATCAAGATCCCTGCAGGAAATCTTCTTTCCAGAGTTACTGCAACAATAGGGAAGCCTTAGATTGTGGAGCCATGGTTGCATTCTCAAGGAGTGTGAGCACAGACACAGGAGACGGACTCAGAGACAACTGCTCCCCTAGAAATGCTTTAGAACACTGACCACCGGTACAAACTGCAGATGACCCAGCACTCAGATTACATGGGTTCAAGACCCAGTTTCTGCATTTAGTAGCAATTGGTCCTTGAGAGAGTTATGTTTCTGTCCTTCTTGTTTTTTTCTCACCCCCATCCAGTCTCAGCTTCCTTATCCACACAGTAGGTAAGATAGCAATTGTGAGGACGTAACAGGCATGTCCATGCATATGGAACACATGGAGCTAGCCACATACTCTCCTCAGAGAGGGTTAGACGGTGACTGATGAAGTAGGCAAATGTGTATTGTCCATGTAGAAGTGGAAATACAGCAATAATATAGTAAAGGTGCTGTATACATGGGTCAGTCATCCTATTCAGGAAACAGGCAAGACATAAATTATGTAATTTCAAGTTCTGACAAGTGGAAGAAAAAAAGCAAGATAAGAACATAGAAAATGAAGAGAAATGGGGTATGCCTAGCAATCTCATAAATGTTTAACCACCAGCTTTCAGAAGAGCAAAAATAGACAAAGGACGAACTGCCTTTTGTAGTGTTTGCTGATTTCTCCTGTGCAAATGTTTTCACAAGGGTCACTTTCAAGCTACCAATGTGCTATCACTGAATATGGAATTGGGAAGAGATGTGCACAGTCAGCTCTTGCAAACCAGCGTCAATGGGCCCCAGTGCAACACTGAGTAGAAGAGAAAGTCTGTTTTAGCCAACGCGATAAGAAAAGGTCTTTTTGAAGATGTGACATTTGAACAGTGTCTGGGGTTACAGCAAGCCATGCCATGACATACGAGAATATTGTTTAGGCAGACAGAATAGTTGTCGTAAAGGTTCTGATATGGGAACACAATGTGTTTAAAGATCAGCAAGAAGGCAAGTGTAGCCAGAATACAGTGAGAAAGTAGGAGAGGGGAGGGAGGGAGGACCAGAGGGCAATAGGGACCAGTCCATGTGGGGCCTTGTCGGCCAGGAAAAGACTTTGGATCGTGTACTATGAACATTATGGTTAATGCTTTTGTTTTTCCTTTACCAGCAAATGAGTATGGGCCTTGGCATTTCAAATCTTATATACATGGTTTGAAATCTTGATTCTGTAACTTATAATGCTTGTGACATCAAACTAGGTACTGAATCTCTTATATCTAATTTTTTTAGATGTAAAGGGAAGAGTCCGTCATTCAATTACTAATGTATTTAGTGTTGACTGTGTTAGTTAGCTCTTCACTATTTTGAGCGCTGGGTATTCAACAGCGAATAAAACAGACAAATCCAATATCTCATTGAGCTTATGTTTTGGTGATGGAAGGCCTACAAGTACACAGATATGATATGCTAAGTGGTAGTAAGTGCTATGGGGAAACATGCATCGCTGTGAGAGGAACAGAGAGTCCTAGTTCATGAATTGTCACAGAAGGTCTGCTGGAGAAAGTGATGGTTGAGTGAAGATCTGAATCAGGTGAGAGATGGAGCTCTCCAAATCCCCAGGGGATTGTAATGCCTATCCTCTGAGTGACGTTAGAGATTACAGAATGTTGTAAGCATTCAGGGAATAGTAGACATTAACAGAAAACATAAATCATAGACTAAGATATGCGGGATACTACTCAGAAGAAAGTAAACTTTTTGCCAGGTCATCAAGAATAAGAGGGAGAATTTTATTTCAGACTGAGAAAATTGCTAGAGAAAATGTATGAAGTGCGGTGAAGAGACGTAAGGCTTACCGTGAGATAGTGAAGAGGGGCTATGCAGGGCTGGCACCTGTGCGTGAATGTGGTTCTGCATACCTGCAGGTCAGAGCTGGAGAGAGGTAGTTGCCCCAGGGAGGTCATGCCGCTTACACAAGGCAGCAGTGGACTCCCAAATTAGGATGGACATGGGGCAATGTAGATGGCACAGGTGAAACTCAGCTGTCAAGACCCATCTTGTTCAAGCTCAGATTAAATTGTGTTTCTCAAACGATGGGTCACAATCATTTAGTGGACAGTGAAATCAACTTAGTGTGTTTGGAACAGTGCTTCTTAAATGAAACAGGATAGGATAGGAGGGAGTAGGAAAGGACAGGGCAAGGCAAGGCGGAATAGATGGTATGAGGAAGGAGTGTTTGCTGAAACTGTTCCTTCAGTGTGTGTGCTTCTGGGAGTATGTGATAGCACAGGGTTGCCATGGAAATGAAGACCATCGTTTGCCATGGGTCATAATAAAAAGTGTTAACAAATCATCTAGAATTGACTGGCAGCAAGGGTGTGTTTTATTGTCCCTCTTCTCTGTTTTACTAATGTCTAGCTCGTGCTTTTCACACAGCAAGGAGGTGTTGGGTGAAAGTTTGCTGAGGAATGAATGTGGAAGTGGTGATGGAACCTATATTGATGTATTCATTTTCATAACAATCGTAATGAGATATCACTCTTTCTTTTACATAATTGTAAGTTTTAACTTTTGAAAAGGAATTCATTCTAAGAGATGCTATGTCCATAGGGTTGACCACAATAGGCATTTTACTTGGTGCGAACAAATAGACATTTATTCATGGTGCTTAGTCTATTGAAACTACTCTGATCAGAAATGAGTGCTTTACATACTTTGGCTCATTTAATATTCACATGAACTCTATGAGGTAGGTACTATTATTCTCCCCACTTTAAAGAAGAAGAAACTGGGGAAACCTGGGCTTAGAGAAGTTAAGTAACTTACCTTAGACCACACAGCCAGCAAGTGACACAAACAAGATGTATTGGAGCCCAGTGACCACACTCGTAACCTCCTTGCTTTGGCTTCTCTGTGCATTGTTGAGCCATCATCCTAAAGAACAAATGAGGAGGAATAAAGTGAAATGCAGATTTGCGAATTTCTAAAACAGAAGTGTCCTTATGCATTCGCTCTGTATTCCTGGAGTCAGGATTCCTGTCTGACAGCATAAGCCCGGACTCAGGTAAACTTGATGTTGAAACAAAAAAAAAAAAAAGATGAACCAGGTCCTGTATGTTTCAGGAGACTCTTTCCCTACATGCCATACAGAATAGCCCAACTAAAATCAAGGATTCTACCTGAATGCTCAGAATGGAAGTGTCTCTGCCTACTGTGCAAACAACTGGCTTCCAAGCAAACCCTGCTCCCTCAGAGTGTCATTTAGGTAGATAAGGAGGTGACCATGTGCTGAACAGGGGCCATGAATGGAGCATGCTCGCTCAGACACAGGTGTGCAAGGCTGACCTATGCAGGGTGCATTCCAGGCTAGTCTCTCTCCACTTATGCGGCTTCTGCCGTGGGTGGGGTGGGGGAGGAGTAGGTAGGGAGTGGAATTGGAGGTGAAAGTTTGAAAAGGCAAAGGCAGAGTTCAGATTCCTGTTTGGATCCTCTTGATGATAAGGAATGAGGATTTCTTATTTAATTAATGCTACTCTTAGTTGCTAATGTATTTATTTACTCAACTCCCTTTCTCCTTCCCTTCCTCCCTCCCTCTGCATAATTATTCATCATCCTTTATATCCAGGAACTGATCTGGGGACTTTCCATACAGTGAATTAAAAAGCAACCAAGGTAGACAAGGTCTCTGCCCTCACTGGACAGAGAAGACAATAAATAAATTTGCAAATAAGCAAGAAAATTTAAGATGGGGCTAAAGAACCTGGTAATAGAAAGTTCCTGATTTGACCGAATAGGACCAGTGGCTCTCTAAAGTAGGGTGTTAAAGGAGAACAGTTCAGAGAAGGTGACATTTACACTAAGGTCTGAGGGTGGGAAGGAGTCCAGGAGGACAGTGCCTTCCAGGCGGAGGTAACAGCCAGTGCAAAGGCCCTGAGGCCAGACACAGCCTGAATGCTGCACCAAAGATCTAGGAGAACGTCAGTGGGGCTAGAGGGCAGTGTGTGAAGAGGAAGGTGGAGGAGTTACAGTGATGGCAGGGGTGGGGGTCATTCAGAGCCTTGGAGAGTCAGAAATTAAGATTCACTCCCAGTTTTGCTAATAATAAACTCAACTCCAACTCCAACTCCACATTCTCCCTGCAGTTTGCTTAACTCAGAGAGAAAGTAGTTTTTCCCTTTAATTATTGTTCAAATAAAAATGTGCTCAGGACCTTCCTGCTGCAGCCCCAGCCGTCAGAACCACGCTTGCAGAGCTCCCTCGTTCCCTGCATACGCCGTGTTGATTAATTTTATTGATTTAATAAGTATAGTCAAAATGCTGTTTGCTGCATGGGAGGCATTGTCTAAGGCACTTGGGATATACATCAGTGAGCAAAACAGCATGTATTGGAAGACAGGTGCTAAACAATAAGCATTATGAATCAATCAGTTACGCAGCATAATAGAAGTGATAGGCATTGTAAAAACACAGAGCAGGGAGTGGACATCACAACTGCCTTTGGTTGGGCTGAGTGGGGTGGATTGCGGTGTTTCCTAACTGTGATCTTTGCCGTGGAGGAGAGAGCATCCCTGCCTGGAACACTTCTCCCCCAACTTGCTTCAGTCCATTCGCACCTGGTAATTTCTGTTACCAGGATCTGTTTTCATCAGTGTTCTCCAGAGAGACAGAACCCATAGGATATACATGGAGAGAGAGAGATGACAAGAAATATATTAGGACAATTGGCTCACTTTATTGCGGAGACCAGGAAGTCCCGCGATGGACCTTCTACAAGCTGGAGGACCAAGGCAGCTGGAGGACCAAGGCAACTGCGAGCGTGGCTCAAGCCAGGTTGAAATTCCTCAGAACCAAGGAAGCTGGTGGTGGCCAAAGGCCTGGGAGCGCCTGGGGTGCAGAGAGTGCTGTTGAGAGTCCCAGAGTCCAAGAGCTGGAGAACCTGGAGTTCTGACATCTAAGGGCAGGGGAAGAGCATTCCAGACCCAAGGGAGAGTGAGAGACGAATTTGCCTTTCCTCTGCTTTTTGTTCCATCCAGGACCCAGCTAATTGGATGGTGCCATCCACATTCAGGGTAGATCTTCCCCACTCGGTCCCACAATTTGCACGCCAGTCTCCTCTGGAGACACCCTCACAGGGATCCTGGGGCAGCCCAGTCATTCTAATCCACGCTAAACCACCTAGGTTTCCCTTTCAGCAGAATCACTGAGAATAATCCATGCAATGTTTGACAATGTATTGTGCTTTACCAGCTATATGGGGATCATATAATCCAATCAAGGTGACATCCAAAATCAACCAACATGAATCCACCCCTTGTCAACTTGGCACCCATTCGCATTTCTTAAAACATATTTAATCTTCAAAAAAAGATAGTGGGCCAGGTGCAGTGGCTCATGCCTGTAATCCCAGTTCTTTGGGAGGCCGAGGCAGGTGGATCACCTGAGGTCGGGGTTCGAGACCAGCCTGACCGACATGGAGAAACTAAAAATGCAAAATTAACCAGGCATGGTAGTTCCTGCCTGTAATCTCAGCTACTTGGGAACCTAAGGCAGGAGAATCTCTTGAACCCGGGAGGTGGAGGTTGCAGTAAGCCAGGATTGTGCCATTGCACTCCAGCCTGGGCAACAAGAGCAAAACTCTGTCTCATTAAAAAAAAAAAAAAAGATAGTAACAGTGTCATAGTTACATCTAGCATGACACAACTATTCTGCAACTTCCTCCAGACGGCCACATTGCACTGGCTGTGCATCAAGTTTAAGGATGGCAGGGAAGCTTCTCCTGTGAGGCCTGCTTAGCAAAACCTTGCTGTTGCCTATGGTTGGGCTTGAGAGGTCATGCCCAGGATTTTGGCCTAGAACCAGACTCCTCAGATTCCTGCAATCGGAGATAGGCACTGATTCCTGTGTACCCTTTAGCATTTTCAGTCAGCTTTTTAACACTTGCTAGGCCTTGTTTTAGGTACTTGGTCACATTCTCGAAAGCACTATGCTCAAGAAGCTGCGTTTCCCTAGATCACAGCCTGCATAACATAACTTAGACCTGACTCTCCCACACCTGTCCTGCTATATTTTAATTATTTGCTTAATCACTTGTTTTTTTCATGACTGTTAGCTTGTTCGACCTAAAATCAAGCTGCAATCCTCTAGGTATACTTCCTAGCCCGTGCACACCATCCTAAGTCCACTGGTATTCAACATATTTTCTAATAAAACCAAAACTGGGCCAGAAATTCCAGATTCAGAGGGTGGTAAAAAGTGCAGAATTGACTGTGATAAAATTCCATTTAAACACTCAAATAAGAATATTTAAAGAGTTAAATATGCCGAGAAGAATATGTAAAGAGTTACATATTCAGAGAAGAACATTTAAAGAGTTAAATATTCTGAGAATTCAGAGTTATGAAGTTGTAGCAGCCTTCAGGGCTTTGAGGAAGAGAAAATAACCCTTCCTCTCTATTGTGGTGGGTTAACATCCAATTAAAAATGGAAGGAAACAAAATATACATATTTAATATGTATAGTAAATAGATATGTATATGAAATCATACTTAATATGTAAATTCAATATGTATATTGTATGAACTATACATACATAAATATTATATATGTCTATACATTTATCTTCATTGCACCTGTTCCTGAGAATGCTGAGTTTGAGAAGTTGCTTTGAGTCTGTGCAGTTTCACAGCTATGAAGCTCTTCTACAGGCAGCTGGTCTACAAGGCTGGGGAGTAAGAAGGGAGCTTCCAGAGGCCGAGCTGCTCCACAGGAGTGATAGACAAACACACAGAAACTAGCTCTGCAAGCTCAAGTCTTCCCAAAACTCATAGACTCTGTAAGGCTCCTTCTTCCCTTGGGTGAAGAGTGATTGAGTTGGCATGGAAAATAATGATGAAATGTTCATGCTTTTTTCCTTTATAGAGTAAAATACACTCTCCCCCTTCTGTAGAAACTTGATGAGAAGGGAATGCACACTTTCTACCACCCCAGCCTTTGAATTAGGAATGGTGATTATTCCAAACTCTGGAATTGAATTCCTGTTGGTGGAAGGATATACATGTCAGAAAGAAAGAATATGGAACATATTTTTTTTCATCTTACAGGGGAAACCAAAATATATGGCTCTTGATCTAGGGAAATGTATGCCTTCATCCAGGATGCCACTGTCCATGTAATAATCAATAAAAATGGTATTTTAGATAGGTTTTAATTCAAATATGCCAAAATATGACCAGATCCTAAGTCGTCTAAGAAGTGAGAAAAGAGCAAAAGATACATAGATTTATATTTTTTTCAAAATGCTAATTTAAAATTTCTAAATTTCTAGTCATTTAAAAACTCAGTTTGCTTTCCACTAATGTGGTATTTATTATATTTCACTAAAATGGTCTATGATAAATACCCCTGTGTTTCTGCTAATCCTATAATCCATGGCCTCTAACTTCAACACCTCAGTCAGTTCCAAAACAAAGCAGACTGTGGCTCTGGGGGCTGAGTAGGTGGGTGGAAGAAAAGGATGATGGGCGGACAATTGCCAGAGTCGGCTGAGAACCGAGTATTTTCCTGGGATGAGGAAGAGGGGGTAACAGTTTGGAAACCTTTCACTCTTCCCTGGGTGCTTACCCTGCCTTGTGCTCCCCAGGATACAGACGCACAGCCAGCTATCCCTGGACATCCGGAACTCAGAGTACCTCACCAGCATGCCTCCGCTGCCTGCAGAGTGCCTGGACATCGACGGCGATTGGAACACCCTGCCGGTGATCTTCGAGGACAGATACGTGGACTGCCCTGCGACAGGTTTGTCTGTTTTGTTTTGGAAAGACTCAGGAATAAGGCTTTCCAGTGAGATTCCGACAGTGGCCCAGTTTGTTTATGTCCCAGCGAAAGTGACACCAAATTAATGAACGATTGTGTCAGTTCGTAGAGAGGAAACAAGCTAATGGTTTGAAATGACTTTGTTTCTGTGAAATGGACAAACCGATCTAACAAAATAACAATGAAACGCTTCTTCCCTGACTCCTTCTGGAGGGGAATTATATGTAGTGCGTTTTCACCTGCAAAATAGGAACCACAGCCTGCCCATCCCCACACCAGAGTGACATGAAAGTCAGATGAAGATTCTTATCTCAAATGTGCCATTCAAATAAATACGATTTCCAGGTGAACTTTAAAGACATTGGGCCAAAGACTGGGCTCAGTGGCTTGTGCCTATTTGTAATCCCAGCACTTTGGGAGGCTGAGGTGGGCAGATCAGCTGAGGTCAGGAGTTCAAACAGCCTGGCCAAAATGGCAAAACCCCATCTCTACTAAAAATACAAAAATTAGCTAGGTGTGGTGGCAGACGCCTGTAATCCCAGCTACTTGGGAGGCTGAGGCAGGAGAATTGCTTGAACCCAAGAGGCAGAGGTTGCAGTGAGCCGAGATCACACCACTACATTCCAGCCAGGGTGACAGAGCAAGACTCCGTCCCCCAAAAATAAAAAAATAAAAAAATAAAAAAATAAAATAAAGGCATTGGCCATTTGGGCCACTGTCTGCACATTATCACCTTGTCTGCCTGGGTGTTTTTTCGCCAGGTATTTTGATTTCCCCGCATAGTCTACAGCTGTGCCCATTAGGTGAACTGGTGTGTATACATCATCCTGGTCAGAGTGAGTGTAGGTATGTGTGAGTGCACCCTGAGATGGGATGGTGTCTTGTCCAGGGTTGAGTCCTGCAATGGGATGCTATCTTGTCCAAGCTGATTTGTTTTCCTGAGCCACCAGGAAAGGGTAAAGTATGGAAGCACTCAGCGAGCTACCATATTTCTGACTGATCGTGAACTACAGGTTGGCAGGAGGTGCTCCTTACAATTTCACTTTGCAGACATTTATTCTTTGATCGAACCCACCACCACTGCAACTCCTGTCACTCATCGAGTTACCAAATACTGGGCAAATCATTATTTGTTTTTATTAATTGTTCTTAAATGTATGTATAGCTCAGATTTACTTCAGGGTTTAATATTAGAAGTGTTTTAGGTCTTTAAGTTTAATGATGGTTTTGGGATCAGAAATATGCCATAGGAACTTAACTCTTGTTTATATCAATTAGCCTACGGTAAAACTGCTTCAGTTACACATCCCTTTAATTGTGTTATAGGTCAGTGTTTCTAGCAACCTACTGATGATGTTAAATGAGGACTTACTGTATATGGTTTAATAGATGAATGATTCATTTCAGGGAGAAAAGATCACCTGTTTGTGTGTATTGTTTCTGTATATGTATCCGGAGTGCAATCTGTTTTGCTGCTGTCACACAGAGTTTGTTAATGGACTTAGAGGTCAAGAGGGAAGTGCCCTGGGCAAGAGGTCAAGGTTCGTTTCTTGTCCTGACCCACATGGCCCTGCTCCTGGAAACCCAAAAGCTAAATCGTCCTGTGCTCCCTTTGAGGATCAGAAAAACATCAGGCTCTATGCTGGAGGTTGTAGATGCTTTCCCTCTTTAATCCCATAAACAAACTCACAAGCTCAATGCCACAGAGAGAATCTGAGGCACTAAGTATAATAATTGATTAAAGATCACAAGGCTTATTAAAGCCAATGTTCAAAGCCAACTCGCTCCGATTCCAAAGTCCGTGCTCTGCCTCGCTGTCTGTGCAAGGAGTTTTAAATCATCGTGTTTAAGTGCCCATCATTTAAAGGATGCTTTAAAATGGCTAAATTTCAAAGATTCTGCTACCTGAGACTTGTAGGATATTTTAAAAATCCAAGAGACTTCCAAGGGCAGGGCAACCTTGCAAACATACGGTTATTTGGTTCTCAGTTATACCCTGACATCTAGTGTCAGCACAGTGTATGGCAGTTATAAAGTGTACACGCCAGAGAGCCTCCAAACCAACTAGTCAAAACAAGTTTAAAACATGACACTGAGACGGTTTCTTCTGTGGGGGGTGTGTGTGTGTGCATGTATGTATGTGTGTTTGCATATATATGTATGTGTATGTATGCATATGTAGGTATGCATGTATACTAATATGTAAGTGCATCTTCATCAGAGTTATATGATTTAACTACAGAGAATCTGAACTGTTGGAGAAGAAATTTAAATTAATCGCCCACTATCAGAACCTCTAGTATTATCATTATTAGGTTTTGTTGCAGATTGTCTTCCAGTCTTTTTTCTGCACATATTAACATACATTCTTGTGAATATGAATCTCAGTCCCTCAACTCACAGGTGCAGTTATATCACATACCTCTATTTTTTAAATAAATGCATTCCCTTGGCTGGTCACGGTGACTCACACCTGTAATCCCAGCGCTTTGGGAGGCCGAGGCGGGTGGATCACCTGAGGTCGGGAGTTCGAGACCAGGCTGACTAACACGAAGAAACTCCATCTCTACTAAAAATACAAAATTAGCTGGGTGTGGTGGCACATGCCTGTAATCCCAGCTACTCGGGAGGCTGAGGCAGGAGAATTGCTTGAACCTGGGAGGCAGAGGTTGTGGTGAGCCAAGATCGCGCCATTGCACTCCAGCCTGGGCAATAAGAGTGAAACTCCGCCTCAAAAAAAAAAAAAAAAAATCAATTAAGTAAATAAATAAATTCATTCCCTCTCTGTGCCTCCATCCTGCAACATCAGCTGGAAAATCAACCGCAGTCTTTCTGGGGCTTCTCTGCCCACTCCTTTCTCACTACCTCTCACGTCAGTGCCCTGGAGTCAAACAGCAACAAGACATGGTTGGGGGAAGTCTTTCTAGGATTGTCCAAACCTGCAAGTTGCTCTAACCCATTGGTTATCCATATTTATGTTGTGAATCCCAAAAACCTGAGATAGGTCTCAGTTAATTTAGAAAGTTTATTTTGACAAGGTTGAGGACACAGGCCCATAACACAGCCTCAGGAGGTCCTGATGACATGTAACCAAGGTGGTCAGAGCACAGCTTGGTTTTATGCATTTTAGGGAGACATGGGACATCATTCAAGATATGTAAGATGAACACTGGTTCGGTCTTGAAAGGCGGGACAATTCGAAGCTGGGAGGGGGCTTTCAGGTCATAGGTAGATAAGAGACAGATGGTTGGATTCGTCAGAGTTTCTGATTAGCCTTTCTAAAGGAGGTAATCAGATATGCATTTATCTCAGTGAGCAAAGGGATAGCTTTGAATAGAATGGGAGGCAGGTTTGCCTTAAGCAGTTCCTAGTTTGGCTTTTCTCTTTAGCTTAGTGATTTTGGGGGCCTCAAGATATTTTCCTTGCAAAATGTCATATTTTAGGATCAGCCTCTCCTTGCAGCTTCTGTGTTGAGCTTGAGGCTGGGACTCCTGCACAGTGCAGGTGCACTCATCTTCCTGGAAGAACAAAGGCAGTCACTCTCAGAGGCGGATCTCTCTCCTCCAGTCTTCTCGCCACGGACCTCTGACCTGAGCCTTCTGTATCCCCCATACTACTTTTACAGAAATAACTGTACCCCTACTCCAAACTGAAAGCTTCTCTTGAACTCCTTGGTCTCTCACAAAGTATTCTGATGATTCTTTAACCCCAGATCAAAAGCATGAGTGATAAAGAACTATTTTCTCTTCCCTCAAGAACCCAGTGACCTTAATATTTATACCCTGCCGTGACGTTATCAGATACAATTATATTCCATTCGTCCAGTGTAAGGGAAAAAGGGAAATAAAAGATTTCCATTTCTATGTGAAAATAATAGCATTTGCTGGGCACGGCAGCTCACACCTGTAGTCCAAACTTCTCGAGAGACTGAGGAGGGAGGTTTGCTTAAGCCCAGGAGTTAGAGGCTACAGTGAGCTATGACTGTGCCTCCTGTCACTGCACTCCAGCCTGGGTGACAGGTGAGACCCTATCTCTAAAAAGAAAAAACAACTAAGGAAAGCCATAATAGCATTTCTTCATGGTCTGTGACAGTACCATGGTGTATTAGTATGTTCTCACACTGCTGATAAAGACATACCCGAGACTGGGTAACTTACAAAGAAACAGAGGTTTAATGGACTCACAGTTCCATGTGGCTAGGGAGGCATCACATGGTGGAAGGTGAAAGGCACGTCTTACGTGGCAGCAGGCAAAGAGAGAATGAGAGCCAAGTGAAAGGGTTTTCCCCTCATGAAACCATCAGATCTTGTGAGATATATTCACTAGCACGAGAACAGATGGGGGAAGCTGCCCCCATGATTCAATTATGTCCCACCAGGTCCCTCCCACAACATCGGGGAATTACGGGAGCTACAATTCAACGTAAGATTTGGGTAGGGACACAGCCAAACCATATCACATGGCCTAAACATATGCCATGTGCCAGACACTCTGCAAAATCTGTCTTTGTCTCTGCTCCCCCAACACCCACACCATGCCTCTCTATTCTAAGACAATTGGGAGGTTCGCCTAAAACCTGAAGAGTTGGCCAGATTGTCAGATTGTCTGGTTTTGAGTCTTTCCCCCTAACGATTATTAACTGTGTGAAATTAGGCAAAAGGGGTTAGAGTTTCTCCTCTCCAGGATTGCTGTGACTAGTGGATTGATCAGTCCATAACACACTTAAAAGAGCAACTGGCATAAAGGCATTCTGAATGCATGTTAACTAACACTATTCATTAGTATTTGACTCTAAATCCATTCTCTTTCAATTAGATCCTTTGCTACTTTCATTTTTCTGTAATTACAATAGTGAAACTAATTATTTGCTATTTTGGCAACTGACTTACTTCATGCACTTTCTGTTTCCTGTCTTGGCTGTCCGTGATGAATTTGGTAAATGTTTTGTTTGTTTTCTTAATTCCAAGAATCTATGACCTGTGGTATAAAGACCAGATGACTCATTTATACAAGGCATTCAAGTTCATCTATGGCATGGGTTCTCTCTCTCTGTCTGACTCCATACCCCCAACACCTCACTCTTGTTCCATCCACATGGGAATGAACCAAACCTGGAGCAGAGTGTGCCCAGCCTTCTGGGCCTTTGCCCATGCTGTTCCCTGTGCTTAGTGTGGCTCACTCCCTCCTTTTCTGAAGAAGTTCATTTCATATTCCCCAGCAGTCCCATTCTTTTTTTATTTTTTAAAGACTTTTTAAAAGAGCATTTCAGGTTCCCAGTAAAGGAAAATAAAGAGGAAGATACAGAGATTTCCTACGTACCTCCTGCGCCCTCACATGCACAGCCTTCTTCATTATCAACATCTCCCACCTGAGAGGTGCCTTTGTTACAGCAGATGAAACTCTATTGACACGTCATTATCACCCAAAGTTCCTAGTTTGCACGAGGGTTCCTTCTTCATGTTGCACATTCTATGGGTTTGGACAGACGTATAATGAGTGATGTGCATCCATTCTTATAGCACAATACACAGTAGTTCCATTGCTCAAAAAAATCCTCAGTGCTTAGCCTATTTATCTTGCCTTCTCCCCAGTGCCTGGCAACCACTAGTCTTTTTACTATCTTCATTGTTTTGCCATAGTGCACATTATTTTGGCAGAAGAGATAGCTGTATCTGTGTATATTTCCCAACATTTTGCAAATTCCTTAAAGGCAGAGCTTGGTTCACTGTTATAACTAGTACTCACTTTCCCTCCTCCTAAGCCACTGCCTAGGAGAGGGACTTTTCACATAGAATATGTCAAAGTACTGTTTGTGGGACTAAATGATATTGAAGCAACATTTTTTCAAGCCAATGCAAACAATAATGAGCATATTATTATTTGTTTTGTTGGATTTCTGTTCTATTCTCAATTCATCACCTATGTACTAGCCATGATGCTAGCCTTGGGGCTATAGAAATTCACAAAACACCAACTCTTCTCTCTAGACTTGACAACAGATGCACAAACAGATCATAGTATGGCAATAGGATATATCACACTGCATCACTGCATGTATCTAGAAAGGAGGCTCAGAATTTGTTAGAGAATGTCTAACTTGTGGTAGGTTGTGGGCAGGATATCATAGAGAGAGGGGAATTTGTTCACAGTTGCTCAAGATGCAAAGAATGTGCCCTGGTAAGGAAGAGATCCATTATTTCCTTGCTGCAATCATAAACTTCATTCCAAGGCATCATGTCTTAATGCTGCCTGCAGTCTGTAAGTAGTGTCTCAGTGGTTTACTTCATGATCACATTCAATAGTGATTGCATTGATTTAACTTCTACTAAGACCATGTGGAGGATTTAAACTTTTTAAAGAAAATAAAAATCCAGTCCTTTTTTTGTTTGCTGTATATGTAAATTGAATAACATGTCACACGACTATTTCATGAGAGCCATGATACAGACAGACATGAGAGGTTATTGTTTTTGTACAGTTACGAATTCTTAGAAGGGAGGGAGGCAGAGAGTAAGGGGGAGAGAAGAAAGGAAAGAAGAGACAAAAGCTTGAGAGAGAGAATGACTTACCTAAATAAAAATAGGAAAAGATCATCTTTGGCTCCCCACTATCTGATTATGAAGATCACAATGATTCCGGGAGCTTTCCTGTGGTCTGAATGCCTCAAAGGAGAGTTTCTCTTAACAAAATTGAAGCTTGGCAGTATTTTTCTGAGAAAGTAGAAATCTGTCTTCCCCAGGTGTAACATCATCTTGTATCATAACTCTACTTTGACTTATGACTATAGAGCATGAAGTTTACTTTGAATCTTCCCATTGTAGAGTTGAGGACAGTGACCTCTAATAGGATAAGAGCTTATTTGAGTTCCATAATTGTCCAAGGTCTTGTCGCTGGGTAAATGGCAATGTCAGAATTGAAAAGCAGGCTTTTCTGGCTCTAAAGCTGTCTTTTACTCTGTAAATATTGTGCATAAGATGGAGAAATGCTTTAATATTTACAAGTGGGGATTATTACACATACTTTGATAAGTTAAAAGTAAAAGGATGACAGGTTTTGACAGCTTTTTGTTTGTGCAGTACCATTCTGACACTACCCAGAGGTCAAACTTCACCATCTAAGGGCAGAATCCTCGATGAACTTTACCTTTAAATACCAGACACCAGGCTGGTCACGGTGGCTCACGCCTGTAATCCCAGCACTTTGGGAGGCCGAGACGGGTGGATTGCCTGAGCTCAGGAGTTTGAGGCCAGCCTGGGCAACATGGTGAAACCCCATCTCCACTAAAATAAAAAAATAAAAAAATAAAATTAGCCAGGCATAGTGACATGTGCTTGTAATCCCAGCTACTTGGGAGGCTGAGACAGGAGAATCACTTGAACCTGGGAGTGAAGATTGCAGTGAGCTGAAATGGAGACGCTGCACTCCAGCCTGGGCCACAGAGCGAGAGTCTATCTCAAAAGAAAAAGTAAATAAATAAATAAATAAATAAATAAAACCAGACATCAGCTCAGGGGTTCCCAGGCCACCCATATTCTGAACAACTGGCTGCAAATTGTGGGTTTCCATAACCCCTCAGGTTCAATAATTTGTTAGAATGACTCCCAGAACTCAGGAAAGCATCGTACATATAATTGCATTTTTATTATAAAAGATACAACATCCGGTTAAAAAGGAGATCCATAGGATGAGGTCTGAGGGCCCTCAGACATAAACATTCTGTGCCCTCAGGACTTACCACCCTCCAGGCACACCGGTCTGTGTCATCACCAGAGACACTCACCTAAGCCTCAGAATTCAGAGTTTTTATCGGGGGTTCATTGTGACCAAAATCAATCTCCAGGTCACTCTTTCCCAGAAATCAGGCTGATATTACTTGACTGAATGTCTTAACTGTCTAGTCACATTATTGGTCTTTCCAGCATGGCCAACCTCTATCCTGATCTAACTTATTAGCATAAAGTGTTTAGGGATTCACCATGAGTCCCTGGTTAGCAAACATTGTCAAGACCCCGTAAATAACAAAGAGACTATTATCATTTGAGAAATTCTAAGAATCTAGAGACTATCTCTTAGGAATTAGGAATGAAAAAATGTCAAATTCTTTTTTTTTTTAATTATACTTTAAGTTCTAGGGTACATGTGCACAACGTGCAGGTTTGTTACATATGTATACATGTGCCATGTTAGTGTGCCGTACCCATTAACTTGTCGTTTATGTTAGACGTATCTCCTAATGCTATCCCTCCCCCCTCCCCCCACCCTACAACAGGCCCTGGTGTGTGATGTTCCCCACCCTGTGTCCAAGTGTTCTCATTGTTCATTTCACACCTATGAGTGAGAACATGTGGTGTTTGGTTTTCTGTCCTTGTGATAGTTTGCTCAGAATGATAGTTTCCAGCTTCATCCATGTCCCTACAAAGGACATGAACTCATCCTCTTTTATGGCTGCATAGTATTCCATGGTGTATATGTGTCACATTTTCTTAATCCAGTCTATCACTGATGGACATTTGGGTTGGTTCCAAGTCTTTGCTATTGTGAATAGTGCCGCAATAAACATACATGTGCATGTGTCTTTATAGCAGCATGATTTATAATCCTTTGGGTATATACCCAGTAATGGGATGGCTGGGTCAAATGGTATTTCTAGTTCTAGATCCTTGAGGAATCGCCACACTGTCTTCCACAAGGGTTGAACTAGTTTACAGTCCCACCAACATTGTAAAAGTGTTCCTATGTCTCCACATCCTCTCCAGCACCTGTTGTTTCCTGATTTTTTAATGATTGCCATTCTAACTGGTGTGAGATGTATCTTATTGTGGTTTTGATTTGCATTTCTCTGATGGCCAGGGATGATAAGCATTTTTTCGTGTGTCTGTTGGCTACATAAATGTCTTCTTTAAAAAGTGTCTGTTCATATCCTTTGCCCACTTTTTGATGGAGTTGTTTGATTTTTTCTTGCAAATTTGTTTAAGTTCTTTGTAGATTCTGGATATTAGCCCTTTGTCAGATGGGTAGATTGTAAAAATTTTCTCCCATTCTGTAGGTTGCCTGTTCACTCTGATGATAGTTTCTTTTGCTTGCAGAAGCTCTTTAGTTTAGTTAGATCCCATTTGTCTATTTTGGCTTTTGTTTCCATTGCTTTTGGTGTTTTAGTCATGAAGTCCTTGCCCATGCCTATGTCCTGAATGGTATTGCCTAGGTTTTCTTCCAGGGTTTTTATGGTTTTTGGTATAACATTTAAGTCTTTAATCCATCTTGAACTAATTTTTGTATAAGGTGTAAGGAAAGGATCGAGTTTCAGCTTTCTACACATGGCTAGCCAATTTTCCCAGCACCATTTATTAAATAGGGAATCCTTTCCCCATTTATTGGTTCTGTTTATATGATGGATTACATTTATTGATTTGCGAATGTTGAACCAGCCTTGCATCCCAGGGATGATGCCAACTTGATCATGGTGGATAAACTTTTTGATGTGCTGCTGGATTTGGTTTGCCAGTATTTTATTGAGGATGTTTGCATCGATGTTCATCAGGGATATTGGTCTAAAATTCTCTTTTTTTGTTGTGTCTCTGCCAGGCTGTGGTATCAGGATGATGCTGGTCTCATGAAATGAGTTAGGAAGGATTCCCTCTTTTTCTATTGATTGGAATAGTTTCAGAAGGAATGGTACCAGTTCCTCTTTGTACCTTTGGCGGAATTTGGCTGTGAATCCGTCTGGTCCTGGACTTTTTTTGGTTGGTAGGCTATTAATCATTGCCTCAATTTCAGAACCTGTTACTGGTCTATTCAGGGATTCAAGTTCTTCCTGGTTTAGTCTTGGGAGGGTGTATGTGTCCAAGAATTTATTCATTTCTTCTAGATTTTCTAGTTTATTTGTATAGAGGTGTTTATAGTATTCTCTGATGGTAGTTTGTATTTCTGTGGGATCGGTGGCGATATCCCATTTATCATTTTTTATTGCATCTATTTGATTCTTCTCTCTTTTCTTCTTTATTAGTCTTGCTAGTGGTCTATCAATTTTGTTGATCTTTTCAAAAAACCAATTCCTGGATTCATTGATTTTTTGAAGGGTTTTTTGTGTCTCTATCTTCTTCAGTTCTGCTCTGATCTTGGTTATTTCTTGGCTTCTGCTAGCTTTTGAATATGTTTGCTCTTGCTTCTCTAGTTCTTTTAATTGTGATGTTAGAGTGTCAATTTTAGATCTTCCCAGCTTTCTCTTGTGGGCATTTAGTGCTATAAATTTCCCTCTACATACTGCTTTAAATGTGTCCCAGAGATTCTGATATGTTGTGTCTTTGTTCTCATTGGTTTCAAAGAACATCTTTATTTCTGCCTTCATTTCGTTATGTACTCAGTAGTCATTCAGGAGCAGGTTGTTCAGTTTCCATGTAGTTGGGTGGTTTTCAGTGAGTTTCTTAATCCTGAGTTCTAATTTGATTGCACTATGGTCTGAGAGACAGTTTGTGGTAATTTCTGGTCTTTTATATTTACTAGGAGTGCTTTACTTCCAACTATGTGGTCAATTTTGGAATAAGTGTGATGTGGTGCTGAGAAGAATGTATATTCTGTTGCTTTTGGGTGGAGAGTTCTGTAGATGTCTATTAGTTCTGCTTGGTGCAGAACTGAGTTCAATTCCTGGATATCCTTGTTAACTTTGTGTCTCATTGATCTGTCTAATGTTGACAGTGGGGTGTTAAAATCTCCCATTACTATTGTGTGGGAGTCTATTTGTCTTTGTAAGTCTCTAAGGACTTGCTGTATGAATCTGGGTGCTCCTATATTGGGTGCATATATATTTAGGATAGTTAGCTCCTCTTGTTGAATTGATCCCTTTACCGTTATGTAATGGCCTTCTTTGTCTCTTTTGATCTTTGTTGGTTTAAAGTCTGTTTTATCAGAGACTAGGATTGCAACCCCTGCTTTTTTTTTGTTTTCCATTTGCTTGGTAGATCTTCCTCCATCCCTTTATTTTGAGCCTATGTGTCTTCTCTGCACATGAGATGGGTCTCCTGAATGCAGCACACTGATGGGTCTTGACTCGTTATCCAATTTGCCAGTCTGTGTCTTTTAATTGGAGCATTTAGCCTGTTTACAGTTAAGGTTACTATTGTTATGTGTGAATTCGATCCTGTCATTATGATGTTAGCTGGTTATCTTGCTCATTAGTTGATGCAGTTTCTTCCTAGCATGGATGGTCTTTACAATTTGGCATGTTTTTGCAGTGGCTAGTACCAGTTGTTCCTTTCCATGTTTAGTGCTTCCTTCAGGAGCTCTTGCAAGGCAGGCCTGGTGGTGACAGAATGTCTCAGCATTTGCTTGTCTGTAAAGGATTTTATTTCTTCTTCACTTATGAAGCTTAGTTTGGCTGGATATGAAATTCTGGGTTGAAAATACTTTTCTTTAAGAATGCTGAATATTGGCCCCCCACTCTCTTCTGGCTTATAGAGTTTCTGCCGAGAGATCCGCTGTTAGTCTGATGGGC
Organism: Papio anubis; assembly: GCF_008728515.1. Classification (NCBI taxonomy): domain Eukaryota; kingdom Metazoa; phylum Chordata; class Mammalia; order Primates; family Cercopithecidae; genus Papio; species Papio anubis. The sequence continues at coordinate 133,344,561 of NC_044983.1, read as the reverse complement.
TTCCCTTTGTGGGTAACCTGACCTCCATCCTGGCTGCCCTTAACATTTTTTCCTTCATTTCAACTTTGGTGAATCTGACAATTTTGTGTCTTGGAGTTGCTCTTCTCGAGGAGTATCTTTGTGGAGTTCTCCATATTTCCTGAATTTGAATATTGGCCTGCTTTACTAGGTTGAGGAAGTTCTCCTGGATAGTATCCTGAAGAGTGTTTTCCAACTTGGTTCAATTCTCCCTGTCGCTTTCAGGTACACCAATCAGATGTAGATTTGGTCTTTTCACATAGTCCCATATTTCTTGGAGGCTTTGTTCATTTCTTTTTACTCTTTTTTCTCTAAACTTCTCTTCTCACTTCATTTCATTCATTTGATCTTCAGTCACTGATACCCTTTCTTCCACTTGATTGAATCGGCTACTGAAGCTTGTGCATGCATCATGTAGTTCTCATGCCATGGTTTTCAGCTCCATCACGTCATTTAAGGTCTTCTCTCTGCTGTTTATTCTAGTTAGCCATTCATCTAATCTTTTTTCAAGGTTTTTAGCTTCTTTGCGATGGGTTCGAACATCCTCCTTTAGCTTGGAGAAGTTTGTTATTACCGATCATCTGAAGCGTACTTCCATCAACTCTTCAAAGTCATTCTCCGTCCAACTTTGTTCCATTGCTGGCAAGGAGCTGCATTCCTTTGGAGGAGAAGAGGTGCTCTGATTTTTAGAATTTTCAGCTCTTCTGCTCTGGTTTCTCCCTGTCTTTGTGGTTTTATCTACCTTTGGTCTTTGATGATTGTGATGTATAGATGGGGTTTTGGTGTGAATATCCTTTCTGTTTGTTAGTTTTCCTTCTAACAGTCAGGACCCTCAGCTGCAGGTCTGTTGGAGTTTGTTGGAGGTCCACTCCAGACCCTGTTTGCCTGGGTATCACCAGCGCAGGCTGCAGAACAGCATATATTGCAGAACAGCAAATGTTGCTGACTGAGCCTTCCTCTGGAAGCTTCGTCTCAGAGGGGCACCTGGCTGTATGAGGTGTCAGTCAGCCCCTACTGGGAGGTGCCTCCCACTTATGCTACTCAGGGGTCAGGGACCCACTTGAGAAGGCAGTCTGTCCATTCTCAGATCTCAAACTCCATGTTGGGAGAACCACTACTCTCTTCAAAGCTGTCAGACAGGGTGTTTAGGTCTGCAGAAGTTTCTGCTGCCTTTTGTTCAGCTATGCCCTGCCCCCAGAAGGTGAGTCTACAGAGGCAGCCAGGCCTCCTTGAGCTGCATTGGGCTCCACCCAGTTCGAGCTTCCTGGTTGCTTTGTTTATCTACTCAAGCCTCAGCAATGGTAGACGCCCCTCCTCCAGCCTTGCTGCTACCTTGAAGTTTGATCTCAAACTGCTGTGCAAGCAGTGAGCGAGGCTCCATGGGTGTAGGACCCTCCGAACCAGGCACAGGATATAATCTCTGGTGTGCTGTTTACTAAGATGATTAGAAAGGCACAGTATTAGGGTGCAAGTGTCCTGATTTTCCAGGTACCATCTGTCTTGGCTTCCCTTGGCTAGGAAAGGGAATTCCCTGACCCCTTGTGCTTCCCGGGTGAGGTGATGCCCCACCCTGCTTCAGCTCACACTCCGTTGGCTGCACCCACTGTCCAACAAGTGCCAGTGAGATGAATTCAGTACTTCAGTTGGAAATGCAGAAATCACCCATCTTCTGCATCACTCATGCTGGGAGCTGTAGATTGGAACTGTTCTATTCAGCCATCTTGGAACCAAGTCCTCAAAGCCAAATTTTTTATTATACAGTTAGACATTTGGATAACTTGTAAACATAGATTCTTATGCTATAATATAATTTTCTTTCTTTTTTTTTTTCCATAGGGCATAACTTGAGTGTTTATCCTAATTTTGATGTTCCAGTGACAAGTCCTACAATAATGAATCTAAAAGAGAAAGAAGATAACTGTATGGTAAATGGCAATTTATCTTTTAGGGAAGACCTTGTCTTGTCTACCATAAAACCATCCCAAATGGATTCTGATGAAGAAGTTATAAAGTGTCCAGAGCTGGCTGAGAATGTGACCACACAAAAGCATATGGATGTGTGCTCTGAATCTCAGGTGTATATAACAATTGGTGAATTTCAAAACAAAACAGGTGTGCCTGAGGATGAATGTTGGACTGGCCAAACATCTGATGCTGGGACACATCCAATGGCAGATGTGGATACTTCTAGAAGGAGTCCAGGCCCAGAGGATGGACAGGCCCCAGTGCTGACCTACATTGATGTAAAATCTAGCAATAAGAACCCCTCCAGAGCTGAACCCCTGGTGGCCTTCAATGCTCAGCATGAGAATAGGAGCTCTAGAGATAAATATGGATTAGACAGGACTGGGCCAAGCAAAGTGGTAGTAGGTGGAAGTCACCAAAATGCCATCTCTTCAGACAAAACAACTCTCCATGAATTAAGTACTCTAGGAAAGGGAATAGATCAAGAGGGGAAGATGGTGCTGCTAAGCTTGAAACTCACCCCCTCTGAGCCCTGTGATACACTAAATTCTACTGTGAGGGAGCCCTTAGATATTAGGTCTTCCCTAAAGGACTCTCACACAGAAGAGCAGGAGGAACTCTCAGTGCTATCCGGGGTCATCAAGAGATCTTCATCCATCATATCGGATTCAGGCATTGAGAGTGAGCCAAGCTCCGTTGCCTGGTCGGAGGCCCGAAGCAGGGCTCTGGAGTTGCCCAGTGATCGGGAAGTCTTGCACCCATTTGTTCGAAGACATGCCCTCCACCGGAACTCCCTAGAGGGTGGGCACACAGAAAGTAACACGAGTTTGCCAAGTGGCATCCAGGCTTCTCTCACCTCCATTAGCTCTTTACCTTTTGAGGAGGATGAGCGGGAGGTGGCACTCACTAAGTTAACCAAGTCTGTATCTGCTCCGCATATCAGTAGCCCAGAGGAGGCTGCTGAAGATGCAGACACCAAGCAGCAAGGTGGAAGTTTTGCTGAACCTTCAGATATGCACAGCAAGAGCCAAGGTTCCCCAGGACCTCGCTCTCAACTTTCTGGTGACTCTGGAACACAGGATGCTGGAGAGGACCATCCCCTGGTAGAGATAGTTTTAGATGCTGACAACCAGCAGGGCCCTGGATACATAGACATTCCCAAAGGGAAAGGGAAGCAGTTTGATGATCAAGGACACTGCCTTCCTGATGGCAGGACTGAGAACACTCCAGGTGTTGAAACCAAAGGTCTTAATTTAAAAATACCACGTGTCATAGCACTTGAAAACCCCAGGACCAGATCTCTTCCTAGAGCACTTGTGGAAACCCCAAAGGGCATACCTAAAGACTTGAATGTGGGTCAGCCAGCTCTTTCCAACAGTGGCATCTCAGAGGTTGAGGGTCTCTCTCAACATCAGGTGCCTGAATTGAGCTATACATCAGCTGCTGATGCCATCAACATGAACTCAACAGGCCAGCAAAGCCAAAGCGGTTCACCTTGCATTATGGATGACACAGCATTTAATAGAGGAGTGAATGCCTTCCCGGAGGCTAAACATAAAGCAGGCACTGTGTGCCCCACTGTGACCCATTCCATTCATTCCCAGGTTTTGAAAAACCAAGAGCTGAAGGCAGGCACTTCCATCATGGGGTCCCATCTGACCTCTGCAGAGACCTTCACTCTGGACAGTCTGAAGGCTGTGGAGGTTGTGAACTTATCTGTGTCTTGCACTGCCACCTGTCTCCCTTTCTCATCTGTGCCCAAGGAGACCCCTGCCAGGGCTGGATTCTCTTCCAAACAGACCCTGTTTCCCATCACCCATCAGCCTTTGGGATCCTTTGGAGTTGTTTCTACCCATTCCAGCACGTTGGATGAGGAAGTCAGTGAAAGGATGTTTAGGTAAGCTGGCTGATGGGCTTACCTTTCCCACAACAGTCTTTTAAATTTTTCCACATATTTCTCCATTTCATGCATACTATTTCAAAATTTAGATATCTGTGATTTTCTGATTTAAATAAGGTAATATATCATATTATAGATAACATCATATATTTAATTCATATTATATGAATTAAAAATGCAGAATGCTGTAAGGAAGTAAAAATGGTCAATAAGTCTACCTCCAAATGTAACCACGGTGTATATTCTTCTGCATTTTTTCTATGTGAATCTATATCTATTTATGCTTTTTATACAAAAATGAGACCATTCTGTATAAATGGCAATTGTAAATGTTTAATTTAATAATATATTAGAAATATCTATGTTTGCATCATCATTTTAATAATTACATAACATTCTGTTGCATGAATATACCATGATTTGTTAACCAAATTCTTTACAAATGAACCTTTAAATTTTAGCTATTGATTGATTGATTGATTGATTGATTGAGACAGAGTCTTGCTCTGTCACCAGGCTGGAGTGCAGTGGCTCAATCTTGGCTCACTACAACCTCCACCTCCTGGGTTCAAGTAATTCTCCTGCCTCAGCCTCCCAAGTAGCTGGGACTACAGGCACCCACCACCACGCCCAGCTAATTTTTGTACTTTTCGTAGAGATGGGGTTTTACCATGTTGGTCAGGATGGTCTCGACCTCTTGACCTCTTGATCTGCCCGCCTGGGCCTCTCAAAGAGCTGGGATTACAGGCATGAGCCACCGCACCCCGCCAATTTTGTTCAATTTTTATTATGAATATTATAACTCTCTTATGAATATCATTGTACCTCTACCTTTTCATATTTTGAAAGGGGAGTTCCTTAAGAGCCTTTGAGGAATACAATTCTTCATCAGATTTGACTCCCAAACACCCTTTAACATTGTGGGGCTTTTAAGTTTACCTTTGTAATGCCAGAATTCATTTCTTCATCCTTGTATTGGGCTTGTATTCACAATGTTCTCCCATCTGTAAACTGTATATCTGATTATGTAGATAATAGAATCACTTTATCAAAACATCCCATCTTCTTTACCCTTCTGCAAAATGCTAAAGAGTTACATATTAATGGTGTCTCCAAAAGAAATTGCCACAGGCAGGTAAACATTGGTTTTTTTGTTTTATAAAGAATATTAAATACCTATCATATGGTACTTGTCATTAATTCAGTGAGTACACAGCAGACATAGCAGATGCTGTCCAGTACCTGCCTGGCCAGGGGTTCCCTTGCTTTTATTGTATCTGCAGTCTAACGGAGAGACAGACACATGAGAAAAGTAGGTGAGGGCAGTGACTGGGTAAATATGATGTTTCATGTGTGCGTGGTGAAGCCAGAAGGAAAAGCACCTAATTTGGCTTGGGGAAATGAGTGTGAATAGGGATAGTGGCCAGGCAAAGCTTCCTGAAGAAGATGGCATCTACTCTGAGAAGAAAGTCTAAGAGACGATGATGATGATGATGATGATGAGGCTAATAACAGATAATAACAAGAAATAGTAAGTGTCAAATTTGAGATTCTGACCTTGGCAGTCTGACTCCAGGGTCCAGTCCCTTAACCATTGTCTTGCCAGGTAACCAAAGAGCATCATAACCAAGTGAGACAGGCATTTCAGGCACACAGGCCCTCGTGCACCAAGGCATCTAAGTAAAGCCAAGACATGTAGTTCATGCAGAAAATGATAAGAAATGTGTTATTTATGGAGGCTGGGAGTGGTGAGGAGTGATGCTGGAGAAGCAGGGGAAGGCCAAGCCATGGTGGGCCTGGGTGTCAATCAAGTCAAGAAGCTTTCACTTTTTAAAGATTGCATGGGGCCTTGGAGCTGGGTAGAATCTTTGATATCCTGTCATTCTGTCTCCTGTTCAATGCAGGAATCACATAAGCATCTGCAGAACCAAAACCCATAGAGGCTTTGGTTTTCATAGAGTGCTTTCCTGCCTCCTTGTTCAGAACAAAGCTTCACTCACTAATATGTCCCCTGGGGGCTCAAGTCAGCGATTGCCACTCAGCAGGCACTTTGCCTGTGGGTGCTCAGCCCTCCTACATACCAGCCCAGCTCATTTCCTGTTCAACATGAAACACACAGCTTGGCTTGTGATTAATTAGTGTATTCTCCAGTTTTTATCAGGCCAAAGAAAAATTTAAAAAAGAACTGAAGATTGAAGGATTTCTGTACAGTGACTTAACTGTACTAGCTTCTGATATACCATATTTCCCACCAGAGGAAGAGGAAGAAAATTTGGAAGATGGAATTCACCTGGTTGTCTGTGTCCATGGCCTGGATGGTGAGTTCTAAAACAAGTTTTCTTCCCAAATTCTGTCATATATACAACTTATAATATTTATGCATTAATTTAGATGAGACATTCATTCAACAGAATGTTCTATTAGCAACTATGGAATGATAGTAATTACGATGAATCTAAGGAAGTGATATGGCCTTGCTCTTAAAGAAAATATCTCTCTGTCCCAAAAAATCTGTTAACTAAATAAAATACATGAATGAATGAATAAATGTAGTGAAGGAGTGAATGGGATAAATCAATACATACATAAATGGAATAAATGATTCATAGAATAAGTGTACAAAGTAAAAGAATGAATGGAGTGAATGAATTAATGAAATTAATATATTATGGGAATGAATATGTTAATGAAATGCATGAACACAGTAATTTGAACCCATGAATTCATGGAATTCATGAGTTAATACAATGGTCTGAATAAAGGAAGAAATGGAGAGGAATGAATACATGTATTCATTTTGAGGAGCTCAGGTTAGTGGCCCAAACATTTTGCTACCTACTTTTATTTGCCTCCCACTTATAGAAAACTTTTTCTATACCAGGGACTTTGCTAGGTTCTGGGATCTGCAGGAACAAAACAAACTTTCTCACTCATCAACTCAATGTCATGCATGACCAGTCTGTACCTCTCGTGTGTATGACACTAAAGTAAAATGAGATAAGACTTTCAATATATTTGTTAAAATAAGACATCTGATCAGGCTATAGGCAATTTTTTCCATCATGCACATGAAAGATGAGGAATGTTATAAAGATAGAGAGGCTTCACCCATTTTGTACTGTCAGAAAATGGAGCCGTGGATCACATTATCAACTGGGCAGCAAGTCATGAAAACCACAACCGATACCAAGCACAGGGTGCTTCGGAAGATGAGTTCTCTACTTCAAGGTGCATCTGCCTAAACTCTGCAGAATTTTCAGGATCCACTTGTTCAAATTCAATTTCCAAGGGCTTATGTGTATTAACAGAGAGCTGAGTACATTGATAACAGTTATGAATATTGACACAACTCTTCATGTTGTACAAAAAACTCAAGATTTGTATTCTTATAAATGTTCTCAGTTTATTAAGAACACCATATTAAATCATATTTTCTGAGACAGTTGTAAGTTGCAGAAAGTTCTCTTTCCCTCAGTAGCTGAAGGAGAGGGGGCCATTTCCACCCCTTGCTTAACACTTTATGCTGAATATAAACACTTGCAGCTTTTGTTTTCCTAAGGCAGGCCCTGGCATATCATTAGGGAGCTTCAAACAATAGCAACAGTGGAACCAAAGAGCCTAATTTTACTGACAAAAATGGAAGAGGGAATGAACAATAATTAACATCATAACACAAAATGCAGAGATTTCCTTAAAAAAATGACCATTTTATGACTGTGACCCTGCAAGTTTGGGCATGTACTCTGACAGGACACCAACATGGGTGGTGTTTGGGCATATCTGAGTCATCCTTAAGCATCAGGGACAACCCCGAACACCTGGACTTCCCCCAATTCCACGTGGCACGTTCACCCTCCTTTGAATCATTGGGTAGTTTCGTAAAGAATGATATTTTCACTCACAGTTTACAGACTATTTTGGAAATATGACCTGTGGGGCATATTTACATGGTAAAGTAAGTGATTTATACATCTAAATAACCAGCTTCTAGCTTTCAACTCTACAGGGAACTTATTTATTTATTTATTTATTTATTTATATTTTTTTGAGGTGGAGTCTTGCTCTGTCCCCCAGGCTGTAGTGCAGTGGCACGATCTCGGCTCCCTGAAAGCTCCGCCTCCCGGGTTCACGCTACTTTCCTGCCTCAGCCTCCCAAGTAGCTGGGACTACAGGCTCCCGCCACCACACCCAGCTATTTTTTTGTATTTTTAGTAGAGACGAGATTTCACCATGTTAGCCAGGATGGTTTTGATCTGACCTGGTGATCCACCTGCCTTGGCCTCCCAAAGTGCTGGGATTACAGGTGTGAGCCAGCACTGCTGGCCTCTATAGGGAACTTTCAAGAAATAGGACAAACATTTATTAAGACATAATTGAACCCGTACGACCAACATTAAATGTATGCGTCACTATACTTGCATATAAACCTTATTCTGTTGTATTAAATCCATTTTTTTCACATGACTTTTATTTTGGGAATGCATTTCCTGTATTCTTCGTGCCTTGATAGCCTTGCATTCTTAACCTTTCATCCCTCTGCCCCGATGCTCACTGCTGTGCCTCCATAGAGCTTGCTTTGCTGTGACTTTTGTTCCCAAGAGACAGTCCTAGTCTATTTAGATCACTGTGCCATGATTGGCCAATTGGAAGGTAGGGGGAGGCTTGCAGATTACCTGTAAATGGCAGTACTAGATAGTCTTCTATTAAGCAAGTAACTGAAGACGGGGCTGGTAGGGGTCCCACTGTGCCCCATCAGCCATGCGAAAGAACCACTTGCAAAATGGGATTTGTTGTGGAAGAAGGGGAGGCGGTGTACCTCCCACCATTCCTGCATGCAGAGTGTTCACAAGTCACATGCTCACAGATCAGGGATAACTCTATCGAGGTGGGACTGCTAGAAAGGACCAGACTCTGAGTGTGGGGGCCCGAGGGGTGGCAGGAGAGCTGGGATTGTAGCTGTTTTAGTTGTTTATATTAACCACTTAACCAAAACTGAGAAAACCCAGTAGAAATGGGGGAAGAGGGAGAGAAAGAAATTCCTCGTATGTCAATATTTTATATAACTAACTACGGGACTGGGGTGGGGGTTATCTGTCATTTTTAGGGAACAGTGCAGACCTTCGACTGGTAAAGACTTTCATAGAACTGGGGCTCCCTGGAGGAAAACTGGACTTCCTGATGTCTGAAAAGAATCAGGTATGATGATAAAAACATCAGAACTGGAAGAACCCTGGATGCATGCTTATATGAGCCTCCTCAACACACCATGATAATTTATGGACACACACAGATAGGAGGAGACCATGAAAAGAAATGCTGGCCAGGCATTTGGATGAGTTGGAAAGAAAAGATGTGCTGTTTTATTTTGGGAGGGAGAGGAAAGGGTAAGAAATGAGAACATGTGAATCAGTTGACTGGAGCCTTTGCCTTCACAGGGCATTAGGGCGGGTGGCAAGTGAGAGCGTAAGTTATTTGGGTAATGACTCACTTCCCAACTGTTGGCACTCAGTTCTGCTGCCTTTACTTGGGCACCTGCTCTATGCAAAGTTGTGCACCATGCAGTACACAGAGGTATAGATGTTGAGGGAGAGAGAAGAAAATGATTTTTTGGAGCATCTGCGTACTCTGTACCTGATTCCTCATTTAACTTCATGGCAGTTCTATCACACGTTGATATCACCATCTCCTCACAGGAGAGGGGACGGAGCTTCTGGGAGTTAGGCAGGGTCCATGTCAGGCTGTCCTGGAGAGGAGGATACTATATGTGATCTCCAGGAAGATAATTCCTGTGTGCACCCAACTTTAATACATGAACAAATCTGACCCAGTGCTAAGAGAGAATGGCCAGGCGCGGTGGCTCGCACCTATAATCCCAGCACTTTGGGAAGCCGAGGCAGGCAGATCGCTTGAGCCTAGGAGTTCAGAAACAGCCTGGGCAACAAAGTGAGACCCTTTCTCTACAAAAAATACAAAAATTAGCTTGGTGTGATGGTGGGCGCCTATATTCCCAGCTACTTAGGAGGCTGAGGTGGGAGGATCACGTGAGCCCAAGGAGGTCGAGGTTGCAGTGAACTGTGATCACACCACTGCACTCCAGCATGGGTGAAAGAGCAAGGCGCTGTTTCAAAAAAAAAAAAAAAGAAAAGAAAAATCAAAAAAGAAAAGTAAAGAAAAGAGGATAACCAGGCCAGTCAGAGGAGGGAGCAGGGAAATGAGTGAGCAGCACTTGCTCACTTTGTGTTTGTGATTTGTGCTAGTGAGGTTTTCTTTTCAGGGAAGATAAGAATTGTTAGCAAGAGAGAGCCAGTCAGGAAATAATCCTTCCGGGTGTACACATCCAGCAACTCTCTGATGCAGCTTCATGGCTGCTGGGTTCAACCTGGAAACCTCAGATCTTTAGAGCTGGACCTTTACACAATTCACTTAATTGCAGGAGTTGGCCATTCAGTACTGATTATGCACACATTGTTACTTTTTGAAAGTTGTCTTGGCCGGGCACAGTGTAATCCCAGCACTTTGGGAGGCCAAGGTGGGCGGATCACGAGGTCAGGAGATCGAGACCATCCTGGCTGACATGCTGAAACCCCATCTCTACAAAAACACAAAAACTTAGGCAGGCACCTGTAGTCCCAGCTACTCGACAGGAGAATGGAGTGAACCCAGGAGGCGGAGGTTGCAGTGAGTCGAGATCGCACCACTGCACTCCAGCCTTTGCGACAGATCGAGACTCCGTCTCAAAAAAAAAAAAAAAAGAAAGTTGTCTCATCAGCAGGTCCACTTTCAGTATGTATTAATATACTTGGGGAGTTCCTGGTATTACTTTTAAACCTACTGTGATTTCCAAAGCATAGCTCATCATGGTCAACTCAGGCATCATAATTATAGACATTTGTTTAAATAATGTATATGTTGAATTAATATTTTATAGATGAGGAAATAGGCTCTGAAAAGTTAGAGAAAAAAAAGCAGCATCTCTCTTAGGTTACCTAATTTTTGTTTTTTTTTTTTTTTTTTTTGAGACGGAGTCTCACTCTGTCGCCAAGGCTGGAGTGCAGTGGCCGGATCTCAGCTCACTGCAGCCTCCACCTCCTGGGTTCAAGCATTTCTCCTGCCTCAGCCTCCTGAACTACAGGCATGCGCCACCACACCCAACTAATTTTTTGTAGTTTTAGTAGAGATGGGGCTTCACCATGTAAGACAGGATGGTCTTCATCTCCTGACCTCGTAATCCACCTGCCTCGACCTCCCAAAGTGCTGTGATTACAGGCATGAGCCACCGCACCTGTCCTATTTTATCTAATTTTTAACATGGCACTAAGGAGGTAGCGACGCTATCCCCCTTTAATAAATAAGGAGACTGAGGTTTAGGTGGGAAGCAACAGGTCCAAGGCGCAGATCCCATAAGCAGAAGAGCTTATGGTTCTTTCTTATTCCAGGAAGTCTAGAGACTTAGCAGTATGCTTTATTCTCTTGCGCCTCAAAGCTCATTGGATGGCAGGTGACAGAAACTCATAAAGGTCTTCTCTTCACCACTCCTATCCCCCAACACGTACTCCTTTCTTCACTGGATGGACATTTGTGAGACATCCTGCTCACTTTTCCTAGCTCTTGGCAGCCCATGATGTTATAGGACAGCTCCACATATGAGGGACTTTTCAAACATTTTTGGATATTGGCCCCAAATCTATTTCCCTTTGACTCTAAATCATGTTTCTAAAAGTTAGCCCTTGAGGTTATATAAACCAATCTAATATATCTTCCTTGTTGCTGCCCTTCAAACATTCAAGGACCTGTGTGGCGTTCCTCCTCTTCCTTTCATCTCCTGGATCCTTCCACTATCCATCCTAAGACGTGGGTGACTTTACGATCCTTCCCAAAGCTGACTGCATACTCTAAAGGCTATGCCACAGAAAGGGGAGGGCCTTTGGAGTCAGGCCTGTCTTGGTGTGAACCCTGGGTCATGTGAGGTGAACAGGCGGCCTCCCCTCCCAGAGCCTATTTCCTCCTCTGTGAAGCGGGGGCGGCAATCCCAGCGGCACGCTGACACTCCAGGCACATGGTGCGGCAGTCGGCACCACAAGCTTGCTACTTCACTGTCAGCCGCCCTCCCAGCTGAGTGTTCCTGAGCATCTCCACGTTTCTTCCTTAGAGCCCCAGCCTGTGGGTCTTTCGTCCTGAGGTCATATCCATCCTGTAGCCCTAACATCAGAGGTAGGCACACCCCCGTAGACACCACGGTGTTTAGTGGAAGAAGACAGGCTGTGCACAGAGCCCAGCCCCCACCACAACCATACCCAACACCTGTTCCTCTCTCTTCTTCCAGATGGACACATTTGCAGATTTTGATACCATGACGGATCGGTTGTTGGATGAAATCATTCAACACATTCAGTTGTACAACCTCTCCATATCCCGAATTAGGTAAAAGGAAACCACAGGTAGTGAATGCTGGGGGAAGAGGGGGGACATTTTTGAGTGTTTGCTGTATAAAAGAAATATTATGATGCCTTCTGTATACCACTGAGCTAAGCTAACTTGTGACTTTTAATAAATTATTTTTAAAGCAGAAGTAAGTACCAGGTCTGTTGTACACATTCATATCTGCCATAGTTTATGTCAGGGAGAATAAAAATTTTTGTAGTTCTGTAGAAAGAGTATTGGACTTAAAACAAAAATTCCTAGGTTTGAATTCTTGTTCTAACACTCACAAGTTGAAATCTTGTTTCTTACCATGTACCAGATATAGAACCTTTTGCAAGGTTTCTAAATCTCTAAACCTCTGTTTTCTTATCTATTAAGGGGAACTAGTACTGAGATGATGTGTGAAAAAGGCCAGGCGTGGTGGCTCACGCCTGTAATCCCAGCATTTTGGGAGGCCGAGGCAGGCAGATCACGAGGTCAGGAGATAGAGACCATCCTGGCTAACATGGTGTAACCTCGTCTCTACTAAAAACACAAAAAAATTAGCCAGGCTTGGTGGTGGGTGCCTGTAGTCCCAGCTACTTGGGAGACTGAGGCAGGAGAATGGTGTGAACCCGGGAGGCAGAGCTTGCGGTGAGCCGAAATTGCACCACTGCACTCCAGCCTTGGTGACAGAGTGAGACTGCATCTCAAAAAAAAAAAAAAAAAGAAAAGAAAAAGCAGAATGAGTTGCCCACCCCAAAGAGAGGGTTCCAATCAGCACTGCTTTTATTCTTACACTGTACCAACTGTTTCAGTGATGACAGTGCTAGTAAGCAGCTTGCATTTTTCATGCATTCGAATATGTAGATGTAGTGCTAATCCCTTGATATGCACTATCCCATTTAGTCTTCAGATATAAAATATTACTTCTTTATTCCACAAATGAAGCCTATAGAGGTTAGATTAAAAAAAAAAAAAGAATAAAAGAAAAGCTACGTAAGGCAGCTTCATAGGCTGACACTGACTTCTTTTCTTGGCTGGTTGTATGCTCATCATGAGTAGAAGTGGGGAGGTACAGCCTCTCATATAATAGACTCTCAATAAATAAGTATTTAACTTGAGAGTAATGATGCATTGAACACGTGGGCCTGTGAGTAGGAGTATGGCTGGAGCAGAGCCTGCAGGAGGGGGTCTAACAGCATGGGCTGTGAGCAGGTGGTTCAGTATATACACAGCAGGTGAAGGAGAGGATGAATGGCCTGCCAAGCAGGATAAGGACTTGGGACCTGATCCTATGAATGACCAGGAGATTTCAATGTTCAGAGGTGCATTTCAGGAAGGACCTTCCTTTCCCCTAGGTGGAATAAAAGCAGGCTGCTCTAACAGCATGAAGCTGGCTGAAATGCCCACACTTCTCCCCTGACTGGGCACAAAGCTCCCGTTCACAAAGACCCCATCTCAGGCTTCTCATGGTCAGGGTTTGGAAACCTGATGAGGATGAGTTGGCAGTCCCCATGCTCTTTGCCAGTGCCCCTACATTCAGTGGGAGGTGGAGGACGCTGGCCCCTGATGCTTCCAGCACTGCGCTCTTGGGCACCAGTGTTCACCGTCACACTCATGGGTACCCTTTCCGTCTCTCGACAGCTTCATTGGCCATTCTCTTGGCAACATCATCATCCGATCGGTCCTCACGCGGCCCCGGTTCCGGTATTACCTCAACAAACTCCACACGTTCCTGTCACTCTCTGGGCCTCACCTGGGAACCCTGTACAACAACAGCACCCTGGTTAGTACAGGTAAGACTCTTCTAGGACTCGTCATTCCTCAGAATTAATCTGGGGCCTCTGGGACCTGAAACTGGGGACAGGGGTTCTTCCAGATGAAACCCTGTGACTGTTGAGTCTTTTCCAAGCATGGCGTGGAGGGAGAGTCCTGGCCTTAGAGGTGCAGCCCTTGTGTCTGGGGGCTGAGTGAGGTGACACTAGATGTTTTCCAGGATCCTTTCTGCCTTCAAATTTCTGTGAAAAAAAGGCAGTGTCCCTGGAGTCGTGGTTGGAAAAGATTGACAAGGCACGGCATTGTGATGAAGAGAACAGGGACTCTGAATCAGGCCACCTGCATGACAAACCTGTGGTTAAGTCCTGACCAGGACACTCGAGGAAGACTCTGGCCTAGACATTTAATCTCTGTGCTCCTCAGTCTCCCTGTCTGTAAAATGGTGGTTATGTGTGTGTGTATCTGTGTTTGTGTATATGTGTGTATACATATATGTATGTGTACAAGCATGTATACCATATATGTATGTATACACATATGTGTTATGTAGGTACATATGTGCATGTGTGTATCATAGAATTGTTGACGAATTTCTGTGTTGAATTACACAGGGGAAGGAAATGAGGTTAACTCACATCTATGGGAGGTCAAATGTATCAGCAAGAGCCAGACAAAGAAGGACCTCGAATGACTCGCAAAGATGTTAGACTTAACCTGTAGACCTTGTAGATACTACCCACGAGATTTTAGCTGAGGAGGTGACATGGTTTGGCGTATGGAAGCCCAAGGAGGGCACTGAGTTTTACATGTAATAACAAATCATTTATTAGATCATGTTCTTAACAAATATCTCAGTAGTCCCTGATTGTTCAAACCCATTATGTGGCATTAGGGTCACCCCTGAGAAGCTTCCTTGTCCCTGTAATCCTCTAGGCCTCTGCCACTGTCCCCTGTCCTCTCCCAACACTCACATTATTTCCTCATGACCTGGTCAGTTTAGTTAGTTTGCTTTTAAGTTGTTTTAGGGCATACATGTGAACATGAGTTATCCGACACATTGGCACATAACAAATGGAAGTCCTTTCCTCTGCATTCTTTTCCTCCCAAACCAAGGAAGCCATTATTTGAACAGAAACAAATTTATTAAACTATATTTCCTGTCCCCCGCCCACAGTTATAATCTTGCAACATTATATTTTTTAAAAAGAGAGACTTTACTAATAATTTCTCCAATCTAGCATATCCAGAGTAATTTTATATATTTCGTTCTATTTATCTTTGCACACACACATTGACATAGCAGTCAGTGTAATATATGTACATACCATAGCTTGCTTATTTCCTTGTACTTCTATCAGATTAATTTGCTTGTTGTGGTTACATAATCCTTACACTCATCAATGTTAGTGTTTGCTTAAGCATAGCTAAACAGATGAGTTTTGTTTTGTTTTGCTTTTTGAGAGGGAGTCTTGCTCTTATCCCCCAGGCTGGAGTGCAATGGCACAATCTTGACTCACTGCAACCTCGGCCTCCCAGGTTCAAGTGATTCTTCTGCCTCAGCCTCCGGAGTAGCTGGGATTACAGGTGCCTGCCGCCACACCTGGCTAATTTTTTAATAGAGATGGGGTTTCACCATTTTGGCCAGCCTGGTCTCGAACTCCTGACCTCAGGTGATCCACCCACCTTGGCCTCCCAAAGTGCTGAGATTACAGGCATAAGCCACCATGTCCGGCCAACAGATGACTTGTGAAGTGAGACATTTATTCTAGCTTTACAGTATCCTAAATGTATCTGTAAGGATCATTTTTATATTCTTTTCGCATTGAAAATTATTACCCTAGGCTTCTTTTTCAGAAGGAGATTGACTGGATCGAAGAGTGTGGGTAGTTCGTTACTCCCAAGCCTATTGTCCTCTCATTTTTGCAGGATGATTTAAGTCCTTGCCACCAGTACATGAGAGGACAAATTTACCTCTAACTTCCCAATTATTTGCTAATATGCCTACTTCTCTCTTATTTTCAAGTTAACTAAAATTCGCAGTTTAACATTCATCTCACCAAAATTCCATCCCAATTATTTTTTGTTTTGTTTTATGTTTTTGATTTTTGTTTTGTTTTTGTCTTCCTAGGCTTATGGCTCATGCAGAAACTGAAGAAATCCGGGTCTCTACTGCAGCTGACCTTCAGGGATAATGCTGATTTGCGCAAATGTTTCCTCTACCAACTAAGCCAAAAAACAGGTCAGTGGTTTCCCCCACCGCTGCAGTTATGAGTTTGAGCTTGGAATTCAACTCCTGAGACACAAATGAGATATAATGCTACACTGATTCACTCACAGAAGGGCCTAGTCAGGAGGCCCAGCGCTCAAAGCCTCTTTGGCTCATTGGGAGGCCAACAGCTACCAGGAACTCAGCTCCTCTTGCCCATTGCCCATATGGCATGTGAGAGATTGAGCCAAGGTGCGTGTAAGATCATTTCAATAACCAGAAGCTGTAGATTCCGCTTTGTGCCAGTTTTTCAATGTTCTCATTGCGTAGGCCCAAGATCTGTGTGCCAGCTTCACCCAGGTTCAGGCCCATCTACACAAAAGGCAGATGCAACATTTTCCACTGGTGTTGACTGTGCAGTGGGAGATGGGGGCATTGTCAGGCAGGCCTGCTATTGTACCTGCACCCTCTCTCTGTCACATGGAACTGCATAGAGGTGTTGAAGACTCTGCCTGCTACATGGGAATGACCACAGCGGACAGCAGTAATGGTGGTCATTGCCGAGTGGTCCCCATGTCCAGTCGGGGAGTGGAGCAGCTGACTGATTGCCCTGCTCAGTCCCACCACTCAAGCTGGCCTGGTCCAGGGTCTGTTCTTGGTCACAGTCTTCCACCGTCCTGTAAACACTGACTCTGCTGAT
Source organism: Papio anubis (assembly GCF_008728515.1). Classification (NCBI taxonomy): domain Eukaryota; kingdom Metazoa; phylum Chordata; class Mammalia; order Primates; family Cercopithecidae; genus Papio; species Papio anubis. Next base: position 133,327,593 of record NC_044983.1, on the reverse strand, counting down.
CCCTCTGTGCCTGTGAGTCTGGTGTAGCCACAGGCTGATCTGTGAGCCCGGCTGAGTTCCTCTCCTACTTCGTGCCTCTGTGTGTTGAGTTGAGCTCTTAGAGCTATCTTCTGTGGAGGAGGAGGAGGGAGGCAGGACTTGACAGAAGAAGGTGGGACTGCAGCATGATCACCGTAGAGTCCATCAGGGGTGTAGGAAGTGGCCCTGGAGAGCGATCCTGAAGGAAGGGGAGGGGCTGGCCATTACACCTTTGTTCTCCTTGCCCGTGTATTGGCCAGCTATTGAAGTAGGCTGCCCCCAGTGTGTGATGTCTGATGAGGGGAACCACTTCAGTAAGGGACACATGGCTAAGAGCTGACAGCCACCCACCCAGCAGGATGTGGGGAATGAAAAGGATGGCCTCAGTCCAGACGGAGTGTCCGGGTGGTCTGCAGTGATCTGGAGGTTCACGATGGGCTTTGAGGCCTGGAGGGATACACTGTGATATTGAATTTGAAGGGTTCTTCTGTCTACATTGTGGGGACAGATTGCAGGAAGGCAAGCATGGCTGCAGAGAGGTGAGTTCTGAGGCTGTTTTCCTAAAGCATGGGACGTGGTGAAGGCTGGAATTAGAGGAGGTGCTGGGGTTGAGGAGGAAGAAAAGGATACTCAGACTGACATCCTTATGAACTCCTTAATATTTCTATCCCCAAAAGGCTTTTACGATCTCATCCTTGTTGCTTATTTCTCTGTGTCCAGAGTAGCTTTCTGTGTGTCTCCTTAGCTTTCATGGCTGATGAGAACAGGCTTCATCTCCCCTCACAAATGCAAAGCCCCTGTGTAGTGACTTCTTTTTTCAGCCTCCCACAGGCCCCCACGATACCTCTGTGCCATCTGCTGTGCCTTGTTAAACCTCAGGACAGAATGTCCTTGTGCAGTGATACAACTAGTGTGTGGTGTGTCATCATTTTTTCTCTTTCTGGGACAAGTCTAGAAATTTGTGCGAATTTCCAGAGGGTGTTGAAGTCGAAACTAGCTGGGTAAAAAGTACTCATCTGGCTAATTGTTACAGGGCTGCAGTATTTTAAAAATGTCGTGCTGGTTGCTTCTCCCCAAGACCGTTATGTGCCATTTCATTCAGCCAGGATCGAAATGTGTAGAACTGCCCTCAAAGACAGACACACAGGTAAGCTACGTTTAGTTTTTGCTCAGGGACTTTCTGATTGGAAAAGCAAAAGTAAATTTGTGAAATTGACTATGCCTATTGGGAACACCTGGGCTGTAGGTTTAGTGCTGCATTTATCTTAGCTTCGTGATAGGATAAACTTAGCTCATCTTGATGTTATTGTGCCAGATCCTTCCTTTGTGTAATAAACAGTTGCCTGTTTATTAGATTATGAAACTTTTGTTCAGTCTTATTGTGTGCCAGTCACTGAAATTGATGGCTAGGATGTATAATTCAATGAGACAGGCCCTGCCCTCAAGGGGCACATTGTCTAGTTGGAGCCTCCACAAGTAATAGCAATGATAGTAAAATGTGATGTCAAAAAATAAAATAATGCCTAAGACATTAAGGCAACCCAGAAGTGGAACAGGGTGTAGGACAGAGTCAGACGAGGGTCCCTGGAGGTGACAGTGAGTTAGGTTTTAAAGGATAGGTAGGAATTTTCCAGACAATCAAGATGGATGTAGGCTGGCATTCCTGGTTTCCTTTGGTTAATTTGTTTAATTCTTGTTTTGGTTTTTTTTTAAACATGTTTGTAGCTTTTAATTTTGAAATAATTTTATACTCAAAAAGTGTTGCAACAACAGTGCAAAAAAATTCCTGTATACATTTCACTCCGATGCCCAATATTAGCATCTTACATAAGCATTGTACAATTATCAAAATCACAAAATTAATACTGATACAATATTATTATCTAATTTACAGACCTTACCCAAATTATGTCAGTGTCCACTAATGTCCCCTTTCTCTTCTAGAATCCAATCTAGTTTGTTTATTTCTATGTCAAGTATATTGATTATTTTTTAAGTAAATAGTATTTTTGTTATATATATATATATATATATTTTTTTTTTTTTTTTTTTGAGACGGAGTCTCGCTCTGTCGCCCAGGCTGGAGTGCAGTGGCGCGATCTCGGCTCACTGCAAGCTCCGCCTCCCGGGTTCACGCCATTCTCCTGCCTCAGCCTCCCGAGTAGCTGGGACTACAGGCGCCCACAACCGCGCCCGGCTAATTTTCTGTATTTTTAGTAGAGACGGGGTTTCGCCGTGGTCTCGATCTCCTGACCTTGTGATCCGCCCGCCTGGGCCTCCCAAAGTGCTGGGATTACAGGCGTAAGCCACCGCGCCCGGCCTATTTTTGTTATATTTTAAGGTACTATAAAAAAATAGTGTACCAAAGGTCCAAAGATTTGGTGCTAATATATAATTGGGTCTATTCCAAATTTTCATTGGTATCTAGAAAATCCAACAGGAATTTTGATGAAAAAATATTTAAAAATTACTTTTAATACATAAAATAGCATTGTGTTTTATACCATCTGGTACATGTAATGAAAAGTAACACAGGGAATATTCTAAAATGATTCTTTGTCTGATTAAAACGTTATAGAATATTTGAAAAAGTCAAACTCATTACATAATTCATGATCCTTTCTAACTCCACCTCTATTACTACCTACTTTCCATGTTCTTCTTCTAGTCTCTTCATGTGTGTTCATGATAAAAGTTATAATTCTGTGTCATGATTTGATTTAGACTAATATATTTATTTGTCCATGTTAATAAAATATCATAAATGCAAACACATTTTAATAATTATAGACTATATTTATGCATATACCATAATTTAATCAATAACTTGTTAATTACTACACGTATAGCTTGCTTCTGGAAGGCTTCCTTTTTAGTTATCATGTGATGAAAGACTTTGCATGCGTAAATTTTTAATACATCTACGGTATTTCATTGAAATAGATTTCTAGTAGTGGTATTATTGGAGGAAAATGTTAACGAAGTTGCTACTCTTAACGTTTTTTGCCAAATTCTCTTCTAAAATATTGATACCAGCAACACCTGTACTGTTAGAGTATATGGGTGCCTGCCTATCTCACTCTACTGTCTCTCAGATTAAATATTAATTTAAAGATATTTGCTTATAATTTTTCAGCCTTAATTTTTAAATATTGATGCTTTTTATGTATATTTTAATCAATTTTTAAATATTTTCTAATTACCCATGGGTCATCATTATATGCTAAGACTTGTGACAATAAACAAAGAGTTAATGAACTGGTTTTGAGTTCAGACTTGACTAAATTAAACAGCTGTTGTCAAGAGACAGCCAAACTGTTTCTTTGTGCAGGGATTTGTTAATTTTCCTTACCTAATTTCTTATCTCCCTGACATAGAGAAGTATTTTTGTTGACATTTCAACCTTGGTAAAGGCTTAAGAACAGAGTTCAACAACTGTGGTCCACAAGCCAAATTCAACCCCCCTCTCATTTTGTAAATAAAGTTTTATTGAAACATAGCCACGCCCATCATTTACATATTGTATATGACTGCTTTCATGCTAGAATTCAGAATTATGTTGCGTAGTTACACTGGAATGTCCTGGAAAGCCCTAAATATTTACAGAGAAAGCCTGACAACTCCTGCTCTAGCATAGCAAATTGTGATTGTTATGTGCTGGGCACAGTTCATGCACTTTGCTTATCTTATTTAATATTCCCAATGGCCTTTAAGGAAAAGGGAGTGTATCTTCAAAGGATATTAATATATGACTTAAATTGATTAATGATCCTGTTAGTCATCTTAAGAAAAAATCACCCTCTCTTTTGTTAAATTTATATTTTCTGTTACATTTTTACATGGGCATTAAAGAAATGTGGCTTAAGTGGTCAATTAAACAGATTGGAAGACTTGATGTGAAGTTTAGTTCATATGTGATTATCATTTTTTTTTCTGGAAGAAGTGCCAGTATTTTTATTTTTCAAAAATTCTGAAATAAAATACCTCTCAACCTGTCTGACTTCACGTAACCTTCCAATTTATTCTCTACATTGTCATGTAGATAATTTGCTCCTATCCCAAAAGTCCATCAATTTAAAAATAGTGCTGTATTTGAGAAAAAATATGAGTCTGCTATACATGTTAAAAAATATACCAGTGATGGCTTCCAGGACTTATGAAACCAATCAAGGTCTCAGCAGAAAATGATCTGGTTGAGTAATCACTACATTTTGAGTGACTTTTTTCTTTAAATAAATGACCTTCTGACCTTTATTGCATATACAATTTAAACAAATTATGGTATTTGTGTAATAATAATATGCTTCTATTTCCATTTATTGGCAATATTCATTTTTCTTGTTATTACATAATATTCACATACATCATTTAAAAAATATTATTACATAATGTTCATAAACATCATTTTAAAGGAGCACAGAATTGTTTAGCCCACAAAGCATGGTTTACTTAACTATTCCTTTGATGCTGAATTTTGGCTGACTTGCATTTTCCCTCGGAAAGACTATTTCATGCATAAAATTTCTGTGGCGTAACCTCACATCATATTATTGCCTATTGTAATGACCACTACTCTGAAACATTAATGGGCTCTTGGGAACGGCCATACCATTTGTTTTAACCCCAAATTCTTTTTAGCTGAATTGACATGGCTACAACCAAATCCCTAATTATTTCAATTTCATGTTTCAATTCCCTTTACCTCAAAGCTCCTACCAAGACCCTAAGAAGAGGGGGAAAAGAAACACCCCCAAATACATACCCCCGGCATAATGGGGAGTCTAGTTGTCCATCCCAGTCTCGGAAAGCAGACCTCTGAGTACTCTCCCCTGCTGATAACTGGAGGGAAAAGGAAAACGGTGTGAGTCCCTTCACGTGACATGGGGGAGTGTCCAGAGTGAGGCTGTGGACTGTTAAACTCAGAATAAGCTCTCTTTCATCTTCCAAAGTGACTGCTCTGCTGGCTTTGTAAAACAGACCCGGTTGTTTGGAATGGGTACCCAGAGGCTTATCTGACTTCCAACTTCCAATTACTGTCTCCAAGTTGGTCAAAAGTAAAATATCCCAGCTGTCAGGATCATTGCAGAAGGTGTCTGTCAATGATATAAAAGTTGTCATCAACAGTTTTTCAGAAAAGAAGAACACAGGGCTAAGAGGGATGAATCGTAGATCCAGGTGTGAGAATCTATCTAGTATTCAGCAATTCAATTGCACTGCATGGCTCCAAGACCCCTATGGCCTGATGCAAAATTGCAACTGTGTCACTTTCAGGTGGAAAGAGTCAATTCAGACTAACAATTGTAAAAACAAAACAAATCAACATAAAGAAAACTGCATTCTCCTTCTTTGGAATCAGAGGAGTCAGGTGAAATGCCACGTGGCTTGCATTATGCATGACAGCAGAAAATGTCTGCTTCTAACTCTCTATTGAGCTGTTTTTCCAACCCCAACGTCCCCTGAAATAGAACTTGAAACTCTGAGGGTCCTTTCTGCTGTATGCCTCCTTCTCTGCTCCCCTGCTGGGAGGCACAGCTATTATTGAGAAACACGAACACCGTTATCATAGCTTCTGGTGCATGGGTTCGCAAAGACGCTGTTCGGAATCCTCTTCTGACTTCTGGCTATTGTAATCTGACTAGACAAAGAGAACTTTGATTTTATTTCATATTTATTTCACTAACATTAGGAGGAGGTTGGAAACTGCTATATAACAGGTCTGCCCGGAAATAGAATTTCAACACACATCCGGTGATGTTCTCTAGATTCCACTGCTAACTTCTGCACTAGCTTTATATCCTTCTTCCCTACTTTACAGGGCCAGTTTATGCAGAAATGATCAACAACCTCCTGGGCCCTCTGGTTGAAGCCAAGGACTGCACTTTAATCCGACACAACGTGTTCCACGCCCTGCCCAACACTGCCAACACCCTGATCGGCCGAGCCGCTCACATCGCTGTGCTGGATTCGGAACTTTTCCTGGAGAAGTTTTTCTTGGTGGCAGGACTCAACTACTTCAAGTAGTGGCTTTGAGGGAGCGGGTCTTTGGTAATGCTTAAGATTGGTGGAGAGCTTTAGCTGAGACCTGCTTTTACAGACCTCACCATTTCAGAATGAAACTCCAAGGGAACAGCGCTGGGGGATGGAGGCTGGGGTGGAACCTGATATGAGAGGTGCTTTTGTTTTGGAGATTTGAGAAAGCTGAGCAAATAGACTACATGACAACAAACTTTGGTTGAATTTGTGTAGTTACCTGGAGTGTCATTCAAGATGTTTTCTAGGAAAAATATGAGAGAATAAACAGAAGACTTGGGAGTCGGTGAGCTCCCCTTGCTAGCCACGAATGGCTCACTGAGCGATTACTCCAATTTAACTAGACTTACCCAATATGTTACTAGCTTATAGCTTTATCATTTCTGACTAAGTGCACACAAGCATTTCAGAACTCAGGTTAATCTCTGTGCAGAAGTGGAACATATTTGTGTAAATAGAATCCTCAATAGATTCAAATGTGCCACTTGTTCAAGATGCCCATATTCATTTTCTCTCTTCATGTTTTCTAAACAAGGGAGCAAGGAATGCGTTACAAATCCCAGTTTTATTTCATAACAGCAGTGAGCAGGGTGACTTAAGGTAACGAGGGATAAAGGTGACACTATTGGTAAATAAAAGTTTGTTACAAAGAAGCACGACTCTAGGAATATACTGAATTATGAACAGTTGCTCCACCTACTTCCCCAGACTTCTTCTATGCAGAGCCCTGATCCACTAATTATTGTAGTGATTGCTTACATCTTTGTCTGTAGTAGGGAACATTGGGTGAGACTAACCTAGCAGAAGGGGGCACTGAGATGAATGCACACACGTGTGAAGCTCCTGCTGATACACTTCCAAAGACATGCTATGTTAGCATTTGATGCAATTGCAAAAAATTAAAACCATTAACGTGGCCAGCTGCTTCTCTCCATGAAAGGAGAAACACATCTAAATGGAGGAGTGCTGGATTAAAACCTCAGGGGAGCTCTAAGAAGGGTGCTGGTTATCTTTCAATAGAAATGTCTTCTTGCCTTAGGAAAATAAAGGGCTAGGAAAGGTCACTGCGTTGATAAAAACCAGTAGACGACAGGGACAAAAGTGAGATCAGATAGGAGGAGACCAACCAGACTGAAGACTCAGCATTAACTGTTATGGGTAAGTGACTCAAAGAGGAGTTTGGAAAATCACCAGGATGCTTAATGGTCAGGTCTCAAAGACTGAGTATGTTGTATGGGCTAAAGGAAATCTAAAGGATCATTTCGTTGTATGGAAGAGATGAATGAACCTGGACAGTAGGGATAAATAAGACAGGAGCCTCATCTTTGGGAGATCAAAACTCCTGCTTCTGCAAAAATCCCTTCTGAAGTGTGGAAACACATCTAGGACTAGGGTTTTCAGCACCTGGACCGTGACTGTAGGTCACTGATGCCATGGTAACAAAACCAAGTAAATCTAAGCTCATCTGAGAATTTTGGATCCTCTTATATTAACAACGTGACTTTGAAAAGTAAAAGCAGACCATGAGAATGAGTCCAGATGGGTAACTTTGCAGGAGTATAGACATGTTGGATTCTGTTTAAGAAAGAGAGAGTTGTTGAGGGAGAGTTGAATGTCTTGCAAAGGCAGAGTTCCACACAATGGATTTAGGGTTTCTCAGTGGGTCCTTTCTAAATGCTTATTATATCCTGGTCATAATGCGTATGGGTTCACTGAGTCCTCTGGTCTCTTTCCACTGGGAAGTTTTGTCTGAGCTCCCGAGTCAGAGCTGGGCATAGACTCTGGTTCCTCATGAGGACTGCTGTATTTGCTCTGTAACCTGGGAGACATTTGTTCCCTAGTCATGCAGCACATGATGTTGTGTTTCCTGACCTAGGCAAGTGCCCAGGCTCAGTACAGAACCATAAGTTGGTAGCAGCTTCTCCTTTCTGGCCAAATGATGGGCCCTGTCCCTCTGATGAGTGCATTTCATGTTGTGTTTCCAATTTTCATCAGCAATGTTCGTCATTCCCTGGTCCTTTGAAAGACTGTGTAGCCCGTGGTTATGGAGCTGGGATGAATCTGATGATCATCATCTTCTCCAATAACCAGATGCCATTTTTAACTTCAATATGCTGTCTGGACATAGTGAGAACTAATGGCAATAAACGTCCAGCTGCATGGTGCACCTCTTTTTTATGGGGGTGCTCTGCTGTCTTTGTAAACCCTCTCTGGCCTCTGAACATCTATTATAATTGTGTAGAAAGTACATCTCTATATTGTAAATAAGAGTGTCAAGTGTTGCGTGTCATGCCTCATTTGAAAAGGCTTTTTTATGTCTCTTTCTATTGAAATATAGATATCTAATATATAAATATATATACATAAAATATATATAAATATATATTATGTAAAACAGGGACATTCTATTATTGATTGTAAAAATTATAAACAAAATGCCTGCCAAGATAATGGTCTAGTATGTCTTCATTCTCTGCGTAATTTTTGTTTTTGTTTTTATGATTTGTTGTTTCCCAAAATGAGTTAGAAATAAAAATCACCAATATTGAGATTAATTGGAATTTGTTGTTTATGAGCCAAATAAATCCAGGGAAGCAGATATGAACCCAAAGTCGTCTTGGAGCAAAACAAATACCCCAATGGCATTTTGAAAGCAGAGGGAGTGCTATGAACCTGAGAGAAGGTGAAGAGAGAAAAGTCCCCTCTTGGCTTCTGCAGTTTACAGGTGTTTACTGAGCAGCTTCCATCCGTCTGTGCCAGATGGAGCACAGAGGTAAAATGCACAGTCCATGCTGATGAGGAACTCGAGGGAGATCCGGTCTTATCATTACAATGGGATATAACAAAAGCGCTAAGGAAGGCCGGGGCTGGTGCTCCTTGGTCTTAGGTATCCACTCCTTACTGCCTGGGGAAGGCCAGGAAGGAAGCGTTGAGAGTGAGACTTGAAAGGTGAGACGATTTACCTTGCACAGCCCGTCACTCCAGTGTGCACTCTTCCATTATATCATTCATTCATTCATCTGGCAAGTTTGTCTTGAGGACCTACTCTGTGCCAGGGATGCATTGGTAAAATTCAGTAGCTCACCGTCTAGCAAGGAACACAGCTGATCAAATGGGAAATCAAAGTGGGTGGCCCCATAGAAGGGGTATGATTCTGTGTGTGCTGGAGCAGGGGCATCCACTTACAGCAGGGATGTGGGGTAGAGGTGGTCAGGAAAGGCCTTTGGGAGGGTCTGGTGTCTAAGCTGAGACCCGAAGGCTGAGTAGGAGCCGGCTCTGCGAAGGTGGGTTGTGTGGATCCCTCCAAGAGGGACAGAATGAGCAAAGGGCTTCAAGTGAGAGCAGAGGGCTGGGAACCTTTGGCCACTGCAAAGGTAGATGGAGAATATGTTTGAGCACAAAAGTAGCAAAATGGAGGTGTGAGAAATCAGCTGCCATGCAGGATTTTCTTCTTCTATCAGGAGGAAATTTCCATTGTTAACACTAGCAGGAAAATTCCCACTTGGCAATGAGAGCCCCTGGGAGACCAAGGCCTGCCCCTGCCATCATGTGTCGCTCCATGCTTCACCCTCTGCGAGAGATCTGATCCCTCCTGTCTTGGGAGAAGTCCAGCCACATCCTCCACCTTCATTCATTTCTGAAATTTTCCTTTGAGAAGCATAGTAGACATGTCTGCTGGGCTTCCCATGGAGAAAAACTGTAACAAATGGCATAATATAAACAGGCTAAGAAGAGGGAACAGTCATTTGGTTAATTTTTTTTTTTAAAGCATGGAAGCAATCAAATTAAATTCTTATATTGGTATTTAAGGTGACCACACAAGCTGCTCTTGGATCATAAACATTTTATAGAGTAAAGAAAGTTATTCAATTCTCATCTTACAGTTAAGCAGTCTGCAGCCCCCACAGGATTGGGGTAACTTAGTTGAAACTGTAGTCCTTCCTTCGGCCACAAAGTTTCCTAATAGCCTGGCACAAGCCAGGTGTTGGTCGTAAAGCTAAAATAAAATAATCGTCCCATCCTGATGGAGGATATACACGCAAGGGGAAAGTAGACAGAGAACAGAAAGTTGTAGGCCCAGTGAGTGTGGCCCAGGCCATGTCCAGAAGGAGTTTTGGGAGAAACCAATAGGGAGGTCACCCATGTAGTACACGAATGGCAAAGAACACACTATAAATAATAGCACACAACCCAGGTGTTTCCGTAAAGAAGAAAAATAGCCTTTAAAAGTGATAGGAGGTGAACAAGTGTTCAGATGGCTCTCACTGTGTAAGATGATGGCATCTCTCTCTACACACATGGCTACTGATTTGAAAGCTTGCATTCAGGTATTTGCAAGCTCCTGAATGTAACTGCCACTTTTTTGGGGGGGGGGGGGGGGCGTGACATTAGCTTTGGTTTCACAGCATATATTTCTGAGCATTAGAAATAACCAGGGCTACTAGGGACAGTGGTGGGGGTCCTATAAAAAACGGAAGTGTGATCATGGCAAAGGACACATAGAACAATGATTACGCTTTCTGTTAATTTTCTTGCAAGGCACCCATCCCAATATAGCATTATATGCTAGCATCTGGATCATTTGTCTTTTCAACTGTTCACTCTTATTTGTTACATGTTTTATTGAACATCTATTTTGTGTTGGGTACCATGCTAGGAAATCATATCATCCTAAACACTAGAAGGATCTGGGGTAATGATAAAACTTAGTGTTTTACGTTTTTTTTTGGACAGAGTCTTGCTCTGTCACCAGGCTGGAGTGCAGTGGCACGATCTTGGCTCACTGCAACCTCCACCTCCTGGGTTCAAATTATTCTCCTGCCTCAGCCTCCTGAGTAGCTGGGACTACAGGCACACACCACCATGCCGGGCTAATTTTTCTATTTTTAGTAGAGATGGGGTTTCACCTTGTTGCCCAGGCTGATCGCAAACTCCTGAGCTCAGGCAATCCACCCGCCTCAGTCTTCCAAAATGGTGGGATTACAGGAGTGAGCCACTGCACCCGCCGTGTTTTACTTTTAACGTGTTTTACTTTTAACTGGCGTCTGAAATATTGAGTATCAGAATTGGAAGAGGAAAAATGGACTGCTTCATTTTGATTCTATCTGATGTCTATATCCTGAACTGTGTACTTCCAGCTTCACTTGACCAGACAGGTCGTATATGACAAAGCACAGTCATTATGTTGACATTATATACCATATTGTGTACACACACACACACACACACACAGGCACATGTAATTTCTAAATGAAGAGAAATCATGGCAATTTTTCCAAACCTTGAAGGTGGCTTTCTCAGGATTTCTATGCTTCTTCCTCCCTTTCCTCCTTTATTTATCAGTTTTACTTTTTTCTATACTTGTTTCTAGTTTGATTTTCCATGGCACCTGGGCAATTATGCATGATGTTAACTCTCAGGAGAAAACACTATGGACAATTCGGAAAAGTGGAACTCTCCCCAGCGCTTTTTATGTTGAATGGAAATAATATGGTATGCAATAATAGAGAGTGTTCAGTGCACAAACCCTGTAATAATCAATTTTAACTTTTGGGAAAAGGATCCCAGTGACTTCTGTTACACAAGAGAAAGACCAGAATATATAGAACTGAGCTTTTAGATCAAATGTGAATGTGTGGGTGCTGCTGAATAGTGTTTTGTGAATCATTAAACCAGCTTATTTCTCTACATTTGATCGTAAAGACTGTGTGTATTTTTGTTTCATAGATGTAGTTTTGATTACAGGACTTTAAAAAAAGTCCTCAAACCTCAGACTTCGTGTCATCACAGAATCAGAAACTTTTACAAGTAAAACAAACAAACCTGGATTCTTGTCCCTGTAACTTGTAACAAATGAAGAAGAAAAAAAATGGAAATAATCTACAGTATTCAAATTCGTTGGCTAGATTTTTGCATATATGGTTTCATTTAATCCCACACAACATATAAATGATGCTGGGAGAAGTCAAGTAACTTGCCTCCAGTTACACAGTTTAGCAGTGGTAGAGTCAAGATTTGAACTTCTAGTCTTCATTTTGTCTTTTATTCTATGATTTTTCCAACCCAGAGAGTTACTTAATTGTAAAAGTCACGTGTCTTGTTAAAATCAAAGCCAGAGTTCAAGTCCACGTCTCCTAAACCGTAACCTTCTGAGCCTTCTATTAGAATACATTCTTGTATGAGACATCTACATAACCAATAAACAGCAAGAAACACTCAGTGACAAATGTGGTTTTATAAAGCATTGTCAATAGTGTAATTGGATGAACTGTTGCATTCTTTGCTGATCATCTCTGTTTCACAAGATTCTCTTTTCTCCTAGTAACCTGGAGTTCCTTTTCCAAAACCACACACCTTTCTTTCCACAGCTGTACCCGGCCATGTTCTTCCTTCCATACCTTATCTCTTTCTGCAATTCTCACGTTGCAGTGGCTGATCATATCCTTCCAGGATACATTCCCTTTACCATAGGGTTTGAGTCTACAATAAATGGTTCCTAGATTGCAGATTCCTGCTTCTGGATGAATCTGAGCTCAGTGCCTTTTGCCATCAGAGCTAGGTTTTCTCACGTTCCCATAAGCCCATTCTTTTCTCATTTCTCATCACATTTTTATCTGTGTTCCTCCTATAGATCTCTCACATGTGAATATTTTTTCCTCGAGGGAAGAAACCATGTTTAATTCTTCCAGTACAGCTGATCCTGCACACGCTGCCTGGCACAGAGTGGGTGTTCAATATATCTTTGCTGAAAGGGTCAGTCCTTTGAAAGCTCATGTTTTCTTTCCAGCTTCTCATGTCATCCACAGCAACTGATGCTAATGCAGAGTTTGACATTGGCTCATGTTTACTCTCTAAGCGTCTGAATTTGCAAGGGAAGAGGAGTTTCTTAAGACGTCACAGTGGAATTTTGTGTAGTGGGAAGCATCATTCTATCTTTAGGCATTAGTTTCCTTGGAAAGGCTTGGAAATACCTAATTGAAAGGTAGTTTGGGGGTGCAAACAAGGTAGGAAAAGTAGAGATCTGGAGCAATGCCTTTTACAGAGTGATCACTGAAAAGCTTGGGGAGTGGCTTGGTAATGTTTTGTAGCAAAAGGTTGATTATAGGGAGATATCTTTGAAATAAACAAATTAAGAGATTTCTTACATGGCTTTAAAGTGATTCATACATGATGGCTTAAGGAAGATTACTTGGTTTGAAATTTTAGCCTTAAGCTTCCATCAGAACATTCCACTGTGACTCTACAAGCTTCCAGACTGGATGTTTTCAGGTCCATTCAGTGCATTATTGAATGATCTATGTCATAAAACTATTTTTCTGTTTAGGGTATATTGTACACCACTGTTGAGAGTTGAGGGAAGGCTGCAACTTGACACAGAGCCGAGAACAGTATTACATCTCATTTAAGGTGTTTGAAAGATTTAGTTCTGCAAATGTCACTCAGAATCCTTTGTATTGCATCAAACCGCAAAGACATATTGAAATGTCCTTTAGCCCAAGGTTAAACTTATTGCATAATGTAAAATACCCTGTTTATTTTTCTTGCCCTAAGAAAGAAAATTGAATAATAATCAAGATGCATCTGATAACCTATTCCTATATCTTTGCACGTATATATATACACACACATATATATTTCCTTTTAAATAGTGCACTTCACTTGATCCCAAAATACTCTCTTCTCTACATACAACTTAACATAAAAGTCTGTGATTTGATTTTCATTTACAATTTTCCCATAACTCATATGAAATACATTTATTTTTTAAAAACGTTTAGTCTCTGCTTAGCTCTATGCTAAGCATTGGTGGTTACAGATATTAATTAGATGTGACTTTGCTGTTCAAGAATTTATAATCTAGTTGGGGGAGAGGATGGCCGCATTCATAGTGCAGGATAGATTGATGTGGCAATAAAGCAAGTGGGAAACATTGAGACTAATATTATCCTGATATCGGTAAAAGGAAATCACATCCCTGGTATTGGGGTTTTGGCTTCTCATCTGGGCCTGGAAGCAGAAATCCAGTCCAGATGCGATGCTGCCATGACATCAGCCACACCATTCAGGTAAGATTTCAATGCTTCATTGGGTCACCATCCCTAGATCAGTGCCAAGATAGGGAATGTATAAAAAGAGAAAGTGATGGGGCAGATTACAAACCAGTTGGTCAAGAAGCACCTCCTCCTGTCTGTAATACAGTCTGGATACTCAGTAACCAACCTTTACATTATTCCAAATTAATAGACAAACTCAGATTATTGGATAAATAAAAGGCACGCCAATAGTGTCCATAAGCATGCCCATGCTTAGACTTGGCCAAGGGGACCTGCCTGTGGCTTATGTTTATTGATTACACAGGGCAGGGCTCTGTAATTTCTCTTCTTCTATTATTTTATTTTTATTTTCAAAAGTGACCTCCTACATTGTAGAAGGCAAAGAGAGGCAGGGTCTTTTGTCATGGTCTCTTTATCTGAGAAAGAAACTGAACATACAGCTTGATGCCACTGTGAACCCTAATGTGTATTTATTCTGGTGACAACATCTGTATACAATAATTACAATCTCCTGCACTCTTACAAATTGTCTGTAAAACAGCCACCATAGTAATTACAAAGTCATTAGTGCCAATACAATTCTACTATTTTTCTACATTTGTTTTTTGGTTGGCATTTTGTGTAAATTGTGATGTGTATTAATGACAACAATAATAAAAGAAAATCCTTTGACTTTCTTTTGCCAAGACTTCTTGTTTATGGAATGCACAGTAGCCACTCTTTAGCAATGCAGTCAGGGCTGAAGGAGTTATTTTGACATTTCGTCAGAGGATACATGTCACATGGCTGTTATTTTTGGGAGGCACCCTTTAGAAAGGACCTAGGGTGTCCTGGAGTGGCTGACAGAATAGGAGAGAAATCCTAACCGGACCCTTGGAGAACTGGGTCAGGGAATACGATGTGTCATCTAAGTAAACTAAAGACCTGGTCTTCATCTCTGTGTTCAGTGCACCCCGATTACTTGGAGTCTCTAACAATCAACGCTGCTCATCCAAAGTGCAGCTGGAAGAATAGGCTCTGTTCTCTAGATAGCGGCTTTGCTGAATGTGTCTAGTTGACTGGAAGAAGCACACAATGGGAGTGGTCTAATACATTGTTTCCTGCTGTCCTGAAAGGCCAGTCATGATGAGCATCTGTCCACTGCCTGTTTCCGATAGAAACCACCCATGATTACAACCCCTGCTAGGAAAGGAGGCCATGGGCTGTTCTGTCAGTCCCTGTGGCATGGTGTCTACATCACTTGACCCTATCCCCACTGACTGTAGCTCATAGGACCAGGGATGGATAACTGAGCCAAGCCCAGAGCTTCCTTAGACCAGTCAATGACCTGTGACAGGCAGAACAGGAATAGAGAAAATTGGCCAAACTCTTAAGGATATCTCCAGAAGCTAAACTGCAGAATGCAGTGAGCATCAAGTTTGTGTAGTAGGAGGAACAAAAGGTAATCAATGTGAACATGTGTCTGAGCCACTGTCAAGTGAAAGCAGGGAGCTAGTGAGAGGTGGCTCTGACTGCAGAGGGGGCAACCAGACTGGCCCCTGCAGCTTCCTTATATCCCTAACCTCCGTCTCTGTGAGATCATGAGAAACCATAGTCCTGTATCTTCTCAGTGGCACCAAAGATTTTGTATCTGAGTGATATGTAGGGCTCTCGAACAAGGAGAGTTCAAAATCATGTGAATTAGAGTAAAAGGTATTAGCTCAAACTATCTGTTTAAACACATATACTTACCCATTTTAATTTTTTTATAAAAAGCCTTTTACATACGTGTTTCAGTTGAGTTTGTGAAATAGAGAAGGCAAATATTGCTTCCCCAAATTTAGACAGAGACAATCTGAGATTCAGGGAAGCTTAGGAAACTAACCCCTATTTCCAAGACAATTACTGACAAAGGACTTAAAGGTGGCTCTAACCTTATCCAAATATTTTGAGAGTCTATGGAAACTGAAATTGATGTATAAAGTGTTGGGTAAAGACACATTGTGCTGTTATCACAGGTGACAAATGTGCCAATTCTCCTCTTAGGTCCTTACCAAGCTCTGTGAGCCAAGCCCATCTGATGCGTGAGGTGCACAGTCTAAGTATTTGACCAAGATTGTGTTACCAGTAAATGAATGATACCAGCATTCTCTCTCCAGCCTTGTCTCTAGGTCTAGTAGTGTTTTTCCATTCAAATGTTCATGGAGACTCAGTTGAAGTTACTTTTGTAGTGGCTGCTGCCTACGAACAGCATCCCCAGGGAAGGACAATAGGTCTGGATGGGGAAGTAGGAGGGCCCAAAGCCCCGAGTGCATGGAGGGCAGATGTGGGGGACACTTTGAACCAGTTTCACAATTTGCCTCAGGCCTTCTATTTTAGAAATCCTTAATCACCGTGTAAACGTGACATGCAAGGATGTGTGCAGGGGCAAAGAGGTGCAAGACAGCAGGCCAGGCACTTTCTTAATCCTACAAGCCAGTGTCGTGATCCACGTCTTACAGCTGAGGGGATTGTGCTCCAGCAACTGGAGTTCACATCGGAGCTTTGGGTTGGTCTCTGAGGCTCTTCATCTTCCCCACATCAATGCCAGCAAGACCTGGATTCAACTGACCCTTTGTAACTTCTCCCACCTAATCTGCTTCACTCCCCGGTGCCCCTTCTACTTGCTCTTCATCTTCTCCTGTCCAGGCATGCAGTTTGTTTGCTGGTCTTTGAGCACGTGAGCATGCTACTGCCTCAAGGCATTTGCAGGGGAGTTCCCTCTCCTGGATGCTCCTCCTCCAGGAGCTGCAAGGTGCACTCCTTCTCTGTATTCTGAGCTTCATTTCACAGTCCTTCTCAGCCAGGATTTTCCTGAACCTCTGACAAAACATCTCACTGCTCCCCATCTCTGCCCCAGAAGCTTCAGAGCCTTCTTCCCGCTTCATCTTTTCTCCTTGGCATTTACCACCGTCCACCTTACTACCTGTCTTATTCATCTTATTGGTTGTTGGTCTTTCCTCTCTAGGGTGCCGGCCCCGTGAAGGCAGGCGATTGTTTTGTTTTTGTGGCCTGCTTTCCACTTCTGAATTCCAGTGCTCTGGCACTTAGTAGGCCCCTATGAAAAATCTGATGATGAATGAATGAATGAAAACGTATCTGACTCACAGTAAGCGAACGTTGGCTAACACATCCCTAAGCCCAAGTTCCTTTTTGCTGGAGCACACCCCCACCTCCTTACACGAAGCGTCCGTCTTGAACTGGTTCTGTCTAACTAAGCACAGGGATACTCTCCAGTGCTCTCTGATTATCCACCTCTTCCACCCAAGGGAAACACACTATTGCAGCCTGTGGCTGGAAATGTAGCCTACAGGCAGATGCCTCCCTGGGTTTTATGCCTGGGGCAGAGACAGGAATTCACAGGGCCTGCAGAGGGCGCCCAGAGCCCAGCAAATAGCAGAACGCTCACAGAAGCTTTCTAACGCTCTCTGCTTGGCATTTGAGCTAGGAAAAGAGAAAAGAGTGTATTAGTCTGTTCTTACACTGCTAATAAAGACATACCGGGACTGGGTAATTTATAAAGGAAAGAGGGTTAACTGACTCACAGTTCCACGTGGCTGGGGAGGCCTCACAATCATGGTGGAAGGCAGGTGAGGAGCAAAGGCATGGATGGCAGGCCAGAGAGCTTTGTGCAGGGAAACTCCCATTTAGAAAACTGACAGATCTCATGAGACTTACTCACTACCATGAGAGCAGCATGGGTGAAACCTCCCCCTTGATTCAATTACTTCCCACAACATGTGGGAATTATGGGAGCTACTATTCAAGATGAGATTTTGGTGGGGACACAGCCAAATTGTACCATTTGGGATTTGTTCTTTGGATTCAAGAGAGGAGCGTGGAAGTTAAGAAGTTAGAACCAGCGACGTGCAGCATGATGTCTTAGAATTTTTAGCTAGGATTAGCATGATGAATGAATTTATTCCAGTTCAATCCTCAAACTGTTTACTGAGGGATATTGTGTGCCAGCCGTTGGTCTAGGAATGGGACTCCGTGTAGGAATAGCACGCCCCTCTTACCTGATTCTGACTTTTTATTCAGTTATCAGCTAGAAAGTTGCCTTCTTAGAAAGAGATGCCCAGGTTCTCCTCTGAAAGATGGTATTCAACAGTTACATTTAAAGATAACTCTGTTGCTGTCAGTAGGGGCAATGATGTAATCCACAGGAGGTCTGTGGGAACCATTTATTCTTTCAATAAACGAATATTTATTGAGAACCTATAATGTCCCAGGCTGTGTTATAAACACTTGAGATGATCGGTTGCCCAAACAGACAAGATCCTTTCTTTGATGAAGCTTACATTTCTAGTGAGGGAGTTCTACATTGACAACAAACAATAAATGAAGAAAGGTGATTGATTTTTGTTATTACTATGTACTCCAGGAAGTTTTCCCAGCTGACCAGAATTGGAATTCTTTTTTCCTCTCTCTTCTCTGTAATATTCTCTATCTGTGTCACAGTCCACACCATGCTGGTCCTAATAATATTATTGATCAACCCCTCTAAATCAACCTTTCTTCACTTTTCTCATCTATAAAACAGTAGCAATAACTATGTCTACCCTGTGTATCTTACACGGTTTCAGGGAAACCCAGATCCACATTTCTTAGCCAATCACCTCAGTCCTCTTTGTCCTTTACTTTTCTCTTGGAGGCCTCTGCTAATTTGTCCCCATGGGATTCCCAGAGGGGTGTTAAGTTTGCCTGATCCAGTTGCTCCAGGATCATGGACAGAGTCAGAGAATGAAAAAAGACAGAAATTTTCATAGAAATAAGCAAGTAAGGCAAATTTATCCCCCAAATCTATCCCTTTTAGGTCTGCAATGCCCTCCACCCATTAAAAATATTGTATAAAATACTATTTCATTCAAACCTCACAGACAACTCTGTCAGCCTCACAAAACAGTTGCCAGCTCAGCATTAACACTGAAGATGAGTGAGCAACAGTTTTATGCTTGTGTAAACAAAGACACATTGTAACCCCTTCCCCTGTCTCCACCCCCACTTGAGGGAACTGGAGTCTCCATCTGCAGAGCTGGAAAACTACTGTGCCTTAGGAGGACGCCCTCCAGACTCCCCTGAACATCATTCCCTACTCAGACAAGTCTCCAAAGTCCTTACATGTGTGAAACATTGTTGACATTCTTGCCTCTTGAGCTATTCTGCAAATATGAATGCTTCTTTCTTACTTTCCCATTATTCCTGTAGAGAAACTGGGACCCGAAGGTAATGCAAGGTGATATAATGTGCAAAGAGCTCTAGGGATACAGAGGCAACAAGCAATGATGCTTAGGAGAGGTGGGGTGGGGTGAGTTATAATGAGGGGGAGATTTGGCTGGATTGTGTACAAAGATCCAGAGTTTTCCAGATACAGGATAGAGGCAGGAGGAGCAGGCAGAGCAAACAGCCTGTGCAAAGGCATAGGCACAGGTGTGCAGGAATGTGGGGATTGACGAGGGCTGCCTTATGCTGAGGGAGGAGGGAGGCTTTGGGGTGGGTCCTGGCTGCAGGTGAAATTAAAAGAGCATCATAGACACACTTTTCTGAACTGGAATAGGACGAGTGAATGGATATTATAGGTCGCAAATCCACATGTAACAGAGCGTATGCAATAAAATGCTTAATATGCAATAAAACTCTAACGTGCACAGCAAATTGATGCAAAAAGCTTAGGACATGATGGATGGCATCAGTCTGACCATTGCTGGGTCAATGCTGATGGCCATATGGGAGCAGGCTGAATGCCAGCCACTAGAGCAGGGGACTGTCAGGGCACATGGCATAATTCTAAGAACAACTATGACCTAGTGTTGAGTGTTTTTATTGTGTGTACATTTTTAAGTGATATTAGTTATAAAAACTGATATTATTACATGCTAAGAACTCTGCCTAGCACTATGCATGTGACATAGCTTTCTGGCAATGGTTAAAAGCTGACTTAGCACCATAAACCCATCTCTTACCAGTCAAAGGCAGTTGAATATCATAGTCCCCGATGGGATGCCTGGTGCATGCAATTGCTGGCCCAGTGCCTATCAACTAATCAGCCCAGACATGGCTAGATAACCAACAACACTAAGAGATTTGTGCTTTGCTAAAGCGAATCAAAGGTAGCATGCAGGGACTTTAGTTTTAAAGAATGTATTCTACTTCTCCCCCACTGACCCTGATCCCCTAGAGCTTTGATTCCTCACTGGATGGGGCCTCCTGTTGCTAGTAAAATTTATATCAATACTATTCTTGTTTCACTCTCTTAGTCTATTTCTTTAAGCACAGGCATCATGCCATATAGTCCTCAAAACCCCATGAAATATATATGAATATTATTTCCATTTTACTGATGCAGAAACAGAAACTTGGAGAGTAATTTGCCAACAACACACAACTGACAGGGAGACCAGGACACCAGCATTTAATTTCAGGGAGTCTGGGCCCAAAGTCTTTGTTCTTAGAGAAATACTACACTGCTAGCATCAATTCCCCTCTGTTATCTTTTTATTGTTCCTCTTTATTTACTTTTATGTTAAATGAATTAGCTTATTCCAGAGAGAATATTAAAGGCATAGTCATTTGACAGACGGGGTGTAGAGAAATAGTAGGGTCATGGAGGGAAATGACCTGCTACTCACTATTTCCAAAGGTAAAAATAATTAACTAAAGGTTCCTGAAGATCTGGTCCATCCAGCAACACTAATGCCAATTTCTTCTTTCCTTAGAATACAGAGACATTGATGTTTTCAGAGCTGGTAGTTCCCTTTAAAATCATCAGTTCAATCACTTTATTTTACCAATGAGAAAACTGAGGCTCAGAAAGGTCACCTCAGTTGCTCCAGGACACACAATTCAGTGACCTAACCTACAGGAGACCAAGAGATTTGCCCCCAGTCCCATGCTGGTAGCACCGCTCCCTGCATCCCTTTGTTTATATGTGTGGTATTTATTGACACTTCCGGGAGGTTGCACTCTTGCTTCTTCATCAGGAGGCTGGGGATTGCTTTTGTCCCAAATCTCCTTTCCTCTACCCATCTCATTAAAACAAAACAAAACAAAACAAAACAAAAAATGATATAACCCCCTCCCCCCCGCCCAAAACAAAACAAAACAAAACTTATGTCTGGCTCAGGAACAGAATGACTTTTCCTCAGATTTTAATCAGTAGGCTCTCTAAGTCCTTTTAAAGTGACACCAGTTTGTTAGACTAATTCTCATTAAATCCTGGGCTTGTAGGTTGAGAGTTAATATTTGCTTTTTGGCTTCATATCATCTTCATTTCCCCCAATAATATATTTTCCAATAAGTGAAATGGAAAAGGCTTTTGGCCATGTTTTCTTTCCCATTCCCTTTTCAACCTTGACCTCACTTCTGCCCACATCACAGGGCCCATGGTGGCCTCTCTGCCTGCGTGGACGATGGTAATTAAAGATGAGTCAGAGTGACTGGAAATGGATCTTGGGCTCAGAACATCAAGGGAAAATAAAATCTGTCCTTGCATTTATAAAAAAAGCTCATTTCACAGATTTATTGTTTAAAGATATAAATGAAAAAATCACCTCCTATTAAAAAAAATCTTTAATGGCTCCCCATTGCTTTTAGGGAAAATCACTTAAATTTCTTCTGAGATCTGACCACAATCATGATCCAGCCTGGTGTCAGCTCTGTTTCTTTTGTTTACCATTAAATCTCCAGAACCCAACACAGTGTCTGGATCATGAGTTTTATGTGTTGTTATTATTCATTCATTCACTGTCTACTATGAACCTACTTCGTGCTAGGCGTTGAGGATGGAGAGGGGGCTAAACAACCTTGGAGACTCCCTCAGTCAAGTGTGCACGTCGCATCCCAAGAGTGGAGACTTCTGGAATGATGAGTAAGGAGCCCAGTGGACTTTATTCCCAGCATAACCACAATTTATTTGGTGGTGAGAATCATTTTAAAAAATAATCAAAATTTCAAACAAACATTCGCACCAAATTAAGTAGGCAAGAAAGACTTTATTCAAGGCCATTACAATAGAGGAGTGAGGCCAGGACTCAGTCAGAGCTGAACTTTGCTGAAACAAAAGGCAGGAAGGACTTCAAGTGCTGGAGTGCGAAGGAGATCGCGGGCCGTCTGTATTTGTCAATTGATTTTACTCAAGAAAAGTAAACATTTTCACTTTATGACAGGAGGGAGTCCAACAACTTGGAGCAATGTACTCACCAAAGTCAGGCTCCCACCTTCTAGCAGAGGCTGGGAGAAAGAGACAGTACTTCTGTGACGATTACGTTGCAAAGAGATGGTTCCCAGGGTCTGGAGATAGACAGTTCTGGGTTGTGAAACTGATAAAAGGCTTGGTAAGAGATTTATATCACAGGGGGTGGGTCAGAGAAATAATGCACAATTACACGTTTTCTAAAGTAAATGTTCCAAGGAAAGAGAGTCCAAGTGTCCTAGAGGCAGGAAGAAGCCTGTCTAAAGTTTAGTCAAGGTGAGGAAAATGTGAGGACTGTCTTGGAAGTTGTCCTAAGGGCATACTAAAGTGGAGAAACAGTCATTCAGGAAAATGTACTCTCAGTGAGGACAGGGGAAGCCTGTGACATTTGAGCCCGACACTGCTTCACTGCTCCCGTCAAGCTCCATGTTACTTACAGAAGTTCTATCTTGGCACATACAGCCAAGGAGATGGGCTGCTTCTCTCCCAGTTTCAGTCTGGGCTATGGTTTCACTGTGGAAGGGGCAGGCTGCCTTGTGATGTAGACAGTCCATTTCCAACAACCATGTAACTTTGGAAAAGACTCTAAGCTCCAGGGGAGAATAAGGAGCACCCACCACCATGATTGTAGCCTTGGGAGGTCCTGAGAGCCTTGTTAGGCCATGCCTGACATCTGACCCATGGAAATTGTTAGATAATAAATGTGTGTTGTTTTAAGCCCCTAAAAATGTGATAATTTTGTGGTGCTCTCTGACCTACTACATCACTCCTTCTTTTATGTCCATGTGACAGATCAGGCATCTGCAACTCAAAAAAGGAGCTCGCCAAAAGTCATATAGTTAACAAGAAGGGCCAGAATGGGGGTGGGTGTGGGAAGAGTGTTCCTTTTCTTCCAATCTGAGGATTTCCTGGTTTTCCAAACAGTCTCACAACTGCGTGACTTCCTACTGATTCTTGCAAAAACTTGGTGTGGTGGCAAAGTAAGGGCTGCTATTGTGAGTATCAAAGGGTTGACAGTTGAGAGAAGTGAGGCTCCTAGAGGCTTGGGGACTCATCTAAGGCAGCATCTCTAGCTCTAATATGGTTACCTCCACCATCTTCCTCATCGCAATTCTTTTGTTGGGATTAGGAATGTGGGGTTTGGTTGAGCAGTGAAAAAGCAGTCTTGGAAATCTATACAATTCTGACTTCTGAAGGCAACTGACACCACCACTGGGGATAATGATTGCTCAAACCAATTTTGGATAGGAAGATGATAGGTTTCTACATACGGAAAATTCAAAAAATAACTTCTTCTTAATCTCCTGCATAAATTTCATCAACATCTCCTTTGTCACTGAGAAGAGTCTAAAGAAGAAAAAGAAAAAACTCACAACGTTATGTGTATTTAATTTAGATTTTATGAGCTTCTGATTTGCCCTGCTTTAAGTCAGAAGAGCTAGGAGGAGCTCTGCTGTTCTTGCCAGCACATTTGGTAAAATGAATTTTAAAAGACATAACAGGTCTTGTACCTAATTGAATGAGTGCATTTGAAGAGATTGAGCTGATGAGCCTATGCAAGAAGACAGACCTGGGGCGAATCCTAACTCTCTCTCTGAGTGGTAGAGTGAGCAAGTGGCTTAACCATTACTGAGCCCTGTTAGAAAATGAGGGAAATAATAACTACCACATAGTTGGGTGGAGGTTTATGTGAGACGTTATTTGGTAAATATTTGTTTAGCTGAACTATATGTATTTAGCACAACTTAATACAAAACATATTTCTTATCAATATTAATTATGCTTTTTATATGTTCTTCTGCCCAGAATACTTTATCTGTTTATAAAATCAGAATTTTTTATTCTTTCTTCCTCGAAATTGCTCCTACTCCAGTGTTCACTGTTCCAGTCAATGAATCAATGCAGATCTAGATGCTCAAGCCCAAAGCCCAGAAGACCTTTCCTACCTCTCTCTGCTCACTGGTCCACAGTCATTGCTTTATTAAGTCCTCTGACACCTCAATCACAACAAATCCCAAATTCAGCAACTCCTCACCATTTTCATGGGTCTATCCTAGTTCAAACCACCATCATTGTTGGTTTGACTCAATGCCAGAGTCTCTCAATGATTCTCTCCACCTTCCTGCTTGACCTATTCACTCATTTTCCCGAAGCAGTCATATGTATCAACTCCCTCTTTAAAACTGCCAATGAGGCGAGGTGCAGTGGCTCACGCCTGTAATCTCAGCACTTTGGGAGGCTGAGGTGGGCGGATCACGAGGTCAGGACATCAAGACCATCCTGGTTAACACAGTGAAACTCCATCTCTACTAAAAATACAAAAAATTAGCCGGGCATTGTGGCGCATGCCTATCATCCCAGCTACTCAGGAGGCTGAGGCAGGAGAATAGTTTGAACCTGGGAGGCAGAGGTTGTAGTGAGCCGAGATTGTGCCATTGCACTCCAGCCTGGCGACAGAGCGAGACTCCGTCTCAAAAAAACAAAAACAAAAACAAAAAAACAAAAACAAACAAAAAAACCCCCAACCCCCAATGACTTTATATTTTAGTTGGAATAAAGTCCCTTATCCTGGCTTTTTGGATCATATTTGGCCTGGTCCTTGTGCACTACTGTGACCTCTTCTGACCCTTCCTGGCTTTCCTCTCCGCTACACAGAACACACCCACACCATTCCCACCCCAGAGCCTTTGCCTGGAACACGAGAATGATTTTAGGGCAGGCTCCTCTGACCACCCACCCTAAAGTTATTCTCTGTGCCCCTGGGATTATTCTCTGTCTAGCACTAATAATCACACGAATGTTGTGGTTTATTTTTTAATCACTGTCCTTCTCTTCCAACTAGAATGTAAATTTTATCAAAGCCAGCATCTTATCTGTTTTGTTCATCTCTATCCAAGGCATTTAAAAAGGTACACAGCATTGAATAGACATAGAATAAATACATATTTATAGAATAACTTGTCTGCCCTCAAAAGTGGAGCCAGACTATTTTTTTTCTTTCTTTTTTTTTTTTTTTTGAGATGGAGTCTCACTCTCTTACCAGGTTGGAGTGCAGTAGTGCGATGATCTTGGCTCACTGCAAGCTTTGCCTCCCAGGTTCAAGCGATTCTCCTGCCTCAGTCTCCTGAGTAGCTGGGACTACAGGTGTATGCCACCATGCCTAGCTAATTTTTGTATTTTTAGTAGAGACGGGGTTTCATCATGTTGGCCAGGATGGTCTTGATCTCTTGACCTCGTGATCTGCCTGCCTCGGCCTCCCAAAGTGCTGGGATTACAGGCGTGAGCCACTGAGCCCGGCCTGGAGCCAGACTTTAACATTGCTACAACACACTCTAAGATGCTCTAAGGTGTGCCTGAGCCACCTCTTTATGTTCTCATTTAATGTGGTGTCTGAACAAGGTTAATCTCTGAGATTTGTATTAAAAATATATGTGTCTCTGCAATTATACTTTTCTCCACTAGAGGAAAGCCTATGGCTTTTTAAAATTTGTCCTTTAAGGGGCTTTGCACAATGCCCCAAACAGTGCAGGCCAGCTATTTGAGCTGGATAAGATATAATGCACAAGGGTCTCTAAACATCCATGAAATAAATTGTTTTATATCATTTGGCCCCTTGCCTGCAGAAGTCAGAAATTAAAACAAAGCTATTCAAAGCAAAAAACAAATAAAAAAACTTAATGTTCTCTATTGAATAATGTTTCTTCTTGAAAAATGCGATCACAGCAATAAAGTGTTCAAGCCAAATAAGCACATTATTTGTGTACACATTTTGCATTAATAGCAAATCAGTCACTCCAAGCCCCTATTGAATACACGTTAACAAATATTTAAAGACTGTCAGTTTGAATAGCACCAAATAATTGCCCTCTTTAGTGCATCTCCTTTTCTGCACCCAGCTGACTCCTCCTTTCCGTCTCTAGGTGGGGCCACGAGGCCCTGACCTCCCATTGCCCTCCTGGAAAGACCAAGTCTATTGCTACTTTCCAGGAGTAACCCTATCCTGCAGCAAGAGCTATGTAACCAGCTGGCCTACCTTTAATACAGTGGTTCCCAAACTTGCTGGAAGATAAGAATCACTGGGTGAGATTATTAAAAACACATGCTCCTGGCCTTTGTAAACATCCAACATAAGATCATAGCTTTATCTCCTTCACCAAGCAACTGAGTTCAATGAAAACCATCCTTTCTTCTAACCAAGTAATTCTCAAACCTGACTGTACGTTAAAATCATCATGAGGGAGCTGGTAAAAACCCTGATGGCTTCTCCTCAGCCCAAATCAATTCGATCAGAATGTCCCATGTACCGTATGTTTTCAAATGTCCACCCACCTGTGCAGCAGGGTTGGCAATCACCGTGTCTGACCCTGATGTGATACTTCAAGCCTGATAGCTGTTTTCAATCATTCATTAATTCACTTATTCATACTTTCATTTATTCACTCATTCATAACTTCATATGCAGATACTATTAAAAATGTATCTGTGAGACCTCAGACATGTGACTTACCCCCTCTAAGTTTCAGTTGCCTCATGTAGACTTTGGGGACAAAGACAATCACCTACATTGCTAAATTGTTGTGAGAGTTTGTTGAGATAAAATATGAAAAGCAGTTTGTGAATAATAAGTGCTCAATAAATGATGGTTATGAAATTATTCATTTATTCTACAAAACATATGTGGAGCACCCTCTAGGTGCCAGGCTCTCTGTTCAGCTCTGTGCTTATTGCAAACCTAAAATTCTCAAACAATACATTCCATGGTCGTCAGCATCCTCAAATTTGTAAATATCAAGACAGATGACCACATCTCCCAGAAAATGTCATACATTACAACTGAGAAGAGTGACCCATTCCAACCATCCGATGATACTCTTAACTAGGAGAAGCACTCTCAGAAAAATATGGATGGTTTCAGATTCTGCCTGGAAAAGTACCTTTCTCTCTTCTGTTTCATGGACATGTCTTTGTCACCTCCTGACTTCCTTGCAGATATCTTCCCTTAGAGAATGAAGAGTGGGCGATGGCCCCACATCACCAGTTGGCCACATTCTGGAAGTTTTCTTCGGCAATTTCTCTTAAGATTCTTCTGTGTCTGAAATGTTTACTTGAATAGTTTCACAATCAGTATTTGTGGATTTAGTCAACAAGGGAACTTAGCCTCTGTCAAATCTGTTTCTCCCTGTAGTTAACAGTTTTCTCTCCTAACTCTCTGGCCCTACACGGATTTTGACTTCTATTTTTGTCAAGTGTGGAGAGGCAGGTGACTGGCCACTTGGCCCTTCTCCACTGGACCTCTGAGTGTCTGCCTCAATGCTGAAAACACCAATTCCCCCCCAGGTGTCTCTTGGGAAATGCTGTCTATGAAAAGTGAAGAAATCATGCTGGCTGCTTCTACTTAGACTTGATGTCTTTCTTAACACACGTTCTGTATTTCTCTTAATTTTTACAAATCTATACATTGTGGTACGCCTATTCTCAAGAACTCCAAACTCTGCCCACAATAGTCAGCAGTTGATTGGCCCTGCGGGGGTTCCTGTGTACTCCCTGGGCATCCTGCAGACACATGGAGAGGGGGATGCTACCTGGTGGGGCTGTGTTCACTATTAGCTACAGTGACTCTCCCACCCTCCAGGCACCGTGTTTGTTCCAAGGCAAGAATTTAGTTATCCCCTCATTCATTCACCCATTAAAAAAAATCTTTACCGAGAATCTCTTCAGTGGCACGTACTGTGACAGGTACAGGAGATAGTAAATCAGTCAGGAGCACTGCCTTAAAGGAACTTGGAGTCATATAGAGAAGATAAATATGGGATAAGATAAATTGCAGTGCAGTGCGATGAAAACAAAGTAGAATGATGTTAAAGGTGAAAAATGGTGCAGTAGGAGAGGTAGGACAGGCTGTCTGGGGCAAGGAGGAACATCTCAAAGAGGTGATGCTCCAGTGTTGAATGCTTTATTAGGTCTCAACACGGAGAAAATAAAACATTCCAGGAAAAGAAGTTGTCTTTGCAAGCACTGCCCTTAGTGTTCATTCACTCACTCATTCAACAGTTATTTATTGAACAGCAGGAATGAACAAAACAGAAAAGAATAATTTCCTGTTCTCATGGAATATACATACTCATAACGTTTCAGATGTTATAACTAGATTGAAATGATTGAAGAACAACATATGAGAAGGCAAAGGTATTAGATGGAGCTGACACCTCGAGAGAGGGATCACAGAAGGGTTTGAGTGACAGCTTTGGCATTTTGGTGCCATTTTGTATAACAGGATTCTTCAACCTTGGTACTACGGAGAGACTTAACTGGATAATTCTTCCTTTCTTCCTTGTGGGAGCTGTCCTGTGCACTGTAGAGTATTTAGCAGCATTTCTGGCTTCTACCCACTAGATGTCAGTAGCAACCTCTCCCCAATTTGTGACAACCAAAAACATCTCCAGACATTACCAGATGTAACCTGGGGGACAAAATTGCTCCCATAGAGAAACACTGCTGTAGAGTAGACCAATGAGAAATTTTAACAAGTGAAGAAACAACAGTATGTTGATCCTCCTTGTTCTGGGCCTCAGAACAGAGAACATCATTCCTCATTGCCTTTCGGATGGAGTTTCATGGGTGAAGCAGAATTTGTAAGAAACAAATGAAAAGCAGAAACACTTTGCAGGTGCATTTATGGGCCTTTAGAGGCCTATCCTTCATCAGGATGCTTTCTAAGGAGTTGAAAAATTACAGCAATCTCTTATAACTGTGGCTTTATCTTCACGAAACGACAAAATATAGCCTCAGTCTTAAGGGCTAAAACATAGATGTATAATGTAGTACAAAATTATCCATGACTTTCAAGTTCTTTTAATGATATGATTCGTGATGGTTAGGACTTTAGCCTTGAGGTTTCATTCCTCTCTGATGTCAGTGAATGCCAATCAGCTTAATTGTTCCATTTAGCATCCTATTACTTTCCACTGGGAGCCCACATAGTGCTTATCTCCTTAATTAACTGGGAAGATGAATCTAGTTTGAAAATAGGGTAACTCAGGTACACCCAAGTCTTCCATTACCACCAAAACTTTAGCAATACCAGCTTAGAACTCCTTCCTGAGAAAGAAAGCTATGTGGCCGACTTCCCACTCGACCTTATACCTTGGAGGGCTCCAAAGCATCTTCAATTCAGCACATGCCAAGCTCTCTTCCTGATCTTCCATCTTTCTGATTTACCTCCTCTAGCTCTCCCAGTCTCAGTAAATGATACCATTATCCATCCAGATTCTGAAGCTGAAGAGCCTCAGAATCACTCTTGACAACCCCCTTTTCATTTTCCATGTCCCCTCTCTCACAAGGACTGCTATTACCTCCTTAACATCCCTCGAATCAATGACCACATCTCCTCACATCCTTTGGCTGCCCACTGTGTTCTCAGTACCTAGCCTGGTGTTTGGCATGAGGTAAGTCTTAGCAAATATTCAATGAATCAGTGAATGAAAGACCAGACTCATCTCTCTCTGCAAACGGCACCACACATTGGTTATGTCTTTAAGTTGAAAAGAGATAGAAAAACAGGTGAATGGGATTCAGGATCTCCAATTTTCAATCAACACTCAATCAGCCACCAGTGTTTCTGAAGATGTATATGCCAAGTGGATGTACCTGATTGTTCCAGCCTTGGCTACTTTCCCACATGCTTTTAAGAACCATCTAATCATGTTGCACTGGCTGGTGTGGGTGTGTACCAGGTGGACTCCACTGTAGCTCTGGCCTATGATCTGGATGAAAATCACAATTTTTCACAGGCCTTAGCTGTGCCCCAGGACTCCCATATCATCCAGTCATGAGGAAAAACAAGTGAGATAATCTAATCAAATAGATAAGAGGTTGTCATGCCATGATTATGCCAAATGTCATGCCCAGTGTTAGGTTCCAGGCCATGCTGAGTTCCGAAGAGAGTGGGTGGATGGGTGGCAGATAGCTAAAAGAACACTCAGGTTGTGTGTCGGTGGGGGGCTGTATGCAGTGTAGGCAGGTGAAAGATGGTTTTATTTAGCTGCTCTCTCATCAGCAGCTCTCTCACACAGTCTGTTTCTGTCTTAGCTGTCTGCTCCCTTCTCAGCAGCCGGCTCTGCAGCTCCTGCAGCTCCCATACACAGCTGCTTGGCCAGCTCTCCCTACAGGGTCAGCAGTTTAACTCTTTCTCTCTCCAAGTATGAACCACTGTGCCTGAGCCATGTCACGCCATGCCATATATACTGCATCAACAGGGCAGTTATACCTTTTTCAAACAATAGTGGCTCTGAGCCACATATGAGATTATACAAACAGGTTATATACCAAGTGGAGATATGTGCCTGCACTCCAAACTCACTGAGTGATTTACTTTAGCCTATCCTTTAGCCTATTCTTTACTTTACTTTAGCCTATTCTTGACCAAAGCACATCCACGTACCTTACAGAGTTTGAGTAGTAATCTGAATCCGAAAAGGTTAGGACCATAGAAATAGCATTTGAGGATGAAGTGCATGTTCCCTTGACTCCCAGAGATGCAAGAACCATTGAGAAAGGGGCAGGGCTGACCCTGCACACCCCCACCCATGCCCTTTGGTAGGGCATGTACTGGGTGGGGGTAAAAAGTTTTGGATGATCATAGAAGTTTATCAGGGCACGGTGAGGGAAGGACAGGTGTGCCCAGTAATAATCCATGACTTCCCTTAGGCATGTTATCATGCTCTGCCTATGGCTAGGATCACCCAGATCTGCAAACTGACTATTCCCTGATAAAGCCCAAGATTTTATCTGTCTCCTACCCCAACACAACAAAAGCCCCATTTGCAAGTTACTTTGCTCCCAGTAACATCACTGAGGAATCACATCCTTGTTCCTTGATAAGATGTGGCTGTGCCCCCACCCAAATCTCATCTTGAATTGTAATCTCCATAATCCCCGCACATCATGGGAGACACCTGGTGGAAGGTAATTGAATAATGGGAGGATTTCCCACGTTGTTCTCGTGATAGCGAGTGAGTTTTCATGAGATCTGATGGTTTTATAAGCGTCTGGCATTTCCCCTGCTGGCACTCGTCCTTTCTCCTGCCTCCCTGTGGAGAGGTGTCTTCCACCATGATTGTAAGTTACCTGAGGCCTCCCCAGCAATGTGGAACTGTGAGTCCATTAAACCTCTTTCTTTTATAAATTACCTAGTCTTGGGTATTTCTTCATAGCAGTGTGAGAATGGACTAACACATTCCTTATTGAAGTTTCTACTTCTGGAGCTTTGGTTTGTATGGTGTGTAGTGGTGAGAGCAGTTTAAATATCTCCTTTGGTTATTGGAGTTTACACCAACATCTCTTCTTCTGACCCCTTTAACTCCTAGACCTAGGATAAGCTGCAAAGAGAGAAAACTGAGTGTTGGTAATATACAATTAAATCAAACAGAATCCAATTCCAAAAAGCCAACACTTCTGAGCACAGCCTCTGTGCAGGAGGAGCACTGAGACAGTCACTGAAGTTGGCATCAAGATGAGCAGATGATATGATGTTGTGCTCCCTTCTCTGGGAACTCAATGCTCATTACTGAGAACCATGCACAGGGAACCACCCTGGTAATGGGGAGGCCACAAGAGGTTTCTGGCTAAGTCACAGATGACAGTTTAGGACAGGATTTCTCAACCTCAGCACTACTGGCGTTTTGGACTGGATTATTTTTTGCTGTGGGAGTCTGTCCTGCACATTACAGGATGTCTAGCAGTGTTACTGACTTCTGCCCACAAGTTGACCTGTCCCAATTGTGACAACCAGAAACGTCTTTAAATATGCTAAATGTCTTAATCCATCTTGGATTGAGAACCACTGGGCTCAGATGAGGTTAATTCTAGCTGAGATAAAAAATATCGATTTGGACTTGACTTAGAAAGCAGTGATTTATTTCTACAGGCACATCATGAAGAGAAGAGCACCTCTGGGAGGGGACATTTGTTGAGCAAAGGCCTGGAGGACAGGGACTGGAGAGTTTGTGCTGGGAAAGTGCCTGGTATGATTTGAAGGGATGGTGCTTTGGTTCAGGAATCCTTGGGTCCGAATGTGAAGAGGTAGAAACACAACGTTCATGACTCCGGATTTCATTCAATACCACAACTGGACAGATACAATTTTTATTTTCCAATTTTCCCAGGAAAGTAATCCAAGTTATGCAGAGGTTAACCTATCCCAAGGTTAGGTCCTATCCCAAGGCATTCTCCTGCATCTCCTCTGTCCGGGAATAAAATGATTGCCTTTGAGGGGAGCATCTGAGGTTTTGGATCACCTGGTTGTCTACTCAGGTTACTGAAAAGTGAGGGGACCCCCAAAAAGCTAAATGATATATGATGTGACAAAATGGCAAAGGTCTCCTATGTTTTTCATGCATACATAATTTGGAGAAAAGAACATTTTCCCAATGTCCTGTGGTGCCATCTCGGCTCACTGCAACCTCTGCCTCCTGGGTTCAAGCGATTCTCCTGCCTCAGCTTCCTGAGTATCTGGGACTACAGGCACATGCCACCACGCTTGGCTAATTTTTTTTTTTTTTTTTGTAGTTCTAGTAGAGACGAGGTTTCACTGTATTAGCCAGGGTGGTCTCTATCTTCTGACCTGGTGATCCGCCCACCTCGGCCTCCCAAAGTGTTGGGATTACAGGCGTGAGTCACTGCGCCGGACTGGGAAAAAGGACTTTGATGGAATGGGAAAGAGTCCCAAAACCCTCACTGGCATCCCCCAGCTGCTGTGGAACAGACACTTAGAGGTAGAAAAAAGTTGGGAGGGAAAAGGCAGACTCCTTTTCACAAAGCTTATTTTACCGAATGTCTCCATAGGCTGTACATGCTGCTGACTGTCTAATGAGGCACAGATTGAAAATGGCTAAAGACTCTTGTAGTGAAACCAGGGTGATGATGCCCAGAGGCACTCTGAGGAAATTCCTCTAATTGCAATTTTAGTTATCATCAACATGGTCCCATACTTCAGGGATAACTGCCAGAGAGCTGTTCTTACTTTCTCTCTCCAATCTCCAGGTCTTTTAGAAAAACAGGAAACCTGGAGCCATCACCAACTTTAAGACCAAGGATAGGCCTGCTTTTCTTTGGAAGTTTAGCATCACACCATTTTACAGAGACAATAATGTGTGGCAGGCTTTGGATAAAATGATTCCCGCATGCACTTTGCTAATATTACTAATATAATAATCACTATTAACATTGATTGCTTACTACATGCCAGATATTGTCATAAATATTTAATATGCATTAATAATCCTATTTAACATTTGGGGGTGTATTTAGTGTCAGACACTATGATACATACTATATACCTTAAATTAACTAAATTTTTAAAATAATTATGTGGGATGAATATTATTGTCAGACTATGTACAGGTAAAATACAGGCTTGGAGATGTTAAATGACTTGCTCAAAGTCACAGCTATCTTGAGAAAAAGTAAAAATTCAATTTTTGTTTAAACCTTGTGCTGTTAATCCCTGAAAGCTGCTTGAGAGTGACCAAGTGCTTTGAAGCAGCAGTGTCTGACACTTAACGAATGCACAAGCCATAGGCTCAATGAAGTTTTACGATTTTTTTTTTTTTTGTAAAAAACTTTTTACAACTTTGACACAAATACACTAAACCTAAATCGAAAAATAGAACAGAAACTCCTGTCTCTTCCCATCACTATAAACTCCTGAGGCAATTACGGTCCCAATGCCTGTTACCATTGATTATTTTTGCCTGATTTTACACTTCCCCTTATTACTCCTTCTTTGTTTGGATTCCTTCTCTCAACATCATTTTTGTAAAATTCATCCCTATTGTGTATTGTGGAAAACCAATCATTCTTACCACATTCCACTGCATGAATATATGCCCATTTTACTTATCTATCTTCAGACGTACATTCTGGTTGTTTCCACATTTGAGTGTTAGGAGCAGTGTTGCTATGAACACTTTTGTACATGACTTTTGGTGCACTTATGTGTACATTTCTGTAGGTATATACTAGGCATGAAATGATTGCATAAAGGGTATGTATATTTTCACCTTTGTAGACACTGCCAACAGTTTTTCGAAGTGGTTGTACCGATTTGCACCACTTGTATTCGCATATGAAGGTTCGAGTTACGCCATTACTTTACAACAGTTGACATTGTCAGTCTTTTAAAACTGTAGATATTCTAGCAATTGGGTAATGATATCTCATTATGGTTTAAATTTGAATTTCTCTGATCACTAAACAAATTGAATATATTTTCCTGTATTCATGGATCACTTTAATATTCTCTTTTTTATTTTGCATCTTTTAAAATTGTGTTTACATATTTCTCATTGTAATGAGATTCCTCATGAGATTCTTACATGTCATCTTTGTAGATTTTATACTTGTTCTGGGATTTGTATTATCCTAATGACGTTTTTTGATAAAGTTCAATTTATCAAACATATTTTATTGTTGTAGCTTATTGTGTTCTATTTGAAAAATCTTTATCCTATTCCAATGCTGTGAAGGTATTCTACTGTTTTCTTCTAAACTTATGCATTTCACTTTCACAATAAACTTCTAAGTTTATCCTAAATTAATTTATTTTAGTCCTAAGGTAGAAATAAAAATTCTTTTTTCCACTTAATATCTTCTGACAGAATTATTTATTTAAAAATTCATTTTCCCCCTTCTTTCTTAGTGTATCTTTTACATGAATCAAATTATCATAAATGTGGATGTCTGTTTTTGAACTCTATTTTGTTCTATAGTTTATACTCGCACAAATAACACAATATTATAATCACTGTGACTTTATAATGTCTTACTCTCTGCTAATAAGTCATCCAACCTTGTTTCTGTTTATGTGTAGCTCTTACTGTTCCTTTGCATGCTTGTACATATTTTAGAATTAGCTTATTCATTTTCATTGAAAACAAAACCAAAAATATCAGGAGATGATTAGGATCGCCCTAAATCCGTTGTCCAAATTAGGTAAAATTGGCATATTTATAATAGTGATTCTTCTAGTCCATTAACAGAATATATTTCCTCCTTTATTTGTTTTATTTAATTCTTCTCCTCTGTGTTTTGTAGCATTGTGAAAGATGTCTTGTATGCCATTTATTGGATTTATTACTATTTGACATTTTAGTGCTATTTTAAATGGCATTTTAAAATGCATTATTGATATAATTTTGATGGACTATAGAAATACAATTGAGTTTTTTATATTAATCTGCCTTCGGCAACTTGTTAAATTCATTTATTAATTTTAAAGGGTAGCTGTCAACATCCTTGTTTTTATTTTTGTAATTACATAATCTGCAAATAGCAACACTTTGTTTCTTCCTTTTCAATTCATAGATTTCCCATTTTAATACTTTTTTTTGCATGGGATACACAATATTTTGTAGATAATATTTATAAAGAAAAGTTGTTTTTATTGACTATAAATTTGTTTCTGTTCAAATGGTGTTGACATTTATAAAATGATTTTTCTCCATCTACTGTGATAATATAGTTTGTATTTATTGTGTTAATATTATAAATTATATTAATTTTCAATTGCTAAGAGTTTCCTGAAATAAGCTTAACAAGATTGAAAAATAGTATATCCTCATTTTACTATGTGTCAATTAGATATCAATTTTACATTAATAACTCATTGAAGATTTTTGGATTCATGTTTATAAGAGGAATTGGCTAAGACTTTTTGTTTTGTTTTGTTTTGTTTTGTTATTTTCCTTTCAAGCTTCCATATCAAAGTTTTGCTGGGGCCTCATAATGCAAGTTGAGAATTTTTCTTTTTTTCTCATTATCTGGGAAAAGAAAAGAAAACATTGCATCACATTAATGTTGTGGTTTTTTTTTTCTACAAATACTTCTAAGAGAGCAAGGGTCAAGCCATTTATTCCTGAAGATCTTTTCCTGTGCATTTTTCAAGTATTTAATGTATATGATTATTCAGATTTTTGTTTCAGTTTCAGAAAAGATGTGTTTTTATAGCAATTCATCTATTTTATCAGAATTTTAAAATGTTTGACTTATATATGTTAATGTTATTCATATTTTGTGTATTTTAATTTCTATAGGATCTGGAATGCTGTGTCCTTTTATCATCCTTTGTATTCTCTTAAATGTTCTCTGTTTCTTACTTCGAAGGTATAACTTTGTTCATGAAGTTTCTTATTATAGTGCTCATCTATAAAGATGTTACCTCTTTTATTCCTGATATTTGCAACTTGTGTATTCTTTATTTTATTCTTATTTACTCTGGCTAATGATTTAGCATTTTATCGAGCTTTTCAAAGAACTACCTTTTTTCCCATTGTTTTTCAATGTTTCTTTTTGCAATTTTATTGATTTCTGCCCTTCATTATTTTATTTCTCTACTTAATTATTCTTTCAGTTTTTTAGAGTAGAAGCCTAGATCACTGATTTGAGAATGATCTTCTTTTCTAATATAAAAATTTAATGCTGTAAATGTCTGTTTAAACATTGCTTTAGCTGCATCCTACATGTTTTACTGTCATATTTTAATTGCAACTTTAAACATTTTTTAATTGTCCTTCTCACTTTTTATTTGATCCCTGAATTATTTATAAGTGTGTTGTTAAGTTTTCAAATTTTTCCGTTTTTTAAAAATTTTAAATTTTCATGGGTACTGATTTGATTTGGCTCTGTATCCCCACCAAAATCTTATCTGGAATTGTAATCTTCACAAGTCTCCAGAAGGGCCTGGTGGAAGGTGATCTAAACTGGGGGGGTGCTTGTCATTTGTCCCTTGCTGTTGTTGTGATAGTGAGTGAGTTCTCATGAGATCTGGTTGTTTGAAACTATGTGGCACTTCTCCTTCACCTCACCTCTCCCACCGACTCCTGTCTCTGCCCTGCTCCACCATGGCAAGACCTGCTTTCTTCCCTTTTCCTTCGTCATGATTGTAAGTTTCCTGAGGCCTCTTAATCATGCTTTCTGTTAAGCCTAAAGACCTGTGAGTCAATTAAACCTCTTTTTTTTTTCTTCGTAAATTACCCAGTCTCAGGTAGTTTTTTAAGACAGTATGAAAATGGACTACTATAGCAAATTGGTACCATGAGAGTGGGGCACTGCTATAAAGATACCCAAAAATGTGGAAGTGATTTTGGAACTGAGTAACAGGTAGAGATTGGAACAGTTTGGAGGGCTCAGAAGATAGAAAGAGGTGGGAAAGTTTGAAACTTCCTAGAGACTTGTAACATGGTTTTGACTAAAATGCTGATAGTGATATGGACACTGAAGTCCAGGCTGAGGTGGTCTCAGATGGCGATGAGGAACTTACTGGGAACTGGAACGAAGATCACTCTTGCTATGCTTTAGCAAAGAGACTGGTGGCATTGTGTCCCTGATCTAGGGAATCTGTGGAACTTTGAACTTGAGAGAGATAATTTAGGGTATCTGGCAGAAATTTGTAAGCAGCAAAGCATTCAAGAAATTTTGCTGAAATTGCACAGTCCTCTGCATTCACAAAATGATTACTTGAAACTGGAACTTTTGTTTAAAAGGGAAGCAGTGCATAAAAGTTTGGAGCCTGACCATGTGGTAGAAAAGAAAAGCCCATTTTCTGGGGAGAAATTCAAACCAGTTGCAAAAATTTGCATAAGTAATGAGGAGTTGAATGTTCATATCCAAGACAATGGGGAAAATGACTCTAGGACATGTCACAGACCTTCCTGGCAGCACCTCCCATCAGAGGCCCAGAGGCCTAGGAGGGAAAAATGGTTCTGGGGGCCAGGTCCAAAGTCCAGCTGCTCTGTGCAGCCTCAGGACATGATGCCCTGCAGCCCAGCCACTTCAGCTGTGGCTAAAGGGGCCAGGATGCAGCCCAGGCCATGGCTTCCTAGGATGGAAGCCCCAAGCTTTGGCAGTCTTCCACATGGTGTTGAGTCTGTGGGTATATAGATGTTAAGAGTTGAGGTTTGAGAACCTCTGCCTAGATTTCAGAGGATGTATAGAAACACCTGGATGTCCAGGCAGATGTCTGCTGCAGGGGTGACACCCTCATGGAGAACCTCTGCTAAGGCAGTATGAAAGGCAAATGTGGGGTTGGAGCCCCCAACAGTGTCCCCACTGTGGCATTGCCTAGTGGAACTGTGAGAAGAGGGCTACTGTCCTCAAGAACCCAGAATGGTAGATCCACCAACAGCTTGCACTGTGCACCTGGAAAAGCTGCAGGCACTCAATGCCAGCCGTGAAAGCAGCTGCAGGGGCTATACCCTGCAGAGCTAAAGGGGTGGAGCTGCCCAAGGCCTTGGGAGCCCATCCCGTGAATCAGTGTGTCCTGAATGTGAAACATGTAGTTAGAGGAGATTATTTTGGAGCTTTAAAATTTAATGATTGCCATGCTGGGTTTCAGCCTTGCATGGGGCTTGTAGCCCCTTTGTTCTGGCCAATTTCCCTGCATCAGATTTGTTTTATTTAAAGTTTGCAATGTATATCTTATCCCATGCTTTACTTGTAACCTATACACAACATTATGTTTAAGGTATTATTTTTTGTTTTTGTTTGTGTTTATGTATGTTTGAGATGATATGTAGTTTGGCTTTGTTGCTATCTAAACTGAAAGTATCTGCCTTTTAATTGATATATTTAGAGCATTTACATTTAATATAATTATGGGTATATTTGATTTTAAATATACCATCTTGCTAGTTGTTGTTTTGTATTTGCTTCATCTGCTTTTTGTTTTTTGTTTTTCATTTTTCTGTTTTTTAATTAATCAGATATATTTATAACTTTATTTTATCTCCATTATTGGCACATTCTATCTACCTACCTACCTACCTATCTATCTATCTATCTACCTACGTACCTGCCTACCTACCTACCTACCTACCGTTGATTTTTAACGGTTATCCTACAGTTTTAAAATACTTTTTTAATTCATTATGGCCTATTTTTAAAAGATCCAGGAATCTGACTACTGTGTATATATCTAAAATAAAGTAAACCATTATTTAGAAAGATATTTGAATTCTTATGTTTGTTTTCTACAGCACTATTCACAGTAGCCAAAATATGGTTTCAGACTAAGCGCCATCAACAGATGAATGGATAAAGAAAATATGGTACATATGCAGAATGGAATATTATTAAGCCATAAAGTAAATGAAATCCTGTCATTTGCAGTAATATGGATGGAACTGTAGGTCATTATGTTAAGTGAAATAAGCCAGACACAGAAAGACAAATATTACATGTTCTGACTACCTGGGGGAGCTAAAAATGTAGATCTCAAAAAGAGAATAGATTGGTGGTTACCAGAAGCTCAAAAGGGTGGGAATGGGGAGTGGGGGAGTGAAGAGAAGTTAACTAATGGATATACAAATGAAGTTAGATAAGAGAAAAAAGACTTAGTGTTCAATAGATTGGTAGAGTGATCACAGTTAACAATAATCTGTTTTATATTTCAAAATAGTTAGGAGCAAATAATCTGAATGTTTCCAGCATAAAGAAAAGAAAAATGCTTAAGGTGATGGATATCTCAATTACTCCAATTTGATCACATTATGTGAATATATCAAAATATCATATGTGCCTAGAAAATATATACATCTGTTATATATCAATAAAAATAATATAAAATTTCATGTAAAATGTTGAAAGCTTATAGTCTTATAAGAATATAATTTCAATCACCTCTGTCTTTTGTTCTATTTTTGCAATACATTTCTCTTTACATATGTTCTAAAGCTATAATCCATGTGTACTATTTTTGCTTTCAATAATTATCCTTTAGAATCTTTTTAAAGGAGAGATGCTTTTATATTTATCTTCTTTCCAGGTCATTAGTTTCTTTATGTAAATCTAATTTTAGTCTTGTATCAAATTGTTTGTGCTTGAATATCTTTTTAAAAGATTCTTTGTAACAGAATTCTGCTAGTTTTAAGTTTTGTGAGATTTCGTTGATTTGTTTGAATTTTTCTTTATTTTTGAAAGGTATTTTTACTGGAGTTCGAATTTTGAACTGAGAGTTTTATTCTAAATGATAACTATCTATTTTCCCAAATATTTACCCATTTTCCATTCTTTTTGTCTTTTTTCTACATTTTTGTGTTTCCTTTTGGGTCATTTTACTTTTAATTAAATCATATCTTCTGGAATTCATTTAGTGTAAGTCTGATGGAAATTAAATTAATACTTTGTATGGAAAGTCTTTATTTTATCTCCTCCTTTGAGAATATTTTTATTGGATATATTATTTCAGTTTTTGTTTGTTTTCTTCCAGCATTTTGAAGACATGTTCTCTTGTCTTTTGGCTTTCATCATTTCTGATGATAAGTTCTATATCATTGATATTGTAGAGTCTTCAAAGTTATTGAATCAGTTCTTGTATTTTGTTTTTATTTTTTAAACTGAATGCTTACAAGATTACCGCCATGATTTACATTTACAAGACTACTACTTAAATAACCCCATTGTGATTTACTTGCTTTATTTATTTGCCTTGGGGCTTATAGTAATTCTAGAATTTCTGGCTTGAGTCATTTGTCAGTTTGGGACAACTCTTAGCCAATATCCCTTCAAATATTTATTCTCCCTTATATTATCATTCTTCCCTCTGGGTATTTATTTTACATGCACTGGATCTTTCTATTATGTTTTATGTATCTCTTGTGTTTTTATGTTTCTGTGCTTTCTGTCTCCTTTGCTCTCCATTTTTGAGGTATTCCTAACTGACCATCTTCCAGCTCATGAACATTCTTCGCAGCCATGCCCAACAAATTGTTTGACCCATCAGTTAAGCTGTACATTTTACTTATGAATTTTTCATTGTTAAGATTTTTATTTGATTTTTTGTACAGATTTCAAATTTCTAAAGGTTTTCATCAACATTATAATAAATTAAAGTCCGTGCTTGAGATCTCCAATATCTAAGTTACATATGCGTCCATTCTATTTTCTTTTTGTTTTTAGCATGAGTCCTGTTGAGTGTGTCTAAAATAATTGCTGAACATTGTGGAGGTTCTGCTTACTGGTATCTTTCTCTTGAGAGCATTTATCTTTGTGTACAGCAGTGGATCAGATCTCAGTCCACCCAAGGACTGAACAGATTTGAAACTGCTTAGTAGTCTTTGTAAGGTTTGCTCTTCCTCTGTTTTACCACTCCTAGAATTCAGTCCTCCAGAGTGCTAATTTAGAGTGAGGGATATTTCTTAGGGATCTTTCTTAGCGGGTCTTGAGTTGCAATTATTGTTTTTCCTCCATAGCGACATTTATAAAAAACTCGGTTCTCTTTTTCAGCTGCTTTCTGAGTGACTTCTTAGTCTCTTAGGCTGTTCAATTGGTTGGCAAATGCTTCAAGGGAAAAACTGGCAAATGATGTTCAGTTTAATTTTCTGCTTCACTGTCTGAGTTTTGCTTTTTAAGTGCTGGTTCTTGTAACCTTAAACCCTGGTATTTTTCTTCCCAGCCCAGTGAGATTACCTAAGGTCTGGCGGGTTCTCAGGCTTTTACGATCTATCCCTCTACCTAACTTCTTAGTTTTCTGCCTAAAGACAAGAATCACTAAATTTCTCAGCCAAAAAGCAACATGCAAATGTTGGGCTCAACTCAATGAGCTTCTGTATTCTCCTTTCCTCGATATTTGGCTCTTCACATTTTCGTTGTTGAGCAGCTCCTTAAAGTCTTCGAAAGATATGTTCTGTTGTTGTATTTTATCGTTTTTATACTTTTTTTGATGGAGACATGGTTTTGCTGTAACTTTCTCTAGCACAGATGGAAGTTAGGCATAGTTTATTAACCCATGGTGCTTGATATAATATGCAACATATAGTAGATAACTAATTTTATACATATGTATGTATTCAATTAATTTCCTCACTGTTTAGTAAGGGATGTACATCTAAACAAATACAATAAGACACAGCATGCTAACACTGTATGATAAGCATGTCCAAAATAGAGTTATGCCAAAGGGAGTAATGAACCACTCTACCAGAGGTTGTTGTTGGGTCCGAAATTCATAACAAAGGGAAAGGTATTGTGTCTGGATCTTAAAAGAAAAATGACGGTGCTCCAGTCAGACCAACGTGTGAAAGAAACGTCCCAGAAGACAGAGAAGTATGTGTAAAACTCCAAAGGTTTAATATGCCACTGTGCTTTAAGGAAGCTCTAATTTGGTCTGATTTTATCTTCTGTGGTGGGTTAATCAACAGCGAATTACTTGAACGATTTTTATTAGGGGAGTCATTGGTTCAAATGAA
This sequence comes from Papio anubis, assembly GCF_008728515.1. NCBI lineage: Eukaryota > Metazoa > Chordata > Mammalia > Primates > Cercopithecidae > Papio > Papio anubis. The sequence continues at coordinate 133,285,042 of NC_044983.1, read as the reverse complement.
TATGTCTAGAAAAATACTAGAAAGAAATACCTCAGAATTTGGCAGTAGTTATTGATAAGATAGAGTGTATGGGAGATTTATTTATGCACAGTTATGGGCTGCATAACAACGGTTTGATTAAAGATGGAGCACAAATATGATGGTGGTCCCATAAAATTATATTGGAGCTGAAAAATTCCTATCTCCTAGTGACTTCCTCGCCATCATAATGTTGTACCACACATGTCACACACATGTTTGTGATGATGCTGGTGAAAGTAAGCCTACTGTGTTGCCAGTCCTATGAAAGTATCATGCATACAATTATGTATGGTATATAATACTTGATCATGATAATAAGCAACTATATTGCTGGTTTATGTTTTTACTATACTGTATCATTTTTTAATCTATATTTTAGAGTGTACTCCTTCTAGTTACATATTAAAAAGTAAACTGTAAAACAGCCTCAGGCAGGTCCCTCAGGAGGTATTACAGAAGGCGGCGTTGTTACCTAAGAGATGACAGCTTCATGCATGTTATTGCCCCTGAACACCTTCCAGTGGGACAAGGTGTGAAGGCGGAAGACAGTGATGTGGATGATCCTGAGCCTGGGTGGGCCTCAGCTAGTGTGTGTTCGTGGCTTAGTTTTTAACAAAAGCATTTAAAAAGTTTCAAAAAATGATTTTGACAATAAATATGCTTGTAGAATAAGTATACAAAGAAAGAAAATGTAGCTTTACAGCTGCACAATGTATTTGTGTTTTCAGTGAAGTAGTATTACAAGAGCTAAAAAGTTAAAAAAAAAAAGTTGATAAAGTAAAAGTTACAGTAACCTAAGGTTAATTTATTGTCGAAGAGAAATCTTTATAAATGTAATGTAGCCTAAGTGTACAGCATTGATAAAGTCTACAGGAATGTACAGTAATGGTCCAGGCCTTCATGTTCACTTGGCATTTACTCCCTGACTCACCCAGACCAGCTTCCAATCCAGTAAGCCCCATTCATACTAAGTGCTTCATATGAGTGTACCATTTTTTATCTATTATATTTTTTACTGTATGTTTTCTATGTTTAAATAGACAAATGCTTATCATTGTGTTATCATTGCCTATAATATTCTGTACAGTAATATGCTATACATATTTGTAGCCTACATATTATATAACCTAGGTGTGTAGTCGGCTACAACATCCAGATTTGTGTAAATATACTCCGTGATGTTCTCACAATTACAATATTGGCTAATAGCACGTTTCTCAGAATGTATCCCTATTGTTAAGTGATGCATGACTGTTTTTGTGAATGTGCTAACATTTCTACAATGAATATATATAGCTCTTATAGTCAGGTAACTAGGGATATAGACATATGGAGTTCATTCAGTGGATAATTACTAGGGGATAGTTTCCACTGAATTAATTGAATGGAATTCCCAAATGTAAACTCTTATTTTAGGTCTAGAGTTCAGTTCATCACTGTGTTTTTTAACTTTTCAGAGAAAGAATATACTCTCAAATGCAGAAGTCTTTGTTTCACTGTGGCTTTTATTAATGGGCCACTCAGGCTTTCTTTACATAATTTTTTTGCCTTGACTCAACTCCTTTTAGGGTTGGCCATTTATAAAGACTACAGAAAAGAATTTCTCAGGGGGGAACTGCTGAATGGACTGAAAATTACTAGTGAGTCTCTTGGCTATGATTTGTTCAATACATTTCATCTTTATCATAATAAACACCTACACAGCATATTGTTTTCTTAGCAAATGCATTGTTCTAAAGGAAATGGAGAAGTCATTTCAGAAATACTTCATAGCCATAATGGGGGCAAATGTTTACGACTGGACCATAGAATGCTGTGTTGAAGGCAGTGCTTCTCAACCTTGCTGCTTTATCATGGCTTTTCTAACAAGACTTTTTAGACACTGTTTTTCTTACTATCCCCCCATAAAATTTCAGTCCCCCAGATATATCATGATGTATCTGTGTAGTGCAGTATGATTATTTGTGCTTTATACACAGAAGAACAGTTTTCTCCCCCTTCACCTATAACCAATTTCCATTCCATTAAGAATGATATTGATACTGAGAATAAATGACGGAAGGTTTACAGAATGGCACACCCAATGGAGAGGAAATATCATAATGGGCCAATGAGATTTTAAGGCATGAAGAGGAGATGAATAAGATCAAAAGAATAATGCTGTCCCTATGTGTTATCAGATAAAATAAGCTGAGGAAAATAAATAAAACCTTTATTTCTGTTTTTCTTCTTCTTCTTCTTCTTCCTCCTCTTCCTCTTCTTCTTCCTCTTCTTCTTCTTCCTCCTCCTCCTCTTCTTCTTCTTCTTCTTCTTCCTCTTCTTCCTCTTCTTCCTCCTCTTCCTCCTCCTCTTCCTCCTCTTCTTCTTCTTCCTCTTCTTCTTCTTCTTCCTCTTTCTCCTCTTTCTCCTCTTTCTCCTCTTTCTCCTCTTTCTCCTCTTCCTCCTCTTCCTCCTCTTCCTCCTCTTCTTCCTCCTCTTCTTCCTCCTCTTCTTCCTCTTCTTCTTCCTCTTCTTCTTCTTCTTCCTCTTCTTCTTCTTCTTCCTCTTCTTTTTCTTCTTCCTCTTCTTCTTCCTCTTCTTCTTCCTCCTTCGTCTCTCTCTGTCGCCTGGGCTGGAGTGCAGTGGCACAATCATGGCTCACTGCAACCTCCATTTCCCAGCTTCAAACGATCCTTCTGCCTCAGCCTATCACGTAGCTGGGATTATAGGTACCTGCCACCATGCCTGGCTAATTTCTGTATTTTTAGCAGAGATGGGGTTTCACCATATTGGTCAGGCTAGTCTCAAACTCCTGAGCTCAGGCGATCCACCCACCTCGACTTCCCAAAGTGCTGGGATTACAGGCGTGAGCCACCGAACCTGGACAATAAAACCTTTCTTTAGAAATCAAAATTTAACACAACTTGTATTAGTTAAGGCAAAGAAGTCCAGCAAACAAACAAAATCCAATGTTTTAATTGTTTATCATAATCTTATTCCTCATGTCACAGTCATAGACAAAGGTTTCTCTTGGCACATATGGCCCTCCTCCATTAGTCATTGAGGAATCTAGGATAATAGCGTGTTTTCTATCTTCAATGCTTGACTTCTATGGCTTGGCTATATAGCCAGGAAGGTGACAGAGCATGGGGGAGGATGTAAATTTTTTTTTTTTTTTTTTGAGACGGAGTCTTGCTCTGTTGCCCAGGCCGGAGTGCAGTGGTTCAATCTCAGGTCACTGCAACCTCTGCCTCCTGGGTTCAAGAGATTCTCCTGCCTTAGCCTCCCGAGTAGCTGGGATTACAGGTGCCTGCCGCCACGCCTGGCTAATTTTTCAATAGAGTCGGGGTTTCACCATTTTGGCCAGCCTGGTCTCGAACTCCTGACCTCGGGTGATCCACCCACCTTGGCCTCCCAAAGTGCTGGAATTACAGGCATGAGACACTGCCCCCAGCCTAGAATATTTTTATGTACTAGGAAGGCTGGGAAGTAGTACACACCACCTCTGCCAAAACCTCAGCAGCTAGAAGTCAGAGTCACGGTGATGCCTAACTATAAGAGTAAATGGTTTTCAGTGAAGAGCCAGAATTATCTCAAGGAAATATTGCTTAGGTGGGCTTTAACTACTGCTGATGTATTATCCCACTTTCTCTTCCAACAGCCCTACAAAAAATGTTATCATGCAAATGTGGACTAAGTTTCAGAACTCAGATGAGCCAAATGGTTACTTGTCTTGAGAGATAAATATGCACTTGGAACTGAAGACAAATAAAAATTTTCAGAATCCCGGAAGCCCTGGGGAAGGAGTGTGAAGAATAAAACCAGGCAGGCCTTGCTTGAGAGTACATTTCTTGAAACAGGGCTATAATTCTTTCTGCCTGGTATCATTAAAAAGAAGGTGACAATTTGGCCTAAGAAAATTCACAAAATCCATTTTGAAAGAAAATTATGAGTGGAAAATGCCCAAAGAGTAGAACAGTGGGGAAGCTTCTCAATCTGCTTACTCCAAAGAAGGTATTAAAGGAATTGTAAACACTTACCTAATAAGTTAATTTTTAATTGTAAAATAGACCATCTTCAATTTTTTGAAGAGCCCTTGTGTGGAAGAATGTGATCTCATAGAAACAGTGGCCAAAAGAAAGTTCTCCTATTGCTTTTTATTTCCCTTTGTTTGAAAAAAGGTAAACAGCATAGAAACTTCCAAGAGGCTACCGAGTTCTCTTTGAATTTTTTCTCTGCAACTGCACCTGGAACTGCTCCCTGCTGCATGTTACTGCCTCTGTTTATAAGAGCAACAGTGGCTCTCCTGAAAATTGGACCAAATTCCAACAAGTCAGCAACCTGCAAGAAGACAACGTACAGTGCTTCTCAGTCATATTTTCAGGCCCCAGAAGTCCTATTTTTTTTTCTATGATATTCATAACATCATAGCTCTTTCTACTTTTTTTTTTTTTTTTTTTTTGAGATAGAGTCTCACTCTTGTCATGCAGGCTGGAGTGCAATGGCGTGGTCTTGGCTTACTGCAATCTCTGTCTCCTGGGTTCAAGCCATTCTTCTGCCTCAGCCTCCAGAGTAGCTGGGATTACAGGTGCCCACCACCACACCCAACTAATTTTTGTTTTTTTAGTAGACAGGATTTCATCACGTTGGCCAGGCTGGTCTCGAACTCCTGAGCTCAGGTGATCCGCCCACCTCGGCCTCCCAAAGTGCTGGTATTACAGGCGTGAGCCACGGTGCTTGGCCCCTACTTTTATCCTGATTTTTATACAAGCATTTTCTAGGACATATGGAAAGTTACTTGTGATGGAAAGTTACTTGTGTAGTTTTATTTCTACTAAGACCCTGCACTTACCTGATGACAATAACCACATCTTCTCTTTGACCTGAAAACTTGCCTGGCATCAACCTCATGAATCATTTTTCACAAAACTTCCAGGAAATTTTCACTTACTGGCCATATTGGTAACCCTTATCCATGTCCACAGATAGCAGAGTTGAGGTTTGCGTGCAGATATAAGTAACTCAAAGGCCTATTTTTTTCTTTCCATGTATACCATCCTATCTCTTTAAGTTTTGCCGTTATATAAATTATTTTATTTTTTCATGGAGTCAATAAAATCTGATTTTGATCATTGATTTAAGCATAAGCTCCAGTCAGTGTTCTCAGTTGCAGCTAACAGAACCCTTTAGATGATTAAGCAGAAAGAAATTGTATTAAACACAAGGATACCTCTAATCACTGGCAGGGCTGCACATCAGGCTCTAGTCTGAGCTTCCTGGAATGACTTCCAAAGCCACACTGCAGAATGAACTCTCCAGGGAGTTTCTGCTTTTACAAGGTCAGGAAACTGTGAATTAAAAAGCCCAACCCTATTAGCAAGATTCAGAATTATGCTGCTTTGGTTACAATCCTTGCAGGTCAAATGAGTGCCTTTTATATCCTACCACTCTCCCCATGGGTAAATTCCAAACAAAACTTCCCTTAGGTGTTAATGTCTCTGATTGGTGGATTCTAAATTTGAACCACGCACCTCTGGGAAATGTAGTTTTTAGCTTTCTTTCCTTCGTAAACCAGGTGAGCCATGGGATGGGCATTAAGTGGGCCAATTCACTGAACTTCTGTATTCGGATGAACAAATCTACTTTTGACAAATCTCTTGGCTCCTCTTCACCTTTGTCTTTTTGTGTAAAAATAGATGTTATATCGGTACTGCCTGCCTCTCAGGGATGTTTGTCAGAATGGCATGCTGACTGTGAATGCCCTTTAAAAACAGACACAAGTGTCTTCAAGATGTTGTAATTAATATAGACATTAGAGAATGTGTGAGCAAAACTTAGAGGTCATTTTCTCCCTAAATGGACAACTGTATGTGGCCTTAAGAGTGTTAATAGGAAGGAGGCAGCCTAACATTTATCCAGTACATGCCATGTGCCAGGAACATTTACAGATGACTTTATAGTGTCCCCCATATTCATGAATCATAATGATGCTGGAGCTTCGAAGCAAACTCTTTCCTCACGAAGATGATTTGGTTTTGTTGAATGCCATAGCAGGATGGGATGATCACAAGACAGACATCATTCCTCTTCAAAAGAATGGAGTATTCTATTTATTAAAAGTATCTGGAATTCTATTGTATGTGAGTCTGTGCAGGGAAACAATGAGTCTCAAAGTGAAGAAAAACTTGGATTCCTGGTTCCTACAGCACTTTTGTTCAGATGCTCTCTGTTATTTTGCTACATAAAAAGGGTGCTTGAATTTCATCTGAAATATAAAAACCAAGGAGAGAAATCCTGCTTGGGGCCATCAAGTATTATAGCATTGTGGTCATGAATGATTAAATAGGTAGGGGAAGTATAATTCTCAATAAACACCAAATGAATTGTTTAGATGAAACTCAAAGTTTGCCAGTTGAATTTTTTAAAAGGCACATAATTCTTTATTTGGTTTTATTTCCTCTCCATCCCAAAAGAATATTGAACGATGGAACTTGGGCAGTACAAATGCCTTGAATTCTTAGTCCTCAGTGTTATTTTGTTTTGTTTTAATTGGCTCTTTTAAAGGAACTGTGTGGTCAAGAGGCAAGCACAGAGCAAACAGAGAGAGGGAGAAGGGGGCAGTCTGCACCGGCCTGGGTTTTGATCTCCCATCCATTACTTTATTAGACTGTGATTTCTGGCAATTTTACTGAACTTTTGGATACACAGTTTCCTCATCTTTAAAATATGGATAATTGTTGCAATTTCAGGAGCTTAGTGACTGTTGAATTAAACATAAATGTAGAGTATTTATCGTGACAATAATGTTAATAAGTGGTTGTCCTCCTACACTCACTTTTTCCCCTAAATCCAGAGTCACTAAAATCCAAGAGTTCCTTAAATGCAGAATATCATCTCTAAAAAATAAGGCTGACAGTAATACAGTTAGTATCATATATATTTGTGATTAATGGGACAGAAATTACCCCATTCATTGCCAGGGTAGGTGAAGGGCAATATCAGTTGAGGTGCCCAGTCATGACCAGAGGAGTAAGCATACTCTCTGGATGTGATGGCATTGGTTATTGGTTCCAGAGAAGGCGTGGTTAGCAAGAAAATCCTGCACAAATAACCCATTACCTACTGGATAATAGGAATGTAGAATTCTTTTGATGGGATATCCATGAAGGGTAAGATTGTTCCCTTAAGGCAGAAAAAATCTGTAGCGTTTCCTTGTAAGCTACATTCCTTGTAAGTTTCCTTCCATGTTAGAAAAGCAAGAATCCAGGGGCCAGAAAAAGGGTAAGCAAGAGAAGGAAATGAATGAGTTCTAGAAGGAGATGTTTATTAGACAGATTACCAATAACCCAGACAGAGACTTGCACAAAAAACAAATGGAGACTGTAAAGACCCTAACTGGGGTTGAGGAAGAGTCTGTGCTATAGAGAGTTCACTTATTAAAACTGGAGTACAAATTCAGGACAGGGTAGCCAAAGGGCCCTGAGACTTGGCCCTACAGAAACTAATGAGTGACATCCTGGTGTAAGTTGGGTGGAATGAACAGGGTTTGGGTTACAAGCTGGCTACTTGGCCTGATGAAAGGAGCTTCTGTTACTTCAATAAAAATCTAAAAAGTCTACTCCAACCTCTTTTCATAGAACATATAGTGTATTCCTCATTGGCCTTAAAACTTATATTTGAATTCAAGATATCTAGTTCAGAGTTTTGATCCCTCTGTTTCTTAAGCTAGTCATTCAACTTGTGAAACACTGCTTCATCCTAACTACTGGGTTGTAAGCATCCAATGTGGTAGTAGGTATGAAGAAATAGAGCTGTGGTTATTTTTTGTCCTAATCTTGTGCTACCTCATACGTTAGCAACATGTGTCTATGGAACCCTTAAAATATGTTGAAATTGAGGTATTCTGTAAGTGTAAAATGCACGCTGAATTTCAGAGACATAGTGTGAAAAATGTAGGATACTCTTCTACCAATATTTTTTATCACATGTTGAAAATAACATTTTAGACATATTACATTAAACATAACCCACCATAATGTCTGTGGAAAATAAAAGGAAAAGTTAAATAGAATATATTGTTGAATTAATTTTACTTGTTCATTTTAACTTTTAAAAATGTGTCTATCAGGTAATTTAAAATTACATATGTGGCTGACCTTATGTTTCCTTTGGAGAGTGCTGCTCTACACAGTCCTTCTTCTTCTTCAGGCAACAGTTCTGATTTTTATTTGTGGAGTGTCTCAAGTCCTAATGGTAGAATATATGAGTAAGCACAACACATTACACTGGCGATTGCTTCAGGAGTGAACCTTGATTCAGTCTCATCCACCAGACAGCATGTGATGACAATGGCAATATAGTCTAACCTGTACAACTTCTACTTGACAATGCAGAGTCTACCATGCTAGGGACTCTGAGACAGAGCCTGAGAATGAAGCCAATCAGAGGAAGCAGATCCAAAAGCTGGCTCAGATAAACACTCAAAGGGTCTCTGCAGCCAGATTCATCACGTGAGTTTTCCAGTTCCATGAGCCAACACACCTTGTTGCTTATGTCACATCAGACTTCTTTTTTTCTACTTCCAATACGAAGAATTCTAATTATTTCCAAGGACCTTTCACTGGTGAAGAAGGTCCTGCATATGCACTGCCTGCCTGTGCTGATCACTTCTTCTGGAAAAGATGAAGCTTAGGAATCTGTAGTGACTTGTCCAAAATCAAAAAGTAAAAAAAGCTCAGGTTGTAAAGTAGCAGAGGAGCCTCCTTACTCCCAGACAATGCAAATCCCACTGCCACTCTAGCGTAAGAGTGAGAATAAGTGATGTACAATAGTCCAATTTTGGATGTTCAAACACTGGATCTGGCTCAAATTCCCTTCATCTCTCCTGCCCTGTCTAGCCTTGTAGCATGTACACCAACCCTGATTCTAAGCCAGTTTTTCCTTGTCAGGCATCAAGGGTCAGGGTACATTAAACACTTTGGGCTATCAGCCAGGGGGTCTTGAAATATTCGTATTGCCTTAAACTCCAAATCAATTGTATGTTGAATAAGCCCTGAGTACCTGCTTAACCATGGTGTGCATCTTTCTCTTGAACCTTGAATCCTAGGCTAAGGGTGGAGGCTTTCCTTACCTTAGTCACTGGCATCACCACTTTGCACTGACTCTAGGAGGGGTGAGTAGGGCATGGGAAGAGGGGATGTTTTACTAAGTAAGCCCTCCACATGGAATTATAAGCTGGAACACAGGCTTCCCCCCTAACAAGAAGGACCATAGAGAAAGATGCAACCAAGCCATACACGAGTAGATTTTCTTTTTGCATAACCCACACATCTACTAGTCTAGCTGGTGCCTCAACACCAAGATCACAATAATCTCAGCTTGTGGTGGCTTTTCTAAATAACCCTCTAGAACAATTAATTTCTTCAATACTTTTCTGTACCTCTGAATTATCTCAATCTCTGAATGAGGATATCGTGGAGACGCCCAAAAAAGTCCAGACCTGACATTTGTGTGAGCCCACTTAGCACGTTAGACATGGGGAAACATGCGTGTGTTGGTAAGAAGCTCACCATCTCATCAATAGGAGGGAAAAGCCAGTTGAATGACTAGATGCTGCTGGTACATTTCTGAAAAATAAGAGCATGTGAAATATGAAAGTAGTTCTAAGATTTTCTACTTTCTAAATTATAATGAAAAATCCTGCATAATGACCATCTTGGAGCCTGCTGAACCTGAGGTGGGAGCTCTGAATGCTGGAGAACATCTGTTTCCAAACACCAGCCTGCCTTTTCCTTCTCAACAGGTGTCTGAGACAAGCCTGGAATGTGCTGCACTCAGACCCATATGGGGAGAGCGGAGGAGGGGGCAGCCTTTGCACTTGCTCTCGTAGAACTTCTCCAGTATCTCACTGTGGCTATTACTTTTTCACACTTGGGGTGTATGTATGTGCAGCACAGAATGCTGTTGACCCTTTTCAAGATTAATGTGAATAAGTCCCTTGTTAGATAGATGAGCTTTGTTTCTTTATTATTTATACATTATTATACATTTTAGGTGTTGCATAGTAAAATTTTAATGGGTAAATAGAGAGAAAAGTAAATAATGTATTCTGAACTTTAAAAAAAATTCTTAGATGCTATCAGAGGAAAAAACAAAAGTTGTTTATTGTGAATAGCATAGATTGAATTCATTGATGTTCACTCCAAACTCCCTGTAAGTATTCTTGTCTCACAGGGGTCAGAAACCTAAGTATTTGCTAGGTTTTCTCAACTGTACTTGCTACTAGGTTTCTAGATGTGATTTAGAGCATTCCAATTAGGCGTTTCTTTGAATTCAGAACTAGGATAAGGTGAAAGGCGTCTATTTATTTGATGCTGATTGTGGCCTGATTGTGGAACTGGTGGTTTGCAGGTGGCTTCCCTGATTGCCAGGCAATGTTCTGATACTAAAGCCTCCTCATCCCCAAGGAGCAGCAGCACCTGGCGAGCTAGTTCTGCACTGAGCTCTGGGGCCCCTTCCTGGAAGCTCACTTTAGTAGTCTGTTTCTTCAGCCATCCCAACAATTCGGTGATCTGCTTAGTACTCTAAGAACTAGCAGGAGACAATTCCATTCTCTGAAAATTAACCTTAATTGAAATATTATTCAATGAATCTGCTTAAAAATAGGAAAAAATGAATTTAAAACAGAATGTAGTATTCCCAGTAGGAGAAGGCTGACATTATCGGCATCACAGCTTCTGTCCAGACATCATCTTCTTCTCAGTGCTGCTGAAACCCTCCCTTCGCTTGGGGTGTGTGCAGTCACAACACCCTGTTGACTCCTACTAAAATTTGTACAAATGAAGTCCTCAAACTTTCTAAAAAGTGTATTCTGTCCCTGCTGTTCTTCCTCTAAGAGATTCTTGGGGTTCTCTTCATCTCTTGGAGCAAATGTTTCCTCATCTCCTTTAAATTAGGCCAGGCAGAAAGTGGAAAAAGGGCCATCTGGACTGTTTAACAGATCAAGGAAATAAAGTTTATGTTTCATCTTTAGAAGGGCAAGGGAAAAGGCAAGGTGAGTATTATAAAGTCACGAGGAAGGCAGAGCGTGGTGGCTCATGCCTGTAATCCCAGCACTCTGGGAGGTTGAGGTGGGCAGATCACCTGAGATCAGGAGTTCGAGACCAGCCTGGTCAACATGACAAAACCTGTCTTTACTAAAAATACAAAAAAATTAGCTGGCGTGGTGGTGTGGGCTTGCAATTCCAACTATTTGGGAGGCTGAGGCAGGAGAATTCCTTGAACCTGGGAAGCGGAGGTTGCAGTGAGCTGAGATGGCACCACTGCACTTCAGCCTGGGTGACAGAGTGAGACTCTGTAAATAAAGTCATGGGTGTGATGGGAGGCTCTCCATATGACTGTGGGGCCTGTGGATGAGGCTCCATATGGTTCCCAAGTGGCACAGTGAAACCTTCTCGAGGGAGAGACTGTCAACCAGCCTTTCTTATAAGCAGTTCATTGTGCTCAAATGCTTAGAAAGAAAACAGCTTTTAAAAGCAGACACCATGTTAAAAATCACATGGGTATTCTGTGGGCAAGAAACCACAACACAAAGAATGTTTGACTCCTTTCTTTAAAGACTCATGAGAGAGGCAACGAGTCTGGATTCAAGTTCTACATTCTTTGTTCTATTTTTAAAAATATATATATGCAGATCAACATCCCAGACATAGATAGAGACTTACTGCAAAGCATATTGGTCATCATTCTGATAGCCCCTAGCACACAGTTCTCTAATTCTGTATCTATGCAGCTCTCTCTCCCACTGAAGGGCTTCTTCAGGCAGGGGCTGTCTATGTCACAGTGGCAAAAACATGCATCTCAAAACTGGGCCAAAGCAAATTAACATCCAAGCTTAGCCAGTTTTTAATGCTACTTTGTCCACAGTTTTAAATTCCCACCATGGCTGCTTCGTTAATAAAAAATGGGTAAAATAATGCCTCATAACTCAAGCCAGAATGAGATAACATGTGCAAGGTGCTTAACAGAATGTCTGATTCTTGGAGAGCAATCAAAACCACCAGCTAATATGTGCTATATTTATTTCCAGGACTGAGTCCTAGAGCATCCAGTAAATAATAATAAATAACAAATGCCAATCGAATTTGAGTGCATAAATGAAGGAACTTTGGGTCAGAACTGAGTTCAGTTCAGTGGCTCACCCCGTAGTCATTAAGGGCCTTGGACAAAGCTCTCTCACTGTACCACTGGAGTCCTTATTTATTAAGTCATAATAACAGCTTATTTCTCACAGAGATACTATGATAGCAAATATGAACATGTAGTTGAAAGTTATTTGTAAATCTCTGTAAGTGAAGGCTATAAATATCAGTTAAGGATTACTCTTTGTCTCTGCCAGTGTTCTTACTTGCTGGTTCTCAAATCTGGAAACATCCCTACAAGACCATCAGTTTTGTCCTCAGTGTATTTTCTGTGCAAATGGAAACCTGAAAAAGAGCTGCTGCTTCTAAAGGCTGAAAAGAACACTGCTAAGTTGTGTGTCAGCAAAAGGGACTCCTTGAGCCTGCTGGTGGAGACGCTGGGGCAAACGGAGTGTGTGTGTGTGAGACACTCCCATCCTATGAGGGAGTGGCTGTCAGAATCATGGCACAGTCCCTGGGACTTTCTTTCTTAGTGACACAGCTCAGGGGCTGGCTGATGAAGGCTCCTTAGCTTAGAGCCATGGTGCAAGTTCCAGCACGTAACTCAGCATCTGTTGGGATGCTTCTGCTGGAAGCGCAATGCTCACGATAAAGATGGGCTGTCCTCCAGCAATGCATTTGAAACTCTGCATGGATATTCTAATAGAAATAATGTATAAAAGCAAGTTGGCTCCTAAGTTAGTCCACAGATACCATTTTAGTTCGTAATATAGCTGAATTCTGTTCAGTCATAATCTAGACCTGAGTTCTAGAACACATATGAAAAAGGAGAAGCAAGGAGAAAATGTGCAAAAGCAGTTCTTACGTATTTTCTGGATATAAATTCAGCTTGAACGAATTTAAAATTTGGCAATATTTGCATTTGGGAATTAACTACCCAAGAGACAAATGTCAACCTAGAACAGTTGAATGTATGGGGAAAAAAAACAAGGGTTTTGGAACTAAGCATCAGTAGGTTTGAATCCAGTTCTGTTATTATTACCTAGGTGACCTGAAACAAGATTTTTAACTTCTCTAAGCCAGAATTTCCTCATTCATAAAATAGAAATAATATTATTTGCCTCATTTTATTTTCATGGGGACATTGAGATGATATTGATAAAGCTCCCAGCACCCAGTGGGTAAACAGCACATGACCTTTCTCTGTACCTTTTCTTTCTCTCCTCTGGCAAGATCAAGAAGTGGCACAGGCGGCCATGTCGGAATGTTCCAAAACTATGCTGTATTCTTCTTTATCTTTCTACAAACCCTAAGTATGGTCCTGTGCTTGGTTCTAATGAGATCTTCATCCATAGCTGTGAGGTGTGGTCCTGTACTTGGTTCTAATGAGCTCTCTGACCATAACCGTGACTATAGACGTCCTTCCCCTTCCCTGTTGGCAACTTTTGCCCAGCCTTCAATTTTGCCTGCCTTGTTCATGGACCAGCTCCAACATTGGATCACTGACGTCTGTAAACCCAGCCAGGTTTCAGCGTTGCCTTCACCCCTTGCTTGTTAGATGGGAAGTGAAACTAACTCATGGGTCAGTATGGATTCTGTTTTGTATAAAATCCATCTTTACTTGATTAAAAAGCAAACAGAAGCTGGGTGAGGTGGCACCCGCCTATAATTCCAGCACTTTGGGAGGCTGAGGTGAGTGGATCACCTGAGATCAGGAGGTCAAGACCAGTGCCTGGCCAACATGGAGAAAACCCGTTTCTACAACTACTACTAATAAAAAATTAGCCAGGTGTGGTGGTGCGCGCCTGTAGTCCCAGCTACTTGAGAGGCTGAGGCAGGAGAATCACTTGAATCTGGGAGGCAGAGGTTGCAGGAGTGAGCCGAGATCACCTCACCTCACTCCAGCCTGGGCGATAGAGGGAGATTTCATCACAAAAAAAAAAAAAAAAAAAAAGTAAACCCAAAACACTATTACATACGATAATAATTACCAAAATAGAAAAAATAGCAATTCTAATGTCATGTCAATTTTGTGCCCTTGACTTTCCAGGCTCTTTCCATTTAATTGAAACGAACCCCTCTCATCCAACCTTCCCCAGAGAAACAGGGATTTTCCTATCACAAAGATCAGAATACGTGGGAATTGGTGACTTGGCCTGGGTCGTATGACTGATTAATATATAAAATCTTCCATTTGACTGGAGGTTTGTTGTGCATCAAAATCTGTGTGTTTTCCATTAAAGACATCTTTCTGCTTTCCTTATTCAGCAAACTGTTTCCTCCTGTGCTCCAGTGCCCAGAAAGACTGCTGTACCCCTGGTAGACAAGACAGAAGACACTTTGCTTACTTCCTACACTGCTTCACCATCAAAAACTTCCATTTTTTCTGCTTGAGAAACAGGAAAAGCCATCTGATTATATATGATCTCCCCTGAACTTCCTGAGAGGTATGTGTATGAAAATTATTATTATTTGTATTAGTCAGCGTTCTCTAGAGGGACAGGACTAATAGGATAGATTTATATATAAAGGGGAGTTTATTAAGGAGTATTAACTCACATGATCACAAGGTCTCACTATAGGCCGTCTGCAAGCTGAGGAGCAAGGAGAGCCAGTCCGAGTCCCAAAGCTGAACAACTTGTAGTCCGATGTTCAAGGGCAGGAAGCCTCCAGCACAGGAGGGAGATGTAAGCTCGGAGGTTAAGCCAATCTAATCTCTCCACGTTCTTCTGCCTGCTTTTATTCTGGCCTCACTGGTATCTGATAAGATGGTGCCCACTGAGATTGAGGGTGGGTCTGCCTTTGCCAGTCCACGGACTCAATGTTAATCTCTTTTGGCAACACCCTCCCAGACACACCCAGGAACAGTACTTTGCATCCTTCAATCCAATCAAGTTGACACTCAATATTCACCATCACAGCATTCCTAAAAATAGACTAGTCATCCAAATCAACCTCTAAATTAGGAAGCATAACTTCTGTCTTCAAGTTTCTTAAAAGATATCCTATGGAAAAGGGATGGGCTTATTTTACATATCCTCATGGGATAGAGTTAGTATCAATGTGTGAACTTATAGGCACACTTCCTAAGTTTCTCAACACAATAATGATGCAATTGTGTATTGGAACTCTGTGGTAAGGAATCATGGTATGGTGGCATCAGGGTGGCTATTGCAGGAAGGAGAGGTTGTATAAGTCAGTTGTTTGCATACTGGGGACTCTGCAATCCTCTTTATTCTTCATTAGAGGTAAGAGAGATGACCCAGGGAATTGGAAATAAAAATTTCCTAGGTGAGAAAGTTGAAAGAACAATTGAAATTCTTCATTTGATTGGTTCAAACAAACCATGTTAGTATGCATTTGCCATTAACAGGTATGAATTGTCAGACTCAGTCCAGACAGACAGCCTTGCCATACTGGCCTATCAAACTCACTGCCACACTTTCTTAGTCCACTTTTACATTGGCTTCTCTACCACACCCCAGCATTCACCTCCCATTATCAACTGACAAGCTCCTCTCATGTCCATAGAGAATTGGGAGCTCTCAGGTGGAACTGCCTGATATCTCAGCACGTGATGCCAGGACTCCAGGGGGCTGATATATAGGCCACTTCTTTCCTTCCCAAACATAAACCCAACTGAGACAGATACAAAGCACAGGAAAACAGACACAAAGGTCAGCTTTATTAGTAATAAGCTATTTGGAGAATGGGCTTCTATATTTGTGACCAAAGGGGTATCACTTATACCCTCTGTCACCACACCCACCTCCGCGCCATTCCTCCACCATGTGTAGAGTCTAGAGGTCTAGAGTCTAGAGGTAGGGTGTCCCCCTAGCGCCGGGAAAGCATGGATTTAGAGAACAGACACACTTGAATGATTCATTCTTTCACCTTCTTTGTGGATAACTAAGGAGCTGGGAAAGAAGGTAGGAACATCCTCCCTGTGGCAGCCTCTCCACACAGAAACAAGGCCAAGAGATTCTCCTCTGACACCTGTTCCTACATCTTGGTTCTCACAAGTTTAGGCCACCAGCTTTGTCAGGTTTAACCAGATGATCTGCTAGATTACCTGTGCTCCACAATTTTATTTTTACCCACAGGATGAGAAGAACACCTTTCAACTGCCTTCTGAATTTATATGCAGGAATTCAAGATAGAATATTCTAACATTTGATTAAACCCCTAAAGGGATAATTCTTAAAATAAGTGATCTTCTATGAAGACTTTTTCCTTTGTTTACTAAATGTTTCTTACAAAGTTATAAATGCATGCCATTTCTGTAGCACAAAAGTAGGACGTCAAACGGGAGCTTCATGGACCAGCTACCAAGTGCAGTGGTAGAAATAGAACAGAGAAGTTGAGATTTTAAAAGCTTGAAAGGGGAAAAGAAGACAGTGTGTGAACTGTTCAATGCTGTGAGGAATGTAATGTGTTCACTCGCTTTTAGTCTTCGTGCTCACACTCACGTTTGATCTCTTTAATGCAGTCTCACAAAGACATTTGCAGTTACACGTTAGAAATTAGCATCATTCTCTTTTGAGAAAGGAGAGAATGTGAGAGACTTTTCATGCTCTTTATAACATTTTTTCAATACTTTCTCTGGGTGGTCCAAAAACCATGTTTGAAATGTGTGAGCAAGTAGTATTCTTGGCATGGCTGATATGAGATTTGCATTTCCTCCAAAGGCATCTTTTTATACCAGGACCTAGACTTTTCCAACCTCTCCTTTCTCAGAAACTGAACAAAGCAAGATTCTTTAAGGCCAGGATTCTGATGAGGAGCACTATTCAGTCCAGGATGATATTTAATTCTCTTACAGCCCCTATAATACATTTCTACATTTTTTAAAGATTTATTTTTTATTTCAATAGGTTTTTAGGGAGCAGGTGGTGTTTGGCTACATGAATAAGTTCTTTAGTGGCGATTTCTGAGATAAAACAGCCTTCCATCCAGTCATTCAAAAGGCAAGATCTGGGGGGTAGAAAATTATTCATCTCAGGCTTAAAAATCATTTGAGACCCAACCCAGCCTATGATCCCTTCAGGCTCCAAGAGCTTTCTTGGCTATACCTTTACCAGGAAATTGGAAGCGTTATCTGTTTTGATTATTCTCTGTCATTGTAAGGAGGGGCAGGGCAGAGCAGTTTATCCAAGAACACACAAAGCCAGATTGTTTAATCAAATTAAAAGAGAATAAGCACACTAGAGCTTGAGTCTCAATGAAAGCAACAGCAATGGTTTCTTATACTCCCAAAACATTTTGAAGCATACAAAATGGATTCATATAGGTTTTTTTCTTTTTTTAAATCTATTGTTCTATTTTTATTTTATAATGTCAGCTTTTATTTTAGATTCAGGGAGCACATGCACAGGTTTGCTACATGGGTATATTTCGTGATGCAGAGGTTTGAGATACAAATGATCCCATTACCCAAGTGGTGAGTGTAGTACCCAATAATTAATTTTTCAACCCTTGCCTCCCTCATTCCTTCCCCTCTCTAGTAGTCCCCACAGTGTATTGTTGCCATCTTTATGTCCATGAGTACTCAATGCTTAGCTCCCACTTATAAGTGAGAACGTGCCTTACTTGGTTTTCTGTTCCTTCATTAATTCACTTAGGATAATGGCCTCCAGCTGCACCCATGTTGCTGCAAAAAACATGATTTTATTCTTTTTTATGGGTATGTGGTACTGCATGGTGTATATGTACTACATTTTCTTTATCCAATCCAGCATTCATAGGCACCTAGGTTCATTCTATGGCTTTCCTATTGTTAATAGTGGTGTGATGATCACACAAGTGCATGTGTCTTTTTGATAGAATGATTCATTTTAGTTTGGATATATACCCAGTAATGAGATGGCTAGGTCTAATGGTAGTTCTCTTTTCAATTCTTTGAGAAATCTCCAAACTGCTTTCCACAGTGGCTGAACTATTTACATTCCTACCAACAGGATAAGCATCCCCATTTTTCTGCAGCCTCACCAGCATCTGTTGTTTACTGACTTGTCAGTAATAGCCATTCTGAGTGGTGTGAGATGGCTTCATATTGGGGTTTTGATTTGCATTTATCTGATGACTAGTGATGTTGAACCTTTTTTCATGTGTGTGTTGTCTGCTTATGTGTCTTCTATTGAGAAGTGTCTGTCCACATCTTTTGCTAATTTTTGAATGGGGTAGTTTTTTGCATGTTCAATTGTTTACATTCCTTATAGAATGTGGATATGAGATTTTTTTGTCAGATTTATAGTTTGCAAATATTTTCTGCCATTCTGTAGGTTGTTGATTCTGTGGATAGTTTCATTTGCTGTGCAGAAGCTCTTTAGTTTAATTAGGTTCCATTTCATATACATTTTCTGATGGGAGTTTCAGAACAGGTTGGGTTAGGAAATTTCCATTTTTTTTTCATTAAAATTTCTTATCAAAGTGGACTCCTATGTAGTTTTAAGACCTAATACAAAGACAACCTATCTACCCTTTATTCGGCTTCCCCCAATGGTAACATCTTATAAAACTATAGTGGCCATATCATAGCCATGACTTAGCTTTCCCCAATGGTAACATCTTGTAAAACAAAAGTACACCGTCATAGCCTTGACATTGATACAGTCCATTAATCTTATTCAGATATCACCTATTTTACTTGTATACTTATTTGTAGGTCTATGTGTGTGCATGTGTGCATGTAATACCATAGAACTGTGCCACCTGTGTAGGAGCATGTATTCACCACCGCAGTAAAAATACAGAACTGCTCAGTCATCACAAGAATTCATCTTCCCTTGATGACCACACATGTCTACCTCTACCCACCTGTTCACTCGTCCCTAAACCCCAGCAACCACTAATATTTTCATTGATGTAAACAATTACATAAACAAAATCATTCAGTTTGGAATATATTGATTTTTTTAACTAAATGTAAATTCCTGAAGTTTGATCCTAGTTTTTGCATGTTTCAATAGTTTTTTTGTTTGTTTTGAGAACTAGAATTTCAAGGTATGTATGTACCATGGTTTGTTTAATCATTCACCTGCCGAAGGACACTTGGGCTGTTTCTTGGTTTTGGTTATTAATAATAAAGCAGCTATGAGCAATCACTTCCTGGTTTCTGTGTGAACATATGCTTTCATTTTCCATAAGAAGACAGTTGATTGGATATAATGGAAATTGCATTTTGTTTTATAGGAAACTGCCAAGCTGTATTCCAGCCATGTTGCATTTTCACCAGCAAGGTATGAGTGATTCAGTCTCTCAGCATCCTTGCCAGCATTTGGTATTTTTACCTAAAAAAATAATTTTAGCCATTCTGGGTATGAACCCGGGAGGTGGAGCTTGCAGTGAGCCGAAATCATGCCACTGCACTCCAGCCTGGGCGACGGAGTGAGACTCCACCTCAAAATAATAATAATAATAATAATAATAATAATAATAATAATAATAATTTTAGCCATTCTGATAGGGCTGTAGTGATAGCTCATCATGATTTTAATTTGTATTTTCCTGATAGCTAATGGTGTTGAAATTCTTTACATGTACTTAGTTGCCATCTCTCTCTTCATCCTCTCAGTAAAATGCCTGTTAATGTCCTTTGCTCATTTTCTAATTGGAATGTTTGTTTATTCATTTTACTGTTTTTTTTAAAGTTTTGAGATCTATTTTCTACATTTTAGATACTAGTCTTTTGTTGGAAAAGTGGTTTGCAAGTAATTACCCCCAGTTTTCAGGGTTTTCTTAACCCTCATTTTGATGAGGTATAATTTATCAATTTTTCCTTTTGCAGATCAAGCTTATAGTATCAAGTCTAAGAACTGTTTGCCTAGCCTAAGAACCTAAAGATTTTCTTCTATGATTTATTATATATTTATGATATAATATTTATTATGGTTTATATAACGTAATATTTACAATATTTCTGTTTTACTTTGGAGAACGTGTTTGGTTTTTAGTGCTTGTGTGAGGTGAGAGGTTTAGGTCAGGGTTCACTTTCTTGCCTGGATTGAATGGATGATCAATTGCCCCAGATCTATTTGTTTAACGTTTCTTATTGACTTGTTTTTGCACCCTTGCAAAAAAAACAACAAAAAAAAACCTGTTGAGTTTATTCATTTGGGTCTATTTCTGGGTTCTCTATTCTGTTCCGTTAGGCTATCCATCCATGCCTCTACCAACACTGCACTGTCCCAATTACTGCATGTAAATAGTAAACCTTAATAGCAGATAAGTGATTACTCCTACATTCTTTCTCAGACTGTTGTAGCTATTTTAGGGCTCACTCCTTTCCACACAAGTTTTATATTAAGCTTTTTAGGTATGTAATCAAATCTTGCTGAGATTTTTGATAAGAATTGCATTAAATCTATACATCAATTTATAAACAATCTTTACTAGTTTAACACTTCCACTTCATGAGTTTCTATTTACTCTCCTAATCTATATATGATATATATAGCTCTCTATTTACTTAGATCTTTTTAAAAATGTCTTTTATCAACAATTTGTAATTTTCAACATACATAGTTTTTGGTTAAGTTTATACCTAAATATTTCATTTTATTTGGAGAAATTGTAAATGTTATTGTGTCTTTCAACATAGAAATATCAGTTTCTATGTTTGTATTATTCATATATAGATATGAAATTGATTTTTATGCATTGATCTGGAATCCTCCAACCTTGTTGAACCCATCTGCAAATAGGAACAGTTTTTTTTATTTCTGCCTTTTCAATCTGCCTTTTCTTATTTATTTCTCTTTTCTTATTTTGTTGACTGGAATTCTAGTAATATATTGAATAAAAGTTATATGTTTATTCATTTTGCTGTTTTAAAGTTTTGAGATCTTTTTTCTACATTGTAGATACTAGTCATTTGGTGAAAAAGTGGCTTGCAAATATTTATCCCAATTTTCATTTTTTTACCCTCACTTTGATGAGGTATAATTTATCAATTTTTCTTTTCATGGGTGAAGCTTATAGTGAGTCGTAGAACTGTTTGCGTCCCTCCCTCTCCACCATCTTCTGTCCTTTAATGTCCTCTTCCTATGTAACTGACTCCTCCTGTGCCCCGTCTCAATCTCCCGTACTTTTACTTTACCATCACCGTCCACATTCCCTTCAAAACTTCTCCCATCTTCCTCCTCTGTTTCCCTTGTTCTCCCACCCTTCCTTGCTTCCCTGTTATAGTTTTTAAAAATTTACCTTTTAAAATAGCTAGAAGAGAATCACTTGAATGTTCCTAGCATAAAGAAAAGATAAATATTGAAGTTGATGGATATCCCAATTACCCAGATTTGATCTTTACACATTATATGAAGGTATCAAAATATCACATGTATCCTGAAAGTGCGTATATCTATTATGAAGCAATGAAAATAATGATAAAGAAACTTTAAAGTATTTTGCTTATTTATTATAAATAAAAACTGTATCCATTTAAGGCATACAAACTGATGTTTTGTTATAGGTATACACAGTAAAACAATTACTACAGGCAAGTTATTTAACATATTCATCTCCTCACAAAGCTACTAAGTTTGTGCATATTTGTGTGTGTTGAGAGCTCCTGAAATCTACACTTTCAGGGCATTTCCAATATACGATATAGCACAGTCCTGTGCTGCATCATGTTTTGGTCAATGATGGGCTGTGTGTATGACTCTGGTCCCACAAGATTGTCATGGAGCTAAAAATTCCCATCACCTAGTGATATCACAGTCTTCTTAATGTTGTAGCATGACACATTACCCGTATGTTTGTGATGATGCTGGTATAACCAAACCTGGTGCAGCAGGTTTGTTTTATAAAAGTATAAAAGTATTATAAAAGTATAGCCCATACAAGTGTGTACAGCACATAATACTTGATAATGACAATAAACAACTATGTTGCTGGTTTATGTGTTTACTATATTATACTTATTATCATTATTTTAGAGTATACTCCTTCTACTTCTTAAAAAGAAAAAGGTAACTGTAAAACAGCCACAGACAGGTCCTTCAGGAAGTATCCAGAGGAGGACATTGTTATCCAACGGATGACAGCTCCATGCATGCTATTGCCCCTGAGGACCTTTTAATGGGACAAGATGTGAAGGCAGAGAGCAGTGATATGGATGGTCCTGAGACTGTGGGCCTAGGTTAGTGTGTGTTTTTGTCTTAGTTTTTAACAAAAGAATTTAAAAAGTGAAAACAAAACAAAACAAAAACAAAAGCAAAAACACTTGAAGAAATAAAAAGGAAAGAAAGCATACAGAATAAGAAAATCAACAAAATATTTTTGTACAACTGTACAATGTTTGTGTTTTCAGCTAAATGCTATTACAAAAGAGTAAAAAAATAATTAAAACAAATTTATAAAGAAAAAAATTATAGTAAACTAAGGTTAATTTAATGTGAAAAATGAAAACTATTTGTTAATAAATTGAGTGTAGCCTAAGTGTGCCACGTTTCTGAAGTCTACGGTGGTGCACAGTGATGTCCTAGGCCTGCACAATCACTTACCACTCACTCAGTGACTCACCCAGAGCAACTTCCAGTCCTGCAAGCTCCATTCATGGTTAACACCCTGAACAGATACATCATGTTTTAATCTTTTCTACCATATTTTTACTGTATGTTTTTTATGCTTAGATATGTTTACATACATAAATGCATACTATTTTGTTACAATTGCCTACAGTATTCATTCAGTATAGTGACATGCTGTATAGGTTTGTAGCTTAGATATACAGTAGGTTATACCATCTAGGTTTGTGTACATTCGCTCTGTTTGCACAATGACAGAATTGCCTATGGATGCATTTCTCAGAACACATGGCTGTCATTATGTAACACGTGACTACTATTAACTATAGTCATCACGCTCTACAACTGTATCTCTAGAATTTTCCATTACATGTAACTGCAACTTTGTACCCTTCAATCAACATCTCTTCATTTCTCCCACCTGCCCACCCCTGGTAACCACCGTTCTACTCATAAGATATCACCTCACACCTGTTACAGTGGCTATTATTAAAAAAGTGAAAAATGACGCATGTTAGCCAGGAAGTGGAGAAAAGGGAAGCCTTATATATTGTTGGTGGGAATGTAAATTGGTACATTCATTATAGAAAATATTATGGAGATTTTCCCCAAAAAGTTAGAAATGGAACTACCATGGGATCCAGCAATGCCTCTTCTGGATATATAACCAAAGGAAATAAAATCAGTGCCTCAAAGAGGTATCTGTGCTTTCATGCTCGCTGAAGCATTATGCACAATCTTAGTGTCTGAGGTAGGTGAAAGGATAAAGAAAAATGTGAGGTACACACACACCTAATGGAATATCATTTAGCCTTAAAAAGCTCTACTTTTGAGACAACTAAAATCCAAACATCTTCTTCTCCTTTTCTTTGTTTCTTCCTCCTTCCTCCTTCTGCTCCCTTTCCTTTCCCTTCTGCTTCTCCAATCCTTCCGCGCTCCAGCCTCTGATGCTGTCAAAGGCTTACTCTGACTATGCCCACAGTCTGAGAGAGGACAGAATGGTCAGCATGGACTTGTTTCCAGATGACTTATCTCAGTGAAAATAGCCTGGTAATCTAAAGTATTTCTTAAGAAAGGAGGCTGCCAGGTGCGGTGGCTCATGCCTGTAATCTCAGCACTTTCGGAGGCTGAGGTGGGTGGATCAAGACCATCCTGGCCCACATGGTGAAACCCCGTCTCTACTAAAAATACAAAAATTAGCCGGCCGTGGTGGCACGCACCTGTAGTCCCAGCTACTCAGGAGGCTGAGGCGGGAGAATTGCTTGAACCCGGGAGGCAGAGGTTGCAGTGAGCCGAGATTGCGCCACTGCACTCCAGCCTGGCGACAGAGCAAGACTCCATCTCAAAAAAAAAAAAAAAAAAAAAGTGTATATCAAGGAAAAGAACATGACAGGCATAGGTTAAAGCAGATACAAAAGTCCGTGGGGGTAGATGAGTAGTTGGCATACATGAGCGAGAGAAAGGAAGAATAGCTGGGCGGGGATGAGGGGTAGGTGGAAATAAAGTGGGAGAGGTAGCCAAGAGCCATGTGATATTATTCCTTGAAGCCCATGGTAAGCATTTGTAATTTTATTCCAAATACAAAAAGAAGCCAGTGGAAGATTTTGATCCGAGAAGAAAGGTTGCAGTCTGACTTACACTTTTAAAAGATCCACTCTAAGTCGCATAATAGAGAACCTCTAGAATTAGATCAAGACTAGAAGCAGGGGAACTATTTAGAAGTTATTATAATAATGCGGGTTGGAAATCACGGTGATTTGGACCAGTGCAGTTGGGGTGGGCAGAGACTGGGGATTTATTTAGAATGTATGAAAAGGCAGACTCTGAGGATTATTTCTGTTTACATTTCAAAAAATGGTGGATCAAGGGTAAAACAAAGATTTTGGCCTCCACACCTGGAAAATGTTGCCAGTTAGGAAGAAGTCAACAAGAGGATCAAGAATCAGAGTAAAAAGAATCAAAAAGCATGTTTGCACACGTTAAGCTCGAGCTGTTTATTAAATATTCCATAAGGATACCAAGTTAGAAATAGATTCAAATGTAGGGAAGATATCATATATATGAATTTATACATAGTTTATTCAAAGCTCTAAGAAATTGTGCAGCCAAACAACTTCTTTAACATTATTTAGCCCATAGTTTCCCAAAGCAATTTGACCTGGAGGCTTGTATTTCTAATGATGTGTGTATATGTATTGCAGAACTGGTGCCTCACAGAACATATTTTGAGATATGTTGGCAGATAAATCATAGAATGAAGACCTAATAATTGTGTGTCTTGAAAATTTACTGTTGAATAATATTTTTTTAAAAAAAAAAAGAGGAAAAGAAACTGTCCCAGTGAATGCATAGAGTCCTGTAGAATCAATGCTTATGCAATGTTTCTCCTCACTGTATTCATGTTACAATTAGTGAAAAGTCATTGTCGGAGAAAAAATAAGCTTAAATAGAATAGAGGCTGGATACCATTGAGTGTTTCTCTGCCACCTTATAAATATGTCGAAACTCTGAAGGGCTGAAGCAATTTATTCTGAAAGTGGGAGTGGAGTAGCGAGGGAGCACTTGGCAGGCTGTTTTCAGTCTCTCCTGCTGACGGGTAGGTTCATAAAGCACACGGGCATTGAGTTCAGCTGGATGTTTCAAATTATGAGCAGAAAGGCATCAGCGTCTAATTCGCATTTAGTGAGTTTGAAAACACTGTTTTTAATGCAACAGACTAGAATGTCATGACACCAAAAAGAGTGGATTAATATGAGAATAAAAGATATTAAATCACTCCCAGCGAGGAAGGTTAACTATTGTTACCTATACAGTCATGCATCACTTAACAATGAGACT
Organism: Papio anubis; assembly: GCF_008728515.1. Classification (NCBI taxonomy): domain Eukaryota; kingdom Metazoa; phylum Chordata; class Mammalia; order Primates; family Cercopithecidae; genus Papio; species Papio anubis. The sequence continues at coordinate 133,259,538 of NC_044983.1, read as the reverse complement.
ATGCTCAGCAAAACGTGTCCTAAAGTGATGTTGCTGTGAGAACATTATAGTGTCAGTATACTTACACAAACCGAGATAGTATAACCTACTACATAACTACGCTATATGATGCAGCCTATAGTCATCTACCATGTCTGGAGCTGGCAGGACTTGCAATTGCTCTGGGTGTGAAGCAAGTGAATGCAAAGGCCTAGGACATGCTTGGACACTACTGTAGACTCTGGAAACACTGTACACTTAAGCCACACTAAATTTATAGTTTTGTTTCTTCCTTCAATAGTACGTTAACCTTAGTTTATTGTAACTTCTTTATAAACTTATTCTCATGAAATCCAGGGTGGCTGCAGCAACAGAGGGAAGGAGAGTAAGGAGAGCCTGGAATCGCTGGCCCTGCTTATATGGAAAAGAGCACAGAGCGTTCTCCACTCAGAGGGTCAGTGGCTGCAGAGGGGGCTGGGTTATGGAGGGGGAACGCATGGAGGTTGAAGGACAGGCTGGGAGGAGAGATAATAGTGGCTTGGAGTAGATGATGATGCCACAGATAGGGAGAATATGGACAACTTCTTGCCACCTTCACTCAGTTATCCTAGTCCCAGCCCCCATTATCTCTCCCCAGGGTGGCTGAGTTTGCCTCTTAACTGGTCTCATTCCTCTGCTGTCCCTTACCCACACAGGACCTACTGGAATATTTCCCTTGAAAAGTTTTACTAGCATAAAGCATGCATGCAGAGAAGTGTGCATACAACAAGCACACGGCTTGATGAACTTTTACAACTTGAGCACCCCCAGGAACTAGCTCCAGATGAAGAATCAGACCCCGTCCCACCATCCTCAGGCTTCCTCCTATTCCCTGCCTGACACAGCCCCTCTCAACATCAACCACTGCCTGACGTCTCACAGCACAGAAGAGTTTTGCCCCCTTTTCTACTTTGTATAAATGGAATGCAGTGTGAGATCTTCAGTATCTGGTTTTCCCCCCACTTCACGGTATTTGTGACATTCCTGCATATTGACCTATGTGAAATCCTTTAGAAAACATTCATCCTACCATGTCATTCCCCTGCCCCAAACTCTCCCCTGGCTTTCTATGACATTCAGATTAAAACTCTTACCTTTCCGCACAGGCGCCCACCTGTTTTGGCTGCCACTCCACTCTGGTCTCACTCTTCTGCTTCTTGTACCCCCCTTTCCTTGATGCTGTGCGTGTGACGTGCCAAAATAGTCCCTACACCAAAAAGTTGTGATCTGAGATTGGCGGTACAATGCCCAGTTCAAAAATGTGGCTTGTCCTAGGGGCGGGTGAGGTGGCTCATGCCTGTAATCCCAGCACTTTGGGAGGCCGAGGTGGGTGGATCACCTGAGGTCAGGAGTTAGAAACCAGCCTGGCCAACATGGTGAAACTCTGTCTCTACTAAAAAAAATACAAAAATTATCCAGCGTGGTGGCACGCACCTGTAGTAGCAGCTACTGGGGAGGCTGAGGCAGGAGAATCACTTGAACCCAGGAGACAGAGGCTGCAGTGAGCTGAGATCATGCCACTGCTCTCCAGCCTGGATGACAGGGTGAGACTCCATCTCAAAAACAAACAAACAAACAAGCAAACAACCTGTGACTTGTCTTAGGTCACAGAACTCAGTAAATGTAGAGCCAGTCTTCCACCCCTCTCTCCAGTGTCCAGCATTCTTTCCCTCCCTGTGCAGTTTGAGATTCACCCTTCTGCAAAACATGCCACCCACTCCCCTTTGCTTGTCTCTCCATGAGATCTGGAGGCACAACCACCCTTTTCCCCACAGTTCCCCTTTCTCTCAATCACCCTTTCTCCCACAGCTATACTTAGCCCATATCACTCCCTTCCCTGGAAAGCCCACCTGTGCAGACACCAACTGCCCCGTTCATTCAAAGGCTGCTGCTTTAAAAATCCTGTTCATTGGACAAGGTTCTGTTGAGTGAAAGTTGTTTCCTTCATAGGAATCAGAGAATTTGTAGTTATGGAATTTGGATTTTAGCCTGTCTCTGGCACTTTTAATCTTTAATTTGAAATGCAAACTATTATTCAGCTAGTAGTAACCAGCATTCGTAACTGAGAATGAATTTGGGAGCAAGACCAGCTAGATTCGAAGGTTGGCTTTCCCTATATGCTCACAATATTTTTATGAGGATTATGAGAGTGAATACACACAAAGCATCTCGAAGGCCAACCCAGAGTAGTGCTCAGTGCATACTGCCTGTTATCATGATCTGCCACCTCCTCCATGAGGCCTTTTCCTGCCATGCCCTCAGCCTTGACTAGAAGCACTTTCCTGGAAGCTTGCTGGGCAGATACGCTAGGATTTTCCTTCAATTTCCGTTAGTTTTGGATGTGTACATTTCTCCAACGAGGCATTTTCTTCTTACAGTCAGAAAGGAAGTTTGTGGTTTTTGTATGCTCTGTGCTGAGAGATAGTATTTAATATGTTGAACTTTCTAGTATGGAAAAAAAATTAGAAAGGAAGTCCGAAGATATCCATGAGATGGAGCTGTGAGTCCATAGTCATGAGGAACAGGATTTTTTTTTTTCTTTTCAGGAAAGAAAGTGAAGCCCCCAGTAAGCCAGCCCTGGAAAATGTTGCAGGTGAGACAGAAAGTTTGGAGCTGGCTAAGATCTCGTGCAAGCCTCCATCCAGCCCACCTCCTTTGAGCTGGGGCAACTGATCATTGCAATTTACGCAGATTATACACAAACCATTTTTCATATGACAAGCTTTTTTTTTCTAATCAAGATTTCATTTCAGATATTAGGGAAAAATTCATAAAGAGCTGGGGAAAGGTGATAAACATTTAAAAAAATTGAACACCGATTGTATGACATTCCATGCATTTATCTAAGTTTATTTGATGATTTAATGAATGAATAAATCCTTATAACTAACCACTTTGCAAAGTATCCACTATTATCCCTGTATTATAATGAGCAAATTCAGGGTCCAAGAGGCCAAGTTCCTGGCCAAAGCCCACCTATGACTCTCTTAATTTTCCATGTCTAGATTGCAAAGTTGTTTCTTCCAAATTTCAAGCCTTTGCTCTTTATAACTTCCATATAATATCAACTGAATTTCAGTACCCTAGTTTTCCAAGATATTATGGTGTGATTGTGTATGGGTTTGCTACTCATGCATGGTTATAGTAGTCCCCTGCCTACAAAAGGACCCTGTTCTTATGGGGAGTGGACAATGGGATAACACAGCATGGATTGCCCAACCATGAATGTGTCTAAAATGTTTGTAAGCCGACATCACATACAGTGTTTATTACATAGACTATTGTGTTGAAATTACTAGCTTATGTTCTAAATATTTTCCAGGCTATAAAAGTGGGTCTGCCTCCTTAACGGATTTGACAGTTTTACTGTGGGTTGATACGATACAGACAGCAGTGGTCAAGGGCTCAGGGGACTGTGTTGCGATATTTTTCCCCCAGTTTGCTAGATGACCCCAAGCAAATCTCCTAACTTCTCAAAGTTTCGATTTGTTGACTTCTAAGATAAGTTAAACTAGTGCGAATGACTTTATTTTTTTAAATACTTTTCTTATTTTTCTAAAAAACACAACTTTTGAAGACATCACCCCAAAAAGATCAGCCCGAGAGTTTTACATTCCATTTATTACAGGTCAACTGTAGTGTTCACATAGCTCTCATTCATTGAAGCATTTCTCTACAGCTACTGGCACTAAACTAGGTGGTAGACACAGAGAGGTAGGGGACTCCCTGTTCCACAATATGAGACTTAATCAGATCCCCCCATACCGCCCACACCCCCCACAGTCAGCCTTTTGTCTGGAGATGAGCATCTTGACACATTACAGTGGTTCTTGGCCCAAGCTTGGTGATCAGGGGTTGAACAGAGGGCTCATCACTGGCCTAACAACCCAGGAGCTACACACTCAATCAGGCTACCCTATCCTCCCTGCACCGACAAGAGTTCCGTTGGCTCTTTTCATTACTCTCTTGTTTTCTATTTGCTGCCGTAATAAATTACCACGAACTTAATAGTTTAAAAAGAAACAAGCATATTACCTAATAGTTCTTTAGGTGTCTCCCATTCTGATATAAATCTCACTGGGCTAAAATCCCGGTGTCAGCAGGACTATATGCCTTTCTGGAGGCTTTCGGAGAAAATACATTGCTTTGCTTTTCCAGCTTCTGGAAGCCACCCGCATTCCCGGGTTCATGACCCTTTCTCCATCTTCAAAGTCAGCAGCCTTGTATTTCTCTGACCATTATGCTTAGTTACAGCTTCCTCTGACCACATCCAGGAAAGGGTCTTGGTTTTTAAAGATTCATGTGACTGGATTATGCTGACCGGAAGAATCCAGGATATTCTCTCCATCTCAAGTTTCTTAACTTTAATGACATGTACAAAACGCTTTTTGACTTGTAATATTATCCACAGCTTCTAAGGATTAGGACATAGAAAGCTTTCGGGGTAATAATTCTACCTTTCATATCATCTCAGTAGGAATTGTTGGGTCATGAAAAATTCATGGTCAATTATTTCTTTTTGCTTATTTAAAAAACAAAGAGACACATTTCTCCTGAAACAATATAGAAATATGTGTATCAAACCAATGAACTGACTAAAGAATTAGAGTGATATTCATTTTTCCTTAATTCAGATATGCAGCTATTTTATGAGAAAGGGCACTATGAATTTACTCTGCTCTGCTTAAGAATAGTGATCTTGATCTAATAATATGCTTTCTTCCCATAAAAAGGAGAAAAGAAAAATCATGTGGCAGGAGCCAGGGGCTTTGGGCACATTTGAAGAAAAGTTACCAAAAAGGTTAGATATGTTCTCAGGTAGCTTCTGATTTTCAAACAGTATCTCTCTGTTCCTAGGTCCTCAGGCAAACTGTAAATAGGTAGTGATAGTGAAGGTCCTAGTTAAATATGAGGTTCTAACTGGTGAGATTTGGACTGTCCTTAGGACGTACAGCCTGTCACACATTTTTCTGGTAGATATTTAAGTAGGATGTTTGAGTTCTCTATTAAAGAGAGCAAGAGTGAGAAAGAGTAAGAGTGAGAGAGAACAAAAGACTTATATACCCTTCCTACCTTAATTCAACAAATAGTTATTGAGTATCTGCACGAAGCAGACAATGTGTTAGGAGCTAGAAATAGAGAAAATAACACACATGGTTTCTATTCTTAGGAACTTGCAGTCTAGCATAGAAGAAAGAGAATTGAAGGAGTAATAATACACTGCAAAAAAGAAACTCAGTTAGGTTTTTGATAAGGGGAGTGCAGAGAATCATGAGACTCATCTTTATCAGAAAGTCCTGGGTGGAAGGTGGCAAACTTTGTTTTTTCTTCCCTGAGTAGGTAGCACGGTGCAGCAGGACAGGCACTGGAGGACATGGTGGGGTGAGTTCTGCCTCAGATTGCCCCACTCATCGGCTCCATAGGTTAATCATACTCAGTAACTTTAGTCTGGGCCGTGAGTTGTGACTCACACCTGTAATCCCAGCACTTTGGGAGGCCGAGGTGGGCAGATCACCTGAGGTCAGGAGTTCGAGACCAGCCTGGCCAATGTGGTGAAACCCTGCCTCTACTAAAAATACAAAAATTAGCTGGATGTGGTGTCGCATGCCTATCGTCCCAGCTACTCTGAAGCCTGAGATAGGAGAATCACTTGAACCTGGGAGGCGGAGGTCACAGTGAGCCTAGATCACACCACTGTACTCCAGCCTGGGTGACAGAGCAAGACTCTTCCTTGAAAAGAAAAGAAAAATAAAAACAACAAACTTTAGTTTGAACTGACTTTACTGTCATCATGTCTCCCTTCTGGAGCTGTTTGTGAGATGGTTAGAAAGGTGACTTTGATGTCTCCTTCTAGTCCTAAATGCAGGGGTTCTTAGGCTCTGAGATGTGGCAGAGTGGCTTGGCGAGTGTATCTCTCCCTGGTGGCACAGACATCCTTTCAGCCAGAGATAGCAAGCCCCAGCTCAGCGTCTACCTGCTGGAAGAGATGAAGTCAGTGCCCGTGGAAAACACAATTCATTTTCTATTCTATACCTCATGGAATCATACCATAATTCATTCTGAGTTTTATGGCTAAAGAAAAAAACAAAAAACAAAAATAAAGAATACCTATGTTTCCTTCTTCTTACTCACCACCCTTAACCTGTAAATGGAGCTTCTTATGCAATGGTCCAAACTTAAGTTTTCAGGAAAATGGATATCAGAAAAATAGCCTTGGAGAAATGAAGGACTCCTAAGAGAATCATTGAAAATATATTAAGTCTAGAAAAAATATGAGTATTTCAATGAAAACCTAGAAAAGGAATGCAAAGCAAAACATAAGGATTCAACAACATTCAACAAAAAAAAAGTATGGAGAATATGTAACAGGAATTGTTCCAAAAAAAATGGGGTTCTAGAAGTGGATGAGGTGTGGACTGCCCCTCATTAGAGAAGTAAGTAGACATATTAAAAAGGCAGCCCTGCAAACACTGTGATATGTGCAATAATAAGGGAATGTGAAAATGCCATTTGAATCAAAGAAGTCAGTGATTGCTTTGCTGAAGTGGTGAGGAGAGGTTTTGCTGATATTTAAAATGAGTTTTGAAGTACAAGCAGGAGAATTTTACGTGGAATAAGAGAGGTCAATCTGAGCACACAGACCAGAACATGAAGATCAGAGAAACAGGAGAAAAGCAGGCATGTTGGATTCTGGACAATGGTGAGGTCTGTTCCCCTGCATTGCTGACTTGAGTGCTGACTTTTGATACTGCGTGAGATACTTGGGGGTACAAATAAGTGCAGGATATTCTCCTCAAAAGGCTTGAAATCTAGCTGGAGAGATAGAACTTGAGAGATGAGCCCATTTAACTACTGATATAGAAAGGAGAGTGAGGGATTTTAAAGGCAGAAGGGCCGAAGTAACCAGAGATACATTTTCTCATTCCTTTACTCACAAAACAAACATTTTGTGTGGTACCATTAGTTTGCTATCCCTGTTCTAGGACCTAGGGATACACAAGCAAATGGGAGAGACAAAGTCCCTGCTGTGAGGCAGCTTACATTTAATGTGGGAAAGAAAGACATTAAATAAGCTAAAATAAATAAAAAGGAAAATGATATAAAATAATGAATAGTGTGCAGAGAATTACAATAAAGTGATGAGATAGGAAGTGATTGGCGGCAGTTTTGAGTAAGTGATCAGGGAGGCTTCATGGAGAAGTTAACTTTCCAGCTTAGTTCTGGTTATAGAGTAGGAGCTGGGTGCACACGCAGATTGGGGAAGAAGCATTCCTGGAAGGGGGCATGGCTAGCGCCAATACAATGACACGTGCTGAGAAAGAATTTTAGTGCCCCAGCTTTCATAATAAAGGCAGTGCAGTGGAGGCAGAGCAGAGGGCGAGTGGTTTGGGATGAGGTCTAAGGTATATACTAGAGGGAGGTATCTCAGTTCGGGCTGTGTGGTTCTGACTACAGTAGAAGGTCCCTGAAGGGTTTTCAGCAGCGGGATTGTATAAAAGCATTTCTTTGTTAAAATTGCTCTGGCTGCTGCATAGAGATTGGATTGTCAACAAGGAGAGGTGGAAACAAGGACATCAGTGAAGAGGCTGTCATGGCAGTCAGGAAAAGAGAGTGATGACTTGTACTAGACTGTGCAAGTGACAACAAACAAAAATCAATAGATATGGGATGAGCTTGGACAAGGAATGATGTGCGATGGCTTGTGGGTAGAAATGATTTGAAGAAGATGAACAAAAGCAAAGAATCAAGAATAACCCTGGAGCAGTTATCCAGAGAGGTAGGGTAGATGGAATAATTTACCCATACGGGGAAGACTGCAGATGGAGCATGTCTTCCAGAAGAAAACATGAGTTTCATTTTATCTATATTTTTTTCTGAAAGGTATATTGAACATTGATTAGGACTTTTATGTAAAAGTTGGTAATTCTAGATGGAGTTTAGAAATGTAGATCTAAAACTGATTGTGTCTATCAGTTAGAAATTATCATGGACTGATAGTAACAGAGATGAAAATAACAATCATTTAAACAAAAGAGAAGTTTACAATTATCTCACATTAATGCCCAAAGGTAGGAAGTCTTGAGCTGACTTAGTGGTTCAGTATTACCAAGGACTAAAGCTCACTTTATCTTTCTTCTCTATAAATCATATTAAGTGGTTTAGTCACTGAAGCTGGCTTCGTGATCAGAGATGGTTTCTGGAACTCTAGCCCTCTTACCTGTGTTTCAGGTAGGAGTTATGCCCAGGAAGAAGTGTAAGAAATGAAAAAAGGCTTCCCTGGAGACTCAATCCAACAACTTCTACTTTTTATTTCTTTTATTTCCTATAGGTTGTGCCTATCTGCAAGGGATGCTCTGAAACAGAAAAATCTGGATATATTGCCATCCTTAATAAAATCAGGATTCTGATATAAATAAAAGAGGACTTGGCTACTGAGTAGATAATCAGCAGTTTCTACCACACTGACTCTTATAAACAGATAACCCCTAAAACCAAGGGAGTGAATGAAGTAATCTCAAAAGAGTTAGTAATAAGAGGGCTGGGGGACTGGACTGAACTCTGTGCCCACTGCCTTGTAGAAGCTGAAAGGAGGAGGCTACTCTACCAGTGGAGACTAGGAGCCTTCAGCAAATGAAGTCAAGGAAAAAAGCAAGAGCGTCTTAAAATGTTTTAAATAGGAAGAAATTGTCAGTCTTTCAAATGCTGCTTAATTGTCAGGTAACATAACAATAGAGGGATGGTCATCACTGGTAATTGTTGACCAGACCGTCATTCTTCAAGTGTAGATGCAGAGAAACAGAATTGAAGGATAGTAAATGTGAGAGTGAGCAGATTGTTTGGAGAGAAGGGCTTGCACATGAGAGGAAGGGAATTTGAGGGTTGAAAATGTTAAGATGGGGACAGATCATGAGGGGTCTTGGGCAGGATGCTGAGACCAAACTTTTCCCAGAAGTCATCATCTCTTGTAAAGACTGGTACCGTTGTGCTGGAGCTCGTGTTTAAACTCATGGGCTGTAGTGAAGCCAGCGAGGGTGGAAGGAGCATCATTTACCTTGATGAGACTGCATGGACAGTATCCTCATGGACCTCTGTGGCTGTTTAGATACAGCTGCCACCAAAAGGAAGGAGTCAAAGATTACTATTAAGTTTCAAATCTAAATGATGGGAGGCTGGGTGAAGTGGCTTGTGCCTGTAATCCCAGAACTTTGGGAGGCCAAGGCGGATGTATCACCTGAGGTCAGGAGTTTGAGACTAGCTTGGCCAACATGACGGAACCCTGTCTCTACTAAAACAAAACAAAACAAAACTTACAAAGATTAGCCAGGTGTCATGGTGGGCGCCTGTAATCCCAGCTACTCGGGAGGCTGAGCCAGGAGAATTGCTTGAACCTGGGAGGTAGAGGCTGCAGTGAGCTGAGATCGTGCCACTGCCATTGCACTCCAGCCTGGGCAACAGAACGGGACTCCATCTCAAAAAAACAAAACAAACAAACAAAAAAAACTCTAAATGATAGGGAAGAGGCCCTTTTATGAATATAAACAGATGATTCATTTAGGAAAAAGCTTGGTGGAGAAAGCAAATAAAGCCAACTTCGAAACATTAAATTTGAAATATTAAAACACAAAATACTACTTAATTTGTAAGGTATGAAAATGAGGTATGAAATTAAGATAATAAAATGGGATGGGTTCAAGGAGAGAACAAGGTGGAGTGCTTTTTGTAATAGTTTACGTGAAATTAATTCAGCTATTCATAGCTAATTCTTCATTAATAAATGTTTACTGGATATCTACCACATCCCAGGCATTAGGAAAAGTGATGAAGATACAAGTTGAATACAATATAGTCTCTAGCCTCCAGGAGCTTATCATCTAGACTTGAGGAAATAAACATATACTGCAACGAATGCATTGACAGTTGACACCATGAGAGGGAAACATGTATTCAAGGGAAGCCATGGGGATTCGGAGGAATTCCACCTCAGCTTTACTGTAGTCTTTCTCTGCTAGAAAAACTTATACATGGATAAGGAAATAGCCCTGTCACAGTATGGGAAATAGAAGCTGTTAATACATCTAGGACCTACTTTATTGATCATTCATGGGTTTTAAATATACGGAAAAGAAATGAAGCATTTTCTAAGCACCTATATGCATCCAACAATTTCTTGTACATGATTTCATGTAGCATTTGCAGCGATGGTGTCATCTCATTTTCCCATATATAGAAACTGGGTCTCCAGGATAACAAATCTCATTCTCCAGGTCACACAGCAAGTAAGTGTTAGAGCTGAGGTCCCAGTCCAGGTCTGTCTTATCTGACAATTGGTGTTCTTTCATTTGTCTCATGTTACTGGTAGAACAAACTTTCTCACTCTCTGCACTATTGACATTTGACACTGTAGAATTATTTGTTACACATCCTTGGCTTCTACCCATGTCCTACTAGATGCCAGTAGCACCCTCTCCAATGGAAACATCTCCACGTATTCCCAAACATCCCTAGAGGGGCAAAATGGCTTCTGGATAAGAACTGAGGACCAATGTTCTAGAGAAGACTCCAATTTATCTCTTTCTCTCTGCAGAAACACACCACACACACACACACACACAAACACACGAATTCTCTACGGAACAAAATATTTCAATCTGATAGTTCCCCAGGCATTCCTTATCTTTTCTTCTAAACTTTCTTCTCTTGTATAATAGATTCTGTACAACAACACTATTATGCATCCCTCACCCAAAACAGAGACTTGGGAATCATCCTGGACTCATCCTTCTACTTTTCTCTCTGCAATAGATCAGCCTTTTGCTTCTGAAACATCTCTTGGACTCACTCTCTTCTCTCAAGTTCTATCACCACCACCCCAATCCAGGCCTTCTTCTGATACAGGAAAGAGAGAATATATACCGCACACCCAGCACACATCTCACCCTGTAGTCACCGAAGCTCCTGATAACCCTTAGAGCATTCATTTCCTTTCAAGTCAAAAGACCTCCGTAGGCTGCCTTATTATTTTCCTTATTTCCTCCACTGCATTCCATCCCTCTTTATTTTTCTATTTCAATACTTCCTAAGCACAGTCCGAAGGACATATGCCCATCTGTGACAGAGTTCTTATTGTTCCACAGTGAGATGGGAAAAACAAGGACAAAAGCAGATAATGTCCTCTTGAAAATTATTTTCTCCTCTACTAATAGTGTGTAATTTTCATCTTTTCCTTTTTTGTGCGTTTTGGAAGGGATAAACAATTATATGTCCTTCAAAGAAATCCTTTTATTTATTGACGATACTTTGCTGTTCTTTAAATGTCCTAACATGATAAATGAGAAAATGAAGAAATAAAAACAATCATGTTACTACTGCTTGAAAATTTGTCCACCCATGAAACTGCATGTTTAGTGATGACCATTTCTTAACTCTTTGTTAGGTTCCCTTAGAAGCATGCCCTAAGATACAGGTTTGCATGTCAGTGGTGTACTTGGAAGGTGAGGCATGAAGTACTTTTGTAAGAGTGGCGGAGTGAGGAAAGTGCAGGAAGGCAGCCCATGATGCATAATGGGACCAGTGACCACCACAGGAGGTGGGGCCTAATCCCATAGGCAAACCCTCGAAACTAGTGGGGGCCTACACCGCAATCCCTGTTAGTGATTGGAACGGGCTTCTTCGTCTTCTGTAACTGATTTCATGTAGCCATCCCCAGTGAGTCCTCCCAACTGGCCCCACCCAAGCTCTGATTTAATTGCTCATCCTTGTCCCTCCCAATGTTAAAGCTCTTTGAGGACAGAGACATCTTCTTCTTCATTTTCTTTATCAATGTCGATCCCAGCATCTTGTACATGGAAAATCATCACTGAATGTTAACTGAGTGAATTCCTGTGTATAGTGACATAGGAGGAAAAGGGAAGAACTAGTTAGTTTTTAATGCTTGTTTAACGGGAAACATGACAGCGTATTTGTTATTCTTAGTGAGAAGTCTTGAGGGTGAGTTCTGGGCAACTTGTCCCAGACAAATGAGTCAGTTAGAGTTGATTTGAGTCAGTGTATGTCACTTTAACTCTGAGTAAAAGGTACCAAGATGCCTTTCTAACATCCTGTTTCTGCAAAACAGCCTGGAGTTAGTGTGTGTTAGTACCCATCATGAATCAAGCTGAGTCTGAGATTTGGAAAGGAAATAGAGTCTAGAACTTCACTTTCCAGTGCAGTAGCCTCCAGATGCATGTGGCTCTTTATGTTTACACTTAAATTAACTTAAATAAATAAAATAAAAATTTCAGTTCTGAAGTCTCATCAGTTGCATTTTAAGAACTCAGTAGCCACAAAGAGTTAGTGGTTACTGTGTTGGTCAGTGCAGATATAGAACATTTCCATCACCACAGGAAGTTCTATTGGACAAAGCTGGTGTAGAGGACTGGGCATAAGGGGTGTGTGTGTGCATGTGTGCGTGTGTGTGCGCACACACATGTGCCTCTTTAGCTTCCTAAGAAGTGGGAATCAGAACAGAAGAGAAAAAAGGAGAATGTTCTATTAATTCCAGCTGCTTTGTTTATCCTTCAGCCATGGGGTTCCTGAGGAAGCCTTTCCTGACCCTACACTCGGGTCAGGAATGACCCTTATTATAATTTCTATAAGACAAAGCTCCTCTTCTAAGATGGTATTTCTCCTACAGCTGTGTGTGTGTGTGTGTGTGTGTGCAGCTGTAATAATGTAACTATTGTCTATATCTTCCAGTTAGTTGTACACTCAATGAGGTCATGGGTTGGGTCTGATTTTTCTTAATATTTTGCATTGCTTTGCCTAGAGTGTAAACTGAATATTTGCTATATAACCTAATGGTATGTTGAGCGTTTACGATCACAAAACATTGTGGTAGACAATTTATTAAAGTTATTTTTTTTCTATTTTCACTCTAATGTTTTAAGTGATAATAGTAAGTTCATTTTAGAGGTGAAGAAACCAGAATTCAAAGAGGTTCTATGACTTGCCCTCCCTAATCAATAGATGACAGAGATCAATATTAGGAGAACATTGGCTGGTGAGGCATATATGATCTAAACAACAAGCAGTCACTGATAGAATTAAAGCTGAAGAGAAAATCTGGGGCATCTAAGAAGATGACTTTAGAAAGCCTGCTGTGTCCTAAAATGGAAAAGAGAAGCAATGAACGCAATGCCACTGAAGGTATAAGGCCATGCCTTAAGCATGATGGCAAGAGAAGTCTAGAAAGGACTCTGTGAGCCGAGTGCCTCTTCTGCCTGGGAAGCGTAGGACAGGGGCCCTCTTGAAGGTGATTTCTGTGTGGTTGTAAAGATGAGCAGGTGATTGGCAGATAATTAGGGGCAGGCGTCCTATCCAATGAATCAGCACAGGGAAATGCAGAGCAGTGTGAGGGACCTACTGCATTACAGGAATGACCCGGAGCTGCATGTGACTTGTATGTAGGCAAGAAAATGGAAATGAGACTGAGGAGGTAGACGATCCCTGGTTATGGGGAGGGTGGGATCTATGAGTCATGACACTGGCCATCTTGTTGACAATGGGAAGACCCTGAACTGTTGTCACATACTGAGATTTGAGCATGGAGGGAGGGACTAGAATGCGCGAGCAGTGAGGACAGTCTAGAGTAAATATCAGCCAACAGTGAGATAATGTAGGGCAAAGGATAGGGGTGTGGATTTGGGGGCATAGATAATAGCTTAAGTCTTGTACATGCTGAGGAAGATATGGCCATAATCCGTATGCAAGGAGATGTGCTGATCTCCAATAATCTCCAAGCCTTAATGGAATAAGGTTTGCAATGACAACATCCTTGCAACCTGGTTGACCCAGAGCTCAGCAATGGGTGATTGCTCTCCTGTGTTTCACATCCCTTCACTTGCACTGAATGAGTAAAGCTCTTCAGTTGCTTATCCCATTGGGAATAAAATTCACTTTTCTCAAACCGAAGCTTGAGTCCCTGGAAATATGCCCCCAAGTTCACTATGTAAACTCTGTGCTTTTAATTCTAAAATCTCACATGGAGAGAGGCTGTCCTTCAATTTAATTTGATTCAATCAATATGTACCAAAGGTCAGTAGGTTAATGCATTTAATATAGTAGGTTCCACAGACAAGAAGACTGAAAATGAAAGGTTGGGCTTTCTGGACTTCAATAGTGTGTAATCTAATTGGAGCCAAAAAATAGAAAGAGTGCAAAGAAGATACTTTTTATTGGAATGCACTGTCTGTATGTGAAACATATTTAAAAGAGTGTCATGTTTTAGTTGATAGAATTAAAATGTTCTAGCAAATTTCTATAAGCAAATAAGATTTGATTATAGATTTTCATGATAAAATGACAGACAGGTAGAATTGGAGGAGGACCATTCTTTCTGAATTGAGTCAATGGCTTTTAGGAAGATGGGAATTAAGAGATGCTGGTGCTGAGTCCTTCTGGGGACAGTCATCTTCTCTACCAGTTCATCCTATGCTTCCTCTGGGGACCCTTCCAGATGCTGACAGATTTCTTGGGTTGCTCCAATGCAGGCTGCATAACCTTGGGATGTTGTCACTGAGATCTGGGCATGAGGGCATGAGCAGAGCACTAAAGAATGAATGTCCCTCCCCCAAAGACATGAAGTTGAATTAAGTATCCCTTGTTTTAGACATTCAAGGCTTTCAAGTTGAAGCCAACTGATTTCCATGTCTAAGGTCCCATAAAAATTTGTTGATTGGTTCATGTTTTCACTGGGAAGGGAAAGAACTCTGACAATTCCTTCTGAAGCACAATAAGCCCTCACTTAACATCAGCAATAGGTTCTCGGAAACTGTGATGTTAACTGAAACAACATGTAACAAAACCAATTGTAGCATATGCTAATTAATATAAATAAGAGTTAAGTTTTTACAGTATATTTCTGACCACAAAAACATCAATCATTAAACTTCTAAATAAAGACTCAAAACACTGAAATAAATGTAAGCTAATATACATTTTAAAAAATAATAAGCCTAAGTAAGATAATTATTTATCCCATTATTCATTTCAGGGTCACAGGTGGCCGGAGCCTGTCCCAGCAGCTCAGGATGAAAGGCATGAACCAGCCCAGGACAGGAGGCCATCCCATTGCAAGGTACACTCACATACACAGCCACACTCACTCAGACTGGGACAGTGTAGCACACCAGTGAAACTAAGGTGCACAGCTGTGGGGTGTGGGAGGAAACAAAAGTACCTGGAAAAACCCATATAGACTTGGGAAGAACATGCAAGCCCCACCTAGATGGGGAATCTATTTTTTTCTCATCGATGTCATAATGAAGTGATGTTGAACAAAACAGTGTTATTAAAAGACCTGTTCTATGTACATTCTCATCTAGAACACCCAAAGTCCAGGTGTAAAGGCAGTGCCCCGATGAGACAGGTATTCTCCAGATAAGGGGTTACCAGTGTTTGAATTAGGAGTGAACAAACCTGAGATTTCAGGGACATTTATAAGAAAGGTCCCATGTCCCAAAAAGACAAATTGCCTCTCCACCACGATGAAGGACAACCTTCCACAACAAGTGGATCGTGGGGGCAATTTTATTATTATTTCTGTTGTAAGTCATTCCCTGATGGAGCATAGTAGTGAGGTGGGAGGAATTTTGTCCACCCACTTCCAGAAAAAGAAGAGAGAAATGTCAGGGCAGCAAACACAGCTTCCCAGCAGAGGTTAGAATGTCTCAACATCTAAGGTCAGAATAACTTGTTTCTGATAATGAACCATGACAATTAGAGACCATCTTCCCTTGAGGTAGTTCTATGAATTGTCCAGAAGAGCAGGAAGCGGGGCGATGACAACGTTAAGTATAGATTCCTTCTTTGAATTGAAAAAACACCCACTGATGCTTTGAACGTATCGGAGGAGGAGAACTACAGAGAAAAACAGTGTCTTCTGACAATCAGTGGGATTGAGACTTGAATCTTTTAAAATAAATAAAGAAAGGAAATACTATGTGGTTTTGCACCAGAAGCTGGTGAAGATGCCCAAACTTTTTACACCTACAATTTTGCTTGACTCAAACCATGTTAAAGGTGTGACAGCCACCACTGATACTTACCTTTTTAAAATTTTTATTTTTAAGCTCCAGGGTACATATGCAGGGTGTGCAGGTTTGTTGCATAGGTAAATGTGTGCCGTGGTGGTTTGCTGCACCTCTCAACCCATCACCTAAGTATTAAGGCCAGAATGCATTACCTATTTTTCCTAATGCTCTCTCACTGCCCTCCACCCCCTGATAGGCCCCAGTGTGTGTTGTTCCCCTCTCTGTGACCACGTGCTCTCGTTGTTCAGCTCCCACTTATGAGTGAGAACATGCGGTGTTTGGTTTTCTGTTCCTACATTAGTTTGCCAAAGATAATGGCTTCCAGCTCCATCCATGTCCTTGCAAAGGACATGATCTCATTCCTCTTTATGGCTGCATAGTACTCCATGGTGTATATGTACCACGTTTTGTTTATCTAGTCTATCACTGATGGGCATTTGGGTTGATCCCATGTCTTTGCTATTGTGAACAGTGCTACAAGAACATACACGTGCATGTATCTTTGTAATAGAATGATTTATATTCCTTTGGGTATATACCCATTAATGGGATTGCTGGGTCAAATGGTATTTCTGGTTCTAGGTCTTTGAGGAATTGTCACATTGTCTTCCACAATGGTTGAACTAATTTACACTCCCACTAACAGTGTAAAAGCTTTACCATTTCTCCAGAACCTCACCAGCATCTGTTGTTTCTTGACTTTTTAATAATCACCATTCTGACTGGTGTGAGATGATATCTCACTGTGGTTTTGATTTGCATTTCTCTAATGATTCTAAGCACAAAATGGAGGCATGCCTCTTCTAGAGTCATCATAACATGATGATTGCACGTGGTCAGATAGGTGCCTTCCTGCTAATATGGAGGGCCACTGTCAGGGATGGAGTCAGACTGTGTTACTCCCCTTACTTTCAGATTCTATTTTCCTTCCTAGCTTTGTTTTTGTTAAATTGGTTGGTTTAGAGCCTCATGGACTCTATCTGGCATTATCTTCGAAGCAAAGATTACCTAAAGGAATTACAAGGTGTTTAGGAACAGCACCTGTAAGATGAAACCCTCTTCATCTTACAGACATTGTCTTAATGTAATGAAAGTCACTTGTCCTTGAAAATTTCAGATGAACCATTCATTTAGATCAGATGTTGGTGATCAGTAGAATGCTAAACTAGGAAGGATATGTCCACCACCACTTTATGTTTGGGAAAGAAAACCCTCAAGCTTCAGGTCTAGAAATGTAGATTTTTGTTTCCTTAGAGTGATCAGTTAACAACCGGAAACTGAATTTTGCATGATACTATGTGAAATAATTTATAATTTAGAAAATATGTTACTTTGTTTTAGTTGTAATTGATCCAGGCATTTGAAAATATTTTCAAACATTTTAATGAAAAAGGTGTTTTTATTGCCAACACATTAATATATCTGATATTTGAAAATGCATTTATTTGGATTCACATAGTCAAACAGGTTTAATTTCAATAAAGGGCATTCATGTGGTAATTTTTGAAGTCTCAGTTTCTACTTCTCAATTTGTCTGACTTATTCCAAATAATGTTAAGGTATTCTTTTTAATCAAGCACACGTTGAATTAAAAAAATATTTTCTTGAAGGCAGGTAATGATACGAAATGCACACACATAAAGCCATCAGAGAACAATTGTGTTAACTGTTTCCCAGGTACCCTGTTTATAGGGAAGGATTTCCACCTGAGAGTCGTGGAGATGGACAAACATACCACACCCAGCACTGGACAGAGAAGCTCACAGCAGTTTGTTAGTCACACCTACCCATGGCCCCAGGGAGGAGGACCATGTGGAAGTTACAATTGAAAATTCAGTGAATAAGCAGGGGTTGTGAGAGACACATCTTGCAGTATCAAGAGAGTGGGGTGGTCCTTTTTCCTATGGGAGGATGTGATTGGCTTGTTTGAATCATTCTACAGGCTGGCAGGGAACAGAAACCAACTACTTGGTTATAAACAGAAAGTGTGCCTAGTCCCTTTGAATGAGAAGGTTATTTGGTCAAGGAATCTTATTCATGGGAACAAAGGGAGGAGAAAAACTTGTGATAAGGTCATCTCATGAGATGTCAAGGCAACATGTCGTATTGAGTCTTGATTTTAGGTCTTAAACCCCAACAATAGAGATTTTCCACACCTATGCCTTCTCTACACTTGACGTTTTTCTACCATGATAAATGACAGCTACTTTTTCAAAATATTCAAAGCCTATTTCTTTGTATCTATTCCTGACCAAAATTCCATTCCTTGCAGGCACTTTTATGTTAGGAATTTTTATTAAGTAATTTTAAGAATCAATTCCTTATCTCTTAAAAAAATCAGAAAACCTAAACCTATGTATAATCTTGTGCCTGGTTCTGTGTATATGATGGTTAAAAGACTTGTGGGCTGGCAACCCAGGTACCTCCTTAGAAAGCTCTCAAATTCCACAAGACAGTGTCATTATAATTGTTGCTATTTAACAATATTTATTATTTCTAACCTTATCATAAAAGGGATATATTATATTAATTTATCAGGTGATAAAATGGAATTCTAAAGAGGTTAATTAACTTGTCCAATGCTACAGTGCTGGTAAGGGTTGTATCTAGGACATTTCACATTATAATTCTAACTATTAGGATATGCTGTATTGTTTACATCTTTGTCTCCTTCACTTATAGGATGTTTTCTGATGAAAGATAATATATCATATTCATCTTTATATTCATTGTGGTAGCTTCATGGTTGGAGCAAAATAAACATCTGATGAAATAAAATTCTATTTCACTGTAAAAAAAGAATGAAAATGCGAGCCTTTTATGGAGGCATAAAGAAAGAATGACTCACTGCATTATGGAATGGTGAAGCTAAGGCAATCTCTTTGGACTGGTTAGATGTCTTACCTAAACCCTATTTCTGATATACGTATGTTGGAGGTTTGATGATGTTCATTCAATGATTTCATCTCCATTCTTCCATCTCATGAGTCTTAACAGTTGTGGACACCAGGAGTTAGATCAAAATAGAAAGAAAGTAACGTATTTATGAATGGTAAGTTTGCGTTCAAGTTTATAACAAGACTTCCTATGGCCCTTAGTGAGCCTAGACTTTGGAACACGTCTGTGGAGAGACTTGGGTCCATAGTCAGAGACTGTCACCTGCTTCACAACTTGGCCACCAGCAGACTAGGCATCAGAGGGCATAAGCCAGGGCTGCCCTGTCTTTCTAATGTCATGAAGCTTGCAGTGGTGCAGGGAAGCTGCAAGGGCTTGATGAGAATTACCTCATGAAATCCTCACAGCAGCCGTCTAGGAAAGGGACCATTCTTTTCTTCAGTTTAAATGCCGGATGGCCACATATGGATTTGGTGGCTAAACCAAGGAAGACTTGAGCCCTTGCCTTACTGCAACACCCCCCATAAGGAGCCTGATGAGAACTCTATTGATATTCATTGTCTGTCTTCTGAGATGGGATGAAGAATGAAGCATTAGCTGATAATGCACCTCTCCAGACTATAAAACCCAAGGACAAGACATCATCCTCTCTCACCTTGCCTTATCTCTACTTCCCAAAGCCACAGCATATGAAGATGCCCAAAGCTGGGTTGCTGAAGGCTCGTCCCCTAGAAAACATCTGCCAGGTATGCCTCCCCATCTGATTTTTTTTTTTTTTTTTTTTTTTTGAGATGGAGTCTGGCTCTGTCACCCAGACTGGAGTGCAGTGGTGCAATCTCAGCTCACTGCAACCTCTGCCTCCTGGGTTCAAGTGATTCTCCTGCCTCAGCCTCTCAAGTAGCTGGGATTACAGGTGCCCGCCACCATGCCCGGCTAATTTTTTTCGTATTTTTAGTAGAGACGGGGTTTCACTGTGTCAGCCAGGATGGTCTCAATCTCCTGACCTTGTGATCTGCCCGCCTCAGCCTCCCAAAGTGCTGGGGTTACAGGCATGAGCCACCACGCCCAGCCCTGAAAATTTAATTGGGACAAATTTCAGAACTTTCAGAAAGACTATTGAAGAGGTTTCAAATGCCTCACAGAAGAGCCTGTAATAGCCTTCCCATACGGCAGGGAAATGAGCAACAGGGTGGTCTTCCCACATACGATAAATTTGGAGCCCCCCACCTTCCCCCAACACTTTGTATTTCAACATAAATGACAGACTTCAGCTTCAAAATTAGACTTTAAAAAACACAACCTGCTCTAGAGATTATGAGGTCCAGATTTTCTCACTAGCAGAAACTTTCCATTCTAAGTTTTCACTGCTTGTGCTATTTCATGTTTGAGGTCATAGTTTATTTCATTATTGAAAGGTACATAATGCCCACTGTAACAGTCTGTTCGCATGGATATGTCAAGAAAGGGAAGTGACAAATGGAATTTCCTTTTTAGACCAGAGAGCAGAGGGGTAAATATCAATGAGCTGGAGTTATGAAATATCTTTCTTCCTTTGAAACTTAAGCAAAAGGCAAATTCATCTCTACCTACCCCAGAAAAAAAATATGAGAGTGACTTTAAACTCTCCTCAAATTAACACTGTCATCTTTCCTGGTGGCTAGACTATACTTTTACTTTTATTAGAATGAGATGAACATTTCAGAACTTCCAGGGACAAAAACTGGTCACCGTTTTTCATCTGGAAAATGCAATGCCCTTCAGTGGGTAGGATCCTCTCCTCTCCTACCTTGCCAACATCCTTCCTAGCTGACAGCTTCCTGCCAAAGCTTAGATTCTCCAGTCATGCAAACACCCTTGGATTTCAGAGACACTACTTTCTCAGAGACTGCTGATTGAATGAGAGAACATTATACCTGCAATTTTATGTCAAACTTCCCATGGGTCAGAGCTGGTGCCTGTTTCAACAGGCAAAGGGTGGTTCTGATTCTTTTTCATTGCTTTCTTGGGTTAGGAATTGTGGCCCATGCTGATACCCACTTAGATCTCCTCTGCACCTTGTTTGCGATTTGTCTCTAAAGTATCTCTAACCTATCTGTGAGACATATATCTCAAAAAAGGTAAACAGACAGAATTTAATTATTGAAGGCAAAAAATGTGCACAGTTGTTAAAGGGAGGTGACTGATAGCTTTATCAGGGCATTTACTAATAGAAATAATACACGCTCTACTTTTACAAAAGGGACACGAGGGCTATGGCCACCTTACATAAGCACACTGGTCTAGGCATTAAATCTCATCTATTCGGGTGAAAAAGAAAAAACATCATATGTTGGTTACACTCAGTTGCATTTGGGAATTTTCTAAGGGTGCTCATAATAAGAGGGAATTATTTTTAAAACAAATATTCCCACGTAATGACTTAAACAGTTTACCTCTCATCAGAGATGGAAATATTATTTACAAATTTCAGTAGACTCTTTCAGTGACTGTCCTTATTTGTTTCACGCTGGACTGGGGGCCAGTGCAAGATCAAGGGAGACTCAGTTCCTCCACTGAATGTAAAGCCTCTGTCAGTTGTTATCATCATCTATCAGTTTCTACTTTGAAATGTGCTCAGGAACCTCTGAGGACACCTATATATTAAAAAGCTATTTTTACAAAGTCCTCAGTTCCCATTCCCATTTTAAACACAAAATTGAAATTGACTTGTATAGCCAGGAGGCAGGTAGAGACAGAAAACAAAAATGTGGTGGTGGTGGTAGACTTACAAAGGAAACCAGCATGTTGCTGGGGAATGTGAAATTGTCCACTACATGTAGCTGGCTGGCTGCCAGTTTGAGCATTCCGTTCTCGATGCGTATTTTTCCACTGCAGAACGTTAAGCTTTGTGAATTGGTGGGTTTCGGAGGGCAGCTAGAAGGAGAGCTAGATGAGTCACATGGGTCCCTGCAATCCAGGCACAGTTTCCGGACACTACAGACCAGAGACTAAATAGAGAAGTCTTCATTTTCTAAGGGATTTATAAATAAGATCCTTGATTGCTGGGACTGACTTCTCTTTCCTTGGTGATGTGGTTAGGCTTTGTGTACATACCCAAATCTCATCTTGAATTGTAGTCCCCATAATCCCCACGTGTCAAGGGAGAGACCAGGTGGAGGAAACTGAATCATGGGGGCAGCTTCCCCCATGCTGTTCTCACAACAGTGAGTTCTCACAGGATCTGATGGCTTTCTAAGGAGCTCTTTCCCCTTTGTTCAGTACTTCTCTTCCTGCTACCTTGCAAAGAAGATGCCTTACTTCCCCTTCCCCTTCCATCATAATTGTAAGTTTCCTGAGGCCTCCCCATCCAGGCTAAACTGTGAGTCAATTAAACCTCTTTCCTTGATAAATTACCCAGTCTTGGTCAGTTCTTTATAGCAGTATGAAAACAGACTAATACACTTGGGATCTGTATTTTAAATTCTAAAGATAGGATTGAGGAAGAAGTCGTAACTAATCCTGTTGTCTTCTTTGCTGATTCTTGGAGGGAAGGGTTGGTGTTTATATATATAGCCATTATATCCTTGGTGACAAGCATGATGACTTCTCAATAAATATTTGTTAAATAGGTATCATGCTTTCCACTTTATTGATGAGGAAACTGAGACTCAGAAAGATTGAGCCTCTTGACCAAAATCGTAAAATCAGTAATTGAGAGAGTCAGAGTAGAAACCTTTTGATACCTGAGTCCAAAGCCTGTGCCCTTTATACTACATCACACCATTGCAATCCTGATAAATTAATCTGGTCTTTTTTGACATGAATCAAATAGTTTAAAATGTGTCTATATGAGTGAGGATAATGCATATGTGACCATTTAAACATAATCATACATGTAAAGCAAGCACGGCTTTCAGCAAGGTGGATATCTCATTATTACCCTGCCAAGAGCAAGGATGCATTTTCTCCAGCAGTGAGAGCGGCTCCTTCAAAGAGTTTACATGGACTGCCCACTGGGTTTTCTTCCAAGAGGCACTAGAGAGTAATTTTAACTCTCAGTAGTGTGACATTTTTATTTTGTAAATGTGACATGGCATTATGCCTGTTAGAAAAGATAAGGAAGAAAATATACAAATGGCTTTGCTTCCCCTAGGAGCCTGTTTCAGCCACGGGGATTTGCAAATAGGGGGCTTAGAGACAAGTTTCTCTCTCAACTTGGGTGACTTTTTGAGAAAGTCACTTAATCACTCTTGCCTAGGGGTTTGAATTTCCAATGATGGACTTACTGCAAATGGTGGCTAACACTGCAGGTTTGTTGGCAATTTTACATCTGTATATAACGTGTTTGTAGAAGAGTTGTGTGGTTACACTTAGAATTGAAGCTAATTGCATTGCTAGTCCCTCAATAGAGCAGTGTATATGACACTGGCAATACTGAACTGCCTCGAAAGAAATAAACTTATATATTAGGTGGGAAGAAAATTCATGTTTTATTTTTACTACTGAATTCAGATTTTTTTGTATATGCACTATTATCTATTGTCTATTATGTGTATGTGTGTTTGTATATATGTATATGTATACATACACAGTCATTTGTCCCATAACAATGTTTAAATTAATGACAGACCACATATAAGATGGTGGTCACCTAAGATTATGACACGATATTTCTACTGTACCTTTTCTATGTTTAGAAGTGTTGGCTGGGCACGGTGGCTCACGCCTGTAATTCCAGCACTCTAGGAGGCCAAGGTGGGCAGATCACGAGGTCAGGAGATTGAGACCATCCTGGCTAACATGGTGAAACCCCATGTTTACTAAAAAATACAAAAAAAATAGCTGGGCGTGGTAGTGGGCGCCTGTAGTTCCAGATACTCGGGAGGCTGAGACAGGAGAATGGTGTCAACCTGGGAGGTGGAGCTTGCAGTGAGGTGAGATGGCACCACTGCACTCCAGCCTGGGCAACAGAGCGAGATTCCGTCTCAAAAAAAAAGAAAAAAAGAAGTGTTCAGATACACAAAACATGCCATTGTGTTACAATTGCCTACAATATTCAGCATATTAACGTTCTGTACAGGTTTGTTGTCTAGAAGCAATAGTCTATACCCTACATTCCGGGTTTGTAGTAGTCTACACCATCTAGGTTTGTGGAAGTATATTCTATGATGTTCACACAATGACTGTGTTTGGCCATTCTTGCATTGTTGTAAATAAATACCTGAGACTGGATAATTTATAAAGAGAAGAGGTTTAACTGACTTATGGTTCTGCAGGCTGTACTAGCATAGCACCAACATGTACTTGGCTTCTGGTGAGGGACTCAGGAACCTTACAATCGTGGTGGAAGGGGAAAGGGAAGCAGGTGCATCACATGGTGTGAGCAAGAGTGAGAGAAACGGGGAGGTGCCATACACTTTTAAACAATCAGATCTCACAAGAATTCCCTTATTATGGTGAGGGCAGCACCAAGCCATGAGGAATTTACCCACATGACCCACACACCTCCCACCAGGCCCCATCTCCAACACTGAGGATTATATCTCAACATGAGATTTGGGTGGGACAAATATCCAAACCATATCAGTGACAAAAATCACCTAAGGACACATCTTCAGAATGTATCCCTGTTATTAAATGATGCATTACTGTATATATACATACTAAATTGATAAACATTGTTGTGATGAAAAGTGGCCACTGTACATGAAAGTGGCTACTAAAGTGCAAATATGTCAGTCACCTTCCTCAAAGGTGGCCCCTGGGTTTCCCATGTGTGAAGTCTGCGAGGAGCCTCACTGCTGGTTTCAAATTATTTGGCATTTTACAGAGTACTCTAGCAATACTGACGTACTTATTTGATTGGCAGCCACACTCTGATACATCTTCCTACACCCTAGTTGGCTGGTGTAGAACTGGTCTATACCTTCTGTCTATTGCCATAGTAATGCTGTATAACAAGCAACTTTAGAACCTCAGGGGCATACAACAATGGACATTGTTTTCTCTGTTTTCTGGGATCAGCTGAGTTTGGTCAGGAGGCTCTGTTGATTTGGACCGGCTTTACTTAGATGCTCAGTGTTGGCTGGCTGTCCACAGAGCTAGGCTGCCCTTTGCTGAGGCAACTGGCCTGACTCTGCTTCTCATATTACTCATTCTTCATCAGGCCACTCCCAGCATATCCTCCTGCAATGAGAGTGATCCTAAAATGGTCAATCCCTGTAGTTTAAGCACATTTGACTTGGCTATAACCACATCCACTAATATCCTATTGGCCAAAGCTAGTTACTTGCTCTAGTTCACGGGTCAGGAATTTTACCCTGCAAAGGTTCCCCCAGTTCAAATAGTTGAAAGAATTCACCAGAATCCACAGAGCACACTCATGTGAGTCTTTTATTTAAAGGCAAAGGATTTGGTGTAGCTAGAGAAAGAGAGTTCAGGCAAGCATCCAAAGTCAGAGAGACAACCCAAATACATCCAATAGGTCATGGGTGGTGCCCCTATTCTGCAAGCCCCTAAATTATACCAGTGCTGCTGGTCCAAAGAGTTTTGAGCTGCAGAGTAACTAACGTATCGCTGCAATAGAAATGTCAGTTTCAGACTGGGCACGGTGGCTCACACCTGTAATCCCAGCAATTTGGGAGGCCGAGGCGGGCAGATAATGAGGTCAGGAGATCAAGACCATCCTGGCTAACACGGTGAAACCCTGTCTCTACTAAAAATACAAAAAATTAGCCAGGTGTGGTGGCATGTACCTGTAGTCCCAGCTACTCGGGAGGCTGAGGCAGGAGAATGGCTTGAACTCAGAAGGTGGAGGTTGCAGTGAGCGGAGATCCCACCATTGCACTCCAGCCTGGGTGACAGAGCAAGACTCTGTCTCAATAAATAAATAAATAAATAAATAAATAAATAAATAAATAAATAAATAAAATGTCAGTTTCAAAGATACCTGAGCTATATGATGAAAATCCAAATCAGGGACATAGGGGAAAGTGGGAAAAATCAATACTGTCTGACAGTGATTCCTCAATATTTGGGAACTTAGTCTCCTTCAAGAAATTTATGAAATCTCTGCAAACTTCTCTCCTGTATCAAAATGTGTGCATTCACACAAACACATAATTTTGAATACAATCAAAAAATTTCTGATGCCTTAATACCAATCCATAGACTCCCAATGTGTCCTAGATTAAGAACTGCTGACAGGAAGTATAGTTTTGATAACTGCAATATGGAGGCATCATCAACTTGGGCAGGAATTCTGGAAGTTAATTTTTGGCAGTTTTTAAGCTGCAGTCAAGACACGTGTCTTTCCTCCTTTTTCTTCAAATGCTGCAAGCCACACCATAAGACCTTGATAAAATTACTTATAACATCAAAGCATGGGCTTTATTTGCTTTTTCTCACCCAAGCATGAGAATCCCTCTTACTCATGCACACATTTACCCTGCTGTTCTCTCCGTCCACATCTCTTACAGGACACAGGATGGGTTTTCTTTTCACATTCCTTCTTATTTCTAAGGGGGAAATATGTATTTCTTTCTCACCTCACAGTGTGAGCTCCAAATTTGTTGTGTGATTGGCCCAACCCTTGAGCATTTGTGTTTAGTGACACAACACCCATTGTACTAGCCTTGCACCCCTTCTGCCTTGCTTGCTCACATCTTAACAAAACCACTCAATTCTCTTTTGTTCATCCCACATGCTGTCCCACAGTGAACTCCATCCTTGGTGTTCTGCAACGGTCCACAGAAATAGAATAAAAGTGTTGATATCTGGCTAAAACACAAAAGATTACTATTGTTCTCTGTCATGACCAACAAGACAGTGACAGCTTTCAGGAAAGAAGTGTAAGTTTCAGGAATTAGTTAGACTGCTTACAAAATGGACTTTGCCTTTATAATGTTGGGATAAAGCCACTGGCTTCATTTGTCTTATATTTTATAAATTATCCTTGGTAACAACACTCTATCCTAATGTTCTCTTGTTTGGCTAGCCTGATACAGTCATCAGCCTTTTATCTACCGAGGCAGTCAGCACCCCACTTTGTTTATGATCAATTTCCTAGAGCTTCCTAGTTTAACTTCTCTTCTTCAACACCTTTTTAGTTCCTAATTTTTGGCTTTTTGTCCCAGTCAAGAACCTGCTCCTGCTTTGAGAGTATTTCTCTTCACATGCATTCTGTCTCCCCTGCTTGAACGCTGGTTTTCTTGTTGAGGAACTGGACAAAATTTATTTCAACACAGATGAGCACAATATACCCAGGCCATGCTGAATTTTGTTACCCTTTCAAATACTAGAGGCATTTGACCCAAATAGATATAGGTAGTATATGAATTTGATCACCTGTTTACCATGTGCATTTGAACTTAACCTCTTTGGGCTCAGTGCCCAATAAGTGAAATGTCACTTATTAGCTCTGACTTGGAGCACGTTGTTTAACTTCTATGAGTCTCAGTCGCTCCAAGTATAAAATAGGGGTTCTGACAGTACCAATTGTCCCAATTTTGTAGATTTAGTGAGAGGATTGAATGAATTAATACATGGAAAACACGTAGCATGCTGCCTTGGATGATAAATGCTCAATATATGTGCTACAATTATTAAGGAGAGACATGATGTTTATGCTTAATGTGCCTCACAGCCAACCAGAGATCAGGTAACAGTGAATAAACAATCCTTTAAGAAATGGCTCAGATGTAAAGAAGGGGAAATAAATACAAAATACTCCAAGGTCCTAGAAAATGTAGCCTATTGAGGGTAACTTTGTCTGTGCTTAGCTTTCCAATTTAGCACACGAGACTCTGGGATGTAGAGGCTCCCTTCCCAGGGCTCATTCACATTTCATATCATCTTAATATCCCACCAGCAGGAAGACATTTATTCTTAAGTCTACAGATTTCCAGGATCTAGGTCTCACAAGGGAGGCCAAGCCTCTCTCTTGCTTTCCAGGATTGATTTGCAGTATTTGATAATAGATTGCATCTGGGGAGTGCAGGGAAGGGGGTGACTTCAAGAGCATCTGTAAGATTCTGCTTTGAGCTACTTGGACACCTGGTGGTTCCATTTAGTGGGATGAGAACAGTGGAGGAGGGGATTCAGGGAGGGGAGCCAGGACCCAGGCATGGGGAGGAACTGTACATGAACGGCAGTAGAAAAACATCTTCCATCTCAAAAAGAGAAGCTAATAGAACAGGTGAAATTCAAGTCAGTTTGAACAGCAGAAATTCCAGCTCAACAATTTGAATTGCTGGATTCTTGGCACACATCGAGGGTAGTACCATATAAGACATACTATTGATCTCATGAACCTAAAGGTGATATAATATGCCACAGTTAGGAGTATGTATATGGGTATTAAGTGGGGTGAAAGAAAATGATTAAAAAGTTTGAGAATAGGAAATGTTTGTTCTAATTTGTGAGTTCAGAGGCAAGTTTAGAGTGTGATCATGGGAGCAGCTGGCCTAAGCAGAGTGGAGTCAATGGAAATCAAGAACTGAAAAGGCAGAGCTTCATCTGAGTGCAGAAACTACCTGATATAATGGTGACAGTCACTGTCAGAAAGTCCACACTGGGTACCTACCTCCCGTGGATTAGACGGAGAGTCCCCAGCTGCTATGCTCTCCTCATGTGTAGGGTATACTATAACATCTTCAGTCAGCAGTATTCTATGGTGAAAACCTTCCAGGTATAGCTGGCTCCTGCCTCATTCCTATTCCTAGTAGAAATATTCTCCTTGTCTTTTTGCTGAGAAGGCTGCCTGGCTCTGCAGTCCTGTTTGATGTGTCAATAAAGAATGCTCCTTGTAGTCCATCTTCTGACCTCTTTGCTTCAGGTTGCTCCTCTTAAATTGGTCCTTTCAAAAGAAGGTGGAGACATTAGTCCAGATTAGTTGCTTTTGTGGTTCTTGGGTTCCAGAAATCAGAGAGGAGTTGGTAACTTGAGTGCTGCAAGGACCCTGTGGGGGATTGCAAGTTGTAAGTGGCAATGGTGGCTCTAAAGGAGGGTTTCATCCTCCACAGTGAGAGGAACACAGTGGCAGTGGCAGTGGCAGTGGCATTGGGGGCGGCAAGAGAAGAGATGAGGACTCTGATCCTGGCCTTGCTGCTCTTTGTATAGGAGACCTTGGGTTGAAAACAAAATCATTACATATCTCTAAAGGTCAGTTTCATCAGTGTAAGGCACACTGCTTCTAAGGACCTTTTGACTTTAAAGTTCCTCCTTTTGAGACATGCACTGTAGTGAAAAGAACATCAGGTATAGAATCTGCCTTCAAAAATCTGGGTTCCCATTTCATCATCACACAAATTAGAACTCACAAATTAGAACAAACATTTCCTATTCTCATTAATAACTCTGAGATTTTCTGCAAGTTCCTGAAGAACTCTGCACATCTTCTCATCTGTACAGTGGAGCTAATATGTATTTCATAGTTATTCTGACAATTGAATAGGTTAAAGTGGGGATCAAGTCACTTTTGAGAGCCACAGACAGTACTTGATTATAGTTCACTGGCTTCCTGTGTCCTGCTCATGGTTCCATGTGAGGGGCTAAGCAGTGTGATCAACACTTCATTTCATGGGTCTCCTTGTTTATGCATGGCCTTATCACATGTGGACCTAGAGAAGGAGGTTATTAACAAGATGTAAATTAATGTAAGCACTATATAGCTGCAATTCTTCTATCTCAAAATATTTCCACCAATTTCTTGCATAGATGATTGGAATCCCCTCATCAGAGGCAGTTTCCTGAGGTCTGCAAGAATTATCTTAAAATACCCTGAAGTAGGGCAGACCTTCATTGACCACTGAACTAGACCTTCATTCACCACTGTCAGGGGGATTTTGTAAAAGCAGCAGAAATCGCAAACCGAATGAGTCCATGTCTCAAGGGCAGACCTAGATGCTGGGTGGAAACAGCCCTTGGCAGAGGAGTTGCCATTAGGTTCTCAACTCTACAGCTGAGGAGTTGGGGCGTAGGCTATTCTGCATTCTGTAAACCTTGCAGTTGGATTAAAGACCTGAAAAGAAGCTAATTTGGACATGGTATGCCACAGTGCACTCTGGGTCTCTTCAGGAAAACTGGGCAGGTCCACAATAGGAGATGGTGTCTCTTAGAAGGAGGTAGCCTGAAGGAGGGTGGGGACATGACCCAGTTAAGCTGTAAACAACATCAGAGTGGCTCAGCATCACTCATGACATGCAAGTTTACTCTATTAGGCAAGAGAGAAAGTCAGACTGCTGTCATGGAATAAAGCAAAAGGGCTTTGAAACAGAAGAGGAAGGAAGGAGAAAAACACACAGGCAGTCTGGGAACAGTGAGTTGGTTTTCGTTCCTCGAATGTGCTGATTTTCTGGAAATTAATCAGAGGCCAGCCTCTGCAGTCTGCACTGATACATGTTGAGAAAGTCAGTAGAAAAAAATAATTTTGGATGAGGGTGGATCCTCTGAGAACCTTGGAGGTTTATTCACACAGCACCACACATAGTAGAACTACTGTGTGCAGTGTCTCTCAGGGTTTTTCCCCTGGCCCTGCCGTTCAGTTAATCCAGGATTTCACCTGCATCACCTCACCAGTATTTCTCAACAGTAATGTGATCAAACAGAAAGAAGGGATGAAACGGAGGAGAGAAAGGACCCTCATCCCCTCACCTGACAGTGAGCTCTCTGCCTGTGGCCTTAGTCCTAAGTGTTCTTCATTCTTGCTGGGCAAGAAGAAGGTTATGTTTGAGTTGGATTAAACTTGATGCTGTGGATATCTAAGGAGTGGTATATCTGCTTAGGAGACAGTAAGGTGAAAAATTCTAAATATCAGTGCCATGGCTCAAAGCCCTGAGCCCATTCCATGGCATCAGATGTGGGAAACATCATTGTTTAAGAACATTTTATTATTTTTGCTTTTTGAGATGGAGTCTTGCTTGGTTGCCCAGCCTGGAGTACTCACTGAAACCTTCATCTCCTGGGTTCAAGCTATCCTCCCTTCTCAGCCTCCCAAGTAGCTGGAATTATAAGAGTGCACCACCAGGCCTAGACAGTTTTTGTATTTTTAGTAGAGATGGGGTTTTGCCATGTCAGCCAGGTTGGTCTCGAACTCCTGGCCTCAAGTGATCCCCTAGCCTTGGCCTCCCAAAGTGCTGGAATTACAGCCATGAGCCACCATGCCCAGTCTCTAAGAACTTTCCCTAAACAAATTAATTGCAATCATCCCTCAGTATCCATGGGGATTGGATCCAAGACCCCCACAGATACCAAGATCCATAGATGCTCAAGTCATGGATATAAAACGGAATAATATTTGCATATAAACCAAGCACATCTTCTGCTACACTTTAACGCATCTCTAGATTGCTTTTAATAACTGACATAATGTAAATGCTATTTAAATAGTACTTATATTGTATTGTTTAGGGAATAATAACAATAAAAAAATCTGTACATGTTCAGTACAGATGTAATCATCCATTTTTTTCCCAAATATTTTTGATCTGTGGCTGGCTGGTCAAAATCATAACAAGGAACCCACAGACACGGAAGACCAGCTGTATAGCCCAAATGATCCTGAATTACATAGAACTCTCATATGGTTTGGCTCTGTGTCCACACCAAAATCTCACCTTGAATTGTACTCCCATAATTCTCATGTGTTGTGGGAGGGACCTGGTGGGAGATAACAGAATCATGGGGGTGGTTTCCCCCATACTGTTCTTGTGATAGTGAATAAGTCTCACAAGATCTGATGGTTTTATCAGGGGTTTCTGCTTTTACAGCTTCCTCATTCTCTTTTTGTCTGCTGTCATCCAGGTAAGACAGGACTTGCTCCTACTTGCCTTCTTCCATGATTGTGAGGCTTTGCCAGACACATGGAACCATAAGTCCAATTAAACTTCTTTCTTCTGTAAATTGCCCAGGCTCAGGTATGTCTTTATCAGCAGCACGAAAATGGACTACTAATATATTAGTCAGTTTTCCTGCTGCTGATAAAGACACACTTGTGACTGGGAAGAAAAAGAAGTTTAATTGGACTTACAGTTCTATATGGTTGGGGAGGCCTCAGAATCATGGTGGAGGTAGAAGGCACTTCTTAACATGGTGGTGACAAGAGAAAATGAGGAGGAAGCAAAAGCTTAAACCCCTGATAAATCCATCAGATCTTGTAAGACTTATTCACTATCACAAGAATAGCACAGGGAAAGATTGGCTCCCATTATTTAATTATCTCCCCTTGGGTTCCTCCCACAATACATGGGGATACTGGGAGATATAATTCAAGTTGAGATTTGAATGGGGACACAGCCAAACCTAATCATTCTGCCTCTGGCTCCTCCAAATCTCATGTCCTCACATATCTAAACAAATTATGCCTTCCCAACAGTCCCCCAAAACCTTAACTCATTTCAGCATTAACCCAAAAGTCCATAGTCCAAAGTCTTATCTGAGACAAGGCAAATCCCTTCCAACTATTAGCCGGTAAAATCAAAAGCAAGCTAGTTACTTCCTAGACACAATGGGAGTACAGGTATTGGGTAAGTACAGCTATTCCCAATGGGAGAAATTAGCCAAAACAAAGGGATTACAGGGCCCATACAAGTCTGAAATCCAGCAGGGCAGTCAAATTTTAAAGCTTCAAAATGATCTCCTTTGACTCCATGTCTGGCATCCAGGTCATGCTAATGCAAAAGGTCAGTTCCCATGGCCTTGGGCAGCTCTACCTCTGTGGCTTTGCAGGGTTCAACCTCCCTCCTGGCTGCTTTCATGGGCTGGCATTAAGTGTCTGTGGATTTTCCAGGCTCATGGTGCAAGCTATTAGTGGATCTACCACTCTGGGGTCTGGAGGTTGGTGGCCCTCTTCTCACAGCTCCACTAGACAGTGCAAGGACTCTGTGTGGGGGCTCCAACCCCACATTCCCCTTCAGCACTGCCCTAGCAGAGGTTCTCAATGAGGGCCCTACCCCTGCAGCAAACTTTTGCCTGGGCATCTAGGCATTTCCATACATCTTCTGAAATCTAGGCAGACGTTCCCAAATCTCAGTTCTTGACTTCTGTACATCCACAGGCTCAACATCTGATGGAAACTGTCAAAACCTGGGGATTCTACCCTCTGAACCCACAGCCCAAGGTATATGTTGGCCCCTTTCAGCCAAGTCTGGAGTGGCTGGGACACATGGCACCAAGTCCCTAGGCTCCACACAGCATGGGGACCCTGGGCTTGGCCCACAAAACCACTTTTTCCTCCTGAACCTCCAGGCCTATGATGGGAGGGGATGCCATAAAGGTCTCTGACATGGCCTGGATACATTTTCCCTGGTGTCTTGGGGATTAACATTAGACTCCTTGTTACTTAAGCATAATTCTTCAGCTGGCTTGAATTTCTCAGCAGAAAATGAGTTTTTCTTTTCTACTGCATTGTCAAGCTGCAAATTTTCTGAACCTTTACACTTTTTTTCCCTTTTAAAGTAAAATGCTTTTTAACAGCACCTGTCACATTTTGAATGCTTTCCTGCTTAGAAATTTCTTCCACCAGATACCCTAAATCATATCCCTCAAGTTCAAATTTCCATAAATCTCGAGGGCAGTGGCAAAATTCCACCAGTCTCTTTGCTAAAATATAACAAGAATCACCTTTGCTCTAGTTTCCAACAAGTTCCTCATCTCCATCTGAGACTACCTCAGCCTGGACTTTACTGTTCATATCACTATCAGCATTTTTGTCAAAGCCATTCAACAAGTCTCTAGGATGTTCCAACCTTCCCCACATTTTCCTGTCTTCTTCTGATCCCTCCAAACTGTTCCAAACTCTGCCTGTTACCCAGTTCCAAAGTCACTTCCACATTTTCACGTATCTTTTCAGCAATACCCCACTCTACTGGTACCAATTTACTGTATTAGTCCATTTTCATGCTGCTGATAAAGACATAACCAAGACTGGGAAGAAAAAGAGGTTTAATTGAACTTACAGTTCCACATGGCTGGAGATGCCTCAGAATCATGGCGGGAGGCAAAAGGCACTTCTTACATGGTGGTGGCAAGAAAAAATGAGGAAGCAAAAGTAGAAACCTCTAATAAACCCATGAGATCTTGTGAGACTTATTCACTATCACAAGAGCAGTATGAGAAAGACTAGCCCCCATAATTTAATTAACTCCCCCTGGATCCATCCCATAACACTTGAGAATTCTGGGAGATACAGTTCAGGTTGAGATTTGAATGGGGGAAACAGTCAAACCATATCATACAACCTCCTATCTGCAGCTGAAAAAGGACACATAACCTGAAGAAACAACATTACAAACAAAGAGTTTACACTACAGTTATTTAATTATTTCAATTTCCTCCTAAGAATCAGAAAATCCAGCTCCAAACTCTTTTTCCCCTCTTGGTCATGATCACTTGGAAAAGATACTGAACTTTTTCCTTCTTCCCCTACCAATCTATTACTCCTAGGAAACAGGAATAATACTTAGCTCAGACTGATATTATAGTCAATAAGTAAATCTATTTGAACAATTGGTAACACCATTTGGTTTGGGTTTTTTTGTTGTTGTTCTTTCTCTTTCTGGTAAATAATTGTAATGATGATTCTATAGATAATTATTGCCTAGACTACTAATTAAGCTTGTGGTGGTCAAGAGTTACTCACTATTCATTCAAAAACACTGAGAGAAAAAAAAAATTTTCATACAAATCACCCGAGTCTATAGCTCCTGAGGGCCAATTACATAGGGAAGTATGAGGAAAAGAATACAGGCTTGGGATCAATTGTTGAGCCAGAAAATCAACAGGCTCTGGCACCAGGGCTAAGATATTTGGAGCATTATCTCCAGAAATCCATCCACACGCTAATACACAGATTCACATTGGCTCAGCTGCCTTAAACAGTGAATAGAAACAATTACAAAACCAAATTATAGGGGGGATGAACATAGAGAGATGATGAAGAAAGAGAGAGAAAAAAGAAAAGCTAAACAAAACCCCCCACAAAACCCCAAATTCCCATTCAAAACTAGCTTGCAAATAAGATTACAAAACACACAAAATCCAATATTAAAGCAGGTGACATAGTCAGTAATTTGATCACAAATATATTTTAGTCAGATAAAATATGTTTGAGGTATTCAAAAATATAGATTATAACTTCCATTTAGAAAAGGACACAAAATCAGGCAAAAATTAAATATAAAAGCAAGGATAGGAAAACATAATTCAAGGGGGAAAAGCCAGCAAAATAAAATATACAATAGAGAGGAAAGCAGTAGACTTCCAAAACACAGTTGGAGAGAAAAGTGGTGAACTGACAGATGTCACTGATGAAGTCATTCAAAGCCTAGCAGAGAGACAATCAGATGGAAATTTAAAATATCACTTAAATGATATGGAAAGATAGTTTCAGAGGCTGAAATGGGCATCAAATACTGTCAGCAGAGAATAGAAGAGAAGCCAGAATTGAAGAGATCATGGCTAAATCATTTCCAGAATTTAACGTAGAAGGGGAGTTGTACATAAGAAATGGTGGCCACAGAAATTGACAAATTATCAGAAAAACAAATCCAGTTATGCATTAGGTATACAGACATAAAATATACACATATGCATAAAATATACACACTATGACCAAATAAGGTATATTCCAGCAATGCAATAATAGTTTAACATTATAAAAATGCACTGACATAATTCACTATGTCACATTTTAAATTATATATTCATTTTAACAGATGCAGAAAAATAATTTGAGAAAATAAAATTCTCATCTATGGTTTAAATAATAAATGTTCAAAAGTTAGAAGAATTTTATTTGCAGTCAGAAACACCAAAGTTCCCTATTACCATTTCTAGTCAATACCATTGAGAAGCCCAAGCCAATGAAATAAGAAAAGTAAACTTATCAAAAAATGGAAAAGAAATAGATTAAAAACTCTTTTACTTAAGGATGACATAACCTAGAAACAATTACAATTAATAACAACACTCAATAAGATTTCTAGATATAAAATTTATATATCAAATATTCAATAGTCCAGTAAAACCCAAATAGAAAACATAAAAAATGAAAATTTAAAAGAAAGGAAAAACAAGAAAGAACAAAAGAACAGACAGCAAACTTCTACTTGTGATAGCAACAAGAATTATAATGTACACAGAAATCAACCTACCAAAATATATTAAAAATGTCTATGAAAAAATGTTGCAAAGTTATTTGAAGGGCATTAAGTACTGGGATAGAGAAGGCAATTAAGTTGTCGTATTAACTGCCACTATTTTAATGCCAAGAATAGAGATGACAAAACTACAATTTTCAGGAGGATCCCTAACAAAAATTTGCCACCCCGCTCAAACTGCAATGACTTGATTCTATTGAGAAACACTGATCTAAATAAATGCAAAAATAACTCACATCCATTAATGCAAATAATAAAGAAGACTCAATATCCTAAAGATGCAAATTTTCTCCAGGTTAATCTTATCTCAATTCAAAGAAGGGGAAAAGTTTTTATGCCATGTTTTGTCATAGAAGTGATTTACTAAGACTTCTTGTTTCATTATTATTTCCTTATTTCTTATTTAACAGCTTGTATTAGTCCCTTCTTACATTACTGTAAGGACATACCTGAGACTGGCTAATTTATAATGAAAAGAAATTTAATTAACTTATAGTTATGCATGGCTGGGAAGGCCTCATGAAACTTACGGTTGTGGCAGAAATGGAAGCAAACACTTCTTTCTTTACATGGCAGCAGGAGAGAGAAGTGCCAAGGAAAGGGGAAAAGCCCCTTATAAAACCAGGAGATCTTGTGAGAAGACACACACGATCATGAAAACAGGAGCATGGGGGTAACCACCCCCATAATTCAATTACTTTCTACCAGATCCCTCGCTGGACAAGTAGGGATTATGGGGACTATAATTTAACATGAGATTTGGGTGGGGACACAGCCAAACCATATCATTTCACCCCTTTCACCTCCCAAATCTCATGTACTCACCTTTCAAAACACAATAATGGCTTTCCAACAGTCCCCCAAAGTCTTAATTCATTCCAGCATTAATCCAAAAGTCCAAGTCCAAAGTCTCATCTGAGACAAGGCAAGTCTCTTCCACCTATGAGCCTGTAAAATCAAAAGAAATTTAGTTACTTCCAAGACACCATGAAGTACAGGCATTGGGTAAATTCAGCCATTCCAAATGGGAGAAATTGGTCAAAACAAAGGGGTTACAGGGCCCATGCAAGTCTGAAATCTAACAGGGCAGTCATTAAATTTTAAAGTTCCAAAATGTTCTCCTTTGACTCCATGTCTCACATCCAGGTCATGCTCATGTAAGAGATAAGGCTCCCAAGGCATTGGGCAGCTGTGCCTCTGTGGCTTTTCAGGGCACAGTCCCCCTCCTAGCTGCTTTCCTGGGCTGGCATTAAGTGCCTATGGCTTCTTCAGGTGCACAGTGCAAGCTGTCAGTGGATCTCCCATTTTGGGGTCTGAAGGATAGTGGCCCTCCTCTCACAGGTTCATTAAGTAGTGCCCCAGTGGGAACTCTGTGTGTGGGCTCTGACCCCACATTTCCCTGCCACACTGCCCTAGCAGAGGCTCTCCATGAAGGCCTTATCCCTGCGGCAAACTTCTGCCTGAACACCCAGACATTTCTATACATCCTCTGAAATCTAGGCAGAGATTCTCAAATCTCAATTCTTGACTTTTGTGTGACCACAGGCTGAACACCACATGGAAGCTGCCAAGGCTTGGAGCTTGAACCCTCTGAAGCCACAGACTGAGCTGTACCTTGGCCCCTTTTATCCATGGCTGGAGTGACTGGGATGCAGGACACCAAGTCCCTAGGGTGCACACAGCAGGGGGCCCCTGGGCCTGCCCAGGAAACCATTTTTCCCTCCTAGGCCTCTGGGCCTGTGGTGGGAGGGACTGCTCAGAAGGTCTCTGACATGCCCTGGAGACATTTTCCCCATTGTCTTGGTGATTAACATTAGGCTCTTTGTTACTTATGCAAATTTCTGCAGTAGGCTTCAATTTCTCCCCAGAAAATTGGTTTTTCTTTTCTATCACATTGCCAGGCTACAAACTTTTCAAACTTTTATGCTCTGCTTCCTCTTGAACACTTTGCCACTGAGAATTTATTCTGCCAGATATCCTAAATCATCTCTGTCAAGTTCAAAGTTCCACAGATCTCTAGGGCAGGAGCAAAATGCCACTAGTCTCTGCATAGCATGAGTGACCTTTGCTTCAGTTCCCAAGAAGTTCCTCATCTCCATCTGAGACCACCTTAATCTAGACTTTATTATTCATGTCAATATCAGCACTTTGGTCAAAGCCATTCAATAAGTCCCTAGAAAGTTCCAAACTTTTCCACATTTTCCTGTTTTCTTCTGAGCCCTCCAAACTGTTCCAACTTCTGCTTGTTACCCAGTTGCAAAGTCACTTCCACATGTTTGGGTATCCTTACAGCAGTGCCCCACTCCATTGGTACCAATTTACTGTATTAGTACATTCCTCATGCTGCTATAAGGACATACCTGAGACTGGTTAACTTCTAAAGAAAAGAGGTTTAATTGAGTCATAATTCCACATGGCTGGGAAGGCCTTGGGAAACTTACAGTCATTGTGGGAGGGAAGAAAACATGCCCTTCTTTACATGACAGCAGAGCAGGAAAGAGAATTGCCAAGCAAAGGGGGAAAAGCCCCTATTAAAACCATCAAATCTCGTGAGAACTCACTCACTATCATAAGAAAAGCAGCATAGGTGTAACTGCCTCCATGATTCAATTACCTTCCACCAAGTCCCTCCCAAGACATCTGGGGATTATGGGAACTACAATTCAAGATGAGATTTGGGTGGAGACACAGCCAAATCATATCACAACTTTTATCATAAAAAGGGATTTTCTTTTGTAATTCAATGCTAAAATACCAAAGAAGAGAGAAAGGTGGATATTTGTTCGAGATGTCTAAGTTGGTATCTGAATGCAGTCAACCTTGCAGACATATATAATAATAATAATGCAAATGGTTTAAGGCTATCAGTTAGGTTTTGATAGTTGCATAGTCAGATTGTTTTCCTGTCCATTGATTACTTGTATGACTAGTTATTCTCACATAGGAAACTTTGGTTTGTTTTAATTTAATTACAAAAAACTCTGTACATATTTGCTATTTAAACACTAATGTAATAAGAAAACTGGGTACCTTATTTTTTCAAGCACATAGGAAAACATTTAAAAAATCACACTAGAAAGTTTTCATTTGTTTCATACAATTTAAATAGGAGGAAAAGACAGCCAATTTATTTTAACAGATTATTATATTCTAATGGTCTAGCGCAGTTTTGTATGCATTTGGGCACAAAGAACACTGAATCTTGCAGATTTTAGTATAAAATAATTGCTTTCAAAAAACTTAATAAATGGTAAGAAGTCACTGGAAATAAAATATTTGGGTAAAAAGATGATTATTTGCAAGGCGTTATGCCCTTTTTGCTGCCTTTCCTCGTTTTCATCTATGCTGGCCTCATTTCTGTGCCCTCTCCAGCTGAGAAAATGAAGGGGTTGGATTTTACAGACAAATGAGGTACAGAGAACAAGAGTAGAGAAATTGATTGAAGATGTAATGTGCCCAAAACGCCACATACATGGTATTATTTTACTTTCTTAACTGCTTCAGGTAGGCATCATTATTCCTTTTAGTGGTTGAGGAAATTCTATCCACCAGCATCTAGTTAATGAAAGACTTAGCCACAATTTGAAACCATTCCTAATATTGATATTCAAATCCACACCCATTTATTCCACTTAGGCATATTAGAAGATCCATTGGTTCCTGAATGTGAAGATGTGGTTAGTTCCACTAGCCTGTCTCTTCTTGAATTACCTGAATTTGCAGATTTCAATTACCAGAGACTGCAAAATAAGATTGTATTTCCTTTTCTGTTTGAGTTTCAATTGCTTGAAGGCAGCAGTGCAGTTCTTTTATCAATATTTGCAAGTGTTCCTGAGCCCTCATAGTGCTTGTATATTCCAAACAGCCATCCTGACTGCTCCTCATTGCCTTGGTCAGTAGTTTGGCATGAAGTCATAGATCTTGGATCCAGCTGGGACAATCCGCTGCTTAGAGAGCTTGCTCTATAACTCCGCTCAGGTGGCGCCTGTTCTCTGCGGCACACATCAGCATGGGAACAGGTACTTAACTTCTTTTTCCGATTTTATTTAAGAACAGGACACAAACTCACAATCTGAGTACTTACTTTGATATAACAGAAATGGATATTAACCCAAAGTAGATAGTGAACTAAACATAGCTGTTCTCAAGTCCACAAGCCCAATCTCCTTCATGGACATCTTTGCCATGATTGCTGCTGTTTCACTTTTGCCAAAGTCAGTCTCCCAATCTGGCCTCTGCTCCAGAGCAGAGGAAGCAGCTCATATCCGCAAAGTGGAAATCCTCTTAAGTATGCTTCTGTCCTCTAGAAGTCGATCCAAATATTCCTGAAGTCTGGAAAGATTAATCAGGCCCCCACTCACCTACTGCTGTATCTAAAGGCCAACTGCACTCCATTTTCTTCCAGATATGCATTTTTCTCCAAATAATTGAGAGTGACAATGCAGCTCTCTTCAGAGTATTCCATATTCAGCCCTTAGAAGCCTGGGCACTGGCCCTAGACCCTTAATAAGAAAGCTATATCCCATTGCAGTGATCTGTCCACTGGTATCATGATGAGGGTTTAGGTTATTGAATATAGAATGAGATCACATTTAGTTCAGAAACGATCTATTTCTTTTCTTTTTTTTTTTCTTTTTTGACAATACAGCTTCATTTTGTTTTTCACAGCCACTTTTCCATGTTGAGTAAAGATCAGGTCCACTTTTCTCTCTTGCTGTCTGCAGGGTTCCCACTGTCAATCACTTGCAAACAACTACTTAAACAAGAAAAAGAAAAAAATAAGAGAGTAAAACCAAAGTACAATCTAAATGTAGACTAAAGAAAGTGTCATTTTAATTAAAATATCCCATGAATATGCACCTCTGTTAAAGGCTGCCAAATCAACATCTTTACTATTGAAGACAGTAGTTTAGTTCCAGGATTCCAGAGCAACTTAATCCTGTTTCCTACTAAAGAGGTCCCTTGCTCTTTGGTCAGCTTAGCTGGTTTTCTTAATCAAAAGGAAAAGCTGAATTTAAAGGGGAAGCATGAACTGTCACTCTTATCAAGAAAATTGCTCCATGAACAATTTTAGAGAATTATTTTTTTTTCCTTTTTGAGATAAGGTCTCACTCTGTCACCCAAATGGGAGTGTAGTGACGCAATCACAGCTCACTGCAACCTCGACCTCCCAGGCTCAAGCAATCCTCCCACCTCAGCCTCCTGAGTATCTGGGACTAAAGGCATGAACTACATTGCCCGGCTAAGTGTTTGTATTTTTTGTACAGATGCGGTTTTGCCATGTTGCCTAGGCTGGTCTCAAACTCCCGGACTCAAGCCATCCTCCTGCCTCGACCTCCCCAAAGTGCTGGGATTAAAGGCATAAGCAACCGCGCCCGACCAACAATTTTTAAGTTAATTCATTCTACAAATATGAATTGAATCCATGCCTATTATGTACTCTGGATTACTCCAATAATGTGTGACAGATAGTGAAAGCAAAAGCCAAGAGCCCCTATGCCTAGGAGCTTACATTCTAATAAGAAAAAAAGAATTAAAATAGAAGAGGACACTATGTCCAACAATTTCACTCTTCCAACATGTTCATGAAGAACTCAAAGCAGGTACTCAAACAAATACTTGTACATGAATATTCATGGCAATGCTGTTAACAATATCCAAAAGTGTAGACATACCAAATGCCCGTGGGATGAATGGGTAAATAAAACATGTTACAGCCATATAATTAAATATCATCCAGACATAAGAAGAATGCAATATTGATACATTCTACAGCACGAATGAATCTTGAAACATTATGCTCAGTGAAAGCAGAACACACGCAAAACTTCATATATTTTAGGA
This sequence comes from Papio anubis, assembly GCF_008728515.1. Lineage (NCBI taxonomy): Eukaryota > Metazoa > Chordata > Mammalia > Primates > Cercopithecidae > Papio > Papio anubis. The sequence goes on along the minus strand of NC_044983.1, from coordinate 133,217,576 downwards.
TTAAATTTTTATGAAATATTGAGAATAGATCAATTTATAAAGGCAGAAAGCAGAGTTCTGGTTGCCAGGGGCTGGCGCAGTGGAGAATGGGGAGTGACTGCTTAATTGGTAATGCAGTGGAAATATTTTGGCACTTGATAGAGATGGTGATTATATAACATTATGAATTTACTAAATACCACTGAATTTTGTACCATAACATGGTTCATGTTATGTTATGTGAATTGTACCTCAATTATTAGAAAAAATACACAAACGTGCTGTGATTGCTACCAAACAAATGACCACTTGTTTGGTAGCAATCGTGTGGGTTTTTTTCCTAATGTGAGGTTAAGAAAGGCCTGTCTGAAGGGGTAGCATTTCAGCTGAGGTGGGAATGATTAGAAGAATCAAATCATTTGAAGATTTCGGGAAAGACCTTTCTAAACATGGAATTGTCAGTGCAGAGTCATTAGGGAGGAAAGGGAGACGCCCAGTGTGGCTAAGGCCAGAAAAGCAAAAGGGAGGGTAGTGAGTGATGAGGCTAAGAGGAGAACCATTGGGTTCTTTCTGGGCCCAAAGTTTGGCTTTTATTCTAAATAAATAGAAATTTAAGCCAAAAATGTGTGTATATTTGATACCAACTGTTAGGTGCATTTTAGAGTTGTTACAACATGAAATAACGCGTTTACTGGAAAATTGAATACAATATGTTTTAAAAAGAATATTCTGTACTTTGTGGAGAAAAGAATAGGGGAGAATGTGCAAAAATAAAAGCAAGAAGAGTTAATATACACTCCTGGGCTGACCCCATAATCACAGCAGTGTTGGTCTAGAATGTGGCTAATGGAGGAGGGTAGACCACAACCCTCCCCATCGGAGGAACTGTCCCTGTCCGTCTGCATTCACTGTGGTCTGCACACTGACTGGCGGACTGACGGGGTAATAGCACAGCTGTCAATTTTACTATGATTTCGATCGAGCAGAATAAACACAACAATAAACCTGTCAGAATAGACTCAGAACAACTATATGATGATCTTGAAATGAGGTAGGGCAGGAGTGAGCCTGCAGATAAAACCACAAATGCTGTCAATAATCTAACATACAGAGGGTTACCATTTAAGACCGTTATTTCTTTTTTATGTCCCACATCTTTGCCTTTCACTTTTAACTTCACTTAAGCCACAGGGCCCCTTCTACTACCACCACCTATCCTGCACATATTTCCTCATACTATTTCTAGATTTTCTTTCAAATCATTAATGAAAGGTTAACTTTAAGGCTATATGTCAGCTTTGGATTTACAAGGTAGTCATTTCAACTGCTCTTTGTTATTTAAAATTAACAACTCAGTCTTGACCATGAGAATTTTAGTCAATTTCATGGACATGGGAATGAACAAAAAATTATGCGACAAGAGCACAGGAAAGAAGTCTATACTCCATCCAAGTTAATAGAACTCATCTCTGCTATCTGCTACTTGGCAAAAATACCAGTGAAGTGCCATGAAGAACACAATTAATATCTTAGGTTGTAATGAACATAATTTTTTCATGTACATACTCAAAGAGTAAAATTTTCTGCACTTTGCTGATATGACTTATCTTTTAAAGGTAGTTTATGGCTCCAGACCTGTGCTCAGATATCTTATTGTAATTAAGAAACCCACCTCCTCCTTATTCTACTTTGAAAATAAAATCAAGTAATGAAATGTGAAATATAATGCATATGACATAGAAATGGACATTTTAAAAGGTGACTATGCCATATAAAATAGTGCTCCAGAAGATAATTTATAGTCATTGAACACCTATTACTTGGAAAATAATTTGTGTGTGGCATATTATTAATTTTGACAACAAAATTCTAAAATAGTTCTCACAATGCCAGTTTTGCAATTGTGGAAACTGGGGTTCAGGAGCCCTAACTGATTTTCCAAGTCTCACTGAGAGTAAATAAGAACAGAGGAATTGAGATTTTGGTCTGTGCAAATCCCAAGTCTTAGAGTTTCTTCTAAGATACCTTTTCTCTCTCTCTTTTTGATGCATATTGCTATAGACTGAATTGTGTCCCCCAAATTCCATATGCTGAAGCCCTAACCACCAATGTGACTATATTTAGAAATAGGGACTTTTTAAAGAGGTAATTAAAGTTGGATGAAGTCATAAGGGTGAGATTCCAGTTCAATACGATTGGTGTCCTTACAAGAAGAGGAAGAATACTAGAACTCTAACCGCATACACACAGAAGAAAGGCTTTGTGAGGACACAACAAATACGTGGCTGTCTCTCACACAGGAGGACAGCCCCCACCCTAACCCAATCTGCTGGACCTTGATCTTGGACTTCTAGCCTCTAGGACAGTGAGGAATAAATATCTGTTGTTTAAGCCACACAGTTTGTTTTATTTTGTTATGGCAGTACTAACAGTCTCGTACATGTATACAACTCTGTTTTCCGCCCCAGATGTCAAAAACCAAGGGTTGCTCAAAAGTTCCATGAAATACTCCTTCAGATATCAGAAAATACTTGATTACTATTCATTAAATTAGTTAATGTATTATTATTTAAGCTACAGAAATATAATTTTAGCAGTCTTTTTAAAATTTTGTGTCCAGAGCAGGAATTAAGAATGATTTTTCTAAATAACTCTACAGCACATTATACTTTTACTTTTGTCTTCTGATTTTCACCATTGCCTTGAAAAGTAGCTAAAATTTATCTCCACTTTGCAAGTTTGGTAAGTGAGGTTTGGAGAGCTTCAGTTACAAGCTGGCAGCTCCTGACTCCAATTCCTGATATTGTTACACCCCCACGGCTTCCTGCATATACCTTCTCAGGGGAGCTGGGATACCACTCAATGTTTCTCGTGTAGGTCCACAATAATGATGAGAAAAGGGAGATTAATTTCCAAAATGGTTTGATGACTTCCTGCCATGACAGCTGTTAAATCTGTTGTTCAGCTATGGGCGTCCGATGATGGCACTACTAATCTTTATTTCTAGCATTCCCTTTCCTGCTCTTGTTCTCTAAAAATGAGTGTTCTGAAGCTCATAAGAATTCTCAGGTAATATTAAATTCTTAGGTGAACTTCTCAGACTTTTTTGTAGTTTCTCCAATTTAAATCCAATACTGAGTAGATATAGCTCTATTAAGGATAACTTCACTCTATTTTAGTAAAGGAATAATAAACAAACATAGAGAATATCCTGTATATACAACCTTGCATAATGGTCTATGATGCTTAGTTATTAATACATGAGTAGACATATTTATAAGTATGTATAAGCTACTAGTATATTGTATGTTAATAATAATTACCATCAGAGTATTCAGAGTTTATTCCTGAATCTGCTATGAAGTAACTTGATTTACGTAAATGTATTGAATCATCTCGATATTCTCTGTGTCTTATATAGTCCCTGACATACAGTTCACAATTAATAATGTCTGTTGTGGATTTTGTTTTTAATCTATAAAATGGGAATGGTAAGAGCTGCAAAGTTTTTAAAGAGTGAAATAAGACAATACATGAGATATATAAACTACTTCTAGTCTAAGGCATATATTTATAATTGCTTTTCTTAAAATAGATGATGTGATTAAAATATAAAACATTAAAAAGAAAGAAGTAAAAATCTCATTAAAAACAAAAAGCAAGATTTTCCCTACCTAGTATTGGAATATGGGGCACCAGGGCTCAAAGTTATTACTACATAATGAACAAGATTTATTGTAAAGGAAACCTCAATTAACATTAGATTATTGGATGACTGGTTTGTAGGCACTAAAATTAGGTATGCTATTATAAAGGATTCACATATAGAATACCTGATTCCTTTAATAAAAAAAAAAAAAAGGCTTTGTAGAGCCTTTGCGAATAGTAGTAAATGTTTTTGTGTGGATTGTTGGGAGAGCAGGTTGATGAGATTGGTTGCAGTCAGGCAGAGGGAGGCCTTAAGTGCCATCTTCAGGACCTTGGACTAATGCTGTATTTAAAGGGGGAATTAATGGAAGATTTTAAGCAGAGGCCTGATTGCCTGGGTTTTTGTTTGTTTGTTTGTTTGTTTGTTTGTTTTGACAGAGGCTTGCTCTATCCCCCAGGCTGGAGTACAGTGGCAAGATGTCTGCTCACTGCAACCTCCACCTCCTGGGTTCAAGGAATTCTCATGCCTCAGCCTCCCGAATAGCTGGGATTACAGGTGCCCACCACCATGCCTGGCTAATTGTTGTATTTTTGGTAGAGATAGGTTTTCACCACGTTGGCCAGGCTGGTCTCGAGCTCCTGACCTCAGGTGATCCACCAACCTTGGCCTCCAGAAGTGCTGGGATTACAGGCATGAGCCACTGCTCCTGTTTTGCTATCCGAAGGAGAGGGGACAGCTTCTCTTTTGCCATGTCAAACTGCATTTCAAAAAATGAAGATAATGTAAGAAATGGAGAATAGAATTTATGGTGTTATGCTGGAGACCTGCAGCAGATTGAAAACACTCATGGTCTGAGGCAGGAAGAGTGGACTCCAGAGAATAGGGCACTGAAAAAAGACTGAGTAGATACCAACGATAGTGCCCCTACTCTCTTCAGGAAGGTGGATTCCTAAGAAGAAATGCTGATACAGTATGAGTTTCCTCAATGAAACATGTATTAGTCAGTTCTCATACTACTATAAAAAACTGCTCAAGACTGGATAGTTTATAAAGGAAAGGAGTTTAACTGACTCACAATTCCATAGGGCTGGAGAGGCCTCAGGAAACTTATAATTATGGCAGAAGGGGAAGCACACACATTCTTCTTCACATGGCAGCAGGAAGAAGTGCTGAGCAAAGTGGAAAATTACCTTTATAAAACCATCAGATCTCATGAGAACTCACTCACTATCATAAGAATAGCATGAGGGTAACTGCCCCCATGATTCAATTATCTTGCACTGGGTCCCTTCCACGACACATGGGGATTATGGGAACTACAATTCAAGATGAGATTTGGGTGAGGACAGAGCTGCTTCATATCATTCCACCTCAGGCACCTCCCAAATCTCATGTCCTCACATTTCAAAGCAAAATTATGCCCTTCCAACACTCCCCCAAAGTCTTAACTCATTCTCGCATTAACTCAAAAGCTCAAGTCCAAAGTCTCATCTGAGACCAGGCAAGTTCCTTCCACCTATGAGCCTACAAAAACAAAAGCCAGTTAGTTACTTCCTAGATTCAATGGGAGTACAGACACTGAGTAAATACACCCATTCCAAATGGGAGAAATTGGCCAAAACAAAGCATTTATAAGCCCCATGCAAGTTCAAAGTCCAATAGGGCAGTCATTAAACATTAAAGTTCCAAAATGATCTCCTTTGACTCCATGTCTCACATCCAAATCACACTAATTCAAGTAGTGGGGTCCCACAGCCTTTGGCAGCTATGCCTCTGTGGCTTTACAGGATACAACCACATTCCCAGCTGCTTTCATGGGCTGGTGTTGAGTGTCTTTTCAGGTGCATGGTGCAAGCTGTTGGTGGATGGTCCATTCTGGGGGCTGGAGAATGCTGGCACTCTTCTCACAGCTCCACTAAGCAGTGCTCCATTGGGGACTCTGGGGGCTTCAAATCCGCACTTCCCAACTTCACTGCCCTAGCAGAGATTCTCCATGAGGCCTCTGCCCCTGCAGCAAACTTCTGCGTGGACATCCAGGCATTTTTACCCATCCTCTGAAATCTAGGCAGAGGCTCCTAAACCTCAATTCTTGACTTCTGTGCACCTGCAGGCCCAATACCACATGTAAGCCACCAAGGGTTGGGGCTTGCACACTTTGAAGCAATGAACTGAGCTGTATATTGGCCCTTTTTAGCCACAGCTGGGATGCAGGGCGTCAAGTCCTGAGAATACACACAGCAGCAAGGCCCTGGGCCTGGCCCATGAAACCATTTTTTCCTCCTAGGACTCAGGTCTCTGATGGAAGGGGCTTCCACAAAGGTCTCTGACATGCCCAGGAGACATTTTCCCTTTTGTATTTGTGTTTAACATTGGGCTCCTTGTTACTTATGCATATTCCACAGCGAGCTTGAATTTTTCTCTGGAAAATAGGAGTTTCTTTTCTCTAGCATCATCAGGCTGCAAATTTTCCAAACTTTTATGCTGTGCTTTCTCTTGAACTTTATGCCACTTAGAAATGTCTTCTGCCAAATACCCTAAATTATCTCTCTCAGGTTGAAAGTTCTACAGATGTTTGCCCCTGGCAGGGGTAAAATACTGTCAGTCTCTTTCCTAAAGCATAACAAGAGTGAACTTTGCTCCAGTTCTCCAAAGGTTCCTCATGTCTTCTGAGACCACTTCAACTGGGACGTCATTGTCCATATCACCATCAGCATTTTGGTCAAAGCCAGTCTCTGGGAAGTTTCAAACTTTCCCACATTTTTCTATCTTCTTCTGAGTCTTCCTAACTGTTCCCGTCTTTGCCTGTTATCCAGTTCCAAAGTTGCTTCCACATTTTTGGCTATCTTTACAGCAGCACCTCACTCTCTGCAGTACCAATGTACTGTATGAGTCCATTTTCATGCTGCTCTAAAGAACTGCCTGAAACTGGATAATTTATAAAGCAAAAAGGTTCAACTGACTCACAGTTCCACAGGGCTGGGGAACCCTAAGTAAAATTACAATCAGGGCAGAAGGGGAAGCAAACATGTCCTTCTTCACATGGTGGCAGTAAGGAGAAGTGCCGAGCAAAGGGGGAGAAGTCCCTTATATAATCATCAGATCTTGTGAGAACCCACTATCAGGAGAACAACATGGGGGTAATCGCCCCCATGTCTCAGTTATATTCCACTGGGTCCCTCCCATGACACATGGGGATTATGAGAACTACAATTCATTTTGAGATTTGAATGGGGACACAGCCAAGCCATGTCAGAACTGTTACTTCAGGTCTCCTGAAGACATTAGAAATATTTAAGTCATCTTTGGATCAGCAATTTCGGGGGTTACTTAAAATTAAATAAGAGATGACTACAGAATTATGAATATAGGACAGTGAACCTTCTTCCAACATGGAGAATAACATTACTTATTATCCTATCTGCAAATAATTTCCAAGGCACCCTGGGATGTTACATGTTAGTCATCTGGAAACATTTTCTTTCAAGGTTACTTGCCAAATTCATCTGTCTTGCAGGATCCCAGGTGGTCCTGGCAGTGGGCTTTGTGTGCCCAGCAGTACAGAGCTATGTTGGATGGCAGGGTTAATGTGAAGTGACCATGCTGAGGGGAACCACTGGGATGCATCCAGATGGAGAGCAGCACAGCTCCACCTCTGCTCCTGGGACTGATACATTGTTAAGCTGCAAATGGACCAGGTGCTCCCTGATCACTGAGAAAATCCCTCTCAATCATGGAAGTACACCACCAACAAAGAAACTCTTTCCTCCTGTCCAAATGAGCTCCAGTGCCCATATATGGGCATTAGGCGAGTATTCTTCACAAATAATTGACTGGATTAAAAGAATATTTCAGGACATGGCAAAATGTTCATATACAGTGTGGAAAAAAAGGTAGCATTTATATGTTTGTTAATAAAGCATTTTGAAGTTCATTGCTTTGAAAATAAATGAACACTATAAAAGGCATTACAGAATCGTTCAGTCTTCTAAACAGAAGAAAGTACTGCCTGTGTACCACGAGTTGGGAGTTTCTGAGAGTTTAGGACTGTATTTTATTCATTTTTTGTGTCTCAGAATAATTAAGATTTCATTAATAGGCAATTTTTGTTGTTGTTGTTCTGTTTTGTTTTTCTGGTCAATTCGTTCTTCTGCTCTTCAGAACAACTGTTTTAAACCTTCTTAGCTTACTTTGAATTTCTGAAATCCATCTACTTTTTCTCTACACATTGAGAAAATAATCTTCTTTCCAATTGTGGAGGGAAAATATCTGTTAAGTATACCACTAAGTCTAGGCTCCTCCTCCTTATTTCTGCTCTAAAAGTATTCTTCATTGAACAGCTTTATTGAGGTATAATTGGAATATGATAAGCTGCACATATCTAAAGTGTAGAATTTGATACACTTTGGTATATGAATACAACTGTAAAGCCACAACTAAAATGAAGAAAGTTAATATATCCACCGCTTACAAAAGTTTACATAGCTCCTCTCTAATTCTTATCTCCAATTTCTCCTCTCAGCTTCTTTCAACATACGATTGATCTGCTTTATGTCACTACATATGTTTGATTTTCCTAAATTTTATATAAATGAAATAATACAGAATCAGCTCTTTTTTTTTGGGGGGGGACGTGTGGGAGGTACAGCCTCTGATTTGGTTTGGCTGTATCTCCACCCATGTCTCATCTTGAATTCCCTGTGTTATGGGAGGGACCCGATGGGAGGTAATTGAATCATGGGGGCAGGTCTTTCTCGTGCTGTTCTCGTGATAGCAAATAAGTCTCACAAGATTATTATGAGGGGAAATTTCCTGCCCAATCTCTTTTTTGCCTGCCACCATCACGTCATGTAAGATGTGACTTGCTTCTCCTTGCCTTCCACCATGATTGTGAGGCCTCCCCAACCATGTGGAACTGTAAGTCATTAAACCTCTTACTTTTGTAAATTGCCCAGTCTCAGGTATGTCTTTATCAGCAGCGTGAACACGGACTAATGCATCTTCTTTAACTAAGCATGAGTATTTTGAATGTCATACCTTTTGTAGGGTGTACCAATAACCCATTTCTTTTTATTGATGAATAGCATTCGATTATATGTATATGTTAGTTTGTTTAACCATTCAGCTGGTGAAGGAAATTTGAGTTGTTTTCCATTTTGACTAATACAAACAAAGCTACTATGAACATTCATACATAAGTCTTTATAGGTAAGTATACTTTAATTTCTTTTGGGTAACCTCTAGGATTTGAATGGTTGAATTATATAGTCGGTATATGTTTAAGTTTAAAACAAACAAGATTGCCAATTTTTTTTTAAAGTGACTATATCATATTAAATGTCTATTAGAAGTGTATGAAAGTTCCAGTTTCTCCTCTCTAACACTTGAATGATTGTTCTTTTCAATTTTAGCTATTCTGATAGGTAAAAGTATTTGTCTGTTCTCACACTGCTGTAAAGAAATACCTGAGACTGGGTAATTTACGGAGAAAAGAGGTTTAATTGACTCACAGTTCCACAGGCTGTACAGAGGGCACGGCTGGGGAGGCCTCAGGAAACTTACAATCATAGCAGAAGCTGAAGGGAAAAGCGTCACAATCTTCACATAGTGGAGCAGCAGAGAGAAAGTGGAAGGGGAAATACATGCTTTTAAACAACAAGGTCTCCTGAGAACTCACCCACTATCACGAGAACACCAAAAGGGAAATCCACCCCCATGATCCAATCACCAGGTCCCATGAGATTTGGGTGGGGACCAAGAACCAAACCATATCAGATGGGAAGTTACATCTCATGTTAGCTTAAGTTTGCATTTCTCTGAGGTAGTTATTCAAATCTTTCACGCCTTGTGTGTGTGGGGAGAGGGTGCTTATTATTGAGTTTGAGTCCTTTATATATTCCAGATTAAAGTATTACATTAGACTTATGATTTACAAATGTTTTCTGTCTCTGGCTTGTTTCTTTTTTCATTCTCTTAGCAGTAAATTTCATAGAAATTTTTAAAAACATAAAGTCCAACTTTTAAAATAAACTTTGTTTTTGGTATCATATCCCAGAAATATTTGACTAATTCAAGGTCAAAAAGATTGTCTCCTGTGTTATTATAGAAGTTTTATAGTGTTGCTTTGCAATTTTGTCACAATCCATTTTAAGTTAGTTTTTGTGTATGATTTGAGATACATATTTACTTTCTTGAATATGGATATCAATTTTTTCTCACACTATATGTTGAAAAGACTGCCCTGTGCCTACTAAACGGCCTGTAATTTTTCTTGAAATTTAGTTTTGCATAGATATCTGGGTCTTTTCCTGAATTATTATTTTTTTCTGCTCCAATGTTCTATGTCAATCTTTATACTAATATCACACTCCCTTGATTAATAAAGCTTTATAATAAGTCTTGATATGCTAACTCTTAAACATTGTTCTTCTTTTCAAAGTTGCTTTCAATAATCTATATCTTTTAACTTTCCAAATAAATTTTTAAAAATATATTTTGATAGAGATTACATTTAATCTATAGATCAATTTGGAAATAATAGATATCTTAATAACATGGAACCTTCAAATTCATGTACACAGTATGACTTTTCATTTACTTAGGTCTCCTGTGATTTTTCCTCAGCAATGCTTTATTCCTGTCAGTGTAGAAGTTTTTCACATCTTTATCAGTTTTATCCCCAAGCATTTCATATTTTTAATGCAATCGTGAATCTTATGGTATCAATTTTCAATTGTTTATGGGTAGCATATAGAAGTACAATTAATCTCCCTGTGTTGTTATTGTATCTTGCAAACATAATAGATCTATTTATTAGGTCAAATAGCTTTATTGTACATCCCACCAGATTTAATGTGCATCATCACGTCCTCTATAAGATAAAGGAGTTTTATATTTTTCTTTTCTATTTGGATGCCTTCTATTTCTTTTTATTTCCTTATTGTAATCCTAGAACATCTAATACAATGTTGAATAGAAGTGGTGAGAATGAACAACCTTTGTTGTATTCCCAATTTTAGAAGAAAAACATTCAATCTTTCACCATTAAGTATGATGTTAGCTGCAGGTTTTATTAGCAATCTTTATCATAAGGAAATTTTCTTCTACTAAGTGTTCTTATAAAAGGGTGGTGGATTTTGTCAAATGTGTTTACGCTATCTTTTGAGATGATTATTTATTTTCCCTCTCTAATTTGCTAATTACACTGTTTGTTTTTCAAATGTTAAACCAATCTGCATTTCTTGGATAAACCCTATTTGGTCATGGTATTTCATCAGTCTCACATATATTGGACATGATTTGCTGACACTGTGGTTAGAACTTTTATATCTATGTTAATGAGATGTATTGGTCTATGAATTTCTTTTCTTTTAATGTCTGTCTATTTAGAATAAGAGTAATAATAGCTTCACAAAATTAGTTGAGAAATGTTCCTGTTTCTTTAAATTTCTGGAAGAGTTTATGTAGAATTGGTATTATGTCTTTCTGTTTTTCTAACTTTTATTTTTAGGTCAGCGGTATGGGTGCAGGATGTGTAGGTTTGTTACATACGTAAATGTGTCATGGGAGGTTATTGTATAGATTATTAAATCACCCAGTTCTTAAGGTTAGTATCCATTAGTTATTTTTTCTGGTCCTCTTCCTCCTCCATCCCTACACCCTCTGGTAGGCCCCAGTGTATGTTGTTCCCCTCTATGTTTCCATGTGTTCTCTTCATTTATCTCCCACTAATAACTGTGAACATGCAGTATTTGGTTTTCTGTTCCTGTATTAGTTTGTTAACGATAACGGCCTCCAGCTCTATCAATGTCTCTGCAAAAGACAGGATCTTGTTTTTCTTATGGTTGCATAGTATTCTATGGTGTATATGTATCACATTTTCCTTATCCAGTCTGTCACTGATGGGCATTTGGGTTAATTGCATGTCTTTGCTATTGTAAACAGTGTGGCAATGAACTTATGTGTGCATGTGTCTTTATAATAGAATTATTTATATTCCTTTAGGGATGTGGGATTGTTGGGTTGAATAGTATTTCTGTTATCAGGTCTTTGAGGAATCGACACACAATCTTCCACAATGATTAAACTAATTTGCACTCCCACTAACAGTATATAAACATGCCTTTTCCTCCACAACTTCACCTGTATCTGTTATTTTTTGACTTTTTAATAATAGCCATTCTGACTGGTGTGAGATGGTATCTCATTGTGGTTTTGATTTGCATTTCTCTAATGATCAGCTAGCATTCTTATACACCAACAACAGTCAAGCCACGAGCTAAATCATGATGAATGAACTCCCTATTATAATTGCCACAAAAAGTGTAAAATACCTAGAAATACAACTAGCAAGGGAAGTGAAAGGTCTCTACAAGGAGAACTACAAACCACTGCTCAAAGAAATTAGAGATGCCACAAACAAATGGAAAGACATTCCATGCTCATGGATGGGAAGAATCAATATTGTTAAAATGGTCATACTTCTCAAAGCAATTTAAAGATTCAATGCTATTCCCATTAAACTACCATTGACATTTTTTCACAGAACTAGGAATAAACTATTTTAAAATTCATATGGAAACAAAAAAAGAATCTGCATATCCAAGGTAATCCTAAGCAAAATGAACAAAGCTGGAAGCATCAAGCTTCCCAACTTCAAATTATACTACACGGCTACAGTAACCCAAACAGCATGGTACTGGTACAAGAGCAGAGACATAGAACAATGGGACAGAAGAGAGAACAAGAAATAAGCCCACACACCTACAACCATCTGATTTTCAACAAAGCTGACAAAAACAAGCAATGGGGAAAGGATTGCCTATTTAATACATGTTGCTGGGATAACTGGCTAGCCATATGCAGAATATTAAAACTGGACCCCTTCCTTACACCATATACAAAAATTAACTCAAGACGAATTAAAGTCTTAAATGTAAAACTAAAGCTATAAAAACCCTTGAAGGCAACCTAGACAATACCATTCAGGACATAGGCATGGGCAAATATTTCATGACAAAGATGCCAAAAGCAATTGCAGAAAAGCAAATATTGACAAGAGGGATGTAATTAAACTAAAGGGCTTCTGCACAGCAAAAGAAACTATTAGTAGAGTAAACAGACAACCCAGAGAATGGGAGAAAATTTTTGCAAACTATGCATCTGGCAAAAGTCTAATATCCATCATCTGCATGGAATTTAAATGAATTTACAAGAAGAAAATAATCCCATTAAAAAGTTGGCAAAGGACATGAATAGATACTTCTCAAAAGAAGACATACATGCAGCCAACAAGAATCTGACAAAAAACTGGGTATTATTTCTTTTGTAATTGTTTGGTAGATGTGAAACCAAATGAAGCCAATGGGGTCTAGAAGGTTCTTTGTGAGAAGGATTGTAACTACAAATTTAATTTCATTAATAGATACAGAACTCTTTTATTTTTGGTTTCTGTTTCTTTTGCAGAAGGGTTGATTGTTCCTGTAGTTCACGGGTGTGCTCATTTTATCTAAATTGTTAAATTTATTGGCTTATGTTTTCAACAATATTTCATTATTATTCTTTTAATATTTGTAGAATCTGTAGTTATATCTCCTTTTATTCCTGATATTGATGTCTTTTTTCTTATCAATCAAAATGACTAGAGGTTTATTGATTATGTTGATATTTTTAAAAAATCAGCATTTGGTTTCAAAAATTAAAAAATATATTTTCTGTTTTCCATTTTGTTAATCTTTACTCTTACCTTTAGTACTTCTTTTCTTCTACTAAAATTTGGGAAGCTTGTTTCCTCCTCCCCTTCATTTTTGAGAGAGAAGTTGTGGTTACTGATTTGATATAATTCATTTTTTTCTAATATAGGTGTTTTGGTACCATAAATCATCCCCTTGTAAAAATGGTGCTTTAGCAGTGCAACACACATTTTATTATATACTGTTTTAATTTCACTTATAAAAAATACTTCCTAATTTTCATTTTGATTTTTTTCTTTGAGTTATTATTTAGATATGTATCATAAATTAAAAAATATTTAGGGATTTTCCAGAGATCTCTGTTATTGATTTCTAATTTTACTATGTTGGATTCAACAAATATACTTCCTATTATTTTTTTAAGTTCATTGAGGATTATTATTATTATTAATATTTTTTGAGACAGAGTCTCTGTCACCAGGCTGGAGTGCAGTGGTGCAATCTGGGCTCACTGCAACCTCTGCCTCCCAGGTTCAACTAGTTCTCCTGCCTCAGCCTCCTGAGTAGCTGGCACTACATGTGCACGCCACTTCATCCAGCTAATGCTTGTATTTTTAGTAGAGACAGGGTTTCACCATATTGGTCAGACTGGTCTCGAACTCCTTACCTTGTGATCTGCCCTTCTTGGCCTCCCAAAGTGCTGGGATTGCAGGCATGAGCCACCTCGCCTGGCCCGAGGATTATTTTATGTTCTCAGATATGCTCTATTTTGAATAATGTTCCGTGTTTACTTGAAAGGAATTTTTTTTTCCTTTTCTTTTCTTAATGTTTTTTATTTTTTTAAATTTTTTTTGCTGTTTTGGAGTATAGTTTCTCCACAAATGTCAAATATATCAAATCTTTTATTTTGTATAATTCCATACACTTTCTATGTATTTGCTCTACCAATTTTTGAGAGGAGAGTAATAAAATCTCTTTGTATAATTCTGAATTTTTCTATTTCTCCTTGCAGTGTCATCTGTTTTTACTTCATGTATTTTGAAGCTGTCTTATTAGTTACATAAATGTTTAAGACTTGTGTGTTCTCTTGATACATTGATTCCTTTATTATTATAAAATGATTTTCTTTGTGGTCATTTTCTTTGGAAGTAAAGCTCATTGTTTTTAACACAGATATTGTAGTTCTCTCTATATTAGTGTTATCAATGAATGTCTTTTCAATCATTTTCTTGTAACTTATTTGTGTCTTTATATTTAAAAAGAACATATACTTATGCCTTACTTTTAAAATTCAGTCTGACAATCTCTATTTTATTGAGACATTTAGACTTTTAAACTTATTGTTATTATTAAAATTGTTCAGTTTAAATCTATAATTTTGCTACTTGTTTTCTATTTGTCTGAATTGATCTTTTTATTTATTTGGTTTTTGCTACCTTTTGGGAAACAATGGAATTTTTTTAATGATTTCAATTTGTCTGATTGTTGGAATACTAGCTATCATTCTTTTTTTGTTATTCAAGTGCTTGCTTTACAATACATGTCTTTAACTTATTATAGTCTGTATTTAGGTGATGTACCACTTTGTGCAAAGTAAAATACTCTTTAAATATTTTATTTTTATTTCTCTCCTACTAATCCTTTGGCTATTGTTGCTATTTTTGTTATACATTTCAACTTTACATACGTAGTAAAATCCATACTATATTGATATTATTTGCTTAAGCAGTAAAGTCTCTCTTAAAGGTATTGCACAATAGGAACAGATTGTACATATTTAGCTAAATAGTTACTATTTTCAATGCTCTTCATTCCTTTCTGAAATGCCAAATTTCTATCTGCTATGATTTTCCTTCTACCTGAAATACTTCCAATAGGGAAAGTCTGGTGGTTTGGAGTTCTTTAATTTTTTGTATGTATTATTTGTACGCTTTTGACAAAAAACTAATTTTAATGAGAATGTAATTCTAGGTGGACCTTTTCAGACAAGCAAATGAGAAGGGAATTTGTTACCACAAGAACTGCCTTATAAGAGGTCCTTAAGAGAGTGCAAAATATGGAAATGAAACCATAACTGGCAACTATAAAAGCACACTTAAGTACATAGACCATTGACACTATAATGCAGTGGTACCCAACGTTTTTGGCACCAGGGACTGATTCCATGGAAGATAATTTTTCTATGGATTGGGGTTGGGAGTGGTTTTCAGGATGATTCAAGCTCATTATATTTATTGTGAGCTTTATTTCTATTATTATTACATACTCACTATAATGTAAGGTTAGTGGGACCGCTGAGCTTGTTATCCTGCAACTAGAGAGTCCCATCTGGGAGTGATGGGAGACAGTGACAGACCATCAGGCATTAGGTTATCATAAGGAGTGTGGAGCCTAGATCCCTTGCATGTGCATTTCACAATAGGGTTCATTCTCATTAAATATAAGAATTGAACGCCACACCGGAGCTAACAGGAGGCAGACCTCAGCTTTGCTCACTCACCCACTGCTCACCTCCTGCTGTGTGGCCTGACTCCCAAAAGGCCATGGACTAGTACTGGTCTGTGGCCCAGGGGTTGTAGACCCCTGCTGTAAAACAACTACAAAATTGAGTCTGCATGATAACCAGCTAGCATCATGATGACAGAACAAAATCCACACATATCAATATTAACTTTGAATGTAAATGGGCTAACTGCCGTACAAAGTAGCAAGTTGAGTAGAGAAACAAGACTCTACAGTATGCTATCTTCAAGAGAGTCATTTTACATCCAATGACATCCATGGATTTGAAGTAAATGGATGGAGAAAAATCTACCAAGTAAACAGAAAACAAAAAAAAGCAGGGGTTGCCATTCTAATTTCAGCCAAAAGAGACTTTAAATCAACAATTATCAAAAAAGACAAAGAAGGGCATTACATAATGGGAAAGAATTCAATACAACAAGAAGACTTAACTATCCTAAATATGTATTCATTCAACACAGGAGCATCTAGATTCATAAAAAAATTATTAGAAGCTTATTAAGAGAATTAAATAACCACACAATAATATGGAGACTTAAATCCACCACTGAGAGTATTAGATCATCAAGGCAGAAAACTCACAAAAATTTTTTGGGACCTGAACTTAATACTTGAGCAAATGTACCTAACAGATAGCTACAGAACTCTTTACCCCAAAACAACAGGATATATATTCTTCTCTCTGCACATGGCACATATTCTAAAACTGACCACACAATAGGCCATAAAACGATTCTCAGCAAATTAAAAAAAAAAAATCATACCAACCACATTCTGGGACCACAGCACAGTAAAAACAGAAATGAATACAAAGAAAATCACTCAAAAACGCACAATTACATGGAAATTAAACAATCTGCTCCTAAATGACTTTTGGATAAACCATAAAATTAAGGCAGAAATGAAGCAATTATTTGAAACTAATGAAAACGAAGATACACGATTTCAAAATTTCTGGGATACAGCTAAAGCAATATTAAGAGGGAAGTTCATACCATTAAATGTCCACATTAAAAAGTTAGAAATATCTCATATTAACAATCTGTTATTGCATCTAGAGGAACTAGAAAAACAAGAGAAAATGAACTCCCAAACCAGAAGAAGACAAGAAATTACCAAGATCAGAGATGAACTAGATGAAACTGATACACCAAAAGCCATACAAAAGATCAATGAAACCAGAAGTTGGCTCTTTGAAAGAGGAAATAAGACTGATAAAGGAAACAAGAGAGAAGATACAAATAAGCACCATCAGAAATGAAAAAGGAGACATTACTACCAACCTCACAAAAATACAAAAATCCCTCAGAGACTATTATGAACAACTCTATGCATACATACTAGAAAACCTATAAGAAATGGATATATTTCTGGAAACATATAACCTCTCAAGATTGAATCAGGAAGAGATGGAAACACTTAACAGACCTATAACAGGTTCTGAAATTGAATCAGTAATAAAAGCCTACCAACCAGGAAAAGCCCTGGACCAGATAGATTCACAGTCAAATTCTGCAGGACATATAAAGAAGAGCTGATACCGTTTCTACTGAAACTATTTCAAACAATTGAGCAGAGGTACTTCTCCTTAATTCATTCTATGAGGCCAGCATCATTCTGATGCCAAAACTTGGCAGAGACACAACTACAAATGAAACTTAAGGCTAACTTTCTTGATGAACATAGATGCAAAAATCCTCAAAAAAATACAAGCAGACTGAATACAGCATGTATTAGTCTTACACTGCTAGTAAAGACATACTGAAGAATGGGTAATCTATAAAGGAAAGAGGTTTAATGGATTCACAGTTCCACATGACCAGAGAGGCCTCATAATCATGGCAGAAGGCAAAGAAGAAGTAAAGGCACATTTTACATGGTGGCAGGCAAAAGGAGCTTGTGCAGGGGAACTCCCGCTTGTATAACCACCAGATCTCATGAGACTTATTCACTACAATGAGAACCGTATGGGAGAAATTGCCACCATGATTCAGTTATCTTCACCTGGCCCCACTCTTGCTGTGTGGGGATTATTACAATTCAAGGTGAGATTTGGGTGGGGACACAGCAAAACCATATCACAGCAGCACATCAAAAACTAATCTACCAGGACCAAGTTGGCTTTAACCCTGGGATGCAAGGTTTTTTCAACATATGCAAATCAATAAATGTGACTCATTACAAAACTAAAAATGAAAACCATATGATCATTTCAATAGATGAAGAAGGGACTTTGCATAAAATTCAATATCCCTTCATGTTAAAAACAGTAAAAAAATTAGATGTTGGAGGAACATACCTCAAAATAATAAGAGTCATCTATAACAAACCCACAGGCAATATCGTACTGAATGGGCAAAAACGGGAAGCATTCCCATTGAGAAGCAGAACAAGACAAGGATGCGCTTTCTCACCACTACTATTCAACATATTACTGGGTGTCTGAGTCAGAATAATCAAGCAAGAGAAAGAAATAAAAAGCATTCAAATAGGAAGAGAGGAAATCGAACTATCTCTCTTTGCAGACAATACGATTATGTACCTAGAAAACCCCATATCTGTCCAAAAGCCCCTAGATCTGATAAACAATCTCAACAAAGTTTAAGAATACAAAATCAATGTGCAAATATCAGTAGCATTTCTATACACCAACAAATCCCAACCTGAGAGCCAAATCAAGAACACAATCCCATTCACAATAACCACACACACACACACACACACAAACTTAGAAGTACAGCTAACCAAGGAGATGAAAGATCCCTAAAATGAGAATTACAAAACACTTCTGAATGAAATCAGAGATGACACAAACAAATGGAAAAACATTTCATGCTCATAAATAATAATAATCAATACTGTTAAAATGACCATATTGCCCTGAGCAATGTACAAATTAAATGCTATTCTTATCAAACTATCAATGATATTTTTCCCTGAATTAGAGAAAAAATTCTAAAATTCATATGGAAGCAAACAAGAGCCCCAATAGCAAAAGTGATCCTAAGCAAAAAGAGCGAAGCTGAGGGTATCACATTATTCAACTTCAAACTGCACTAGAAGGCTACAATAACCCAAACAGCATGGTACTAGTACATAAGCAGACACATGGATTAATGGTCCAAAATAGACAACCTGGAAATAAAGCTGCACACATACAGTCATCTGATCTTCAACAGTGTCAACAAAAATAATCAATGAAGAAAAGACTCCCTATTCAATAAATGATGCTGCAACAGCTAGCTAGTTATATGCAGAAGAATAACTTGTCCTCTACATGTCACCATATACAAAAATTAACTCCAGATGGATTACACATTTAAATGTAAGACCTCAAAGTATGGGAATTATAAAAGAAAATCTAGAAAACATCATTCTGGTAATCACCTTTGGGAAAGAATTTATGACTAAGTAAAAGCATAGGTAATTGCAACCAAAACAAAAATTGATAAGAGGGAGCTAATTAAACTAAAGAGAGCTCCTGCACAGCAAAAGAAACTAACAACAGAGTAAATAGACAATTCACAGAATGGGAGAAGATATTTACAAACTATGCATCCAACAAAATTCTAATATCCAAAATCTATAAGGAGCTTAAACAGCTTAATAAGCAAAAAACAAGCAATGCCATTAAAAAGTGGGCAAAGGACATGAAAAGACACTTTTCAAAAGAAGACATACACGTGGCCAACAAGTATATGACAAAATATACTTGTTTATCACTAATCATCAGAGTGATGTGTCATCACTAATCATCAGAGAAGTGCAAATTAAAACCATATTGAGATACCAACTTACACCAGTCAAAATAGTTATTAATGACAGTTAAAAAGAAAGTAACAGATGCTAGTGAGGCTGTAGAGAAAAGGGAATGCTTATATACTGCTGGCGGGAATGTAAATTAGTTCAACCATTATGGAAAGGAGTGTGACAATTTCTCAAAATACTTAAAGAGGAGCTACCATTTGACCTGGCAATCCCATTACTGGCTATATACTCAAAGGAATATAAATCAATTGTACTCCAGTCTGGGCGGCAGAGTAAGACTCTGTCTCAAAAACAACAACAAAAATACTTATCATGCCAAATGTTTTAATCACACAAAAGAATTTGAAAAAGTTCAAATATAATTTTAGATAAAATTCCTGAAAATAAAAAAATGTGGGAAAATTTGATATGAACTATGAAATCAGCAGAGGAATTATATCATATACAATGTGATATAAATTAAAATGTGGTTACTAATTGTCAGAAACAAATTAATGATTATATACTCTTTGAAAAATCAGACAAATAATCCTAAATATTAAATTGCTAATAAAAAATAGAGAGTAACGTAACATAGGATTACAATAATCAATACAAACTAAAATGTTCAAAAGCTAAAAATAGACATTTTGATTACAAAGTATAAATGAACTATAAATACATTTATAAAAATACCAAACTGCCCACTACCCTTAGGTTGTGGTAAAAAGATTATTCCTAAAAGTGCCATGAAGACGAAATGAAAACCAATCATCAAAAACTTTGACATTTTCAGAAGCAAATGAAACCACTCATTCAATAAAAAATGATATAACATTTAGAATTAGTTAAAACAAATGTTTGGGAAATTAATAAATTTGGCTAATTGGGCTACATTCCTCTTCTAGTATTTCTCATTTCAGTAAATGATAATAACCAGGAGTCCTGGTAGGTAAGTCATTTTTCTGCATCCATTAAATGGAATCCATCACCAAGTCCTATATGCGTTACCTTCTAAACATCTCTCTTCAATCATCCATTTCTGCTACCCTGTCAACACCCCAGTATGAATTTGCACATTTGCTTGTCTCCTGGTATACTTTAATAGACTTCCCTGCTGCCTTCAATGCATTTTCCACTTTGCAGTGAGAGATTTGGCGGTGAGGAGGTCGGGGGAGGCATTTACAAAAAGTAATAAGATAAAAACCCTAAATCAGATCGGATCTGATTATTTCATCTCCTTTAATAAAGATTGTATGGGTTCTCAGTGCTATTAAGTTAAGAAGAGAAGCACCATAAACCTTTAGAGCCTGCACGGCCAGGACCCACTCGACTCCTTTCAGGGGATTAACCTGAAATCCTTAGCTTGAAATATTATTTTTTTTCTTCCTATGTAGCTGACTCCTGCACTTCTTCAAATCTCATTTGAAGAATTGCAGGAAACCTTACCGTTTTATCAAAAAAGTTGAATGATAATAGATCGCACGTTAAGCTTCTTTTTTCCCCTCTTTTATAGAAATGTTTCTGATAATGACTTTACTTCTAATGTTTGTTTTCATCACATTCCCCAGGTTCTGCTGTGTAAGGCTCTCGATGGCCATTCATTTATAATAATTTATTATTTGATTGAATTTTTTCTCCAAAACAAGTTTTATGAGGAAATTTGAAAATTCACATGGATGCCGTTAATTTCTGACTTTACTGCTTTGTGGTCATGGACATGTCTATCTTAATTACCTCGTAAATGGCTTTTCTCAGGTTACTTTGCTGTAGGTAAAATATAGCTGAGAAGAGACTTTTCTCCATTTGCTAGTAGGAAGGATGAGGAGTCTGCAGAGTGAGGGCTTTATTTGTACAATAGATATACCTGTAAGTGTATTTTTAAATTAGTCATTAACACAAGAAAATGTGTTTTATTGTATTAGGTCTATTCATTTGTATAACTATTATAGTAAGTTGAATATTTCAAAATGTTTTGATAGTTAAATATATTTCCACTTTTGTAAGCTCTCCATTCATGTCCTTGTCCATTTGTCCCCTGGGGACTTGGTACTTCTTTTTTTTTTTTTTAAGACAGGGTCTCACTCTGCTGCCTAGCAGTCTGGATGAAGTGCAGCAGTGTGATGACAGCTCACCACAGCTTTGAACTCCCGGGCTCAAGCAATCCTCCCTGCTCAGCCTCCCAAATAGCTGGTACTATGGGCTCATGACACCATCCTCTACTTATACTTATTTTCATTTTTGTAGAGACAGGATCTTGGTATGTTGGCCAGGCTGGTCTCAAACTCCTGACCTCAAGTGATGCTCTCACCTGAACCTCCCAATTACAGGTCAGAGCCACTGCACCTGGCCACTACTTTGCTTCTTAACACGTGAGGTCTTTGGAGAATAAAGGACATCATCCTGTGGGAAACTATTTACTGATAATACCAGGACATCTTTGCCTTTGTAATTTAGGTTACTTACTTTTTGTAAAAAAAATAAATTGTAACTTTTATATATTCAAATAGTCTATTTTCATCTTGAGATTGTCTTCCCGTTTCTAAAATTTAAAATGCCAACCCTGTCTCCAGAGAGGTAATGGATTTTCAATTCTATTTTCTTTGTTTTTCTGAGTTACTGTTTAGAATTCTACCTCTGATTGTCGAGGGATTATTTTGTATATGTGGGGAGGTGAGAAGGTGGGGTCATTATACTTCGCCTAATACCTGATTATTATTTAAAATATCTTCCCTGGAATTTGCTGTCTCTTGCTTTATCATATTAAATTCTTCTCTAAGGAAGAGTCTTCACCTATTGTATTTTATAGTTGTATTTCTTATTTCAAAAGGATCACCTTCTTCATTGCAGATTCATTTTTTAAAGACCTTAGAACTCATCAGAAAACGCCTAACTTTAATCAATTTCCTGGGGAACCCTTTACAGTTAACTGCTTATAAAATGTGCTTTTATAAAATGCCTAATCCTACTACAGTTGTTACACTAAACATTTTATCACCAATGCATGGTTTTTCCCTCAATAAGTACAGTGATATAACAATCAATGTAGAACCAGACTTGCCCCGTAGTTTTGAATCTCAGGCCTCTTAAGTATTATTTAGTGACTTCAGCAAATTACTGTAACTTCTCTTTGCTTCAATTCCCCTCATCTATAAATTGGGTATCATAATAGTGGCTATTTCACAGGATTGTGCTAAGGATTAAATGAATAATAAAGGAACATTTCTCTGAGAAATCAACATTTAAACCCAAACCTAACTATCAAATTTTAAAATCAAACCAAATATCACAGTGTAATGCCTAAGGTTCTTAACCTAGACAAGTCAAAGAATTGGAGTGGCGGCTGGCTGCAGTGAGTGACAGAGACTCGGACCCAGAGAGAGTGAGCAGGAGGTTTTATTGAGCAGAGCAAGAGTACAAAACTTCCACAGCATAGAAGGGGTCCCGAACAGGTTGCCAGAGTTAGATTATACGATTGCCTTTTAAACTCTTTAAGGTGGGAAGTACGTGCGGCAGGAAGATGTTACCAGAATGAGAAACAGAGGCAGTACATTATTTTGTGACATGTCTTAGATTTTGAGGAAAACCGGAATTGCAACTTAGGTTTTATCTACTTTATGACCTTGCAGGGGTATGGCAAAGGAGACAGGATCTTATAGGACTTTACAAAGTATGTTTACGAGGAATTAGAATTGGGAGTATAGATAAGGTCCACTGGTCACAGAAAAATGGGCAGTTAACATTCCTTTTACTTTAGTTTCGGGGGAGGGGGAAGGGAGAAAGGGAGGGAAGACACAGGCAGACTGGCTAAATATTGGCTGTTTATAGCTTTCTAGGGGAAGAAAACATATGCACAAATCCTGGTGTTAGGAATATTTTAAGCATATATCTTCAATATTATTCATCCAGGACTGAAGTAAGTCCTGATGCAGGATATGAGTGAGTTTCACAGCTTTCTGAGCCCCTACTTGACCCCGGAAGCCTAGCTGGCACCTCCTCTCAGTCCCCTCTCTAAACAGGGCACCCCAACTGCTGTTGAGAACTGGGCAGCAGTCATTCTGGCTACTTCCTGCTGGTGAGGGGTGAAGAAGGGGCCCTGCAGTTGTGATGTCCTCCAGAGGGAGCTGTCGAGGGACCAGCAGGTTGATCCAGGAGTCCTCAGTAGAAGCGGTGACTTGAGCTTATTTGAGGTTCCATTTGTAAGACCATTTGTAGCTTGATGGCCTCAATCCTGGAGGAAACAAATTTGACAAGGAGGTTAAAAATGCAAGGCCTAAAGGTGAGTAGTAGTAGGATGGCTGTCACAGGGCCTAGAAAGGGGAGGAGCCAAGTATCCATTGGTTAAACATATTCCAGGGTCCTGAGTGTTTAAGCTCCTTTTTCCTCTTTTAAATGTCTAACAACATCCTGTAATTCTTTGTGAGCTTCAGGCCTTAAGGGATATTGCCTTTGATAAGGAAATGTGGTGGGGTCTTTTAGCCTGATTTGAACTGGATGAGCATTGTTTGTCTTTCCAAATTGTCCTTCTACAGTCCAGACTTCAGAGTTGATTCCTTCCTCAGGTAGGGGACAACAAATGGGTAATTTGTTCCCTATATTCATGTAGATAACAGCCCCAGCTTTGGCTATTATGTCCCTTCCTAATAAGAAAGTGGGACTTTTGGGCATAACAAGAAAGGCATGTGAAAAGAGCAAAGTTCTCCTAATTGCAGCTAAGGAGGTAAGAGAAATACCTGGTTACAGGCTGTCCTAAGATTCCTCGGATAGAAACGGACTTTGAGGAGAGTCGTCTGGCGCAGGAGATTAAAACTGAGAAGGCCGCGCTGGTGTCCAGGAGGAAGTCCACTTCCTGGGCCTCAATGATCAAGCTGACTTGGGGCTCTGTGAGGGTGATGGCATGAGCTGGTGCTTGCCTCGGGCACCCTCAGTCCTGTTGCTGAATCATCTGGTTGGGTGCTTCTGGCCTAGAGGGCCTTCATCCTCTGGGGCAGTGTGCCTTCCAGTGATTGCCTTGGCATATTGGACACGGGCGAGGGGGTGGTTTGTTTTTTGTTGGACAATCTTTCTTAAAGTGTCCTTGCAAACCACACTGATAACAAGCCCTACTAGGTAATTGGCCTGCTCCTCTTTTGGTTCCCTCTGAGCCACCAAGGTCTGCCTGTCTGAGGACCATGACGAAGGCTGCAGCCTTTCTCTTACTTGCTTTGCCCTTTCAGCCTATTCCTCTTGGTCCTTGTTAGAGAACACCGAGGTTGCCAGGTTTAATAATGCCTCCAAATTTTGTTCTGAGCCTAAGGCATACTTTTGGAGTTTTCTCCTGTCAGCCACTGATTGGGTGATAAATTTATCTTTTAAAGTAAGTTGGCCTTCTACAGAATTTGGAGTTAGGGAGGTCTGCTTTTTTAGGGCCTCCCTTAGCCTTTCTAGAAAAGCGGAGGGGATTTCCTCTTTCCTCTGCACAATTGTGGATAGCACTGAGTAGTTCATAGGCTTTTTCCTAATCTTCCCAATCCTTTTAAAATGCAAGTTAGCAAATGCCTGCGGCTCTAATCTCCGCGATCTGAGTCAGTATCCTAATGAGGGTCTACAGCGCGAGCTGCCTGTTGCCTTGTGGGGAAGTTTTCCCTCTCCTCCCGGTCCATTCGATTGTGTACCTGGCTAAGGTACTACAGATCCCTAAATTGCCAGGTTGCTGCTAAAGCTGCTTCCTTTTTAGTAGGACTTAAGGTTTGATCAAAATGTAACATGATATCCCTCCATGTCAGATCAAAGGACTGCCCTAATCTTTGCAGGACATCTATATAGTTATCAGGATCATCTGAGAATTTCCCTAAATCTGCCTTTATTTGTTTTAAATCTGAGAGTGAGAAAGAGACATGTACATGGGTGGGCCTAAATTCCCCTCCTACTGCTTGTAAGGGACATAGTTTGGGTGCTTGGCTCGCAGAGTTTCTGTTCTCTTTCTGGTGTGCCTTTAACACTTTGGCAGGGCCAGATGGAGGAGAGTCAGTAGGGGAGGAGCATGGGGCTGAGGGAGGAGGTCCTGAGCATGGAGGCAACTGTCATTTGGGCAAAGCTTGCAGGCTTGGCACAGGCAGTATTGTATGAGCAAAGAATGCCTGTACATAAGGGACTTCACTCCATTTACCTTCCTGTTTACAGAAAAGATCAGCTTTCTGAGCACTTACTTGACCCAGGAAGCCTCGCTGGCACCTCTTCTCAATAGCTATAGGTAATCTGACGAAATCAGATTGATTAAATACAAGTGAGCCAAAAGCAGATGGTCCAAGACAGCAATTTAGTCAAAATAAAAAATTATCCTCCATTCTCAAGCACTGTTTACAAGTATTTGATTCTATTGCAGCCTAGAATAGGTTTGAAACCTTTAATGGATGTTTACATGTCTGCCAATGATTTAGATTCCCACTCCTACTTCTGCCCACACTTCCAGGGTTAAATCCACTATATTTTCTTTTAGTTTAATTTTGCAAATTTTGCTACTCTAGTTCAGATTATTATCACTGTCTTCCAGAAACCACATACTCATGTTAGCCCTTCCCCTACCCTTCCATAACCCTTCTCCCACACAGTGGCCATCGTTTTCTTCAGAAGATACAAATTTGGGCACCTAAAGCTTTGAGGGGGTGAAGGAGGGATCTATGTTTTCCTGGAGTTCCTCATTTATAGTACTTGAAAATCCCCAGTCCAGGCAACCCTCAATGTCCCGAGGAATCAACAGGGCACAGCCCTTTCATATAGCTTATATTGGAAGTACCAAAAAGCTAGAATTCTTGCACAGCCATTTTAACTTAGACACCACGCAAGTTAAGAAAAGCTGTACTGACAAAAGCTCATAACAAAAGGAATTAAATGCTCGGTGGAGGCAGAGAAAATGCACAAAATCAAGCCAATTTTAGTGCTAGATCTTAATGTAGGAGTAGGATTTTTAAGAATAGGAATAGAAATATTTTTCCAGCTAGAGAGAACAGTGAGTACAAGAGTATAAGATAGGAACGGGCTGTCACAACAGTGAGTACAACAGTGTAAGACAGGAATGGGCTCAGGGTGTTCCAGAATGTTGAGAGCTTATAGTGGATCCTCTATGTCAGGAGTCCCCAACCTTTTTGGCACCAGGGACTGGTTTTGTGGAAGGCAATTTTTCCAGGGACTGGGGGTGGGGGGTGGTTTTGGGATGATTCAAATGCATTACATTTATTGTGGGGTTTATTTTGATTATTACTACATTGTAATGTATAATGAAATGATTATGCAACTCACCATAATGTAGAATCAGTGAGAGGCCTGAGCTGCTTTTCCTGCAACTAGATGGTCCCATCTGAGGGTGACGGGAGACAGTGACAGATCATTAGGTATTAGATTCTCATAAGGAGTGGAGTGGGCACCTGGATCCCTCGCATGTGCAGTTCACAATAGAGTTCGTACTCCTGTGAGAATCTGATGTTGCCACTGATCTGACAGGAGGAGGAGCTTAGGCAGTAATGCAAGTGATAGGGAGTGGCTGTAAACACAGATGAAGCTTTGCTCACTCACCTGCCGCTCACTTCCTGCTGTGTGGCCTGGTTCCTAACAGGCCACAGACCAGTACCAGTCTGTGGCCTGGGGTTTTGGGACCCCCGCTCTAAATCTCAAGAAGTCAGCAAAAGCTTTGATGCATGACTTTAGAATTAATAATAATTTTTAATGCTCATTCCGCACCAGAGACTGTTTTTAAGCAATCTGCATAAATTAACCCAATTAATCCTCGTAGCAATTCTATGGGATAGATGCCATTATTATATCTATTTCTTCATAAAGAAACTCATGTACAAAGTAATTAGATCATCTACCTTGTCTGGAGTTTAACAATGCCTACACCACTATTCCCAAATCAGGGAAAGTAAGAGGAAACAGGGTTGGAACCTTCAGATTTTGGCTCGAGTGCTCACCTACCTTTAATTTAGACTTTGTCCTTTTTGCTTTCTGATGTCCAGTTTCCTCTTACTTTACCTGATTTGGGAATAGTGGTTTGGGCAGAGAGAAAATGAGGAGATGAAGAGTGGTATTATAGCAGCCTCTGTAAAATCGCAGTGAAGGAGAATGTGATTTTTTTAAGCATAAATTCCAAAGCAAGTCATTCAGGAAGCAGAAGGGGTGCAATTTGGCAGAAGCTAATTTCTACCAGACAGTTCACTTATCTTTTCCATCTCCTCTCTACGTCCTGCTGGTGCTCCTTGGAAAATCATTCATGCAAAGGTAAGTTATATTTAGTCTGTGATAGTCTGGGCATTTCCTGTCTGACATCTCAGATTTCTGTAATGTCCAGTGTTACTTTCATCCTTTGAGACAGATCAGATTAGAAAATGTTAACTCTAAGGAAATAATAATTTCCAAACTGCTACTTTTGCTGATTTATGGAAAGTAGTCAAACAGAGCAAGCAGGACTAATACTGGGCTCTGCAAGGGCTACAAGGAGGAATGTGAGGGTCTATCCCAACAGGCACATCTTCTCTGCTTGCTCTGCAAATTGAGAGCTAGTGATTCATCCATGTCTAGGTCGTCAGTTTCTAAGGCATTACAATTTCTTGTATTCTACTTCTTCTGCAGTTATCCTTGATTCCTGAACTTGCATAGGAATTTTAATATATCCCTCCAAAATCTCATTGATATTTTCTACTTTTAACCATATATTTCTGTGCCTATGTCTTGTTATCTGCGAGTTTTCATGCTCTTTGATGGCCGGGCCTCAGCTGACATACAGGATTGGCAAGCTACCCCCTACAACAGCAAATGTGTTTTTCTGGCCCATGAGCTAAGAATGATATTTACGTTTTTAATGGTTTAAAAAAATCAAAAGAAGAGTCATATTTTATGACATTTAAACATTATATCAAGTTCAGTTTTCATTGTCAAGAAATAGAGTTTTATTAAAACCCAGCCACATTTCTTCATTTGCACACTGTCCAGAGCTGCTTTCCGGCAGCGGAAGTGGAGCTGAGTAGCTGTGACTGAGACCACGTGCCTCACATGCCTAAAACATGGATTAGCTGATGCTTTACAGAAAAAAAAATATGCCAACCCTTGGTTGAAAGGCCAGTTATGATTCTGCCTTTCAAGGTACCCAAATCATATGGTTCACAAAGGTTTAATGCTCAGTAAATTTTGGTTGAAACTTTCTTTCTTGTTTCCACAGATGATTCTTCCCTACTCTCAACATCCACCATGGATTTCCTTTACTTCTTAAAGAATAGTGCCTGTCTCATGATCTCTACCATAATTCTCTTGGTGTATTTCATATCCAGGTGGGTGACCCCTCTGGTTTCCTGTTCTCTCAGCCACTTACTGGCCTCTTACAAAGACCTAGTGCTCTACCTCACCCAGTCAACCAGTCACATCATTGAGTTCAACAGACTGGAAGTCTTCAGGAAAAAAAGAAAAAAGAAAAAAGAAAAAGCACACTGTCCATCCTACTGCTTTTGCTTTCCATTCCTGGCAACATAGTACTGGCAGGAAGCAGCCCTTCCTTCCCATAGCAGTATGTGACTGCAAAAGTTAAACTCATAGAAACAGAGAAGAAAGTGGTGATTACCAAGGGCTGCTGTTGGGGTTGGTGATTGTGGAGATGTTGGTCAAAGGATACAAAATTTCTGTAACACAGGAGGAATAAGTTCAGGAGATCTATTGTAAATGTGGTAATTATAACTAACAAAAATGTATTGTATCCTTGAATTTGGCTAAGAAATTAGATTTTAAATATTCTCACCACACACACAAAATAAGTATATGAAGTAATGAATATGTTCATTAGATTGACACTATTCCACAATGGATACATATATCAAAACACCATGTTGTCCACAATAAATATATACAATTTTATTTATCCATGACAAATTGCAATTTTTTCCATCACATGCTGGTCCAGCTACCAGCTTTATCATGTCTCCTCAGAGACACCAGCACCAGATGGTCTGTCACTTTTTTGGATGTCTGGGGCCCCTTTTCTGAGTTTAGATACACACACCAACTCAGCAATGCCCCCTTCTGGAATGCCTGTTTCAGCTCCTTTTCTCCAAACTTCTCAATTTATAAATTTCAATCACTTTACTTTGCTTCTCCAAGCCCTTGATGATAGCAGCTTCCTCTGACCTCTGATATCTTATTATTTTTTGTTTTCAGTTCTTAAACACCTAGTTAATGATGATATGCATCAAATTTTCTCTGTTTAAATATCTGGTGGACTTTCTATCTTATCACTTGATCCCGAATGATATAAGCATTGGCCAAGATGATCAGTTCCTCTGCCTGGAAGTCTTTGCAAGCTGGCTGTCCTGGGTACCACAGGTCTGCTCTGTTATCCATTTTGTCTTATTCTTCTTCCTTTTTTTTCTTTTTTTTTTTTTTTTTTTTTTTTGCTGGATATTTCTTTCCTCCCAACCACTAACCCTCAGTCCCTCAGTATGGCTCAGGACTCACATCTCAGTTTACTTCTTTCTTCCATCCATACTCACTCCTTTGATGATTTCATAGGATGTCATGACTTTAAATACTAACTAGAATCTGATAAATTTAAAATTACTATATCCAGGAAGAACCTCACACCTGAATTCCAGACTTGCGTCTTCAGCTGCCTAGTTCAACATGTAGATATCTAATAGAAATAACAGACATAGCCAACCAATCTCCTGAGATTTCCTTCCAGATCTGTCCCTCTTGTGTTCTCATATCAGCAAACGGCTGCAGTGTTCTCCTTCTGGTGACCTAGAGTGGAAGGTCAACCAAGCAGAAAGTGGGTACATCACATGAAGACTTCCTTTTGTGCTGGTTACATGGGCTTTACTGTACACATGGGGCAATATTATTTTTACTGTCCTTTCCTCACCCTCCTCATTCTATAGCCCTTTCCTTTAATTCGAGTAGTTAGCGCTAGAGGGTTGTTATTAGACTGAAAGTCATGGGGTCAGAGGCTGAGGAGGTTACCCTACCTTAAGCCAGAGACACAAAGGGGTCATGCACAGTGTTTAGTTTTAAAAGCTTACAGCAGTAACCTGCATAATTTCCATTTTTTCCCAGTCCTGGAGAGGATAGCTAATTTTTATAGTAATTGCCCCTGTTATTTCAGTATTCACCTTTGCTTATCCAGCCTTTTAACAATGATCTAACAAATTCCTTATATAAAATAATTTCTATGAAAATTGTTAATGCTTTTTCTTGTTTGTTTGCCTGACCGCTGACTGTTTTAGCTAGGAACATATATCCTGAATCTCGTTTGTATACTTTCTTACTAATTGTTGGGAAATAGTCTTCTTGGATATATTTTTTTTCACCTGCTGCAACGTAGTTTCCTTTAAGGCAGATGCAAAATTTCCGTTTCCATTTTATATCTCACGGTGTTGCTCAAATGTTATTTGATTGATTTAACCAAAGGAAAATATAGCATGGCTCAAAAACTGTGTCACATTAATTAACCACCTGACCCAATGCCAGTCTCTCCTGCTGTGCGTGCCTGTGCTTGTGTATGTGTATGTGTATGTGTGCATGTAACTGTTGTGTGTATATGGTATGTGTGTGTGCATGGTGTACGGAATGTGTCTGTCATGTATGTGACTTTACTTGCATTGAGGTGTGCATCAAAGAGCAGGGGATAGAAGCTATTTTGATTTTGTGTTCCAAAGTGTCTATTTCATAATTCACTCTCACTACACTGTGTTCATGGCAAAATAGGGGCCAAAATGGGTGGTAATAGTAGAGAATGCTATTTCTAAATTTATAATTGAAGTGAAGCATGTTGCTTACTGAAACTAATGGGAAACTGAAGTTACTCAGAACAGGCTATGGTTGCTGTGTGTGCGGGGGGAGGGTAAGCTTGCAAGTAGAAAATAAAGGGGAGTGGGGTTGGTGACAGGTGCAGCTGATGTAGGGTGAATAATGAAACAATAGACCATATAATTGGATGATGCACTGTTCTTGCTGCTGTGGATTATTGCTGCAGGCCCAGCAATGCACCATGCTGAACCTGCCTGCTGTGGAAGGAGAACAGGCAGCTGGCAATATAATGAAAATTTAGGGATACTGAAAAGTCCTTTCCCTTCTCCCAAAAGGTCTCCATCACCAGCTTACGGATGTTGCTTAAAATGCATTTTTTTCTTATAATCTTTCTATTTTACATTTTAAAATAAAAACATTGTGAATGGGAGAGATGCTCCTGATTCTAAGTAACTCGAAGGAGTAAATGAGTATATTTTACAACTGTTTTTTTCGTTTCTTTTTTAGTGTGAGACAGATACAATACAACAAGAATAAACAGAAGCCAAAAGGAGAATCATTTGAAAAGTATTCATAGTTTTCAAAGGACCCAAGAATGGGAATCAGCTGAAATAAAAGATTTGAACTTTTTCCAACACTTTCTTTTACTTCCACTAGTGTCTCTCTCTCTCTCTTTTTTTTTTTTTTTTTTTTTTGAGATGGAGTCTCGCTCTGTCACCAGGCTGGAATGCAGTGGCGCAATCTTGGCTCACTGCAACCTCTGCCTCCCTGGTTCAAGTGATTCTCCTGCCTCAGCCTGCTGAGTAGCTAGGATTACAGGCACGCGCCACCATGCCTGACTATTTTTTATGGTTTTAGCAGAGGTGAGTTTCACCATGTTGGTCACGATGGTCTCGATCTCCTGACCTCGTGATCCGCCCGCCTCAGCCTCCAAAAGTGCTGGGATTACAGGGCCGGCCTCTTTTTCTCTGTTTTCATATTCTTCGTTGTCTCTCTTCTGAACAGCTCCCCCAAGTTTCAAACTGTTTCACATAGTCATGGCCACAAACTACCCACGTTAAATACATTACAACTTCAGGTACCCAATTAATGAAGCCTACTCAGTTTTAGTTTCAAAATTATGAAGAACATAAAAACAGAGGATCTTGTTATACCATACACACATTCTTGGATATCAAGAATGGCCAGGGTTGGGTCACACTGCAGTAATCTAGAAGCCTCTACAGTAGCCATATGGCTGATGGTGCAGGGGTAATTCCAAGATCCTGGAACGATAAGACAGTGGCTGTTCACTACAGTGACTACTGTATGTCAGAACGCCGTGCATACTATACTGCGAATGGCAGTGTGGGCAGTGCGTCAGTGGGTTACTGTGCCCTGATGACTGGTAGCAGATTGTTCTTTCAGCAGTCACTGGTGGATTAGCTTCCTCATGCTGAGCATTGTTGGCTACTGAGGATAAGAAGATTTGTACTCTCATGTGAAAAGTGTTTTAGCAGGAGAATCACTAGAACCCAGGAGGTGGAGGTTGCAGTGAGCCAAGATCGTACCACTGTAGTCCAGCCTGGGTGACAGAGTGAGACTCTGTCTAAAAAAAAAAAAAAAAGGTCTTTGATTGCACAACAGGGTGACTACAGTCAACACTAATTTATTGTACATTTAAAAATAACTGGAAGAGCATAGTTGGATTGCTTGTCACACAAAGAAAGGATAAATGTTTAAGGTGATGGATACCACATTTACCCTGATGTGATTATTATGCATGCTATGCCTGTATCAAAGTACCTCATGTGTCCCATAAATATATACACCTACTATGTGCCCACAAAAATTAAAAATAAATTAAAAATTAAAATTATTTAATTAAACAAATAAAACAGCAGGGGAAAAAAAGTGTTTTAAGCCAAACATGCTTAAACAAGGCTCACCTTTCAAAATCTCATTTTTCTTTTATTTTTTGAGACAGAGTCTTGCTCTGTCCCCAGGCTGGAGTGCAGTGGTGCCATCTCGCCTCACTGCAATCTCCGCCTCCCAGGTTCAAGTGATTCCCCTGCCTCAGCCTCCCAAGTCTCCTGAGGAGCTGGGACCACAGGCACACACCACCACGCCCGGCTAATTTTGTGTATTTTAGTAGAGATAGGGTTTCATTATGTTGGCCAGGATGGTCTCGATCTCCTGACCTCGTGATCCGCCAGCCTCAGCCCCTGAAAGTGCTGGGATTACGGGTGAGCCACCTGTTACATCAATATGGCAATAATAGCATCTCCTGCCTGCCTCACAGAGCTTTTATTTTTAATTTCTCTTAATGCTCCTGATTTTAGAATATTTTTATCTGATAGTAATATGCTACTTCAGACTTCTTGTGCTTGCCATTTCAATGGTATATATTTTCCATCCATTGACTTAGAACCTATATGTTTATATATGAAGTACATCAATGGTGACATTGTATAATTGGGGTTTGACTTTTGATTTATTCTGATAGTATCTGCCTTTAGTTGAAGAGTTTAGTTTATTTATATGAACATCATGATGGATATGGTTGAATTAAATCTATCATTTTACTATTTATTTCATTTTTGTCCCTCCCCCCATTTTTGCTCCTCTGTTCCGTTTTCCTTCTTATTTTAGGTAATTTTACCATATTTTTAAGAATCTTATTTTAATTTGTCTGTTGGCTCTTTAATATGTCTTTTTGCATCATTTTTAAGTGGTTGCTTTAGGGATTACAATATGTATTTTAAAAAAATCTTCATTTCTTCTTAGCATTAACACACCACTTCACATAACACGTAGAAGCCTTGCAAGGGCATATATCTATTTGTCTTTTTCTCCATTTTTAAAATAAACCAATTTTAAGAGAAATTTTAGGTTACAGCAATATTGAGCAGAAGGTACAGAGATGTTCCATATACTCTCTTCCCCACCCCACATGCATGCTTCCCCCATAATCAACATCCTCCACCAGAGTGGTGCATTTGTAACAACTGATAAACTACACTGGCACATCATTATCACCCATCATCCCTCACTTACGTTAGGGGTCACTCTTGGTGTACATTCGATGGGTTTGGACAAATGTATAATAAATGTACCCATCATTATAGCATCATACAGACTATTTCACTGCCCTCAAAATCCCCTGTGCTCTGCCTATTCCCCTTCATTCTTTATGTTAGACTTCTCATCTATCTTACTTCCAGATTATTATATATCACTAAGACAAGAGTATAATTTTTGCTTTCAGTAGCACCATGCATTACAAAGAAATTAAGAGAAAAAAATAATTTTTTCCTCTTATTTAAAAATAATTGTTTGTATTATTTCCCTGGATATTCAGCCTTTCTGAAGCTTTGCGTTTCATCCTGAAACTCTGAGCTTTCATCCGGTATCAATTTTTCTGTAGACTGATACGTCTTCAGCATTCCCTCTGCTATAAGTATGCTACAGATGAATGATCTCAACTTCCTTTGGTCTGAAAATGCCTTTACTTCATCTTTATTCCTAAATGTTATTTTTTTCTAAATAAACTATTCTGGTTTAACAGGACTTTTTAAAAAATTCAACACTTTAGGCCGGGTGCACTGGCTCACGCTTGTAATCCCAGGACTTTAGGAGGCCAAGACAGGTGGATCATGAGGTCAACAGATTGAGACCATTCTGGGCAGCATGGTGAAATCCCATCTCTACTAAAAACATAAAAATTAGCTGGGCCTGGTGGCACACGCCTGTAATCCCAACTACTTACTCAGGAGGCTGAGGCAGGTGATTTGCTTGAACCCAGGAGGTGGAGGTAGCAGTGAGCCGAGATCATGCCACTGCACTCCAGCCTGGTGACAGAGCGAGACTCCATCTCAAAAACAAAAAACAAACAAACAAAAAAGTCATCACTTTTTTGTGATGTTATATTGTCTCCTGACCTCTATAGTTTCTCATAGAGATGTCAGTGCTAATTGAAACCGTTAATTTCCTCTAAAAATGTGTTATTTTTCTCTGATGACTTCCAAGATTTTTCTCTTTATCTTTGGTTTTAGCAGTTTACGATAATGTGCCTAAGATTTTTCTTTCTTTTTTTTTTTTTGGCTTGGAATTCATTCAGCTTCAGGATTCTACAAACTTCAAGTCTTTCAACAAATTTGGGGAGTTTTCAGTCATTATATCTTCAAACATATACTGTATCTGCCTCATTTCTCTCTGATGAGACTGTAAGCATGCGTATCTTAGAATTTTCATTATTATCTTATAGGCTTCTATGTCTCCCTTCCTCTTCTTCTTCCATCTTCTTTTTAATTTATTCTCTTTTTCACTTTGGAGAATTTCTATTAATATAACTGTTAGGTCACTGACTATTACTCTAGCATTTCTATTCTACCTAGTAATCTTTCCTTCCTTCCTTCCTTCCTTCCTTCCTTCCTTCCTTCCTTCCTTCCTTCCTTCCTTCCTTCCTTCCTTCCTTCTTCTTTCTCTTTTTTTCTGATATTGTGTTTTTGAGTTCTTAGAATTTCCACTTGAGCCTTTTATTATAGTTTCTATGTCACTGCTGAGATTTCTATCTTTTCATTAAGATAATTTTTATGTCATTGAACATAGATACACAGCTATTTTAAAGTCCATATGTGATATGAATTTTGACATGTGCTGAGATTGTTCTTGGTTGATTATCATTTCTTTTGCATTTTGGTCATGTTTTCTTAGTTATTTATAAGCCAAGTAGTTTGGGATTGCAGCCTCATCATTGTGTATGTTATGTTGTGAAGTCTCTGAATTCAGTTGTATTCCTGAGAAATGGGTTGTTGTTTTTTTTGTTTTTGTTTTTGTAGAAAATTAATTTTGTTGGTGTCAAACTGCACGTCACGGCTCTTGGGCCACCTCAAATCCCAGTTCTGATCTTTCATTTTTAGCAAAGTTACTAGCAGCCTCCCCAACACAGGCACAATTCAGAGAACAGCCAGCAATTTGGGCAGAGTTTACATACGAAATTGGGGACATCTTCTCTCTGACTATTCCTTTCAGGATTATTCTCCTTTACTTCCCAGTAGCTTTAGTTACCACAAAATCTGTTCTCTGCTTACCCAGCTAAAAAAAGAAAGGCAGCAGCCACTGTTGTCCTGCTTGGTCCTATCTTTGGCTTACCCTTAGGCTAAAGGCCACAAAAATGGGTAACACATGCATGCCATTCCGTTCTTCAGAGTTTCAACTCTTGTATAAAAACTGCCTGACATTGTTTACTCTGAAGTCTCCTAAGATCATTGCATGTGTGTGTATTAATCAGTTTACAGTTGTTGTCTTCAGGGCAGTTCCAGAAGGATCTGAGCCATACTTCAGGCAGAATCTTATACATAAAAGCTCACAATGTATAAATAAAAATCTTCTCTACTTTCTTCATTTTTCTTCCTTCTCGGAGCTTTCTGTGATGTCACCTTACAGGGCTGAAGGGAAGGTTTTTAGCATTGTGTTTTTATGCTACAAGAGACCAAGGAGATTATGTTCCACGGTTTCTTATTTTTCCACCGATATTGTTCTACTTTATTATCTTCGTCTCTCATTGGAAACCATTTTCTGAAAGCATTTTCATTTTTCTTTCTATAAACTCTACTTAATTTGAAAGAAACTCTCCTCCTCCTCCTCTTCCTCCTTCATATTCTATTGATGAAGGGTCTAAGTTTCTTATCAGCAAAAGATTGACAATGTTACCATGGCAGGTTGGCAAAATGTCAAACTAAAGAAAATGATTGGCTATTCTAATTTGCCTATGAAGGTTTATTACAGAGACTGTTTGCATTTCTTTTTGGTAGGCAATAATAGACTTTGATCTAACTTCAAAAATCCTAGTCTGAGAAGCAAATATGCATTACATTTCCTTACTTTTGGAGGAGGAATCTGTGATGCACAAAGGTAAAAGACTTCCTTAAATCACATGGTATTTCGGAAAATGTTGGTATGGTCTAGTAAGTATTTAGATGCACAAATTTTGATGTTCAACAACACATTGTTCTGGTACTTTAGAAAAGATTTGGAAATTTTTAACTACAAAAAAGTTAAGTTCATAAAATTGTAAAACAGAGTTTAATAAATATATCTACTTCATAGGGATATTAATAAAATAAAAATTAATATAGTTTTTATTTAATTAAAAATTAAATAATAACAGTAAATGTAAAAAAAGATCACATCAGTGGATATTATACATTATTACCTTTATTGTTCCTATTATTCCTCCATTTATTCAACAAACATTTTGTTAGAAGGCAGGTACTATATAAGATGAATTAAACATAATTAAACAAAGTTCTTGCCCCCAAAGAGCTCACAAATTAAAGGATAATCTATGCACACAAGCAGTTTACTTTATTATAATATTATAATAGCACAGGTAAAAAAATGCAAAAGGCATGAAGGAAACATAAAAAACCTAACGCAACCTGGGAAGATTAGGTAAGGTTTGTGTAGAAATTAACATGTAAAGAAAGAGCTGAGATTATTCAGGTAAAGAGGCAGGGAATTCCCAGAAGAAGGGAGAAGTATGAGCGAAGGCATTCAGACAAGTAAGGGTCTTGAGTGTGGTGATTGGCAGTCTGAGCAGGGCTCTTGGAGGGTGCATCGCGAAGCAGCGAGTGAGGAACAATGAGAGAGCTGGGAGCTGCCTCATGGAGTCCTTATGTGATGCAGAATTTCTATCTTTTCATTTATTAAAGGGAATATATTTTTTACTTCATTGAACATAGTTACACAGCTGCTTTCAAGTCCATATATGATGTTAATTCCAGCATGTCATACTGAGATTTTTCTCAGCTGATTTTCATTTCTTTTGTGTCTTGGTCACATTTTCCTGGTGATTTACATGCCAATCTCATGCACTTTGGGATTGTAGCCTCAGCATTGTGTATGTTATGCTGTGAAGTCTCTGAATTCAGTGGTATTTCTTGGAACTGTGGCATTGTTTTTACTTTAGTAGAAAATTAATTTTGTTGGTGTCAAACTGCACATCACGGCTCTTGAGCCACCTCAAATCCCAGTTCCGATTTTTTATTCTTAGCGGAGTTACTAGAAACCTCCCCCAAAAGCGCCTGCACTTTTTCTGTATGTAACATTGACCTATGTCATGACCCTCCAGTTTGCGTTTGTTTATATGTTAAGTGGAGATATTTAAACATTTTATTCACAGTGTCTTAGACTGCTTTTATTTATTTCCTAGTTGATTATACAATTTCATTTTGTGATGGAAGTGGCACCCAAGTGCTAGCATGTCTAATAAAATCAAGGTTCCTCAGTCCTTATGGGCAGAAGCTGAGGGTTTGTTCATGCCAGAGGTGTAGGGAAAGAGCTCTGTGTAACTTACTCTATATAAATTATGTCCTGTGGAGTTAGTTAGACTTCAGGCTGCACTGTTTGCACAGAACCCAGTGACCCCCAAGGTGTTGGGCAAAGCGTAATTAATGCAAGAATGCATCAAGAAAAGACGATAGAGAACATTCAGCATGAAACAGCTTTTTTTCCAGTTTTTCCTGCTAAGGTTATCTTCAGCCCTTTCATTCATCTTGTAACTTAATCACTGGAATTGAGTAATTATGTTGAAGGTGAAGAAAAGACTAATATGAGATTACTACACAATACTTTGCTGGACAAAGGCATCTGATCATCAAAAAAAGTTTCATAAATGATTCTGAAGAGCAAGTCATAAGCCACTGTAGCTTTATAAGCCAAGGCAAACCATGACTTGTAATAAGAAGTCATCAGAAGATTGTGATATGTTTTGGGTTACATTTTTATAACATTATGCTGGCTCTTTCGGTGAGGCAGCTGGAAAAGACTCAGAGAATACAGTTGAGAGGCTCTCATACACTTGGTGAGACATAATGGAAATTTGCACTAGGGCAATAGTAAAGTCATTGAGAGAAGTTCATCAGAACAGAATATGTTTTGTTGGTAAGATTGGCTAGACTTGGTAATGGATTGGATGTAGGTATGAGAGAAGTGGTAAAGAAGGATAATGCCTTAAATAGGGATGTGAACAATTGATTGGAGAGAAGGAAAAATTAGGGAATAATAATTGTGAAGGGTTATTCAAGAATCTGCTTTAGAAAATGGAAGTTTGAGATATCAACTAGGCTTATAACAGAGGATTCAAATAGGCATTACAGAGTTCAGGAAAGATCTAGAGATAAAGATTTGTGCCATGGATGCTCACAGGTGGAGTTTACTATTATGAAACGGAATGAACTTACCCATTGAGTACGTAGCATATGTTAAGCCCTTGCTAAACACTGTGAATATATTGTTAAACAGGTGTCAATGAAGAGTCAACCTCTGTAAAATATTTGAAGAGATTTAGCCTGAGCCAAATATGAGTGACCAATGGCCCGAGTCACAGTCTCAAGAGATCCTAAGAACATGTGTCTAAGGTGGTTGGGCTACAGCTTGGATTCATACAATTTAGGGAGACATAATACATCAATCAATACATGTAAGGTATACATTGGTTTGGTTCATAAAGCAGGGACAACTCAAAATATGTAGACTAAGGAGAGAAGAGGAATTAAGATAGAGATCTAAGATTTGCTACTAATTAAAGGTCAAGCGGGAGTGGAAGGGGAAAAACCAAACAAAGGAATGCTGGGGGTGTTGTTAGAGAGGTCACATGAGAATCAGGAGAAACTGACATCACACAAAAAAAGAGAAGGAAGCACATAAGTGGTTGGATAAAAGTGGTCAAGTTCCTTAAGAAAAATCAGATTCGATTAGAGAAGAGCTATGGAAGTTTACAGGTAGAAAAGACCTCTGGAGAAGAGAGGTTATCCAAGTCTAGTGAGTAATGAAAAGTTTAGAGAAGACCTCAAGACCTCTTTGGAGACATATCAACAAAGAGATTAGGATAATGCAAAAAGAAGACACTAGAAAGGCATTCCCTCGAGGAGAGAGTGTTGTGTTTCAAATCCAAAAGAAGGGTCCAGTCTGAGACCAGGAAAACAGTCATTTGATTTGATATTTGGACCTTGGATAGCTACTGTGATATGGCTATTTAAAAAACCACAGGAGATACAGATAGTATTAAGTTGCCATATATCATAGGATTGAAGTGGGAACAGGATGGCGCAGAAGAGGAGACAGCTCCAAAAGCAGAATATGAGCCATCCTGCTACTCACATGGGGGGACAAGAGGCACCATAGTTTCTCTAGTTCACACTGTCTCCTCAGTGTCCATCAAGGCAAATATATTGATGCAACTGCATACCTTCACATGAAACGGAATGAATTGGTATATATACTCTGGGGTAGATCTGAACAGTTGCTGCTATGATGCCTAGCATACAATAGCAATTAACTGCACAGACTTTGAAGCCAGGTTGACTGAATCCAAATCCCAAGTCTGCCACTAACTAGTTATATGAAATCTTCTCTGTGCCTCTGTCTTATCTGCATAATAGACACAATAGGGCCTAACTTTTTAAAATTATTATTATACTTTAAGTTCTGGGATAGATGTGCAGAACATGCAGGTTGTTACATAGGTATACATGTGCCATGGTGGTTTGCTGCACCCATCAACCCATCATCTACATCAGGTATTTCCCCTAATGCTACCCCTCTCCTTGCCCCCAACCCCCTGACAGGCCCTGGTGTGTGATGCTCCCCTCCCTGTGTCCATGTGTTCTCATTGTTAAACTCCCACTTATGGGTGAGAACATGCGGTGTTTGGTTTTCTGTTTCTGTGTTAGTTTGCTAAGAATGATGCCTAACTTTTCATTGTCAGAATTCACTGTTTGTCATCAGGTACAAAAACGTCTACAGTTGAGAGGTTACTGTTGCTGACCAGATGAAAGAACATAAGCATTATTTGAATACTTGTTAAATGCATTCTAAAACCTCATTATTCACAGAATTATTTCATTAGACTAAATATAACATATAGAATATCATTCCCATAATAATGCATATAAAAGCATGATTAACCAACAAGATATGCCCAGGGAAAAAAATGTGTATATATAGTTGATGGCGATATATACATATATAATTATATATAGTATATAGTTTGGAGGTAGATAGATAAACAGTTGAGAGAGAGAGAGATCATTTTCAGTTCATTTCTGGCTCAGGACAATACAGATGTCAAACTGTTGACCTTTGAAATTCTCCTATATGTATGAAATTCTTTCTTGTATGCCATTTATCTATGCTGCAGTAATATCCTTCACTAAGTACCATCAAAGCTTTTTTGTTCACCAGAGACCTATGATGGTTAGATAGCTCTGCAGAGCTGTGCTCGACTATGCAATAACTTAGGAATGTAGGCTCTTTCACCCTGCCACTATACCGTCTCAACATACATTCTGCAAGGTCACTGCTGAAGATTAGGAAAGGAATGGAGAGGGTGCGCCTTGGCTCTAAAAATAGAGATGGCATAAAAACAATATGCATCCCTTTTCAGGATAAAATTATGTGGACTCAATATAGCTGCAGGGAAGAAAGGGAAATATAGAGGAATGCACCAATATTTTGTGAGCTTAACCTCCCTCTACTATCTGTTTTTACTCATTTGTCTTCTAACGATTCATTATTGTTTGTGAAATAATGGGTGAATGAAGAAGGAAGGAATGAAAGAAGAAAGGAAATAATTATCTGCATTCCTTTGCAAACATCAGGAAAGTTTGAAATTGCTGTTATCTATGTAGTATATTAACTCTGTAAGTTTGAAATTGATGTGTATATATGTGGTTTATTAACCATATTCCTTCGTTGTCTGAAAGAGCTTTAGATCAAAGGACACTACTAAGAACAGAAAGCTAAATAGTTAGTGCTCACATCTTCCCCCTTTCAAAATGTTTTCTTTAGTCTTTGAAGGAGATGGGATTCTAGATGAGCCATCAGATTCAGAACTACAAGACCTATCCAGGTTGAATCAGGCCACTCCTAGAAGGCTGACATTAGAGCAGAGACAGTTATTCCTGACCCAAGTAACTGCTCACCTATGGGCACTTCTGGAAGACAAAATGAAGTACAAATTGACTAAGACTAGAGAAATAGGGTTTTAGGGCTATACAAGGTAGTTGGTCCAAGGGAATCAAGGCAGGAAAGGATGAACCAGGGCTCAGGGAAAACTCATAAATGTGTACAAGGTAGGCAGAATGGAATCAAAGCTGGAGCGTATAAGGAATGGAAGAAGACAGAGTGCAAATGCAAGGATCTACAAGAAACTTCGCAGGAGAGTTGAGAGTTCTCCTTCAGTTATCTTTTATTTCTGGCTATTTCATAGTTTGAATAACTTCAGTCTTTCTGGCCTAAGGCAAAACCCCTGTTGTGGGACTTGTCCATGCAGCAGTGCTTTAAAGAAGAGGTCCTTAGAAAGAAAGAATTGAGTTACTGGCATAGGATGTAACAGTTGGTATTTTATTCACCCCAAGCCAATACTTAAAGAATATGAAAAGAAATATTTCATAAAGAAGGGTAAGTTTCACATTTGTATGACTCATACCAAAGATTGAGCGCACTTTCATACTCTCTTCATTGATTAATAACTCATTCATTTGACACATAAAATTGAGTACATAGCATATGTTAAGCCCTTGCTAAGTACTATGAATATATTGCTAAACAGGTGTCAATGAAGAGTCAACCTCTGTAAAATATTTGAAGAGATTTAGCCTGAGCCAAATATGAGTGGCCAATGGCCCGAGTCACAGTCTCAAGAGATCCTAAGAACATGTGTCTAAGGTGGTTGGGCTTGAATTCATGGGAAACATAATACATCAATCAATACATGTAAGATGCACATTGGTTTGGTCCATAAAGGTGGGACAGCTCAAAGTGGGGGCTTCCAGGTTGTAGATGGATTCAAGGATTTTCTAATTGGCAATTGGTTGAAAGAGTAAAATTATTCTCTGAAGACCTAGAATCAACAGAAGAGAGGGTCTGGATTAGGATAAGGGGTTGTGGAGCTCAAGGGTTCCCATTATGCAGATGAAGCCTCCAAGTAGGAGGCTTCAGACAGTATAGATTATAATAGTTTTTTGCCCGACTTTTTTTTAAAGTGCCAAATTATCTCCTAGATCATACCAAAGATTGAGCACACTCT
Organism: Papio anubis; assembly: GCF_008728515.1. Lineage (NCBI taxonomy): Eukaryota > Metazoa > Chordata > Mammalia > Primates > Cercopithecidae > Papio > Papio anubis. The sequence continues at coordinate 133,174,153 of NC_044983.1, read as the reverse complement.
CATGCTCTCTTCATTAATTAAATAAATCATTTATTTGACACCTAGTATTGAGTACCTAGCATATGCTAAGCCCTCACTAAGGTTTTTTTATTGAAGAAAAAGCCCTGGAAAGGGAAGGGGATTCTCTACAGAATGTAGTTTTTCCCCACAAGTGACAGCTTTGCAGAGCTATTTTGAGATATGGCAAAGAAACATATTTGGGATTAAAATATTTTGATTTCCTTCATGACCTGTCATGTGAGGCTATGCCAGAGTCACGTTGCAAAGTGAGCCACATTGTCCTGGGTTGAATAAAACACCTCTGATGGGACTTTATATTTGTAGGGCATGCCGACCAAAAGAGACAAAATCTGTAAAATATTTGAAGAGATTTATTCTGAGCCAAATATGAGGGACCATGCCTGGGACACAGCCCTCAGTAGACCCTGAGAACATGTGCCCAAGACAGTTGGGGCACAGCTTGGTTTATTCCATTTTTGGAAGACTGAGACATCAATCAAATGCATTTAATACATACTTTGGTTCGGTCTGGTAAGGTGAGACAACTGGAAGCAGGGAGGCTTTCAGGTTATAGATAGATTTCAAAACTTTCTGACTGGCAATTATTAAAACAGTTATTGTCAATAGAAAGGAATGTTTGGGTTACAATAAGGGGTTGTGGATATCAACGTTTTATCATGCAGATGAAGCCTGCAGGTAGCAGGCTTCAGAGAGAATAGATTGTGAATGTTCCTTATCAGACTTAAGGTCTGTGTTGATGTTAAAAGTTGATCGGCTTTCCTGAATTCCAAAAGGGAGGAGGGCATAATGAGGTAGCCCACCCCTCACCCTCTCATGTCATGGCCTGAACCAGCCTTGCCCGTTAAATTTGCAGTGCCCTGGCCAAGGAGGAAGTTCATTCAGATGGTTGGGTGGGGACCTTTGGATTTTATTTTTGGTGTACATGCTTGACTCCCCAAGCCTTTTAGGTAGGAATTTGGGGAAGGGAAGAAAAAGGTCAGAGTTCAGTCCTAACAGGATACACACAAACTCTGCCCTCTAAGAACCCATGCATTCCAAGACAGATAGTAAGCAAAGGACACTGAATACTAAAAGACATGGCATGCAGCAACACTAGGTTTACTCATACTACGATTAGAAAAAAGCAAAGCAGTCCATTTGGGTTAGAGATTTGTTAAACACATTCTGTGATGGACAGACAATAAAGGGGGACTGTGTGATCCCTCTTCCTGCTATTCATGCCTTTGTATACTCCCTTTCCATGAAGGGAGACTTGTGATTCTCTTCTCATCAATAGAATGTGCAAAGATGGGGCAACGCTCTTGTGAAAACTCTGACTTGTTAGCAGACTCTCTCTGGTATCTTGTTCTTGCTAGCTGTGAAGAGGAAAGCTGACATGAGTTCTACAGCTACAAGAATTGAATTCTGTCAATAACCTTAGTGAGCCTGAAGCAGATTCTTCCCCAGAACTGAGCCTCTGATGAGAACTTAGTCCTGGATGATACCTTGATTACCACATTGTGAGAGCCAAAGTGGGGCACTCAACCAGCCCTGCCTGGACCTTTGACCTGTAAAAACTCTAAGATAGTATGTGTTACTTTCAGGTGCAAAGTTTATGGTACCTTGTTATACATCAATGGAAAACTAATGCACAAATATATGTTGAATGCCTAACTCTGTGGTAGGCACTGTATAAGTAATCAGAAAATAGCGATAAAGAATAAAATAATCCACTCTCCCCACCCCCAGCTCTAGTTGTTGCTCACAGCCTGGTTGGGGCCATATGCCTATAAAGGCAATGACAAGACAGGGTGAGACGTGTTGGTGGTTTTATGGTAACTTGAAGCAGGGAGCTTCCAACTCTCCCTTGTGGGGTCTAGACAGGCTCATACTAAAGAAAACATGCGAACTGAATCTTGGAGAGTGAGGGAATATTTACTGGAAACTGAGGACAAGGAGGACACCCAGCAGATGGCACACATTTGCAAAGGCTCAGAGGTGTCAAAGACTGTTCATACTTCTCCACCATTCTGGAGTGAGAAGAAGCCATAGAGATCTCTAAGAAGGAAGATAAAACCCAACAGCCTTTATTGAATGACTGTGTGTATTAAAAACAAATAAAACTATCTGATTATATTCCATTCCAGTCTCTCTCCTTTTCCTGAGTTACACACCTTTTGCCAAGTGTGTGACAGTGTCAACAGAGTTATTATCTAGAAAAATTACCATCCACGAGGGGAATTTCTGCTGTTATAAAACAAAAGCAAACTCCAAAGGTGTGGGGGTGGTGAGAGTGTGTGTGAGAGAAAGCATTTTGCATTTTTTTTTTCTGGCAATGTTCTTTTTATGCTAATATCCCATAGTTTCCTACCTTAATGGCCCCATTAAATGCCATGAGAGCATTTGCAAAAGAAAAGTGGTACCTGGAGATGAAGATGTAAAGTTACTAAGTGCATTTTGAGGAACAGAGAAGATTTCTCAGGAAAGGAGTTAATGTTCTAGAGAAAGCTTTGTTTATCCGACAGACTTTATGACTGCACTGTTTTCTTCACTCAGCACCTTAATTCTCAACCACCATAAGGCTGTCCAGATGTTTAAAATAAAAAGCCCATTTGGGTATTATCGGAGATTACTGGGAAGAGATAGACAGACATGATGTTTAGCTATGCAACATAAATTCCCCGAGTATGTGCCATCCAGCACACTCTATATTCTCACCCTGCTGAAAGACTGAAATAATAAATCATAAAAACGAGACACAGGGCTCCGAACACAATTTACCTCTAGCCAGCTGCCATCACGGGAGGAAGGAGTGAAGGTAGAGATGAAGCATGTAAATGGTGCGATTTCCTTTGCACAACGCCTGGTGGGCAGGACTTTTCCCTAATTTGCCTCAGAGAATCTCTGTGTTGTCCTCAACTTTCCTATTTACTCTTAACATCACCCTCAACTAGATACATATTCTGTTCCAATAAGCCTGGCCAATTTATTAGTACTTGCCAGTTACCTTTTTTTTTTTCATTCCTATGCCATCATTTATTTTATTCCTTTTACTCTCTGTGCCCATCTTCCCCATGTCTGTCAAATTATACTTATCCTTCAAGGCCTTGCTTGAGACAGTCTTTCTGAAGTCCTCTGGAATGGCACAAACCAAAAAAAAAATCTCCATGTTCCCACACTGCTTTGTCTCAGTCACAAGAAGGCTCTTGTCAACTACTCCTTGTATGGGTGATCATCACTACTTAACTCCTTAAGACGAAATTTCTTGAGAACCGGAATCTTGCCTTTTATTCTGTGTAGTTCTGATAATAATATCAGTCTTCCTTTATCCATTCGCTCATCATGGTGACTTCTTTTGAGTCTGCATTCAGAATATTTGCCATGTCAGTGAATTTACAGATCATTTTGGGTGTTGTACTTATCATTGTGATGCTAAGAGGTAAGTGTTATTGTTGTTGTTGTTTTCCAGATAGAAAAATCTGCAGATATTAAGGTATTTACTCAAGGTCACACAGCTAGTGAAGAGCAGGGCAAGGATTTGAGCCTGAGGTACAATACAACATTGCACCATAGACCCTTTCAAACCCAGCACAGTGGCTTGCACGTGGTTGGTTGATGAAACTGTTATGAAATAATGATAGTTGATGTAAGCATAAATGAGTATGTGCATGAAAACTTTATTCATTTCTGGGGTGGAATAGCTCGTCATTAATTATCTTGTCATTTAATGTTTTTATCACTGCCTAGATATTTGTTCTTGTTGACAAGTGAGTGATCCAGATGGCCATATCTCTGGGTTGGGTTTCAACTCTATGTTAACTTGGGCGAGTCACTTGACTCCTTTATGTCTCCATTTTGCTAATTATTAAGATAGGAGCATTACCCCTAAGCTTACCTAAGGGATGATTGATGCCAATGATAATGCTATGCCAATTACATAAAAACTGCTAGAAAAATATTAAGAGAGGAAAATGAGAGAGAGAGAGAAATCAGTTATTAATGTTCATTGAAGAGGAGTGTTATTTCTTCTTAGAACAGGGACTGTTTATCAGTTATAATAAAGCTGCTCTCTGGAAAGTCTTTGTGATGAGGCTGATCTCCTATCGCAAGGACAAAAAACCAAACACCGCATGTTCTCACTCATAGGTGGAAATTGAATAATGAGAACACTTGCACACAGGGTGGGGAACATCACACACTGGGTCCTATTGTGGGGTGGGGAGAGGGGGGAGGGATAGCATTAGGAAATATAACTGATGTAAATGATGAGTTAATTGGTACAGCACACCAACATGGCACATGTAGACATAGGTAACAAACCTGCACGTTGTGCACATGTACCCTAGAACTTAAAGTATATATAGATATAAAAAAAAAGAATTAGCAACCTTGAAAAAAAATGAGGCTGATCTCCTTAATTCTTGGTTGACTTGCTCGTGAAGCTGACAGCTCACTCAACTTTCAACCATTTATTGAATGGGCCCGGTGGACATAGGTCTTTTGGGCATTTGGGAGGAAAGTGTTTTAGAAAGAAAAATAAATTTCGAGCCAGGTGGCTGCTGAGTAGCCAGGTGTACTGCTAAGTAGCTCTGTGACTTCTTAGCCTCTATGCCACCATCTCTTCACCCAAACAATGTACCGTCTTTTCAGTACTGATTTTCTTTTCTATTTTTTTCTTTCTTTTGTTGTTTTTGTTTTTGAGATGGAGTCTTGCCTTGTCACCAGGCTGGAGTGCAGTGGCACGATCTCGGCTCACTGCAGCCTCCTCCCCCTGGGTTCAAGTGATTACCCTGCCTCAGCCTCCCAAGTAGCTGGGACTACAGGTGTGCACCACCACACCCAGTTAATTTTTTTGTTTTTGTTTTTCATATTTTAGTAGAGACGGGGTTTCACCATGTTAGCCAGGATGGTCTCGATCTCCTGACCTCATGATCTGCCCTCTTCAGCCTCCCAAAGTGCTGGGGTTACAGGCATGAGCCACCGCGCCCAGCCAGTACTGATTTTCTTTGTGTGGACATTCACTACGGATTTCCTGGTAATTCTGCTATTGCCACTTCTTTACAAACAGATGGCCACTAATAAGAATGTTCCTGTCCCCTACCTATAATTCCTAATTATACAGCATAAATACAAATTTAGTTTTAATTCAATTAAGTGGTAATGAGGTGAGGAAGTAATATTTGAACATATTACTGTAGTTCAGGCTGGTAAGCAATGGATAATATTTATATTCCATTAGATTCTATGAGGTATTTTCAAAATCTTTTAAAATGCCCTCAAAATACTCTGGCTGTAATAGCCTGTTAAAAGCAAAGTACTCAGAGAAAAGCATATATATACATCTTAGTTAGAGTTATTTAAATTTAAGTCACTTTTGAGCCCCAAGGTATTGAAAAATTAAAATATACGTGTGGATATATGTGTATATATACAAAATAAGAATTATAATACATTGATAACATACAGAATCATATGTTATATTATTATAATACATACTATAATGTTATAAAAATCATTTAAATATATATATTTATATAAAGCTGTAGTGATCTTGAATAACCCATTCCATTTTTCTGAGGCTCATTTTCTTTATGTATAAAATAGGTAAAATAAAATATATATTTCAGGATACCTTTTCCCTTTATACCATGTAGTGCCTGCCATGGAGACAACTTAAATTATTTGTGACAACCTTTGAACCCCACATAAAATCCCCAATAAATCTTTGATTGACCCAGTTTGGGGTGGGTGTTGTGTCCACCTTTGGTCTAGTGGGCATGGCTGGATTAGAGCTTTGTGGCATCAAGGGCTGCCCCCTCTAGGGCATGTGTGTTTCCAGCTGAGTTAAATGAAAGTTGGATCTGTTTGGAAAGTCTACCTGGCATAGCTATTACAACATCTGTTACATTTTCATTCTCTACATGAAGAGTGAGACTACGTTTTGCTCACCTTTTAGTGCAAGCCTGGGAGAAGCTCCATGTTCAGGGTTTTGTACAAATTAGGTGCTTAATTAATCATTTATTTCTTGGATTAAATGGGTAACAAGTAAGGCAAAGAATTTCTGATGAGATCATTATCTTGGGAGTTATGGACTGAATTGTGTCCCTCCAAAATTCAATGGTTGAAGCCTTAAACTCCCATGTGATTGTATTTGAAGAAAATAAATGTCTCTTGTTGGAGCCATCCAATCTGTGCTCCTGTATTAGTTCATTCTGATGCTGCTATAAAGAAATACCAGAGACTGTGTAATTTATAAAGGAAAGAAGTTTAATTAAGAGTTCAGCATAGTTGGGGAGGCCTCAGGAAACTTACAATCATGGTGGGAAGGAAGGCAAACATGCCCTTCTTTACATGTCAGCAGAAGAGAGAAGCATGAGAACCCAGAACCCCTATAAAACCATCAGCTCTCATGTAAACTTACTCACTATCATGAGAATAGCATGGAAGAAACCCCCATGATTCAATTACCTCGCACTTGGTCCCTCCCATGATGCCTGGGGATTATGGGAACTACAATTCAACACGAGATTTGTGTGGGGACATAGCTAAACCATATCGGCAGCCTTTAAAAACTAACATATTGGAAAAGGGTTCAGTTAAATATGGTTTGTTAACAGACTCCCACCAGGTTAAAAGAGAGGAGAAGAAAGAATAATCAGGGTTACTGCCAAAGTCCTACTTAGTAAGTCATAATTTACAAATAGAAGCAAAAATAGGTGTCTGTAAGATGATAAATTTATACATTCATGTACTCAATAAGTAGTCACTAAGCCACTATTTGTAAAGTGCTAGGGGAATGAGCCCCCCATTTTGTATAGCATACTATACTGGTATGCTGCCAGGCCCTGTGACTGTGTTGCTTCCCCTGGCTTTCCAGAAACCTCGTCCCCTGACTGAATATGCTCCTGCAAGTCCTCTTCACAGGAGACAGCAGTGCCCAAGTACATTCTGAAGCTCTCATCCTGGCCTTTTGCTTCCTCCACTTCCTCAGCCCCAACCACCTGCACTTCCCTTTGTATTTTCATTATATTCTCCCCACCACATCTTAAAATCTCTTATCTAGAACTACTAACGACTAAAATGTCAAGCAAACATATCCCTCCCTGAGCATAATCTGCCTTTCCAGTCATCTGCCTCCTTTATATGCACTGTGGGCAATGAGACATCAGTCCCATTATTTCTCCATTTCTCCCTTTGTGTAATGCTTCGTACTCTTTTTCCTTCCTCCCTAATCTGAAACTTAGGCCAGTTCAGCTGAGCTGTGTCCTTTCTCAGGGATTCTCTTCACTTCCTTGGCATCAATCTCTTTCTATCTTTGCTGGTCCACGAAATTCCAAACACAAGTCAGTAGCAAAACACATTTATTGTGTTTACACATCAATGGCTGCTGAACAAAATAATGCAATTCTGGATATTGAGGCCAAGCAAAGGGATATCTTAAATCTCATCTGAGTCTTCAGTGATACGTGTTTGAATAGGCTCCTGTTTTCCATAAAGTTTCTTAACAATTATTTGGGACACTTCTCTGGAAATAAGCAGAGATTGCCTGGTCATAGTGAATAAAGTGAACCATTCTTGGTATTACTTTCTCTCCTGCCTCCTCATCCAATCAATCAACAAGTTCTTGAATCCTTCCATTTATCTTTGTCTGCAATGGCCACTTTTTCTAAACCACCCTTCTTCTCCTACTGGAATACTGTAACATCCTCCTAATCTCCCTGTTTCCACTTTTGCCAACATAGGATCCATTACACTCAGCAGCAGTAACCAAGGCTCCAAAATGCAAGCTATTCATGGCCACTCTTTCAACACTTTTACGTCTTCCTGTTATGCTATTTTTTAAAGTGTTTTTCCCCTCTGGCCTAAGAAACTATACATTTCTACATGATTGCTCCCAATCTATTCCTTAATCATCATTTGTTCCATTACCTCCCCTGCCTATGTTGCTTTGAACTGTTTATTTTAATTTAACTTAGCATTTTATCTTTCTCACTTTAGGAAAATAATCATTGCCATCTTTTTAAAATCTCAGCTCACACGTTAATTCCAGACAGAGATCTTCCTAGACTACTCAATTTGAAGTGATTTTCACTCGATTTCTCTATCTGAATCTCCTTTTGTGTTTTCTTATTATAATCCTTCTATACTATGTATTTGCTTACCTGGTTTAATTTCTTACCCTACTAGAAAGTAAAAGTCTGCAGTAATAGGAAAAAGATTGTTTTTTATTCACTTGTATATTTTTTGTGCCTAGCACAAGTGGAATTTTATGTTCATTTTCTGAATGAATAAGAGAGCATAAGAAGTGGAAGAGAGAGAGAAAGGAAGGAAAAAAAGAAGCAGAAGAAGAAACAGAGGGAGGAGGAGGAGGATAAAAACAGGAGGAGAAAGAGGAAGAAGAGAAGGAAGAGGGAATGGGAAGGAGGAAAGAGGGAAGAAAACCTCCATCTTATAGATGAGGATGCTTGGAGAAGGGAAAATTGAATGACTTATTTTCCAGACCAGATAAAAGATGAGTGGTTTTTACTCCATTCGTGGTTCAGGTAGAATGAGTTGTATGTTTGAGGCAGGTAGTCTTTAGATAATCTATTGGCCTACTTAGCTCTCACAACAGCCTGGGAGTATCACTGTTTGAAGCTTGGTTAATCTCACCACTTCTCCTCTTGCCCATAATCTCTGTGATCTGCAACACACAACAAAGTGAGAGAAGTCAAGCCTGGCTTCACGTGTGTATGCTTTCTTATGGCACCCATCGTTCTCACATCACTGGCCAATGAGGTCAGTGTTAAGGTCTGCATGTGCTTTGTCTTAGCACCCTTCTCCCTCATAAGGTTGTACTTGTAAAACATCTTGTGAATTTTCTCCCATCTGTATATCCTCCCAAGAATTATCTACGTGCTGTTTTTTATTCCTATTTTAGTCAACATGAGGCAAAGCCATGACTAAAGTCTTAGCTTTACATGTTCATGCAGTTAGCACATAAGCCCTACAGTATTCTTGATGCTGAGATACAAGATGGCCAAGCGCATTACAGGAGGGGCAGGGGGAGAGAGAGAGAAAGAGAGAGATAGCAATTGGCTCACACAATTATGCAAATTGAGAAAGCTCACAATCTGCTGTGCCCAAGCTGGAAATTCATGAAAGCTTCTGTGATAGTTCAATCCAAATTCAAAAGCCTGTGAACCAGGGGAGCTGGGGGTGTAACTCTGAGCCTGAGTCCAAAATCCTAAGAACTAGGAGCTCCAATGTCCAAGAACAGAAGATGGATGTTTCAGCTCAGACAAAGAGAGCAAGTTCACCCCTCCTCAGCCATTTCATTCTACCTGGGCCCTCAATGGATTGGGTAAGGCCCACCCACGTTGGTGAAGGCTAATCTTCTTTACTCAGTCTACCAATTCAAATGCTAATTTATGCCTGAAACTCCTGGACAGACACACTTAGAACCAATATTTTACCAGCTATCTGGGCTTCCCTTAGCCCAGTTTAGTTAACACATAAAATTAGCCATAACAACCAAGGCAGCAGGATCTCACCTTGTTCTCACTTTTTTGTCCTCATCATTTAGGTGGAGGGCCTTGGCAACATCTTTTTTATATATATAACATCAGATTTTACTTTTAAAAATGAATCCAAGTAGTCAGCTCACTGCCTTATGAAATTAGCTTCATTGGCTATTAGTCTCGCCATATGTCAAGACAGAAAAATTGTTTGTAAAGAATTGCCATTGAGATGGTTGGCAGTGGAATAAATCACTATTGACCTTTCCACTTTTAAGAATTTAATGAACTTAGGAATGAAAATTACCCTGAGCTGTAACAACTGTAACCTTGACTTTTGTAACTAAAACCCATTGCCTTTAATGTTCACTTTTTGAGATGCCAGGGGTTACTGCTATTAATAATGAATCAGACCAAGGTAGAAAAATTGGTGACAGAAAATCCAACTGGCCCCAATTCAAAGTTAAACAAGAAGTTCTCAATGAGAATTCTATGTAGATAGAAAGCTGCATAGAGGCAGAACGGTGTGGAAGCTTAGCAGACTGACATACATACAGTGAACTAACCTCTATTACATAACCATTGTTTTTTATTTCGGTACTGCATAGAACACTGTGTATAATCTACTTTAGTTATTGTCATATATCTGTTAGTTAGCAGTCATTATCTCTACACTAAAGTTGAGGATGCTAACATTCGGAAGGAAAAACAAAAGTGATATGCCTAAAAGAATGTTTTTATCTAATAGTATTTCTTTATGTACTGAAGGCTTACAATACGCTTGAAGCCAGCAATATAGTAATACCTAAGACAGACTCCCCATAGGCTAAATTCTAGAGAAAGCACACATGACTTGTCAGCGGTAAAGCTTGGACTTTTCCCAGCTTGCATTTGGCTAACAGTCTTCCTTGCTGAAATGAAAAAAAAAGACAAAACTGTAGTTTCACTTTCTGCTACTTAGTAGTGGTGACCTTGAAATGGACCTTAGATCTCCTTTACTCTAAGGCCCTTAAATCATCTTCAGTATGAGAAAACTTGTCTTATAATTTTGTAGGATTCTTCTAGTGAGTCAGAAACCACCCAGCAAGGTGAAGAGGTTCTCATGAATGGATTATTAGTGTGCAGCATGGTGGGCTCTTATGATTTCAAATGACTCCCAGCTGGCTTAAGGCAGGCCAGGAAATTATTAAAAGTTTGAGTGACTTATGACAACGAGCTGGAACAATCAAAGTGATACATATGTTGTATGTTTTCTATATAGGAAATGTTTTCTATTTCCTGTTGGAAAAGACTGAGGAAGCACATATCCCTGAAAGCTACCACCTTAGGACTGGGTTCTTTTATGTACCTATATGGCTGCATAAGTCCCAGCATCAACTCTTATTAGATAAACTTGGTCGCCATGAGTCAATGTGTCCAATGTGACTAGAAGCACTGATTGCCCAAATTCTGTGACAGGCTTTATCTCAGGAGCCTGCGATAAAGTCAATTTCCCCCAAACTATATGAATCCCAAAATGGAAGTCAGTGGCCTTTGAGAAATGGGGAAGTTAGAATTCGTTCCAAAGAGACAAACAACTCATGTATACACAAATATGAGTGGTCTTTGTAATCTACAAATATTAGCAATATTGCCCATTGCCAGTTTTATATTCCTGATTATCTGTGATTCTTGGAACTTTTTAATCGTACAGGTTACTAAATAGAAACCCATGGAAGTTCAATGACTTGCCTCTGCTCACATAACCAGTTTGTATTGTTTTCATTTTGTCACATATATTACAACAAATATTTGTTGTGCCTCCACCACACGCCAGAAATCTGCTAGGCATTGATGATGCGCAGTTAATTTGACTTCTTTATTCTTTTTCAACAAAAATTCACCAATGATATTATCAACTTTTTAATTGGGAAGAAAGGGTGGGGTCTCACTTCACAAGGCTCCTTACTCTACCTATAAGAGTGATTATTAGATGTTAGATACCATCTAGTTTTTAATAACAAACTAAACAAAAGGAAAACACAAAAACGTTTAATTTGTGGAATTGTACAAGATTATATATTTTTAAACGGTTTAATTGTCTTGCCTGTTCTTCTGAATTGTTGCCTTGCCTCTCAAAAGTTGGAGTTTCTGTATCTACCACTGAGCATCTGCTCTGGCCAGTGGGATGAGATGGGAGTGATGCTGTGTCAGTTATAGGTGTAGTTGCTGACTGGCCTGGTAAGTTCCACTCCTTGCCTCGTAGAAACCAGTCATATGTAAGAAGTCGCTGAGACAAATATGCCATGAGAAGCTCATGAAGGATAAGACACCATGTGGACTGAGAGAATGATGCCAAGAATCCCTAAGATGTTAGACATTAGTGAGGAAAGAAAACATCTTGGATGTCTTGTCTGGGTAGCCTCCAGATAATTTCAGGTCCTACCATGTGACTACAACTGCATTAAAGATCATAAGCCAGACCAGCAAAAAAAGAGGAAGGAGAAGGAGAAGGAGAAAAGAAGAAGGAGAAGAAAAAGAAAAAGGAAAAAAAAAAACACAAAAAACCCACTATCAGCCTGAGTCCAGTCAACCTACAGAACTGGAAGAGATGATAATTTCTTGGTGAATTATTTAATTAAATAATTAAATTTAATTAAATTTAATTAAATAATATTTTTTTAAATTAAATAAATTTTTTAATTAAATAAATTTTTTAATTAAATAAATTTTTTTAAAAATAAATTTAATTAATTAAATTTAATTAAATTTAATTAAATAATTCAAAATTATTTAATTCAATTTAATTATTTAATTAAATAATTCAAAATTATTTAATTTTGGGTGTGGTTTCATAGGCAGCAGCGGCATCTAAGTGAAACAAGGGCTCAATTATTTGAGAATAATTGCCGGGCTTTCATGATATCAACTCAAACTTTTTGTTTTTGTCCAAACAAAACTTATGCACATGGTTGCTAATCTGTATTTTGAATCCAAGGGTATGGATTACAAAGTGGAAAGCATGTTTCTTCCTCAAACAAGTCTTTAAAAAAATAGAGCATCCTCTTATTAAAAAGCAACTTTGAAAATTCACCCTGATTTGCTCATTAATGCATGGCTATTGGGTAATTTCAGATGGAATTCAACATGTCTGTCCCAAAGGTGTTATTATTTTTACTACATTATTTACTTTCCTCAGCTATATGACATTTACTGTGTGTTTAGAAGACAGACAAGTCTGGGTCAAAGCCAAGCGACCAGTGACTAGTTGTAGGACCATGAGTAAGTTACTTATCCTCCATGAACCTTCATGTCTTTATTTTAAAATGGGATAATATGCCTATCTTTTAGGGTTGTGAAAAGTATTAAAAGAAAATATTTCATTAAACAGCCTTAGTTCTGTGACTACATAAAATTAATTTCTCATAAAAATGATAGCTTTTATTATTATTAATGTTGATTTTATTAAGGGGAATTATTATATATTTATAGATTTTACATACTATTTTAAAGAATTAACAAACCTTTTCCACAAAATTCACTATTGGAGGTGAGGAGCAAATGTTCACTTTAAGGAGAAAGGTGTCATATTAGTCCATTTTTGTGTCGCCATTAAGAAATACCTGAGGCTGGGTAACATATGAAGAAAAGAGGTTTAATTGGTTCATGGTTCTGCAAGCTGTACGAGCACAGCTCCTGCATCTGCTTCTCATCAGGCCTCAGGAAATGCACAATCATGGCAGAAGGCAAAGCAAGAACAGATGTGTCACATGGGAAGAGAGGGAGCAAGAGAGAGATGGGGGATAATCTTCCCCATTTCTGGTTGATCTTGGGAGATCAACTAGATCTCCCAAGAACTCACTCATTATTGTGAAAACAGCACTGAGCTATTTATGAGAGATCCATCATCATGACCCAAACACCTCCCACCAGGCCCCTTCTCCAACACTAGAGATTACATTTCAACATGAGATTTGGAGGGGACAAACATCCGAACTATATTAGGTGTCATTCAATATATTTACATAAAGATGGAATATCATAGGTGGATGCATTCACAATGCTCACTGAGTTATACTTTCTCTTCCCAATCCAGGTTTCTGGTCAGATTTTCTTGTTACCTACCCTTGGTACACACTCTCTTCTTTCTTAACCGTAAGACCACAGTTTTATCTGAACATTTTGCCACCAAATTAAAGGTCTCCCATTTAGTCAAGTAAGGACATGAAATTAAGTTCAGACTGATGGGATAGGACTGTTGAATAGTGTAGAACTTTCTGGAAGTATATCTATCAGGGCTAGGTAATTGTTTTTCTTTTTCCCATTCTCCTAATTCTTACTAGGCAAATGGATATGACTGTTTAACCTGCAGCTGTCCTCTTGGTTGACAGAGCAGTGAGATGGGAGGAGTCTGGGTTCTTGGTAATCTAGTGGAACTTCTATACCTGTCTTGGACTGCCTACTTCCGGGCCATTTTTAGACGAGAAAGAAACCAATGTCTCTCTTGTTTTCTCTTTTACATTTTTCTCATTTGTGGCATAACCTTTTCCTGTGTGATATACTTCCCAGCAGGCAGGCAGGCAGCCTCTGCTGAATTCTCTTGAGATACAGAAAGCTCACTCTGTCACTGACCATTAGGGATCATTTGGACTGTCGGAAGCTTCATTTATTACATTTGATTGAATTCAGCGTTCCATGTGTAGCTATTTCTTCTGGCCTCTTTTGTGCTACACAAAATAATGCTGATACCTTGTTCATTTGCAAGGTATATGAAAACAGCTATGGAAACAACACACATATAATGTGCCCAGAGTGCAAACTTCTCCCTATAATTGTGTTCTTGAAAGAGTGTAAATACAAACCATAGTGTAAAAAAAAAAAATTGTAGAAGTTCTGATATGCAGGTACATATTGCTTGTATACTTTGTCCATATGTGAAATAAATCAGAAAAGTACTGGGAATTGATACTAACTTTCTATATAAAATTTATCTATATAAAATTCATGTAAGGAATAGCATAAATTCCTATAAATATCAAACTCCCTTAGTGTTTTTTCTAATTATTTCCTTTGCATTAGAAAACGTATTCCAATGTCCAATGCTATAAAACGAGCCACCCCAAAACTTATTATCTTGAAATAACAAACATTTAATTTGCTCAAAATCACTTTAGCAATTTGGGCTGGGTGCAGATGGGCAGATTGCTTACTAGTCTAGCTTGTGAGCACTCATTTGCCTGTGGCCACCTGATGACTACATTGGGACAGCATTGTCCAGGATGGCCTCATTTCAGTGTCTGGTTGTTGGTGCAGGCTGTTGGCTAGGCCATTTTCTACACGGTCCCTCCAGCAGATTAGATCAGACTTGTTCACATGAAAGTCTCAGGGTAGTAGAGGAGCTAGCACAGAACTTACCAGGCCTCCTGAGACCTAGGCTCAGAATACCCACCACTTCACGTCTGCTAACATTCTATTAAATCAAATCACAAGGCCAGACCCTGTTCAAGTGAATGAAGACATAGACTCCACTAGATAACTGGAGAAGCCACAGTATCACATTGCAAAGAGAAAGACAAACTGAGGAATTTATAGTAATTTTTTGTAATCTATCAGAGTCTTTCTTATGATTACAAATTATTTCCATTTTCCCCATTCAAGTTAAGTTTATCCAAATCTCAGGACCTTCAAAACTCTCATCCCTCTTAGATTAGAAGGCTTGAGATCCAGAGTCTCATGATCTGCATCGGATGTAAATAAGGATGAGGCTTGCTGTGGTGATCCCTTTTGTGATCCAGATGCCTGTTAAGTAAAATCCAAATAATTTGCCCACCACCAAAATAGAATGATTAGAAGCAATAAAATACAGGCACTCTAATTGAAATAGGGAGGAAGAGGAGGCACATTGTAATCACAGGTCCACAGCAAATCTGCAGTCCAGATGGGTCCATGTTGTAACAGCCACATATGCTGAGGACAAGGAAGTACTTTTAAGTAGGCTCCATCTCTGCTCCCCTGAATGGCTTTGGGTACATTGCTATTCTCAGTTCTTGGCTATACTCTCTCGACTCCTGAGTTCTACCTTCTTGGAAATTGGCTCTTCCCTTTGATATTTCTTCTTTCTTTTCCATAATAAAATCTCATTTCATAGCTATCTGTAAAGAACTGGCAATCCTGGCCGGGCGTGGTGGCTCACGCCTGTAATACCAGCACTTTGGGAGGCCAAGGCAGGCGGATCGCGAGGTCAGGAGATCGAGACCATCCTGCTTAACACGGTGAAACCCCGTCTCTACTAAAAATACAAAAAATTAGCCGGGTGTGGTGGCGGGCGCCTGTAGTCACAGCTACTCGGGAGGCTGAGGCAGGAGAATGGCCTGAACCCAGGAGGCGGAGCTTGCAGTGAGCCGAGCTCGAGCCACTGCACTCCAGCCTGGGCGATAGAGCAAGACTCTGTCTCAAAAAAAAAAAAAAAAGAACTGGCAATCCAGAAGCCTCTTTTCAGTTTGAATGATGTTCATTCCCTTCATCCAAGCTGCTAGTGTTTTCACTTATTGAACTCTTTTAAAAGCTTTATGGGTTTCGTATGAATGATATCAAGTTGTTCTCACCTTATTAGGTGTGAAATTTTTTAAAACCAGTAACCCATTTACTTATTCCCTTTTCTGCCTTTCGGAACTAGAATTCTCTCCTATGCCCATGCCATGATAGTATTTTGAAAGATGATAACTTGCTTTCTAATTCTACAGGTCTACAGATGGGGAGGAATTTTGCTATTGGATATATTATACCTAGCATTTCACCCATACTTTCTTCAGATGATTTAGATGGTAAGATTTGAAACCTTTTGAGTTGATATTTGCATGAGATTTTGGATTTACTGTTAATGCTGGAATGCATGTGTTGAGTTTGGGTGACATTGGGTTGAAGTAAATGTATTTTGCAGATGGGATGGACATAAATTTCGATGGCGAACTATAGTAGGTTGACTAGTGTCCTTGAAAAATTCATGTTGTAGCAGAACCTCAGAATGTGATCTTATTTGGAAATAGGGTCTTTGCAGCTATAGTTAGTTAACATGAGCTTGCATTAGATTAGAGTATGCCCTAAATCCAATGACATGTGTACCATAGTTAATCTAGCTAATTGCCCATTGAAGACATGTTGGTTACTTCCAAATTTTGGCAATTAAAATCAAGCTGTTATAAACTTTTGAATGCAGATTTTTATGTAGACATACGTTTTCAGCTCCACTGGGTAAATACCAAGGAGTACTGATATGGTTTGGCTGTGTCCCCACCTGAATATCATGTCCCCACCTTCAATCTCATCCTGAACGATAGTTCCCATAATCCCCACTTGTCACAGGAGGGACCCAGTGGAAGGTAATTGAATCATGGGGGCAGTTACCTTCATGCTGTTCTCGTGATAGTGAGTTCTCATGAGATCTGATGCTTTTATAACGGGCTTCCCCTGCCTTCACTCTGCACTTCTCCTTGCTCCTGCCATGTGAAGAAAGACATGTTTGCTTCCCATTCTACCATGAATGTAAGTTTCGTGAGGCCTCCCAGGCCCTGTGGAGCTGTGAGCCAATTAAACCTCTTTCCTTTGCAAATTACCCAGTCTTGGGTATGTCTTTATTTGCAATGTGAGAATGAACTAATACAAGTACAATTATTGGATTATATGGTAAGAGTATGTTTAGTTTTGTAAGAAACTGTCGAACTGTCTTTCAAAGTAACTGTATCATTTTGCATTATATGAGAGTTCTGTTGCTCCACATCCTTTCCAAGATTGGGTATTGTTACTGTTTTGGATTTGGGCAAATCTAATAGGAGTGTAGTGGTACCTTATTGTCTTAATAGCCCTCCTCCATTCTTGAACTGGAATAAATAATAGTTCTTATCACAAAGTGTTGAGGGGAAGATTAACCAGGTAAGTGACACAAATCACTTAGAAGGTACATGACACTTCAGGAATGCTAGTATGAATGATGTACCATTACATGGAAACATTTTCACTGTCTCTATACAGGTCCTTCGTGATATGGCTCTGTTCCCCTTTCCAGCTTTATTTCTTGGCAATGTTTGCACCCAATTTGGCTATTACTAATTTCTCCACATTCCCTCATGCTCTCTCCTTTGCCTGGGATGCCTCTTCTAGTTGCTTTGTAACTGCTACCTTTTGTTCATGGCTCAGCAAAGTAAATCCCCTCAAAGAAGTCTTTTCTGACTACTGCTCTCTGGCCTGTAACAGGAGCCCACCTCCGCCCTTGAGGGCAGCCTTCTTACCATCATTTTTACTATGAAATCACAAATGCCTACTCACTTGTCTTTCCCCTTCATTGCGTGAAAATATCGGAGGAGACAGAAAACTCTCCTTATGCACCTACAGCCATCTCCAGCATTTGGTAAAGAGTTTGACACACTATGGGGCCAAATAATATTTGAGATATTCAGGCACACGTTTAGAAAGGGTGAGAGGAAAGATGGAGAAAATGGTAGAAGAATAGTCCGAATAAGAGAAAAAGGATATGGAGAAAAAAAGAACAGAGTAAAAGAACGCAAGAGAAAGTTACAAATAAAGAAATAAGAAAAAACCAAAGAAGGAAAAATATCCATGGTGAAATGTGGATTGGCTGTCACAGCAGTGGAAGAGGTCCATAAGTGATGAACTATCCATGTCAGCCTGCATTAAATGGCAAAGGGACATGGAGGGGATGGTTTACTGGGTGCCTACAGAATGCCAGGCATTACTGTAGGTCCAGGCGGTTACAGAGGCATGAGATTTTTTTCCCTCCCCTTCTCCCAAGAGCTCACAAACTTTATGAAAGATGAGTAAAAAAAGCTGTCATTGATCAAACATTACACATATTATGATTAAAACTGTACTAGAAAGAGCAGTATTAGAGAACTAGGGAAGAGGGAGCACAGAAGGTGGGTGTTTTACTCAACCCAAGGAAGTAGGTGGATGTCTTCGAGTTTAGGAGAGCTGTTTATTAAGCTTTAAAATATGAGTAGGAGTTAATGAAGCCAAAAACAGGATCTGGTGCCATACAGGAGAAGAGAGCAAGGACAGAGTGTGTGAAATGAAGTGACTTTTAAGCTGAAGGTCTTTCTGCATGATGGTGTTGCTCCTGCCCCAAATGTATTTTTCTAAGGGAAACTTGTCCTGAAGGAAAGGAGAAACCACTGGAGGATTTTAGGAGTCCCGGGAAGATTTTAGGATAGAAAGTGATATGATTGGGCTTACACTTTAGAAAAAGACCTTAGGTAATAGTCTGAATAATAGAATTAAGAAGATAGAGGATGGACGCAGTGGCTCACGCCTATAATCCCAGCACTTTGGGAGGCCAAGGTGGGCAGATCACCTGAGGTAGGGAGTTCGAGACCAGTCTGACCAAAATGGAGAAATCCCATCTCTACTAAAAATACAAAATTAGCCAAGTGGGGTGGTGGTGCATGCCTGTAATCCCAGCTACTTGCGAGGCTAAGGCAGGAGAATCGCTTGAACCCGAGAGGCAGAAGTGGCAGTGAGCTGAGATCGCATCATTGCACTTCAGCCTGGGCAACAAGAACAAAACTCTGTCTAAAAAAAAAAAAAAAAAAAAAAAAAGGATAGAAACTGGGGAATGATTACGAGGCTTCCAATAATTAGATGAACAATAATGACTACCTAAAGCAGGGTGTTTGGTGCATGAGACCAATATCTAACACACAGAAAACGTTAAATTTTTCGAACAAGATGCAAAACACATTCTGAAATAAATGTCACATGAATATTGCAACTCTGAGCAGAAAGCAGTCAGTCCTCATATAAGGTCACTGAAATAGAATATCTCACACAAGAGAGTTCAAGCAGGAATAACTGTGTAAACAATGATGGCATTTAGCAGAGCGGTTTGCTCGTTGTACGTTTCATTATATATTTGTTGGCTAGTATAATGTTTAAGAGCATGGACACTGAAATCCAATGTCCCTGATTCCAGCTAGTTCTTTTATTCTTTAACACTGCAACCTCAGGAAAGATCTTTAACTTCTGGTGACAATTTTGTCATCAGAGTGAAGATAATAATAGTAGCTACCTAACAGCACTCTGGTGGGGATTAAATAATTTACCATATGTAAGGCATTTAGCACAATGCATGGCAGATGGTAAATATTCCATAAATGTTAGCTATTTTTATAACACATGAGTGAATTGATGAATTAATAATTCTGGCAAGGGGTGGAAACACGTAGCGAAATGTCCCTGCCGTAGAGTATTTTGAGACAAATTTGAGTAATTGAGGTGAGCGAAATGAAGTACATCTAAATGCTCCTTAGGGTAAATGGCCTAGTAGGGATGCCTGATATCTTAGCAGTGATTGTTAAAGGGATCTCAGTGATATTGGAAATAGACATTAGCCCCCCAAACCTACACCTGGAGAGTGGCTTCATTCCAAATGGGGAAGTATAAACCACCCCTAGTGGTAGTACTATTATCTTCACTCTGGTGACAAAAATGTCTGAAAAGAAGTTAAGCATCTTTTCTGAAGTGGTAGTGTTAAAGAATAAAAGTTTTTGAAGTTGAAGCACTGAAGGCAACTTGTCTGTACATTTTGTACATTTCTGGGTCCTTTTTTCAGAAAAGAGGTGATATGTTTACATGATATGAAGAGGCAGGCTGCAGGTGTTCAATGAGCTGACATAAGGTGACGGCTCAGTTAGAGCACTGTTCTCCAGGGAATGTTTGGCTGAAAATCTGGAGCTTGAAGCAGTGAGACTAAGGTAGCCCCAGCATCACATCTTTGCAAACACACAAATCCCCTCCTTAATGAAAAGGGTTAAATTCTCCAGAGACTGTTTGCTGATTACTCCCTGTAACTACTGGCAAAGTTTGGTTTTATTCGTAGACATTGCTACCCATCTACTATGAAGCGGCTTGTGTGCTGGGTGTTGGATTACAAAATGAGTGAGTTATGTGATTTCTGCCCTTAAGGAACTTGTAGGCTAGCAGTGGAGGCACAAGAATCTAATAGCTCTAAAGCATTGGAAGAAATGTCTTAAAGAAGTGTAAATACATACTAGGGCAGAAGAAGGAAAGAAGCCATCTATCAATTTGATGGAAAAAAAAAAAAAAAGGATTACTAGTTTTAAAACTCTGTTGCTCAGAGTCTGGGCTATGATTTGTCTCATACGCTGCTGTTCGGATTGGAAATGGGCAGAATTCAGAGGGCAATTGGTAACACAAATCATGACATTCAAATGTTCATTTACTTTGACCCTAGCAATTCCTCTCCTAAGAGTCTATACCATCTGTGTACATACACACACAGAGAGAGATGTGTGTAACTATTTGTTCAGCAATTTTTATTTTAAAAAGTGAAAAATATATACCCAATAATAGGCATTTATTACTAAATTATAGTACAAATTCAGATAGTATATTATGTAGCTGTTAAAAATTATGTAACAGAATAAATAAATGATGGCTCATGCCTGTAATCCCAGCACTTTGGGAGGTCGAGGCAGGTGGATTGCTTGAGGTAAGGACTTCAGACCAGCCTGACCAACATGGTGAAGCCCCACCTCTACTAAAAAAAAAAAGCGACAAAAATCAGCCTGACGTGGTGGTGCATGCCTGTAATCCCACCTACTTGGGAAGCTGAGGCAGGAGAATCACTTGAACCCAGGAGGCAGAGGTTGCAGTGAGCTGAGATCACGCCACTGCACTCCAGCCTGGGTGACCAAGTGAGACTCCATCTCAAAAAATAATAATAAATGTTGATCTTATGTTGTTAAGTGATAAAAGGAAAATTCTAAGTCAGTAAGTGGAATGTGATCCTATTTGCTATAAACCATATGTTTACGTCTTATCCGAAAATGTATATGCTAGATCCTAACCTCCACTATATTGGCATTAGGAGTTGAGGCCTTTAGATCATGAAGGCAGAACCCTCATGAAGGGGATTAGTGTCCTTACTAAAGAGACTCTGGAGAGTTCCCTTGCTCTTTCTGCTATGTGAGGCGATAGTGAGAAAATGACTGTCTATGAACCTGGACCTTCAGCAGACCCTGAATCTGCTGGCAACTTTATTTTGGACTTCCAGTCTCCAGAACTATAAGAAAGACATTTCTGTTGTTTATGAGTCACTCAGTCTATGACATGTTGTTATAGAAGCCCAAATGGACTTAGATATCCATACAGTAAATATATATATATATATATCTTCTAGAAGCAAACAACCACAATGTAAACTGTCTATTTCTGGGTACTGTAGATATTCCAACAAACCAGGAGAAATTAACTGTGTATTTCTGGGGCAGAAGAAACGAGGCTGGGGAAAGTGCCCAACAGCAGTGACGTATTAACTGGGTTTTAAAGGGTAGGTGGGACCAAATAAGCTAAAGCATCGACAAAATGTAGAGTGGGAAAAACGTTCCCAATCTCCAGCACTGCATTCCAAAATATTCAGTTCCACTAGGATCATAGCATAGGCAAAACTGAGCTGTGTCTTGACCATGCCCTTTAATTGCTGTGTAATTGGTTCAGCATTTGAACTCTCTGACTTTAAAATCAGAGGTGTGATATTCGTCTCATATATTTGGTATGGTGATTAGACATTGCAGTGCATAAAGCACCTCATGCACTTCCTATACAGGGTAGCTGCCTAAGCATCATGATAGTGATTAATGCAGTGGATAGGAGTACAGGCTCTGGGGCTCGAATGCAGATTCTGACTTCATTTGCTACCTCTGTGGCTTTGGGTGGGTCACTTAACCTCAGTTTCTTTGTCTGTAACATGGGGCCAATAAATGATATCGACCTCATTCTGTCATTCAACAATAAAATGAGATGATATATGCAAATATCCAGGACCTACCACTAGTGGGCACTTAATTCATGTTAGCAATGGCTGCTGTTAAGAGAAGTTTCTGTTCACTGAGCCTTGAGAAGAATATTGATACATGATTTTATAGGAACTATCAAGTAGCAGAGTTTGGGAAGCATTGGACACCTAATATGGATTGACTCCAGAATTTATAATTCCATGGGGTGCATTCTGCATCCTCCTCTCTTGTCAGGGCAAATATAGTTCGTCCATTTATTTAGCAAATGTTTACTAGGAATCAACTAATTATTGCTAGACACGTGCTTTCCATGCATGTTGAAATGAGTTGCATGAAACGTTAGAGGTCCTCCAATTAATCTCTGGCCAGTATGCACAAGTTTTCCACAGGATCTCTGACAAAGCTTTCTTCTACAGTGTGTGAAATCCCCAGCACCGTGGACTGACACTCTTCAGTTGATCCCTTGCTTTGATAGTTCTGACTTTTAGAAAGTTCTCCCTTATTTTGAGCCCAAATCTGCATCTCAAGAACCAGTTGCCTTTGTTTTATTTTAATTTTTTTTTAGTTTACTAGAACAAAACTTTTCATTTCTCCACACAATCATCCTTTAGATGTAGCTCCCTCTAGCTAGACCGTGCCTGAGAAATATTTCATTTTTAGGCTAACCTTCTTCACCTGCCTTTATTCCCCAAGTATATATGTTTGTTGAGCTCAGTAGAAACTAATGATTAGAGAATGGGCTTCTGTGCCAGACACCCTGGTTTGCAACACTGGCATTGATGCTTCTGAGCTATACTTTCTCTCCCATCCGTACAGTGGGAATATCATATCACCCACTGTGAAGGGAAATATGACGGATAAATTAGAGAATCCACTTAAAGCCCCTAGAGTAGTTTATGGCATGTGGTACTGCATAAATGTAGCTTTTATTTTTATTATGTGCCTAGTTCTGTTGGCTGCTGGCTGGGTATAGGAAAACGAGACTGTTTATAATGTAGAAGCACTGGTAGCCTGGTAGAAGAGAAGGTAATTAACGAGACTTCCGGAAAGTGAAATGCAAGGCAAGCCCCGTGAGTGTTTTAGAGCAGGGACAGCCCAGGGACATTCCTGGACAGCCCAGGAATGGACAGGAGGGGACTCATTTTTGTTATCTTCCAGAGAATAAGATAACTGAACTGATTATTCAATATAGATCTTTTTCTCAATACCCTGGTCACCCTTTCATCCTATACTTTCCATGTCATAATAGAGCAAGTAGTTGTTTCCACTAATTTTTTAATGCCATACTTCAAATTAAGCAAGATGTTAAGCATAAAAGGATAGGACAGTGAGCTGGTAGAAAATGATGACAAATAAAATGATTATATATATACACACACACGTATACATATACCTGGTAGATGCTCTAGAATGACATAGCTATCCAGCATTCACAAAAAAATCTTCACTTTCCAAGAAAACAGTTGTAAGATTACTGCAGGGGTGGGAGATGACATTAGTCAATACATTTTTGTGTCACAGCTTCCTGTGTTCATTTCGAACTAGAGTGTCGTTAGCCAGTGCAGTGCTGGCACTGAGCTACCCTTGCCTGCCTGCCCTGTGTGCAAAGATGCTAGATTCTTCAGATGGAGGCAGCTCATTATAGCCAGGGCGTGCCAGCAAAGGTGGTACTGGGAGAGAAGAAAGGATAAAGATGCCAAGAAGAGACATGGGTCCTGTTAATGAGGTGTCAGTGCCTAAAACACCTACCTGCTGCCAGTTCCAGCGGCTCCTTGTGAGATTTTGAGTAAAGCCCAGCTGAAAGAGAATATGCTTGCCAGAAGGAAAATGGAGTTAGGGGTTTTCCAGGGGGCATGCAAGTGTTTCTCATATGTGAGCCCTCTCTCAGATCCTGCACAATCCACAGGGGAAAGATAGATGGAGAGTACATTTTGTGATGGTTACCTTACTCCAAAACACTTTCTGATTGGAGGTTGAGTTTCTCAGACGTGTGGTCACTCCAGATCCTGCCCTTCCCACTTCCTTTCTTTGCACCTTAGTCAAGCTTCTGAATTTTTTTGTCCCTCAGTTTCTTTGTGCACAGAAACTGAGAGTGAGACTAGTACAATAAAATCAGCTAATCACTGCCCATGTTTGGAATGCTGGCTGACACTCAGAGTCTTTCAGCTGTGTCATTATCCCCAGTGAAACACTAGGCACTTTGGAATCTTCATGCTTCTCCATTCTATTCTCTTGACCTCTAAGTCCTCTCCTTGCTTATTTGCAAGTCATTCTGCAAGTCCCAGCTCAAAGGTGGTTTTTTTTTTTTTTTAATTTTTATTTTTTCAAATGCCTTAAGAAAATGTTGCACCATGTTCAAGAGCATTCTACATATTCTTCCATTAAGAAGATACTCATCACATTGAATTGCACTTTTGACCTTTCTCCAGTATTGGAATTTTAGCTCACTGATTGCAGAAACTTACTTATTTCTCTATCTCTGGCCCTCTTCACTGTGCCACAGCACACATTCACCACATTTCTTTCCTTTGTTTGCATTTAACAAATGAAAAGTACATGTTATATTGGTTGTATATGAATGAAAAAGCAAACAAAATAAATATTACACATTGCTAAAGATTATGGTTATATTAAGATCATAGTATAGTGGATTTTTTATTTTTCACTTTTTTGGTTATACGGTTACTTTTTATAATAAAAATTAAACATTTTATAAAATATCTTAATCATGCAAAATTGTTAACTTTTTCAAGAATATTCATTTTTACTTTATTTTATTTATCTATTTATGCAGCAAACTTTTGCAGAGTGCCTATTATGTTATTCCCTTGGGAGTATTGAAAAGATAAAATAAATAAGTGTATACAATCTCAGAAAATGGCCTGACACACATAGGTGCCAATGAACACTTGTTGAATGACTGAGTGAATGAAGTAATGATGGATGACCACTCTTTCAACACTGAGAGTGAAATGACACATCTGATGTCTGATGAAGGGCAGAGTTTGGTGAGATTTCATGTCTCATTCTTTTTTTCACACCACAATGCTGCCTGTTTATTCAAATACAGTCAAGTGGAGACACTATAAATGTTATTTACCACAGCTACAAAACAATGGGAGGGCTTTTGTAGCAGATGGACATCTTTGGTGTAGATATTTCAAACAGGCCTGTGATGGAATTGGAGTCAGTAAAGCTAAGTAGCACAGCGAAAATGAACACGTGGCATCTGTCAATGATGCAGCCTTTCCTATGATCCAGCTGTCATGTATAAACCATCCTTGCAAAGAAAGGATGTAACTTATCCAAGAGTCTCTGGCAGTTGATAGAGAGTAGGGAAGCATCCTGGACAGCATCTGGGTAGATCCTGGCCTTGGGTTCAGATCTACCTGGATTCAAATCTTAGATCTGCTACTTACTAATAATTGAAACTTAAGAAATGTCATTAGCCTGTAAATGTCTCAAAAGCTTTATTTTGTTTTGTTTTGTCCAGCAAATCAGTTTTAACAAATTTAAAGATTCCCCTTTGCTTGAATTCAGGAGTCTTCTTCTTGGATACAATTTACTCAGCAAGAGTTTATGGACTTGAAGACCAAGTGTGAGGTTGCAGAGTGGACACACTGGCCTCAATGCGGTTATGTTCTAAAGAAGCAGTTGTCACTGACATGTTTTTTCTCATAGCACCCGTAACTTTTCCATTACAACCTTTCTGACAGTTTTTGTAATGATTCTCTCCCACAGCAATGCCGTTTCCTTGAAGGTAAGGGTGATATCTGTTTTGCTCACCTCCTCACAGAGCTCAACATACTGCTTAGCTTAAAATTGATGTTCAATAACTCTCTATTGATTAAAGACTGAGAAGTTTATTGCCATCTCAAACCCTACAGCCAAGGTTACGTAGAATTTGATAAATAATAAAATTTAGAGCCAGCGGTCAGAGTGGCCTTCCTACTTTCCTGGTGTGCTCATATCAATGTTGCTTATGACTTGGGAGATATATTGCCTTCATTTGTGATAGAAGATTATACAACTGCCAAGAATTACTTCCGTTTAATGAAAGTGGATATGGCAATTATAGAGGGTTCATTATACAGTCAGTTTATGTAGGAAGACAAGTCTCAATGCCAAGTGATAGACCCTTTCTCAAAGACATGGCCTTGATGCTTTGTAAAAAATAAATACAAATTATATGCACTTACATGCTCTTAATTTAAGATAAAATAAAAACCTAAGATTTATCTCTTTAATTCATTTTAATGTATTGATGACCAAATAGAGTTTTTGTTGCACTGGTAAAGAGGCGTGTACTGAATGCTTAGCTCTGGGGAGACTTTCAAGGGGTTCCGTAGAATGGATTTCTAGACCAAAATCTCTGAGTGAAGAGGTATATAGGCTTCTTAATTTGGTTACATGCTGCTCTAGTTCATTGTACCTAAGTATCATTTCTACCAGACTGAAAATTCTTCAAGGGAAACACTTTCTGTCTTCCCAAGCTTTGGGGCCTATCAGAATGCCATATTGGTAGTAGTCAATAAATTAGAAGGCATGAATGATGATCAAAAAGACAATGGATTGGTAGGGAGTGGGGGGAATAAACAGACTTTGCCAAAGATCTTGGAGCCCAAGGACTCTGGAGCCTGGAGCCTGTCCAACACATTTCCTTCCACTTACAGTAATGCTGTCCTCGTAACCTGAATGGTAAACAAGTCTGAGTGGCAAAGATAGTCTGGCCCATGGCTCTCTCTGTGTCCTAGTGGCTATGGCACCTCCACCTTTGTCTGCTTACCCTTTGTAGCCAAGTGCCTGTCCTGCTGTGGCATTGGGTTTTTGTTTCAACTTTGCCTTCATCTATCCTAAATGGACTTAGGACACTTGTAAATAAAACAGGCCATGTTAAATGCCAGAAGCCCAACTCCACTCATTTGTTTGAAATAGGAATTTAAAGGAAGCCTCACCAAACCACTCAGAGAGACAGGGATTCATCAGGGGGCCAGAACAGTTGGAACCAGAGCACGAATGCCACCACCCACTCTGTTGGCCTCTCTCATCTCTTGCTGTCCAGTGGCCTCTCATGTCGGGCTTCTTCCGTGGAGCTAGAAAGATGGCATGTGGCCTCCTCTGCAAATCCCAGCTCACAATTCTACCTCCAGGGAAAGACTGAATGTACTGCCTCAGCTCCATTCAAAAACAGTTCTGGGAAAGATTTGGAGTGGCCTGCTTTGGTTATATGTGCATCCTCCTCTGCACCCCCATCTCCTTATTTCTCTGCTGGCTTCCTGGACCACTGCTTGAGCTAGGAGTGGAGAGATTCCTGAAAGACCGTCACAGGCAGCCCTAACCAGACTATCAGGTTGAAATAAGCAACAGCTTTTCTTGGCTGCAAAGGGGAATGCTGCTCACAGAATAAGAGAGCAGGGCAGAGCTTCCAAGTGTCTACACAGCCTTCTTTCCCTTACGTGAATAAATTAATTCATTATTAACATATCTCAACAAGAAAAATCTGACCTCTTTTAAATTTGGGTGGTAGAAAGAGACTTAGATGCAAATTATGGTTTTATTCCTTCTATGTGACTTTGGGCAAATAATTTACCTTCTCTGGAAGTGAATATGTTAATTTTCCTTTTCTATAAAATGACAATGGAGCTAGCATCTTAATAATTTTATTGTGATTATTGCATTATATAGCATATTTCTATGCCCAGCTCAGGGTCAGACACAAGGTAGACACTCATTAAATGCTGGTTTTCCTTTCTCTTTCTCGCGACTCTCCCCTATCCCTGCACAAACTATCATTTATCTCTGGAATCCACTCTGTGAGGTAGGTAAAGCAGGTCACCATTTAACAGACTAATGACACTCAGAAATAGAGAAGTAAATCATTGATTTATTCTTTCAGTAATTCACATAATCATAAAATATTAACCGAATGTTAGATGTACAAAGAACAATAAGACAGGGTTCTTCAATGAATTAATAAAGGCAAAATCTGAACTCAAAGAAAATATAGCTGCTCTACCTCCTATTCCCATGATCTTTCTACCCTACTACATTCTCTCTTTGGTGCTAGGGTTGATAATATACCCATTTTTTTCCCTCTAGTGGTTTGGCCAAACAGTTCAAAGAAGTCAATGAAAGCAGCTTGAAAATTATATACCATGAATACTACGTGTTTAAAATGTTATCAGAACTGTACAAATTGTATCTTATTAATCACGGTTACTCCAGGTTTTTAATTTAACAAATGACAAAATTGTATCATTTAAAGCAATGAGACTTATTAATACATATTAAAAATTACTATAAGTAAAGACCGTCAAAGACCTGAAGTTTGTTACGCATCGTATGGATTAATGTTTATGTATCTTAAATTGTAGACAACAGTCTAATTTCACATTTATTCTCACAAAAGTAACATCTTTAGCTCAAAGCCGGGTAGACTATTCGTTTCCTTAGAGTATGCAAGAAGACTTTTATGCCTCTAGTTCCTAAGGAAAGACGTGAACTCCCTCTCTTTTCACATCTGTTTCTTTCCCATAAATAATCTGCCCTGTTCCCAGACCCAGTGTTATCAGGTAACCAGCTGTGGCACTTTGCAATAATTCATACTTCTAAAGTGTTTCTGGAGACATTGGCTTTGCATGTTGATGAAGATTCCTGCACACCAGGGGAGCACCCACTTGTTTGACAATGGTTCCTTTTCCAGTGATGAGGGACTGTGAGTATCTAGCATGTGTTCCATTCAGGGATGTGGATTGGAGGATGTCACACCAGGAGCTGGAGACAGGAGCACCTGGGAGAGGGATGACAGTAATGTATTTTTGAGACCCTATTATATGCCAGTCACTCCAAAAAACATATTTTATCTGGGAGTCTCATTTACTCCCCACTGTGGCCTTGTGAGTAGGTAAAAGAGTTATCATTGTTTCTTTAACCAGTAATAACATACATATTTTTGAAAAGTTGCAAAGGTTAACACAGGTAATGTTTCATGACAAAGCTGGGAACATCGATTTAAAAACAAGCAAGCATCTGGATTCCACAGTGGACTACCCATAAGTCCTATTGCTATTTTCTCTTTACCTTTGAGGAAAGGATTGTGGCTTGGATAGAGATGGCAGCTCTTGTCTCCAGGCTTCTCTTACAGCAGTGTGTTACAGAATCTCTCCTGGTCCAGGATTGCAGTTGTGTTCCCTGAGGCTTTTATTTTTATCTCATCCAATGGAAACACATCGAATTTTTAGCTTCTTCGTAAAATACTGGAATGGAAAGAATACAGAGGGCCTGGATACCCCTGTTCTCATCCCAGCTCCAGCTCTGAAACTCCAGTATAAATGGAGGAAAGTACATCAGTCTCTTCAACACTGCCATGCTTTTATTCTATCTTCTCAAGCGTTTTTAAAGCAAGAACAATGATGTATAGGTTTGGTAGAGATCAGTTCAAAGACACATTCAATGCTTACCATATTAGGTATTTGGTGCAAGCCTCTTTTTATGACTATCATATAGATAGGCAGATAAAATATATTCAGAAAATAATTGCTGAATTTAATTTCCATTAAACAAATGCACTAAGTCTTATCTGGCAGACCTTGTGATGGGCTTTCTATAGGCATTCCCTTTATGCTGCAAATGACATTATCATTCTTTTTGCACCGAATGTGGCTCAGAGTGTTAAGACATCTTAGTTAAGCCAATATATTGAATAGGCAGCAGAGTTCAGATTCAAATTCCAAACTGTTTCTCAAGCATCTCTTCACTTCCCCACACATTTTGTCACTTGTACATATCTTGTGACTCACACAAGATCTAATTTTCTAAAACTATTTTTTTCTTAGTTTTCCTTTATTGTATATTATACTTTACAGATTTTAACACCAGTCTTTGGTCATAGATGGACTTCACAGTATACATCAGTCTTAACACATTATGTTCAAAATTTGGTTGTGGGTATATTTTTCTGGTGAGTAAAAGATCTGCACTTTTTGTCATATTATTAAAATGAGTCTGTGATCCTGGTTAATGAACACTGTTGACTCTTCTCCATTCCAAGGAAGGGAACTAGAGTTATTGATAAATGGATAGGATGCAGCCAACTGATTTACACAGAATCATTGTCTCTTAAGAACAGATTCTCGGCCGGGCGCGGTGGCTCAAGCCTGTAATCCCAGCACTTTGGGAGGCCGAGACGGGCGGATCATGAGGTCAGGAGATCGAGACCATCCTGGCTAATACGGTGAAACCCCGTCTCTACTAAAAAATACAAAAAACTAGCCGGGCGAAGTGGCGGGTGCCTGTAGTCCCAGCTACTTGGGAGGCTGAGGCAGGAGAATGGCGTGAACCCGAGAGGAGGAGCTTGCAGTGAGCTGAGATCCGGCCACTGCACTCCAGCCTGGGTGACAGAGCAAGACTCCGTCTCAAAAAAAAAAAAAAAAAAAAAAAAAAGAACAGATTCTCATTCTCCTGTCATGTCAGAACTTTCAATGGCTGCTAAGCACCCCGGTTACACAGAATAATGCATCTTCAATAGGCGATTAGAATATTTATTTTCTCCTGCAGAAATTGTGCATAGGCACTTTCATCATGGGCCCATCGAAACAGAGGACGTGAGAATAAGTAATGGGAACTCAGTAGGTGAGAGGCAAACCCTCTTCCCTTTGCTCGGGCCATGGCTTCTGCCTTTCTGAAGGTTTGTAGGGCATGAGTTTCTGCCTGCAGAGCACGCTTCCACCATCAAAGAGAACGTTCTCACCTTGAGAAGGACCATGGATGATGACAGGATACCGAGGTAAACAGCTAATCCCCAAATATGCTCACTTTCAATGACTCCTGGGGAAATGAGTTTACCTCTTAAATCCACAATAGATGGTTTTATTCTCACAGCATCAGTCACACAAGATTAGGTTATAGAGATCCCAGTACCCTCATGCTATTTTAAGTAATGCTTTTCAGATGTAAAATGTTTTTGGCAAAGCTCTGGTTGTTAAAATATTCTTAATTTTTTAGATTCTTCATGGGGAAAAGTCTCTGTGTGTTGTTGATGTTGTTGAAACCCTTTACCTGCAAACTCATTCATGATGTTTTACAATAATTTATTCAATGTTGATTGGATTCTACATGTGATACTTTTTAAGTCTGAACCCTCTTGCCTTAAGGAGACTGGGTGTGACTCTAGACATAGATATGAGTAAAACACAAATGCTGAGATAAGAGCTAGGGCTAATCAGCTTCAGAGGTGATCAGGCCACATGACATATATTCAAAATGCAAATCATGATTCCTCAGGTTGTCTTAGAATGTTTCTCCACATGGAGAAATGATGCAGCTATAAAATGGTCATGGTGATTTTGATTCATAATAAATGAGAAATCAAATTTACAACCAGATCATTTTCTTTCTTCCACTTGACCAGCTAGTTTTCTTTAAATATTATAGGCCTCATTTTGGGAAAAGGAAGAAATACAACCTACTGAGCAGAAAATGTGAGTTGTTTTACACATAATTTCTACTTATTTAAGTCTGATAAATCCATCCAAGAAATAAGAAATCCCAAGAAACAACAGCTGGGTACTCCAGCCCGATCCTCTGCATTTGCCCAGGCTCTCCCTACACAGTAAGCTCCATCAGAGCCGGCATCATAGTAGGTGTTTTAGTAAACTTTGGGCCCTGCATGACAGTGGAAATCTCTTCTTCCTCTTCCACACTTACTCTCTATTCTCCTTTCCATTCCACTGACTGCAGAACTTTAGCTTTTATTTCTAGATCTTCCTGGATCCTGAAACTTTAGGCATACTCCCCACTTGTCCACAGTAAACCAAACATGACTCACCCAGGCTCAGATTCCCTTGCTCACTCCTAGTTCCAATGCTTCAGACCTACTACTTAGTTAATCATGTAATCTCTGCTTATTCAGGCTTCTCATCCATCAAATGGATTACTCTGAATATCTGGTAAATAATATGTAAATATTTCACTCAATTGATACTTGTTAAGTGCATGGCAGTCCAAATTTGAGCTAGATGGAAAAACAAATAAAGGGACTAATAAGACAAAACTCTCCTTAGTAAGACAAAAGGATTAATAAGAAGAACCCGGAGTCTGGTTGACCATCATCATTATGGTGAAATGAAATGGTGTCATAATGAGTCCATGTTTCCAAAAGGCCCTGAACCCTGACTTTTTTGTATGCACAGTACTTCACAGTACTTCTGCTGGTTAAGTTTCAACAGAGTGAATCCTAACCAAGTTCCAAGAAATAGCAAGGCTGGTTGCCATAAACAACCTCACGTGTAAACCAAGAAATAGATATTCCCTGATATTTTTCAAATGTTGAGGTGACAAATGAACACAACAGTTATGAATGTGGGGATCGATTCTGAGAAACGAAAGACTGGGAGGAAGAGAAAAATCAAAGCACCTTTTTCTCAAGTTAGAATAGACTGTGAAGCAAAGTTTGCAGCTAGAAAAGAACAGCAATATGGAAATAAGGGTCATTCCTTTCTCAAATCTTCATGACACAATCACAGATGTCAGGGATTGGGCTTTTCCCAAATCCTTCTAACCAAAACTTTGCAATTGCCACCAGTTTGACTGTTCACCCGTGCATGTGTTTACCTGCTTATTTCCTGGCCACACTTCCTAGTTTTGTAATAGTCATTTAATATAAGGAAACTGAAGCTAAATATGGAGAACAACTGTCTTTACTTCACTGAATATATTTTACAATTTCTAAGCTGATTACAAGTGTATAGTAAAAGAGATGCCTAAGAGCGAACCGTGTATAACAAAAGTGTGATCTAGAGAGAAAACGGGGACTGTGTTACAGATGTTAATTTTGCCATTCTAAGGGTGTAGACTCAGTGGGGGTGGTCAGAAACATGTATAACAAAGCTAGGCTGAAATTATTGTCTCTAATAATTTTAAGTTATCTGTTTTTGTGTGTGCACCAGGCAGTTAAAGAAGTATAGTAGATTGGAAGGAACATCTTATGTCCTTTTTCCTTGCCCTCCTCGTTTCTCCAGTAATAATGTACATTTTTGAGAGCAAGGGATATCAGCATTCAAGGGAAACTTCAAGCAAAAATCTGAAATGTAATGTAATGCAGTGTTCAAGATTTCTGCCTATGTCCTTGACCTTCTAGTTTGACTCTTTCTACCACGTCCTGTGCTTTCCAGCATCGGGAGTCTGCTGTGATTCTCCTGTGTGTCGGCTGTTTCTCATCACCATGGCTTAACTCATGCTGTGCCCTCCTTCTGGAATGTCTTTGAGTCATGTTCAACTGATCAAATCTTAATCATCCTTTTAGACGTGGACAGGGTCAACTCACTGTCTTCACTACTGTTGGAATGCCCTTGCAGACCTGAGCCATCCCATTTTCCACATTGCCTGATTATTATCTAATGCCTCTGTCTCCTCTAGAGGAATAGTACTCCACGAAGGCAGGCAGTTTTATCTTACTTATGTCTTTATCCCAGTGTCTGGCATATAGAATACATTCAACAAAGATGTCCTGAATGAATGAATGTAGAATTCTTTCCTTCAGAGCCTGATACTGAGATTCCTTTAAAAACAGGCCTGTGGGTCACTCTCCAGCCTCTCCTAGATGCCTCATTCTAAGGGAGGAACTGCAGTCAGCTGGGGAATCCGTCTCCCATTTCCGCTTTGGATTTACTGTATCTTCTTGTTGCTGGCATACCTAGGGAGGTAGGATGATGTGTTCATAAAGGGTATATATGACTTCAAGTCAGAAAGTCTAAGGTCTGATTCTATGAACTTTAAACATAATTCTCTGAACTTGGATATGAATGATCTTTAGTTCTGTGATGAGAAACATTGTCACATTCTTCACTTTACAGTGTTCTCATGGGGATCAAGCAAGAAAATAGATTTGAAGGAGCCACCTAAGCTGCAGAACTAGTTTTTAGTTATTCATTGTAATTTGTATGACATAATTGTGTTCTCTGCTGTCAAGTGGGATAAGGAAGTGCCATTCTAGGTTTACCCAATGTCTTTTCCTTTAATTACCTTACATATTCAACCAGAAAAGGTGAGTTGTATATTTGGTGCCCCAACATCTTTTGACTTATGAGTTGAGAAGTTAATATTTTCTAATTGGCCAACTAAATGACATTGCTAAGACATAATTAATCTTTTCCTTGACAGTAACAATAACGAGAGCTAATATTGTGAGGCTCTGTTCAGTGTACAAAGTACTTCTGAACTGATTGCTAAAACAACTACCATTTTAGAGCCTCTACTGGTACCAAACACCACGCCAAGGTGTTCACATATGAGATCTCATGTTTTCACAAGTACTTTATGAGATTTATACTACTGTTCTCCTCTTACATAAAAGAGACTGAGGGTCACAAAGATCAGATGATTGCACACAGATTATTCAGGAAAGCTTTGACAGGGGTGAGATTAGAAGCCAGAGCCCTATTTCATTGCCTCTCTAATCTGCAACATTTGCTCCCATAATTAACATTTCATCTGATCCTGAGAGCAATTCTAGGAAAGGGGTTTCTCAAACTTCTCACATTCAGGGAAATGAGAATTTAAGAAAATTAGGAAGATTGTTTAAGAGTCCAGAGCCAGGAAGCAGAGGAATTAAAAACAAATTATCTCTTTTTCCAAGCATCCTTTTTCATCTGTACCTATTGGAGGGTCAAAATTCAGCTGGAATGACAACCGTTGAGATACATTCATCCCTTGTAACAAGGCAACTACTGCATGGGGGTGTTCTTATTATCACGCTGTCCCTAGGGGCGTCCTTAATTCTTCATTGTTTAAACCCATACAATTTATTATACATTTGCCATTAAACAGAGGGCGAAAGTAGATTCATATTTGTAAGTTTCCACTGTGTCCGCTTCCCTGTCTGCAGTCATCTGCTGTGATTCTCCCTGTGAAGCATGCTGTTTCTCAACAGTATGGCTTTGCTCCTGCTGTGCCTTAATTTAAAAAAAAAGAAAAAGAAAAAAAAATCACCTTAAGACCCTGAGATTTTTGTATGGCAAAAATCAACTTTTCCAAATGCTTTTGATAAGTGGCAAAGGATGGGATGTACCGCCTCCCCCTCAATAGGTAATAGTGCCAATGCTACATTATATTCTATAAGATACAATGGGAGGCAGATAAGTCTGACTTCCTGGTTGTTTATTTACTCGACGGTCAGGGACCTGTAATTCCCAGGCACATGGATTCGTGACATGGAGATGTCAGTACCACCTATCTCCCAGGGCTGCTGAGAGGTCTACATTGAAACATTTAAAATCCCTTGCACAAAGATGTGGGTCCTCTTCTCATTTTCTTCAGTTTCCTTCACACTTGCTTCATGGAACGTTGTTGTCTTGTTGTTGTTCGTTTGCTTTTGTGTTTGAGAGACCCTTGAGTGCCTCGAATTTAATTGATGCATTTTTTGAAAATTATTTATATCTAGCCAGGCTGGCTGAAGGGAAAAAGCCATCAATGAGTACACATAAGAGAAAATTCACACTTTTGAGTGGTGTCTTACCACGTTCCTGACCCAGCTGCATCCTCCTGGCTCTGAGTCAGCCCCTGCGTGCAGCGTGGCCACTCCCACCTCCACACTGTGGCCCACATGTGGATTCTCCTAGAAGACTGGATGTGTCAGAAGAAGGGAAGAAAAGCATCTGGGTTGACATTCAGGTTTGTGACAGCTCAGGAAGCTAGGTGAATGGTGATATAATTATCTGAGCTGGGAACACAAAAGAAGAATGTATTTAGGGAGAAGGTTGGGGTCCCCATGTCATGTCTGCTCTTAATAAACAGCACTGGCTCTTCTAGATTCAACTTTCCAGAAAGGGTCCTCTGATCCCCCACATTCCCCATAGCCCCCAGGCTAAATCATGTCCCTTCCATTCTACTCCACTCCCTCTGACCCACCTAAACTGTCATACCTCCCACAATGTATTTCAGTAGTCTGTTTTAGAATTTCTTTCTTTCTTTTTTTTTTTTTTTTTTTTTTTTTTGAGACGGAGTCTCGCTCTGTCGCCCAGGCTGGAGTGCAGTGGCCAGATCTCAGCTCACTGCAAGCTCCGCCTCCCGGGTTCACGCCATTCTCCTGCCTCAGCCTCCTGAGTAGCTGGGACTACAGGCGCCCGCCACCTCGCCCGGCTAGTTTTTTGTATTTTTTAGTAGAGACGGGGTTTCACCGGGTTAGCCAGGATGGTCTTGATCTCCTGACCTCGTGATCCGCCCGTCTCGGCCTCCCAAAGTGCTGGGATTACAGGCTTGAGCCACCGCACCCGGCCTAGAATTTCTTTCTAAGAGACCAACTTTTTTTTCACATCATGGACCTAATCATACCAATTTTTTACATTCCCAGCACTATCACATGTCTGACGCCTAGTAAGCACTCAATAAAAGCTTCCTGAATGCATAACATAGATAGCACACCCAGGGTCCCTGTCTTCAAGGCCATCATGCTTTTCACTGTACCATCTCTCTAAATGTTTTCTTATTTTCTGCCAGGCTCCTCCTATCCTGATTAATCTCATGGACAAAACCATTGATTAATCTCATGGTCAAAAATCCTATGCTCATTTATAGGGATGTGGCTATGGCAACACAGCTCTAGTGAGGCAGAGTAGGGGGCCCTGGCCCAGCTGTGGCTTTCCTTCCCACCCACTCAGGCAATGGTCACACATTCGCTTCCTCATCTTCTCTGGCCAACCCAGACACTCAGCATCCTTCCCGTGCTTCATTTCTGCAGCCAAATTGGCTGCCCGAGAATCCTTGAGCTCTTGGCTGTGTTTTTCTGGTTGTGTTATTCTGTCTCTATCTTCATTTTCTCACCTTGAGGGAAAAATAGAAAGAGCTAGTTTTTTTAAAAAACCTCTGCCCCTGCAGGGGGTAGAGTGGATTCTGAACAGTATGAAATGATCTTGCCAGCGGCTGAGTTCTAACCATCTATCTGTGTATTCAGAGAAAGGAAGGGGTTTAGCATTTTTTTTTTTCTTGTCAGCAGAACACAGTGTCTTATTTAAGTTCAGAAAAAGCAGAAAAAAGATAGAAAATGTCAGAAATGGAGAAAGTTCTCATGTCCACGGATCCCTTTTGCATCATTTAAAAACCTGACACATACATATTCAACCAGAGACAAACATAGTGAAGGAAAAATTCCCTTGACCTCACTCCAATTTTCCTCTGATAATGACTCTTCAAATTTGCATAATCTTTTCTATTTTGCACAGTGGAGCTGCATCCATTAATTCATCTCATTCTTTGAAGAACCTGGTGGAATTTGCAGTACAAAAATTATTTCCAAAGTTAACGCATGAAGAAAGGTGGGCTCGGAGACACTGTGCATTCATAGATTGGCCATGAGCTCATTGCCAGTGAACCGTGGTCTAGGTAGCGACCTCATATTATCCAAGCCCTCTCCTGTGCCCTGTCTCTCAAAACCATATGACCTTTTGAAATGAACAGCAACATAAACTTCATACATTTGAATCCTTCATTTGATTGTAATTAAGAGAAAAAGTACAGTTTATCAAGTCATATTTTTGTTTCCTGATTTTAAAGTTTATTATTTTTAAATACTTAAGTTCTCTTTTCCAAAAGATCAAAAAGTGGAACACTTAATTCTTTATAGGAGTTAAGCGGATGAATCTTCAAGATTAAACACTTCAAATTTTTCCTCATTGTTTCCAATGTGTCATGCGTACTATTGTCTGTGCAGCTTGTGTTTTGCTGTATACCTTCTTGCTACTGAAGTCCAGACAGACCTTCAAAATTTATTATGACACACCTACCATATGTTAGGTACAAATCCACAAGAATAAGATAGTTGTTATGTGATAACAATGGTGGTAACCCTGACATAGCACTTGCTGTATGTACTGCACGCATATTAACTAATAGTCTTACAATGACCTATGCAGTGGGCACTATTGTTACCCCCATTTTACAGATGGGAAATCTGAGACATGGAGGGTTTAAATACCTTGTCTGTATTGTCTATGGAGTGGAGAGTGTGCAGTTGTTGGATGAAGAGGTCAGTAGTGTTTAAATGTCCTGAGATGGGGCTGGCACCACTCTGTCTCATTCCTACCTTCCTCATGAAGCCTCCCATGATGTTCCCCAATGCACATTCCTCTTACCTCTCTGTTCTCCAAATTTCAAAAGCAGTTATTTTCTGTCTTACTCATCTTCATGTATCCATCAGCTTATTCACTCATTTGTTCTACTCTATTTATTAAACATCATTTGTATGCTAGGCATTGTTCTAGGTGCTAGGATGAAGCCATGAACAATACAGAAACTATTTTCCCTCTTGAACCTTAGAGAAAACCCTTGATATTACAATAGGGGAAGGTCATAGATAAATAAGCACAATATATAGTATGTGGTGTTGGCTGGGCGCCGTGGCTCATGCCTGTAATCCCAGCACTTTGGGAGGCCGAGATGGGCACATCACGAGATCAGGAGATTGTAGACCATCCTGGCTAACACGGTGAAACCCCGTCTCTACTAAAAATACAAAAAATTAGCTAGGAATGGTGGTGGGCACCTGTAGTCCCAGCTACTTGGGAGGTTGAGGCAGGAGAATGGCGTAAACTGGGGAGGCGGAGCTTGCAGTGAGCCAAGATCGTGCCACTGCACTCCAGCCTGGGCGACAGAGCAAGACTCCGTCTCAAAAAAAAAAAAAAAAGAAAAAGAAAATAAGATGAGGGGGAATGCTCCAGTCAGGGTGATCCTGTCTCACTGCTCAAGGAGCACCACGGAGATTAGAATTCCAGGGATAAAGGATGACCCGAGAGTCCCAGGACTCTTGGAGGGACCAAAGTAAGTACGGTAAAGGGCACTTGAAGTTAACCTTGATGACCTCAAGGCAGACAGTGGTGGTGAACTCAGGAGTTTTGGTGGAGGAGAGGGAGAGTGGGAGCTTTACTAAGTGCAAGGGGCTCCTGCAATCCCACTAGATCCCTGTTCATGCAAGTGTGAGAGGCTTTGTTAACTGGAGCACAACAAATGGATGCTTTCTATGAACTCATTGTAAACAATGGTGGTGTGTTTCTTATTTATCATCATCACAATTCGTATGACCATCAGCATTCTTATCATTGTTATTGGCACCTGTAATTAAAAACACATGCTTCCCTTGATCCAGTCAATCCCTTTTCAGAATCTTCAGAAATAAAAACACAAATACATCAGGATAGGTAAACAAAACTGCTCATTGTTCAGCTTTTGCATAGCAAAAATTCTCACAACATGGAACAAATGTTTTTCACAATTTAAATAAACTGCAGAAAACCCACATTATGAATATAATTGTAATCAAGAAAGCTGCTACTTCATCAACAAGGTTTTACTCAACCCCTCCTTCCCCGCATAAACACATGTGTAAGGGAAGGGAAGCAGGGAGCTCACAGACTCAAAAATTGCAAAACACCAAAGAAAAATAATGTGTCATTGTGGCTCCAGCACCTTACAGGGGCTTGTTACTCTAACCAGGTAACCTATGCAGTCTCCAAAGGAAAAGTGAGTCTCGTGGCATCTCTTCCAGGGTTGAGGCATCCGAGAAATGGCCCAGACTCCCCTGGATCCATGGAGAAAACTCCTGGAATCAAGCAACTCACTCCCCTTGCTCTGAACCCAGGCTTCTTACCAAGCAATCTTATGTTAAGAACCTGGTTTCTTGTTTACATCACTGGGCAGAAGAGAATGCACTGATCAGTCTGCCAGGACACTCCAGTGGAGGCAGTTATCATTTTTTATTTTTTAGTTGAAACTATTGTATTGGCATTGGATTTATTCATCAGGCCCATATAAGCTCAGTCACTGTGAGTCAATTCCCTTGAGAATGATCACTTGTGCATGTTTCTCAAATTTGAGATTCAATACCCAAAGAGCC
Organism: Papio anubis; assembly: GCF_008728515.1. Classification (NCBI taxonomy): domain Eukaryota; kingdom Metazoa; phylum Chordata; class Mammalia; order Primates; family Cercopithecidae; genus Papio; species Papio anubis. The sequence goes on along the minus strand of NC_044983.1, from coordinate 133,133,969 downwards.
AAGGGTGAAACATGGAATTAGTAGGATCTAGCAGCAGTCATCTTGAAAGAGAGGTCTCCTAGCAACATTTGGCAATGCCTGTGTGGGGGGGGTTGTTACCAGCATCTAGGGAGTCGAGCCCAGGGAGGATGCTAAACACCCTGCAGTGCACAGGGCAGCCTCTCACCCTACACTCAACAAAGAATCTTCTGGTCTAAAATGTCAACAGTGTCAAAGTTGAGACATTCTGAGGTGGAGCAGTATGCTACCCTTGGGTTTTTCTATGAGCTGCACTGGGCCATTTTCTCTGGATTCACTTTGAAACTTTATGGAACACAAGAATTCTTGCATATTCCCATTAATCAATTCATTTTATCCTCCCTGGCACCTTTGTGTGTAGGAAAGGCTTGCCAGCTCCGTTTCTCAGATGCATCAACCATGGAAGTGATGCCATGGTACTTGCTACAACTTCTTGTATGAATTAATAATTGCATTACATACTAAAACCCAATTTCTTGCTCTCCCAGTCAGGTGTTTTTCTTCTTCTCTGGCAACTCAGACAACAGCCCTTGACTTTTTGGCTGAAAGTTATGTCTGATGATATATGACTTTTTGCCTGAAAGTTATATCTGGATTTTGGTGCTCTCACTGATTAAACAGATTATTATTTGCAAAGAGTGTCAAATGTTTACTGTCAACTCCATACATTAGAAAGAATAAAAAAGAAAAACAATTCACTTGATATCTTAGAACCTACTGTGGTTTATGTGCTCTGAAGTCCCATTTGCATATAATTTGATACTTATCTTGTGGTGCAAAAATGTTAGTCTCCTAGATCAGCAATGATACAGCTGAAGGATCTGAGCCATCTGCTGAACAATTCCCTTGTTTGCTTCTTTTACCTCTGATTTATTTAATGTGAATGAGGCAATGCTGCTGTTTGGATGGAGGGTGAGTGAACACCACCGGAAATGCCACAAGTGCAAATCACAGGCAAAGTGCGGAATGTTTTTCTCTAATGTGAATTACAGATAGCTTGTCAACCTATGGATCTGATGTATAGAAGTGGGATTCTTAGCCTAGGCGGTAATGCTTCATGAATGCAGTCAATTCACAGAGAGTTGAACTTTCATTACAGAAGAGCCAACGTTATGTGTATAAAGGCTGAGACCTACAGAGGAGCAAGGCATTGCTCAGTCCTACAACTAGTATTTGTCAGAGTGAGAAATAGAACAGAAGTTCTGTCTACTGGGTCCATAAAACCACAGAGTGTTAGAGATGGAATGGTCTTTAAGGATTATCTGAAATGTGGAAGCATCTGTAAATTGTGATCCAAAGTATTTGTTGAATGAAATAATGAATGGGCACAGGGTAAAATGTTTGTAAAATCAATGCCTGAATGCAGGAAGGAATTACAATTGAGAGCTAATGCTCAGAGCAGAAAACAGAATGAAGGGTTGTACTAGGGACATGATCTCAGAGCTGATTTGGGGGAGTACTGGGGTTTGGTAAGGCAGGAGGAGTGGTACCCAGGATTCACAGTTTATTTAGGAAAAGAGTTATGTACAATACATATAAAGGATGGAGAAAGGGTATAAATAGGTAAGTATGTTAGAATATTGGAAACCAGCAGAACTAAGGATAGGCCAAAGCCTTAAGTGGTGCATTTGTGCCACTGTGATGCTCTTTATGGCGCCCAGGATAAGTATTATCTCTGAAGACAGGGAGGGGATTTCTGAAGAGCAGTTTCAAAGAGCTGCAATGAGCCAAACAGGTAAGACAATTTGTCATTTAATTATTATGAGCATGGCTCAGCTTCTTAGCAGAGGCAATAAAAGGACACATCATTGAAAATTTCTAAAATTGTTTTTGTCTTTGGGGTAATAAAAATCGCCACTTGAATATTAAAGAGATTTTGCAATTGTATGTGGTTTTAGTAATAACAGGTAAATACTTGTATTAGCATGAAGGAAGAATTTGATTTTTAAGGGAACTATTGGGCATTTTAGAAAAATTGCAGTTAGATTTTTCTGGTTGATCTGTATAAATTAAACTTAAAATATTTTGATATCTCAATTTGGCATATAATCCTGTTAGATCCTTCGAAAGTCCCCAAGTTCTCTGTGTGACACAGAGGCCGTGTTTATGTCTGAACCCATGGCAAGGCTCTGCCCACATGCACTGTGCCCTGGCCACCATACCCTCACTCCCTAGTCTTACAGACCTCGGATTTGTCCAGTCTATCTGAAGGGGCCTTCTCACACTTTGTCTCATTGAATCTCTTCTACCTTATTTTGAGAACCAAACTTAAATAGTGTCTTCCCTGATAAATGGTCAGGTGTCTGTGAAGGTCACACTCTACTTGACAAAACCTCAACGTCTTATGCCTTTGAAATAGAACATTTCTACCGATTTGTTTCATTTTTATGGTTGTGCTTCTAGAGGGACCACTGGCATCTTCCTTGACACTCAGTTTGAGTTCAATGGGACAGTTTATTAAATTCATTTTCCAAACAGGCAAGTGAGATCACAGCATAACTCAATGGGATGTGCAATACTTAAACACAGGCTTTTGAGTGTTCTCGTTATTTGGGACAGGTAACACAGTATAGATCAATGATCCTCAAACCCAAGCCTGCATAGACTCATCCAGAAAGCTTGTTATCATTCAGGTATCTGATTCCATCATAACCCCACTTTGAGCTTCCAATGAGTAGGTCTGAAGTTGGCTCAGAAGCTTGTCTTTGTAATAAGTTCCAGGTGACACCGATGCTGCTGGTCTGGGGACCGCACTTTGAAAACCGCTGGTCTAGGGCTTAAACTTCCGGACTCTAGAAGTCGACTTTCCAAGTTTGAAGTACAAGTTTGCCAGTTATAGCTGTGTGACTCTGGAAATTTTCTTAACAAATCAGTACTTCTAACGCTTTATCTGTAAAATTGAGAACATAATAATATTTATTTTATAGAAATATAATGAAAGTAAATGAGGTAATCTTTATGTAATGCTTCAACAGCCCATAGGAAGCATTCTCTGCTTTTGTTAAACACATAACTACTAAGCTTTTCTAACAAATGTAAAGCACGTATTATTCTTACCCCTAAGCATATTGTGATCGCAGATCCCAGAAATTGCAAGAATTGACGTCACAAGCACAGTTCTTATTTTTATAACAACTAAATTGCTATCTACTGATAATAAATTTGGAAATTATATAAAAAAAATAAGTAACAAATGTCACCTCAAATCTCACCAAGTAGAAGTAAGAATCTATAATTCTATTTATGTCTACATCCATACCTATATCTAAATATATGCTTTAGATTGTATTGCACTATACATATAATTTTGTAGTCTGTTTTCTGATCTTTCAGTGATCAGATTTTTTATATTGAATATCTTTACATTATCATTTTTAAATTCTTAAAACATGATTTACAGAAAACCCATTATGAGACATGAATGGTTTCATTGCATCCACAAAATAGGCTTATAGTTTAGGCAATGTTTTTATTCAATAAAAGTATTTTCAAATGTCTTAAGAATTTTTAAGTTCCTTTGCTAGATCTGGGGATACAAAATGGACTAACACTTGGCATGTTAGAGCTTAAAGAATGCAGAAGTTAATTGTCCAGTGGAGTCAGGAAGTTTTTTTTTTTTTTTTTTTGGCAGAGATCAATGTTGAGGATAAATCAGTAAAAAGGGTAGAGTGAAACCTATTGGCAAAGTACAATTATCATGCAAATTCTCAGTCCTGAAAGTGTCTGACATATTGTAGAAATGTTAAAATATTCAGTAAGACTAATTATCTGAGGAAATTGCAAATGATCATGTTGTTTTTTGTTGTTGTTGTTTATTTCTTTGTTGTCTTTCTTCACCTTGTATAATGTGAGGTCCAAGAAATCAAGCAATATGTCTGTCTTATTCCTTACTGTATCATCAGTGCTCAATAAGTATGACATTTTAGCAAAAAATAAGAATATGCTGTAAGGAGCTCTATATGTGTAGGTTAATTTCACCTGTAGGAGTCAGCTTAGACTCAATCAAGCTGCAATAACAAATACTTTCCACAGCTCAGGACATTTCAACAACAAAGATTATTTTCTCACTCTTGCTACTTGTCTATCATGGTTTCACTGTGGTTCTGTTCCCTATCGTATTTACACTGGTTCCTGGGGCTGAAGGTGCAGCCTCTGTCTGCCAGTTGCACAGCAGAGAGAAAATAGAAACTGATGGAATCATAGAATGACTCTTGACGTTTCTACACAAAAATATCATGTGAATTCTCCTTACATTTCTTTGGCCAAAACAAAGTCGCATGGTTAAATCTGGTATCTGAGGCTGATGGTTATCCACAGAGATGGGCAATTATTAATTTAAATGACATTACAATTCACTACATTTTCAGTATACACATGGGTGAATGGAGACTGTATGAAATGACATAATTTGTTTGAGGTCCCAAGACTGGCAAATTTTAGAGCTCGGTCTAAATCCAGGCCTTTTGTCTCCATTACAAATAATTTTTCCACTAAGGTTCATTGCCTCTATTTGAACTTCTGTCCATCAATCTTTCTCCAAATCAAAAGAATACTAAATGATGTTGATGGTATTAATAGCATTGCTACATTAAATTAAAAATTTTAGTTAGAGTACAAGAAACATTTGGCTTCAGCTGGTATTCAGAGTGGTCTTTGTCATTGATTTAATAATATTCCAGAATGATCAAAGTAAGAAATCATCAGGCTTGAGCAATGAGGCTGCAGCAGTTAAGGTTTTCTACTGCATGGCAATGGGTCATCGCAAGGCCAAAGTCTCAGGCCAATGAGGAAACATACAGGAGAAAGATTCCTTTAAGAATCCCAATTCCCTTTTTCATTTCTTAATCTTGTTCCTCTGGGCATTTCTGCCAAGGCCTATATAACATAGCTTTGGGATCAACTGTCAGTCTTGCAGATTCTAATTAACTTATCCAAATCCACCTCTAAAATGGACATCAACTCTCTATTTGCTTAGTGCTGCTGCAACAGTTAAATGACGTAATTAATGTGACGCCGCTGGGACGATGTAGGCATTTAACAAATACCTCTGCCCTTTCATCTTCTTTTCCACTTCATAGATGTACTTGACTGAGCTAGAGAGAAGCTCATCATAGTGACAAAAAGCTGTGGGGTAAGGGACAAGAGTCCTCATTCTCATCTTGACTATGCCCCTCATTCTCATCCTGACTAGATATGTGGGCAAACCATATCTACTTTCTTTGCCTGTTTTCAATTTATTGTCTCTCAGTTTCAAATTCACCCTCTAATATGTTCTCAGAGACAATGGGCATGCTCCTTTAACAATTCCTCTTGTACTGCCAGCATGATGCTAAACTTTTGCAGTGGAGAGTGTTTGACAGACATTGAGGGAGAGAGGGCTTCTCTTGCTGGTGGTCAGTGGTGAGTATGAAAGCATTTGGTTGCACTCTGCAGCAGCCCTGTGCCCTAATACACAGTCCTTTGGTGACCTCCCAGCCCCAGACTGACCTGATATTCACCTAACCATGGCCCTCTCAACTCAGCAACTATACCTTTCAGGCCTTTCATCCCTGCTCATATCCCAATTCCCTTGGCTCACCCATCCCACTAGTTTGCCTTCTGTGGCCCGGCTAACACTCACAATTACCCCAGGTTTTCTGTCCGTTGTGGCTCCCTCTTCCTCTCTGTACCCACCCACTAGCTCCTTGTCCAGTAACCATGAACATGCACTGGTTTGGGCAACGAAGGTCTCTCAGTCTTCCAGTGGGATGTCACTGAACCTGCTGCAATGGGGCCTGTAGCCCAGCATTGGAGAGGGTCCTCCTCAAATTATTTTTCCCTTGGTGCTCTCCCTCAACTGGAGAGCGCTGTATTATGGATTTATTTTTTATTCCTGTAGTTACTCTTTTGTCATAGCTTTCTAATTATTTATTTTCATCTTCCCTTATTTAAGCCACTACATGGTGTCTGTCTCCTGATTGGTCCCAAGTTGTTATACTTTTGAACTTAAATTATGTTACCTTGAACATGAGCAAATTATATGAAATTTATTCTAAATGCATTCTGATTCCACTCTTCTATGACATTTTCACCATATTGCAATGTATATTAATTTTTATTCAATCTGATAATGTATTCAATGTTCAAAATCTGAATTTAGTTTGCTTTCTCAATAAGAGAAACAGTAACTAACTTCCCTCCCTGGGAAATACTAGAGTGATGTGATTTTTAAAGGAATCTAAAGTTTATTGAATAGGGGATATGTAATTGTAAAACATTTTTGTTTTCATCAATAATACGTTTTGTGTCTGAGATCGTCCAGAGAAATGAACATCTGGTATTAGTAACTTTATAACATAAAAATAATAACCAAATTACCACCCATTGTACTGGGCAGATGAGCTCAAAATAAAAATATGTTGAATACACATTCTAGACGCCAATAAGATTAATTTTCTGCTATATGTTTTCTGATAAAAATCAAACAATAAAACATAAACTGTGTGTAAACAATAAGCAATATTTGGCATCAGTCTTTTTATATTTAAACATATTCATTAATTATATTTGTGTAAATATATTTTTTATCTAAATTTTACCTCGGACATATTTCAATGACTATAATAACTTTAGTCTTGTTAGGCTAAAATATTTTATCTGGGTGTGTTTGTGAGGCAGGTTTTGGATGACATCAGCAGTTAAATCAGTAGACTGAGTAGGCAGGGTGCAGTGGCTCACACCTGTAATCCCAGCACTTTGGGAGGCTGAGGCAGGCAGATCACGAGGTCAGGAGATCGAGACCAGCTTGGCTAACATGATGAAACCCTGTCTATACTAAAAATAAAAAAAATTAGCCGGGCGTGGTGGCGGGTGCCTGTAGTCCCAGCTACTCAGGAGGCTGAGGCAGGAGAATGGCGTGAACCCAGGAGGTGGAGCTTGCAGTGAGCCAAGAGATCACGCCAATGTAATCCAGCCTGGGCATCAGAGTGAGACTCCATCTCAAAAAAAAAAAAAAAATGAAAATAAAAATTAGTAGATTGAGTAAGGAATATCCACTTCGTTGTTGTGGGTAAAAGAATGCACACGGCCAAGCTAGAAGTACTTGTCTTAGTGTTCAAGACGTTAAAACAAAAGATAGTAAACTGGTTGACTTATAAACAATAATTTCTTTTTTTTCTAACAGTTCTAGAGGCTGGGATGTCCAAGATAGAGGCACCACAGATTCAATGTCTGGTGAAGGCTGTCTTTTCACAGTACTATTACAGGGCACAGAAAGGCAAGGGAGCTCTCCAGGACCAATTTGATAAGGGCATTAATCCCGTTCATGAGAGACTCACCCTCGTGAGCTAACCGCTTCCTAGAAGCCCTACCCAATTCCATTACATTGGTGATTTAGTTTTCAACATAGATATTTTTAAATTCTATCTTTAAAAACTTGCTCTCTCGACTTAAAAGTATACCGAATGCTCAAAAACATTCATTTGTTAACTTATACATGGATTTATTTACCCATACTTAAACTTTCATTGATTTAGTATTTATTTATTTATTTATTCATATAATCTTCACTTATTCAACAGTAACTACCTATTATTTTCTTCATTCAGCAGATATTTAATCAATGATGCCTTCATATTGTGTAATCACCTTATTAAATATCAGGACTTACAGAGTATCTTGGCTATTCCCCTTTTCATTGGATTAGGGAGGTGGAGAACGGACAGGGGGAAGTCATTCTGGGTAATACACAACTTACAGACAATGAAGAGGAAGTTACACTAAGATGGGCAGGAGGTCTCTAAACCTGTGGCTCTTGTCAATGGGAAGGCTAGGACTAGGATTTGACCTTGAATGGACAATGAATATAAGGATGGGAGTTATGGAAAGACTAACAGAATGGATGTAAGCCAAGGTCCATGAAAAAAGGTGAGAATGAGAGTGCTCAGTAAGAAATACAAATCCAAAGTCTTAAAGTAACTGTCTGCATGAACATTAAAGCTTGGGGTAAGAAGCTACAGGGAATTATTTTTAAATGGAATAAGCCCAGTTCATGGAGGGTGGCCCAGGACAGGGACTTCCTTACCTTGAGATGATTTTAATTTGTATACATAGGCATTTGAAACTGGGGTGTACTCACAGATCTGATATGGAAGTGGATAGTGGGTGATATGGTTTGCCAGTGTCCCCACCCAAGTCTCATCTTGAATTGTGGTTCCCATAATCCCCACGTGTTGTGGGAGGGACCCAGTGGGAGGTAATTGAATCATAGGGGCAGGTTTTTCCCACGCTGTTGTCATGATAGTGAATAAGTCTCATGAGATCTGATGGTTTTAGAAAGAGCAGTTCCCCTGCATAGACTCTCTTGCCTGCCACCATGTAAGATGTGCCTTTGCTCCTCCTTCACCTTCCACCATGACTGTGAGGCCTTCCCAGCCATGTGGAACTGTGAGTCCATTAAACCTCCTTTTTTTTTTTTTTTTTTTAAGAAATTACCAAGTCTCAGGTATGTTCTTATAGCAGTGTGGGAACAGTAGAGGAGTGGGAAAAAGGCAGTCCAGTAAGAAGTCAATGGATTTGATGGTTAATTTTTTGTGTCTACTTGCCTGGGCAAAGGAGTGCTTAGATGGCTGGTAAAACATTATTTCTGGGTGTGTTCGTGAGGTGATTTTTGAGCAACATTAGCAGTTAAATCAGTAGACTGAGTAAGGAAATTATACCTCACTGTGGTGTATGGGCATCAGTCTGTTGAGGGTCTGCATAGAACAAAAGGGACAGGAAGGGGCGCATTAACTAGCTCTGAGCTGGGACCCCCATCTTCTCCTGCCTGTGAACATCAGCACTCCTGGTTCTTCAGCCTTCAGGCTCAGATTGAATTAGAACACTGGCTGTACTGGTTCTTCAGGTTGCATATGGCAGATTATGAGACAACTCAGCCTCCATGATCACATAAGCCAATTCCTATAATAAGTAAATCAATAATTTGAAGATATATATATGTCCAGTAGTATACATACATATGTATGCTATTCATTCCGTTTCTCTGTAGAGTCTTGAAAAATACAGGTGACATCTGTATTACTTTTGTAGGACTTCCACAATGCATCACTAGAAACTGTGTGGCTAAAAACAGCAGCAATTTACTCTTTCACAATTCTGAATGCCAGAATTCTGACATCAAGGTGTCAACAGAATTGGTGCCTTTTGCAGGCTTTAAGGAAGAATCTGTTCCACATCTCTCTAGATTCTGCTGGCTGCTGGCCACTCACGTTCCTTGGCATGTGGCAGCAGAACTCTAATCTCTATCTTCATTTTCACATGATCTTTCTTCCATTTTCTGCATCTTACAGGGATATTCATCACTGAATTTAGATTTTATTGCCCTAATACAAGGTAATCGCATATTGAGATCCTAAATTATGTCTGCAAAGATGCTTATTTCAAATAAGGTCATATCCTGAGGTTCTGCACAGATATACCTTTTAGGGGAGACAATGCAACTCCCTAAAACATTCTAAAAGCATAAAAACGAACAAGGTTTGAAAGTAAAATAAGCAGAAATACAATCAGGTAATACTTGGGTAGCCTGTCTGAACATATCCAGGGACCATGAATCCAGATTCCCAGTTAGCGTTTAGGGGCAGGATTGAATTTCTTATGAAGAATTTCAGAAGAGCATATCTAGGCCACAGCAGTAGACCAGGAACGAGGACTTAAGTGCAAATAGTTTATTGAACAGGTGACACTACAAAACACCTACAGGTGAGTGGTAAGGCAGGTGTAGAAAGGAAGTCGATACAAGGTGACTTCTCAGACAACTAACACTGCGTGTAATGGGAGCTAAACCCCATGTGTACAAGACATGCAGGGTTAGTCCTACTGAGAGGTGAGGACAATGGGGTGTTTACATCCCACATTCCATTAGCCTGTGGATGAGAAAGCTGTATATTAATTCTGTAGGACTTTTGGCTTCTCACTAAGGTTGGCAAACTGGGCTCTGACAACTAAAGAAATCCCTTAGGCAAAGAAATGCAGATGCTGTTCCTTGGAAGTAGGGTCATTGTACACTGAAAAGGTCATGATGAAAGGGCATGAGCAGGCCACCAGCAGCATCTGCTATATGAATGCATAACACATTTGCAATAATGATCAGCTATTCTTTTTATTTGTTGTTAATCAAGTGCAAAGCATAAGGTTAGGCAGGAAATATTAGAAAAAGGTACATTTGTAAATTGCATCAAATATATTAGAAACTAAATAAATGTTTCTTCCTTCCATTCTTCCCTTTTCTAATTTACATTTTACTTATTTGCTTACATGACAGTTTTTCCCAGTAGCTTAAGAACTCTTGGGGGATGAAATGCAGAAGCCTGCAGAACACTCTATTTCACAGTAGGTGCTGAGAATACATTGGTGCCTTTCTGCCCATCCTCTCTCCCCAGCGTAAAGCAAAATAATATGTGTAAAATGGGTGCCAACGGAGACCAGGGAATTAATAATATAGTGATGGTAATCCAATGGCTTTCTTGTTAAATGTTCATTATTCAAGCCTGTGGGCATCTTCTTGGGAGGCTCTGGAAACAGTTTTATATCCACTTGAGACTCTCATGGATGAAGATTCCTAGGGTGAGGTCCAGCCAGCAACTGCCTCATTAACGTATCCAACAGCACATGCAAATATCTGTAGCCTCAGTGTGTTGAACTCCACAGGGAATTTCTGTTACTGGGATGAGCTATGTTGAAGGCAACAATCTTTCTAGTGTCATTAGGGTAAATGAGGTGGTAATGGAACTGCAGATTATAGCAACTTCAATAATTTAGTTCACACTCTTCCATCAGGGTAGCTTTTTACAAACAGCCAGCATCTTTAATTGAAATGTAAATGAATGATAAATTATGAAAAATGTATTATGAAAAGTAAAACATGGCCCAAATAAAAGATCAGAAATGAAAGGTTTTATGAAGTTGAGAAAATGAGTCTGAAATGTTAATTGCTTGGCAGGGAATCGTGCTCACCACCATTGCGAGGGCGGGAGTGAAGTGAGGAAAGTCCTTTTCCCCAACAGTCTGTGGAATTTGTCAATACCCTTTTGCTCTCTAGGCTGGCACAAGTGGTGTGTGTGAACAGAGCCCTCACAACTTCCTCTCCTGGAGATCTAATATGAGGAAAAGGAAAGGAAGTGGAATAAAATAAAAGGATAGTGCTGGGAAAGCTGGGATGGGTAATGTTAAGGCTACTATGACATGGTGCCCCCCAATTTTTTTTTTTTTTTTTTTTTTTTTTTTAGATAGAGTCTCACTCTGTCGCTCTGTGACCTAGGCTGGAGGACAGTGGCACCATCTCAGCTCACTGCAACCTCTGACTGCAGGGTTCAAGCAATTGTTCTCCCTGCCTCACTCTCCTTAGTAGCTGGAATTACAGGCATCCACCACCATGCCGAGCTAATTTTTGTATTTTTTTAGTAGAAATGGGGTTTCACCATGTTGGTTAGGCTGGTCTTGCATTCTTGACCTCAGGTGATCTGCCCACCTCGGCCTCCCAAAGTGCTGGGATTACAGACGTGAGCCACTGCACCTGGCCCCCTACCTACCTTTTAAAAGTCAGTATTGTGGATAACCAAAAATAGCCATCTGTTTAAAAACTAGATGGAACACTAGCCAGTGCACATGTGAAAATCGTGTTGACCCATGTTATTCTGTTTATCATAGAAAATAGGCATTGCCTTCATCCAAACCTGAGTTAGAAAGAAGTTCATGACATTTAAAAGATAAAATATCATAGGTGCCTCCCAATTGCACCCCAGTCCTTTACACGATGAGGGTGTCCATATAAGGAAAGGGAGCTGGGATCTATAAATATGTTAGATAGGGAGTCATTTCATTTTTTTCAGTATCCCATGTTTTTCAACTCTGTTATTAGGGACAATACTGTGCTTTGAAAAGGGAGTGCATTAATTTTCTATGACTACGACAGCAGAACAAATTACTACAAACTTAGTGGCTGAACATGGCAAAAATGTATCACCTTAAAATTCTGGGTATCAGCCATCCAAAATCAGCCTGAGTGGGTGTATTAAACCATTTTCACAGTGCTATAAAGAATACCTGAGACTGGGTAATTTATAAAGAAAAGAGGTTTAATTGACTCATAGTTCCTAATGGTTGGGGAGGCCTTAGAAAATTTACAATCATGGTGGAAGACAAAGGGGAAGTGTTTTAGTCCATTTTCATGCTACTATGAAGAAATACCTGAGACTGCACACAATTTATAAAGAAAAGGGGTTTAATTGACTCACAGTTCTGCATGGGTTGGGAGGCCTCAGGAAACTCAGAATCATGGAAGAAGGCACCTCTTCACAAGGTGGCAGGAGAGAGAATGAATACCCAACAAACAAGGAAGCCCTTTATATAACCATTACATCTCGTGAGAATTTACTCACTATCATCAGAATAGCATGGGGAAAACCACCCCATGGGGTCCCTCCCACCACACATGGGGATTATGGGAACTACAATTTTTTTTTTTTTTTAAGAAGGAGTCTCACTCTGTTGCCCTGGTTGGAATTCAGTGTTACTACCTCAGCTCACTGCAAACTCCACCTCCCAGATTCAAGCTATTCTCCTGCCCTAGCCTCCTGAGTAGCTGGGATTACAGGCATGCACCACCAGGCCCAGCTAATTTTTAGTAGAGATGGGGTTTCACCATGATTGCCAGGCTGGTCTCTAACTCCTGACCTCAGGTGATCCACCTGCCTTGGCCTCCCAAAGTGCTAGGATTACAGGCGTGAGCCACCACACCCAGTGGGAACTACAATTCAAGATGAGATTTGGGTGGGGCCACGGCCAAACTATAACAGGAAGCAAGGAGTGTCTTACATGGCGGCAGGAGAGTGAGAGGGAGAAGGGGAAAGTGCCACTTTCAAACTGTCAGGTCTCCTGAGAACTCATTATCAAGAGAACAGCATGGGAAAACTGCCCCCATGATCCAATCACCTCCCACAGGATCCCTCCCTTGACACGTAGGGGTTACAGTTTGAGATGAGATTTAGGTGGGGACATAAAGCCAAACACCATCAGTGGGCTAAAGTCAAGGTGTTTACAGGGCTGATTTGTTGTAGAGGCTCTTAGTGAAGAATCTGTTTCCTTCACTTTTTGACCTTCTAGAGACTCCCTATATTATAGCTCCACCCTTGAGTCTCTCCAAACTACTTCCAATCTTATGTCTCTTACTGTTACCCTGACCCTCCTGCCTCTGTCTTCGAAGGACCGTTATGATTACACTGTGGTCATCAGGACAATCAGGATCATATCTGATCTCAAGATCCTTAACTTGGTCACATCTGCAAAGTCTTTTTTTTTTTTTTAACATATATGCTAACACATTCTCAGGTTCCAGAAATTAGGACATGGACATCATTGGGGGCCCTTATTCAGCCTGTGATAGAAATTTATTTAAATATTCATTTATCAGAGGGACTGACTTATAAGGAGATGCTGGAGTATTTGTGTTTATTTAAAACATTTTCCTGAGGCAGAGAGTAAAACAAAAGGGAAAGCAATTCCGCAAATAAATAAACACTGACTTTTTTTATTTAGGGAAACTTCTGCTGACATAGTGGAGGAGGAACAGATTGTAAAGTTTTTGCTTGTCTGAATAATTTAACCTCCTAATTATCAATACCAGACATCTGCAAATTTATCGACACTTTATGTCAAAAAGTAGAAGGCTAAATCAGAATGGATCCTACCTTCAAGAAGCATGGTTTCAAGAGAAATCAGATTAAATAAATGCCTTCAGCATCGCATGGCAAACAGTAATTAGAGACAGAGCTATGGAAAGGAGAGTAGAAACAAAAAGAAGGGTTTGTTAACTGTATCTTCACATGGGAAGGGTTGGTGAAGAGGCAAAGAGTCCTAGAGAAATGGGTATTTCATCTTAGTGGAAATGGAAGTTTACAAGGCAGCAATAAAGGGGAAGAGTGTCAAAAACTAAAAACTATCTAGTCCACAAACTTCTTTGTAAACATGATGAAGGATACACATTGCAATCTGTTACATCTGTGCATCCCAGCTGAGTAAGAAACTGATGATAGCCAGTGATAGTCATTCAAGAAAGTGCCCAGTTGTGGTCTCGTCTGAATTCTTTGGTGAGTTTGATGTTGCTTTTTACTCTACATGGTCTGCGCAGAGATACTCACTCTTGCTTTGCAGCCTTTTATTACTAAGTGCAGAAATAAACACCGAAATTACAACTGACATAATTTGAGGCTGGTCAATTGATTTCTACTGAAGTTCCTGCCAGCAGACAGGATGCTCTGTGATAATAGAAATATAATTTTGGAGGCAGATGATTTTTGTCTAAGGGTGGATTTTGTTACTGAATGACCATATGATTTTGTACAAATTGCCTCACCTCTCTGCATCTATGATTTCCTAGTTGTGAAATGAAATTGTTTTAAAGAGAACATAATTATTTCAGTGGAAACACTGATTTTTCACAGACAGCAAACATCAAAGCACCAGCTAATATTGGTTAATTGTTATTGTTGTTATAGTAAGTGTCTGCTTTGGAAACAAAGTAAAACAAGGACCATGAACAACACTAGAGACTGCAGATATTGCCATATTACTTCCAAAAATGAGGTACAATAATTTAAATAGTGAGCTTGGGGATATCTTTTCCTGTGGAGAAGTAAGTAGGGTTGATAGTCAGAGGCCAAAATTAAATGGTGTTTCTAGAGTCTGGTGCTTTTGAGGGATTTGGGAGTCCTGGTAAAAACAAACATTCTTGAGTTCATGAATTATGGCGATGGCTTGTGTGTGTGCGTGTGTGTGTGTGTGTGTGTGTGCATGAAAGTGGAGGGAGAAGAGATGGGTTGGGGAGTAAACCTTTATTTCTACAGAACATGGGCAGGTCTTAGGACCTCTAGGTCAGTGCTAATTTGGCAACTGTGCTCAACTGTGGTGTGTTGTATGACAGTTAGCCTATTGATGTGGGCTGTGGATGTAAAAGGTCCTAAATAGAATGCTCTAAAAATGAGCATTTTTGGATCAGAAACGAAATGGATGACCAAACCACAAATATGGAAGATCACATTGATATTTAGGATATAAGCAAAGACTTAGACAGACAGGAGAAGATGAAATGTGACCCTTTTACAAGTACATCTGTTTCATCAGAATGGACTCACAGACACAGGAGAGGAGCAGATTAGAGAGGAGGTCACAGCTTCTCTTCACCTATGATTTGACTGCCATAGATCAGCTTATTCCAATAGCCACCTGCAAACACCAGTCTTATGTGTGTTTCCACGCAACAGCACAACAGCGGCATCTAGCAAGGCCACAATAAATAGTAGTCCCAGTTATTCCTCATACCTACTAAATTTCCAACAAGGACAATTCCAAAAATGAGATGTTCTCATTGTTGTTCTTCTTGTTGTTCTCAGGTAATCTGTAATCTGTAGAGTAAAGATCACCGGCATTCCTTCACCCCAGTGAGAAATCAACCCTCCTTCCTGACTCAGGTTATAATTTGACCCTTCCCACCTTCTCTTTTCTTTAGATATCTCTGGACATATAATTCATTTCATAAGCTCTATTGCTAAGTTGTTTACAAAGTCAACAGTTGTTCAACAACCATATTTACTGGGACATACTCTGTGCCAGGTACTATATGCAATGCTAGGGCTGTAGAAAGAATAAAATCATATTTTTAATCATCCATTTCTGTAATAGTAATGAACAATATTTCCAATAGGGAAGAAGAGAGTGATTCTCATACAGTAAGGAAGCTGACATGGTCACAGATTTTCTTTCATGGTAGTTCAATGCTTATTTCTCTCAGTGAATTCATACCTTTGCATATTTTTCCAAGGGTTAATCCTGATGTAGAGTTTCTTAAAGAAGCTAGAAGAAATTAAACTGCATCAGACTGACTTGGACACACTCTATGTTCTCTACCACGAACCTACTAAGTTTTCTAACCATGGACAGACAAAGTCTACCATCCATGTCAGGACAGAGTTACTTACTGGCCTCAGTAAATGCTGAAACGAAAACCTCTTTTTCCAAAAGGGTTAGATGCTGGTGGCAAGAGATAAATATGGAGTTAGAAAAAAGAAGAACTGATCTTATTTCTATTTCATTAACAGAGACCTAGAAAAGCCAGCTAACTTATCTATGTCACATACCATTTCTTATCTGTTCGGGATAATAATGCAAGTCTTTCAGCTTCATCCATTCAGAAATGATGACTGTAAGTAATAATTCTGCAGTGGAATTCTTACAAGAAACTCTTAGCATACACAATCACCAAGTAGGCCATCAGTTTTGGTGAACATAAACAAAAAGCTTAGCTGTTAATTTGATGGTTAATTTTACATGTCAATTTAGCTGGCCATGGAGTGCTCAGATTAAACATTATTTCTGAGTGTGCCTATGAGGGTGTTTCAAGATGAGATGAACATTCAAATCAGTGAAATCAATAAAGTAGATTGACTTTTTCAGTGTGGTGGGTATCTAATTTGTTGAGGGTCTGAATGGAATGAAAGGTAATAGAAGGGACATTGCAACCCATTTTTGCTTCCTACCTGGCTGCCTGAGTTGAGACATCTCATGTCATCTTCTCCTGTCATCAGACTTGGATTTATATCCTCAGTTTCCCTGGTTTCCAGGGCTTTTGACAAGATGTGGACTAAATGATACCACCGACTTTCCTGGCTTTCCAGTTTACAGACAGTAGATTGTGGTACTTCTCAAGCCTCCATATAATCACATCAGCCAATCCACATAATCTGTCTATCTTTCTTTCTGTCCCTTACCATATCAACAGATAGATGGATAGATAGATGAATAGATAGATAGATAGATAGATAGATAGACAGATATATAGATAGATGGCCCTATTTATCTAGGCAGGGAATACTAACAAGATCAATAGATAGATAGATAGATAGATAGATAGATAGGAGATAGATCTGTTAGATATCTATCAATCTATTGATCTATCAATCTATCTTTCTTTCTATCTGTTTCTCTGAAAAGCCCTGATGAATACAATGGCCAGTCAGGATTTTTTGTAAAGGAAAGATGAATCACTTGTTTAATTGAATTTTCCATGCAGTCAAAACCATCAGTTTGCTAAAAACAGCCTGAAACCACATAAACAAGAAAGAATAAAATATTCTCCTTGGATAATCATCAAAGGAACCATAATTGCTTTGCCTGATATAGTTTTGTTTTAAAATATTTTTCCTTGCTTTGCTTGGCAGTGAGATTTCTGTTTTTTAAAAAAAATCTTATGAAGCTTCTACATTCCTTCACCCTACCTCAAGTTTTTGCATATTCCTTTTGCTTTTATTTTTCATTCTGGTGTATCAGAAATAGGAAGCAGTCATGATGTGCTAGATAACTCTCAGGAAAAATAAACAAAGAGACAAATCAACAAACAAACAAATAAGCTTACTCTTTCTCTTGGAAGAATTATTGTGATAATTAGTCATCATGCCTGTTAAAATGGCTTCCTTCCATCGGGACTGATATGGTTTGGCTCTGTGTCGCCACACACATCTCATCTTGTAGCTTTCATAATTCCCGTGTGTTATGGGAGGGACCCAGTGGGAGATAATTGAATTGTGGGGGTGGGTCTTTCCTGTGCTATTCTGGTGATAGTGAATAAGTCTCATGAGATTTAATTATTTTAAAAATGAGAGTTTCCCTGCACAAGTTCTCTCTCTTTGCCTGCTGCCATCCATGTAAGATGTGACTTACTCCTCCTTGCCTTCTGCCGTGATTGTGAGGCCTCTGCAGCCACATGGAACTGTAAGCTCATTAAACTTCCTTCTTTTGTAAATTACCCAGTCTTAGTTATGCTTTTATCAGCAGTGTGAAAATGGACTAATACAGTAAATTGGTATCAGTAGAGTGGGGCGCTGTTGAAAAGATACCCAAAAATGTGGAAGTGACTTTGGAACTAGGTAACAGGCAGAGGTTGGAATGGTTTGGAGGGCTCAGAACAAGACAGGAAAATGTGGGCAAGTTTGGAACTTCCTAGAGACTTACTGAATGACTTTGACCAAAATGCTGATAATGATATAGACAATGAAATCCAGGCTGAGGTGGTCTTGGATGGAGATGAGGAACTTGTTGCGAACTGGAGCAAAGGTAACTTTTGTTATGTTTTAGCAAAGACACTGGTTGCATTTTTCCCCTGCCCTAGAGATTTATGGAACTTTAAACTTGAGAAAGATGGTTTAGGGTATCTGGCAGAAGAAATTTCTAAGCAGCAAAGAATTCAAGAGGTGACTTGGGTGCTGTTAAATGCATTCAGGTTTATAAGGGAAGCACAGCATAAAAGTTCTGAAAATTTGCACCCTGACAATGTGATAGAAAAGAAAATACCATTTTCTGAGGAGACATTGAAGCTGGCTATAGAAATTTGCATAAATAATGAAGAGCTAAATGTTAACTCCCAAGACAATGGGGAAAATGTCTTCAGGCATGTCAGAAGTCTTCACAGCAGCCCCTCCTATCACAGGCCTGAAGGTCTAGGAGGAAAACATGGTTTCCTGGGCCAGTCCAGGGTCCCTGTGCTGTGTGCAGTCCAGCCACTCTAGCTGTGGTTGAAAGAGGCCAAGGTACAGCTTGGGCTGTTGCTTCAGGGGGTGTAAGCCCCAAGCCTTGGCAGCTTCCACATGGTGTTGAGCCTGTGGATGCACAGAAGTCAAGAACAGAGGTTTGGGATTCTCCCCCTAGATTTCAGAGAATGTATGGAAATACCTGGATGGCCAGGCAGAAGTTTGCTGCAGGGGCGGGGTCCTCATGAAGAATCTCTGTGAGGGCAGTGCAGAAAGGAGTGGGGTCAGAGCCCTCACACAGGGTCCCTAATGGGGCACTGGCTAGTGGAGCAGTGAGAAAAGGGCCACCATCCTCCAGATCCCCAAATGGTAGATCCACTGACAACTTGCACCATGTGCCTGGAAAAGCCACAGACACAACACCAGTCTGTGAAAACAGCCAGGAGGGGGCTATACTCTGCTAAACCACAGGGTTGAAGCTGCCCAAAGCCATGGGAACCCACCTCTTGCATCAGTATGACCTCTATATGAGACATGGAGTCAAAGGAGATCATTTTGGAGTTTTAAGATTTGACTTCCCCACTGGATTTTGGATTTGCATAGGGCCTGTAGCCCCTGTGTTTAGGCCAATTTTTCCCATTTGGAATAGTTGTATTTACCCAACAATGCCTGTACCCCCATTGTATTTAGGAAGTAACTAACTTGCTTTTGATTTTACAGGCTCATAGGCAGAGGCGGTTTGTCTCAGATGACAGTTTGGATTGTAGACTTTTGAGTTAATGCTGAAATGAGTTAAAACTTTGGGGAACTATTGGAAAGGCATGATTGACTTTGAAATGTGAATACATGAGATTTGGGAGGGGCTGGGGCAGAATGATATGGTTTGGCTGTGTCCCCACCCAAATCTCATCTTTTAGCACCCATAATTCCCATGTGGTGTGGAAGGGACCCAGTGGGAGATAATTGAATCCTGGGGTCGGGTCTTTTTCATGTTTTTCTCCTGATAGTGAATAAGTCTCATGAGATCTGATGATTTTAAAAATAAGAATTGCCCTTCACAAGTTCTCTCTCTTTGCCTCTTGCCATCCATGCAAGACGTGACTTGCTCCTCCTTGCCTTTTGCCATGATTGTGAGGCCCCCACAGCCAGATGGAATTGTAAGTCCATTAAACTTCTTTCTTTTGTAAATTGCCCAGTCTCGGGTATGTTTTCATTAGCAGCGTGAAAATGGACTGATACATGAATCCAGCTCCTTAGAATGGTGAAAGAGAGATTAATAATCTGCTGCCAGTTGGATTTTATTTTTACTTTGTATACAGCTCTGTTTCACATAAAACCTGCCATCAAGACATGCTAATTCTTTTGTACTGTGTCTAGATGGTTTACAAATATTTTGTCTGGAAAATTTCGGCTCATGTTTTTGGAATACTTTGTGAAAGTCTCATTAGAGATTATTTTTAAAATGTGTATGCTTTTTGTTTAAGAAGATATGAATCATATGCCATAAATTTATTATTTTAAGGTGAACAATCAAGTGGATTTTAGCATATTCTCAAGCTTGTGCAACCATCACCACTACCTAACTTCAGAACATTTTTATCTTATCAAACACACACACACACACACACACACACACACAAAGACAAAAAACAAAACAAAACAAAACAAAAAAACACTTTACTCTTTAGCAGTCATTTTCAATTCCCCCCTCCGCCAATACCTGGAAATTAACAATCTTCCTTCAGTCCCTATGAATTTTTCTATTCTGAACATTTTATAGAAATGGAATAAAACAAATATGCCCTGTGTGTCTAGCTTCTTTCATTTAGCATAATGTTTTCAAGGTTCATCTATATTGTGCCAGTACTTTATTCATATTCACGGGTAAATAATATTATATTGCTTAGATATACCATATTTGCTTATCAGTTTATTAATTGATAGATACTTGGATTGTTTTCAGTTTCTGACTTTTATGAATAATGCTGCTATGAATATTCCTGTATACATTTTTATGTAGAAATATATATATATATATATATATATTTTTTGAGACGGAGTCTCGCTCTGTAGCCCAGGCTAGAGTGCAGTGGCCGGATCTCAGCTCACTGCAAGCTCTGCCTCCCGGGTTCACGCCATTCTCCGGCCTCAGCCTCCCGAGTAGCTGGGACTACAGGCGCCCGCCACCTCGCCCGGCTAGTTTTTTTTTTTTTTTTTTTTGTATTTCTTAGTAGAGATGGGGTTTCACCGTGTTAGCCAGGATGGTCTCGATCTCCTTAATTCTTCTGGGAAAATAGGAATAGACTTTCTCAGTCATATGATAACTCTATTTAACTTTTTGAGGAATAGTGGTCTCTTTCAACGGCCAGTCAGGTTCATCAAGGCTCATAATTAGGCTGAAAATTATTTTGTGGAGTCTTCAATTTGAAGAACTAGAATCTAAACACAACTCATCAATATAGAGTTTGTTGATGGTTCTCTTTCATGATCTTATCCTTGTCCAGAAAGACCAAATTCTTTGGATGTTTTTATAGCAATGAGGACAGCAAATCCATGGAATAATTGCTGATATCTTGCCAAAGATGAAACTTAAAGCAATGTTCCTCAACCTTAGGTTATCAAGCCATGAATTCCTAAGTCCTATATAAATATTTGTAATTATTTTTTTCTATTTGTATTGATAAGCTTGATGCAAAGAATTTTTGTACCATTGAGATGACCAGTTTTGATGGAAGGACTGCCATATTATTTGAGAAACCATTCAGTTTATGAGAGTGATGCAACCAAGGAGAATTGTTTTAATTGCCATTGTCTAATGAGATTAAATATGTATGTGACTTAAGGAGAATATGACACAATATATAAATACACGTTTTTAGAGTGTTGGGAAACTTGTTCACCCTGCAGAGTACAGGGATGGCAGACTCACAAGAGCTTGTTTCTCAAAAATATATTCACATGACAAAGAAGAGTTTTTCTTCAACAAAACAGCATCACCTATTTCATTGCTTTGTGTTATTTCTTAGTGTTGTATCAGTTTATACTTTTGTTTATATCTAATTGATAAATCTGTTTTGGCTACAGGGATGCAAAATAGCTCAAAGCATAAAGAATGTATTTAAGTGTTTTGTTTGAAAATAATTAAAATACAAAAAGTCACAATATTTTCTACTTTAAAAGAAGCCTGCAATTTCTCAAGTTTGAGAAACTATTGTATGGATTGTTACTGGCATAGAATATCTGTTTGTGTTAAAAATGATAAATTACTTTGAGGAAAAAAGAGAAGTTGAGATTGTCACTTTTGTTTACATCAATTGTTAAGGGGACTAAATACTCAGGGTATGAGAAGTGAAGATTCATCAGTTGACAATATTAGGAATTTCCAGTGTGTGTCCTAAAGGGAATGAGTAGGTTATATACATGACTGAAGCGAGATGGATTTACTTCTTTAGTGATTGAAGACATAACTGTGTCATTCAATGGTAAGTTCCCTTGACATGAAGTATCAACAGTAGGGGTACCATGATGAGTGGAATGTGCTGCGGTGAGTGAGGGGTAAGTAGCTTATCTTAAGAAGGCAATTGATGAATAAACAACTTCCCAACATGTTTAAATGGAAATGTTGGCTTATGTTCCCAGATTTCCTACAATATTTTCAATGGAAGCCAACAAATCCAGGGTTTTTTTTTTCTGTAAGATATTTTCATTTAAAAAATCAATCAAGAAAACTTTTTTTTTTGAGCTAAGAAAGACAAATTTATACAAATAATATCTTGGAGAGGCAGGTAAGTGAGACTTAATGAAATAATGGTTATGAAAAGATATCTGTATGTGAAGTATGTGTCTTTATCAATTTATCTATCTATTTAAGGGTCTAACATCTCTAGAATTTTAATAAAGAGCTACAAATCAAAAAACTTTTTAAAATACTAAATGCATTTCTGATTTTGAGGTAAATCCTGTGTACGCTGTGTTAAAAAGGTATAACAACAACATTACCACCAATACTGTAAGGGTGAGAGTCAGGTTAATCCCTGTCTCCCAGGTGGGAGGCCAGCCTCAACCCACAGAGCTCCATGGCGATGGGTCCCTCATGAATAGCTTAGTGCCCTCCCTTCAGGGTACAGTGAATGAGTTCTCACTACATTAGTTCCCATAAGATCTGGTTGTTACAAAGAGCCTGGTTCCTCCTCCCCACTCTTGTTTCCTGTTTCATCAGGTGATCTCTGCATGCACCACCTCCCCTTAGCCTTTCACTGTGAGTGGAAGCAGCCCGAGGCCTTCACCAGATGCCAAACAGATGCTGACACCATACTTCTTGTAAAGCCAGTAGAATGATGAGTGAAATAAGCCTCTTCATTATAAATTACCCAGCCTCAGGTATTCCTTTACAGCATCAGTAAATGGACTAAGACATTCATGGTGTCCACTGATATTTCCCAAAGTTCAAATATTTGCTATAGGCCATATTTCTTTGTATAGACTGCTAAACTCAAGCTATTGAATTACCAAACCATTTTGTTTAGACATTAATAATAATGAGTAAGGGTTATGAATAATCTTAGTATGTTAAGATAACATAATTTTAGAAATTCTAGAATTCTAATTCCTCATTTCTGAATCCCAATGACTAATCTCTGCTAAGATTATGGAAGCTCAAGGCCCAATCTTGATTTAAAAATGCCAGGAAAAGTCACTAAGAATGAGAAGGTGAGACACAGGAAAGAAAAGCCATGATGCTACAAATGTATAATCCTGAGTCAAAAAGACATCTAGGGCCAGGCGCGGTGGCTCATGCCTGTAATCCCAGCAATTTGGGAGGCTGAGGCAGGAGAATCACTTGAACCTGGGAGATGGAGGTTGTAGTGAGCTGAGATTGTGCCACTGTACTCCATCCTGGACAACAGAGTGAAACTTTGTCTCAAGAAAAAAAAAAAAAAAAAGAAAGAAAGAAAAAAGAAAAAAAGACATCTAAGAAATTCTCTGAATGAAAGCATCCTGGGATTTTCATCTGCCATGAACTTTGTTAGGTCTTAGTCACATCGTATGAGTGAAAACTGTTTCTTCTTTATAAAGAATGGATTCTGTTACTAAACCTCCAGATCACAGAGCAGTAGAAAGGAGAAACGTTTGCAATATTCTAATGATAGAAGAGTGCAGCAATTTAATTGGTCTCAATTTCTTGGTTGTATTTAGACAATCCTGTGCCTGTCATGGTTATCCAATTTGGCACAATATACTTGAAGGAATACAATAAAAGTCTTGTGAAAATTCTTTAAGTTTGTACAGATTTTAATGATCATTTCTATGAAGTTCATACCCATGGATTTGAAGATCTAGATAGTTCATATAGGAATATTAGAGTATTAATCAGCTGACCTTCTTTGGCATCGAGTTTCTTCCTCTAGTACTTGTGGGCTGACACTTTTATTGTAGGAGATTTGTAATTAGTAAATGTGATCATGTTTTCTAAGTGCTCCTTTCATTTAGCATAAGACATGGCATGCCAAATTGTACATGAATAGTTACCTGTTCCTGCATTTCAAAACTTAGTAGCTTTAAATAACCTTTTTTTCTTTTCTTTATTTTTTCCCACACAGCTGTGTAGGTCAGTGATTTGGGTTGGGATCTGCTGCATGATTTTTCTACTTCTCTTGCCCTAAGGTCACTCCTCTGGTGGCAGTCCCCTGGGGCTCAATTGGATGGTTCACTCAATACCTTTGGCATTTTGGGGTTGCTGCTAACTGACCTTTATTTCACCCTTAAGTTCATCAGCCCAGGCTAATATGACAGTCTTAAGGCAACAAGAGACGGAGTGGAAGATTCAAAGCTGATTGAGGTCTAGGCTAATTTTAGGGAATCCTATGGCATCACATTTTCCAGATTGGCCTAAATAAAGTATAAAGCCAGCCCAGATTCCAGTAGCGGAGAAATAGACTTTGCTTCTTGAGAGGGGCAGTGAAGTCATATGGTAGAAGGATGTGCATAGAGCTGTGGAGAAATTTGTGTCTCTTAAACAATGTAGGACATCCAATAATGGTATTTATTTCAGTGATTATGGTTCTGTGCTTCTAACTCTAGAGTGAGAGAGAAACACGAAACTAGTAGATTATTACCAATGAGATTAATCCCATGCTTACTTATGAAGTACTATGGGAGGGCAGATTGGAGAATAACCGACCACTATTCTATGGGCTAGAGGAACCAATCAAATTTCCCCCGGGAGGTGATACTGTAACTGACCCGCATCGACGAGGAATAAATTAAAAATAGTTAACATATATCAAGTACTTATTAATTGCCAGATATAATTTTAAGATTTACATGTGTTATCTCAGCTATTTCTCAGAATAATCATAAGAAGTAGGTATTATAATTCACTTTAACAATGAAGAAACTGAGGTACCAGGAAGTCAAATGTCTCTCTCAAAGTCATACATTCTGTAAATGTTTATAAAGCTAAGGTTTGAATCAAAGTAATGACTTCAGAATTATTTCTCAATCATGATATAAGAATTCAGTGCAGAGTTGGTGAGGTGGCACAGGGTAGTGTGTCCCCGTAAGTGGGGACAGCCTTTGCGGACTGTCAGACTGAGTGTGAAAAGGAACCCCACACAGAGGGCACACTTGTGGCAAGTGGAGAGAAGAGTAAATGGATGGATAGAGGCAATGAATGGTAGACCATGATTAGAACTGGAAGAACCTTAGATGCCACATGGAGGCAGTCTGGTTTTAACCCTCAAGCCTTCAACACCTTCTCTCTCTACCTCTCCTCCCTCTCTCTCTCCCTTCCTCTCCTCTCCTTTCCAACTTTCCTTTTCTCCTCTCTTCCTTCCTTTCGTCCCTCCCTTCCTCCTTCCCTCGCTCCTTCCCTCCTTCCCTCGCTCCTTTCCTCCCTCCCTCCCTCCCTCCCTCCCTCCCTTCCTTCCTTCCTTCCTTCCTTCCTTCCTTCCTTCCTTCCTTCCTTCCGTCCTTCCTTCCTTCCTTCCTTCTTCCCCTCCTCCCTTCCTTCCTATTTTAGTGGCTTTACTTTTCCTTGAGGAGAGAAAAAGAAAGGTTCATGTCTGTCACATGGTGGCCTTCTTGTATCTTCAGCTATTTGCCCTTCCATCCCATGCTCTGGACACTGTAGTGGCAGCAGTCTTTTCTATTACAGGTTGACTGGACAGGGAAATGCTGGAATCCACTGTTACTGCTTTTATATCTTTTCAGTTCTTACTGTGCTCTGCATTGATAAAGTAAGGTTACTTAAAGGTACTTTTTTGCAGCAATAAAAATTTTATTGAAATCCTGCTTATGCTTTACTTGCTTTATCTCATTTACAGATTAGCTTTTTTGTGGGTAAATTTTTCTAATCAGCAATTTAACATTAAAAAATTTAACATTTAGTAAAATGTCATAGATTATGAATTGGAAAGAGCATTAAATACTCATTAGGCATCTGAATACATTTATTTTCCTAGTGAAAATAGAGTCAAAAACAAACTAATAAACCAGAAAAGTGTTGATGGCCCCAAGTAGCCAGGATCCTAGCCAGGATGTGACCTATTTTCAGCACTTGAAAGTCAATAGAAGAATAGCTGCTTGAAAAAAAAGTTTCTTAGGGAGGAAAATAAAGATTGAAAAAAAAAAAAAAGCCTAACACATATTTTCTTAGGGTGAAGATGTCCTCGTTTGAAAATACTGAGTACTGAAGAAGTAATTTCAGATAAACTTGTCGTTAAGTCTTTCTGAACATTATAGCTTGATCACCGGAACGTTCCCTTCTTGGAATTCCTGAACTATAAGAACTCTTGCTTCGATTTGCAATATGTGGCTTCAAACTGAAAGATGGGCTTATACAGGGTTAGAGGAAGAGTCTTACCCAATAGTGCTGAAAGTTGGATCTGCTGAATAATGACCTAGGGCAGAAAAACTGGGCAAACTCTATATGTTACACAAAAAGCTCATTAGAGTCAGAAAGTTGTAAAGTAACAACTGTTCCAGGCAAAGGATTAACAGAGGAAAGACGAAGAAAAGAACAGCATGCATCAAGCTGGTGAGTTATTTCTCAGACTAGCAGACAGGGTGTGTTCCCAAGGAAGTCTCGAGCTTTGAATTACAGGCATGAGCCAACTCACCCGGCCTAAACAGGATTCTTTAGTTGCCAACAATAGAGACTAGCTCTGACAAATATAAAGGAAAAACTATACATGGAGATTATTGAGGGGAGAAGGGTTAGTTCAAAAGTTGAAGGCAGGTCTCACAAAGGAACACATGCTGTAAGAAGGAAATGAATTAGTATATATAAAGCTTTTAAAACAGAATTGGCAAGGGTTATGGACATATTGGTAAATAAATGAATAAAATAAAGGGCTGATGCCCAGGCAGCTCTTGGGCTTGGTATAGCCGAGATTAAATCAGTTTCTTTTTATGTCACCACGTTTCTAAAAACTGAGATTCAGTGAGATTATGAAACTTTCCCAGAGTCCCATGGCTAATGAAAAAAAGCTAACGCTGATTGCCTGCAGTATATGAGTCCTGCTCTATGCACACATTGTTTTAGAGATGCACAGAGCAGCTGTCTCAGCTTGGTTCATAACCCCACCCCCTGGTCATGCAAAGATGGGGCACCTTGACTGTGTGTCCTACCAATACTGCATATCAAGGCAACAGAGGCAACTCCTCAATGGAACACTGCTGGCATTTAACATAGTGGACATGAAGCCTGGGCAGCCCAAAAGGGTGCTTGCTACTCTCCATGTTCTTTCTAGTGTACAAGTCATACAAACATGCTATGACTTGATATTAGGCTTTACATGACCACTCCTGAAGATGAGGAATCACACAGTTGTGAGATTTGTGATGAATCCTCTTACTTCTTTATGTTCTAGCTTCTTGTTTATAAAATGGACAAAAAACAGTAGCCACCGTAGAGGGCTAGAAGAGGATCCTTGAGAAATGGATTCATAGAGCAGGCCTCACACATTTTAGGTACTTAATTAGTGTTAGCTTTTCCTCATTAGCCATAGGACCCTGAGAAAGTTACATAGTCTTAGTAAGCCTCAGCATTTCTCTCTTTATCTCTTTAAAATGTAGTCAATGCTATCAGCTCTTCAAAATTTTAAGTAGGATATTAGATGTGCTAGGAAAAAAAAAACAAAAGTTTGGAACAGAGTAGGTATTCAGTAAATTACAGATACATGCATTATTGTCATCCTAATTATTGCCACGTTATCACTGAGGGAAAAAAGGATCCAAGTAACTGTGCTGATTGAAGAATGGCTTTTTTTAAAACTAAATAGATAGCTACAAAAAAGTGGGTTATAAGTCAACCCAGGCATAGACGGGGGTCCCCATTTGCTCATTGCACAAATTCTTAATGTTTTCTTTAAACTTCTTCTTACCATAATAAACGGGGAAGCTGGCCACAATAGTGGAGAGCTCTGCAGCCTTCCAGGACATAGGACAATGAGATGTGTTTCCACATGCCATTGTCAAATCTTAGCAAGGACCGAATTTCTAGATTTTTAGATTGTAATGAAGGACACAGTGAAAGAGTCATAGCTTCCCCACAGGTAAATGATGCTCTTGAAATTCCACCAGTGGGGAATCAGTAAAACTTGAGAACCTGAGGGAATTCGCAGCAGGTGTGGAAATTCAGACAGCTATAAATTATCACTAAATTTGGCACCAAACAGAGCAGTATTTCTGAATAATTCTTTTATGCTTGTCATAAGAATTTGGCATGCAATTCTGTGCTGCAATGCATGTCATAAATACAATAATTTATGGTTTGTTTCTACCCAGTAATGTGCAATGTGGTACTAAATTTGGGAACAGGCACAATTAGAACTATAATCAGTTGTGACATTTTTTGAAATGTTTTTATTTAATTTTTTTTTTTGCTACAGACTGACATTAATAGCTTTTTTGAGATGAGAAATCATAATAATTACTCCAGAGAAAATGACACAAAGATAAATGATTATTCACATAAGAAGGCAAAGTTCATCAAGAGATTGATTGGTGGTTGGCTATATAAAGAGAAAGACAAAAGTTCTGCTCTTTAGTTTGATCCATTTGTTAGCATCATCTAAAGAACAAACAAGAAGTGGTCAAAATTAGTCTCCAAGTTCCTCTCCTCTCTTTTGCACCCTACGTTTCTTGGTTGCAGCTGTCTTTCCTCTGAAGAATGGGAAGAATGTAGACTTTGGAGTCAGTCATATCTGAGTTGGAATCCTTGGGTCACCAACTTCTTCCTAACAATGTGACTTCGAGCAGAAGTTTACAACCCTGTCTATGAGGGTTGGGTGCAGTGGCCCATGCCTGTAATTCTAGCACTTTAAGAGGACAAGGTGGGGAGATTACTTGAGGCCAGTCATTTGAGACAAGCCTTGCCAACATGTCAAAATCCCTTCTCTACTAAAAATACAAATAAAATAAAATAAAATAAAATGTCTGTTTTTTTCAGAGTTGTTTCAAAAATCTGTTGACATAATATAAGTTGACAGTAAAGAATCAGGACTTTTTTAATGGATTCTGGAATCAAAATACCTAGATTTGAATTAACTTTTCACTGTTTGCCAGCTGTGCCAACTTAGACTAGTTAAAAATAATATCTGAAATAAAAACAAACTCCATAGCACCTGCTCTGTGCCAGGAACTGTTAATATGTGTTAGCTAATTATTTAGGCTTCCTTATTTGAATAGCAAACAATAATACTAGGGCCTACCTTTTTTTTTTTTTTTTTTTTTGAGACAGTCTTGCTCTATCACCCAGGCTGGAGTGCAGTGGCGCGATCTTGGCTTGCTGTAAGCTCCGCCTCCCAGGTTCATGCTATTCTTCTGCCTCAGCCTCCAGAGTAGCTGGGACTACAGGTGCCCACCACTACGCCTGGCTAATTTTTTGTTGTTGCTGTATTTTTAGTAGAAATGGGATTTCACCATGTTAGCCAGGATGGTCTCAATCTCCTGACCTCATGATCTGCCTGCCTGGGCCTCCCAAAATGCTGGGATTACAGGCATGAGCCACCTTGCCCGGCCTAGGGCCCACCTTTTATGCTGTTGCTATGTGTAGATAAATCTTTCAAATTGTTCATCATACTGTTTTTCTGGTAGGTAGCAAGAATTGGAGAAGAGTTAGACGCCATCAGCACTGTGACTATGCATAGATGAATAGTAAACAGTATCCCTTAATCTCTGCTCACACACATAGCCTAAGAACACGTATGGTACAATGACCACTTGGGCTTCTTCACTAACTCTCCTTGTCGCCTAAATAATGTGAATAGTTCATCAGACCTACCTACCACAAGCTCTGAGACTGACCCTGTGAGTAGATTTTTGAAGAGTTCTAATATCTAGGCTAAGTCATCACCTATAGAACTAAGTCCTGACCTATAAATTATAATATTTTTTTTTAAAAATCAAGCATTTTTAGTAAAGTCATAAGTGCTTTAGGAGGGCATGGGAAATACATTTGTCAAAACCATTTGGTTGCAGGAAACAAAAATCATTTTGCGTGTTTTTAAAGCAAAAAAAAGAATTTTTATAAGTGTAACTGGATAATTAAACAAGCAGGACCTTGGTCTCTCCCTTGATGAGGACCTGCGCCAGGGAAGCTGCCAGGTCTCTAGGGTTTGCAGGTCCACCTGGACTTGTCTTTCTCTCTTGCTCAGCAGTTTGTTCACTTCCTCCTGTCATTTTTAAACCTCTTTCTAAGTTAGTACAAAGGCAAAGGGGAGCTTTGGGGAGAGGGCTAAGGAGAACGGGACAAAGAGGACAGAGAGGACAAAGCAAAGAGGATTACACAAGGAGAGAATTTCAGAATTTCAGGGAAGAGGTTGTGTGCGTCATGATTCTTACTATACTCAATAATGCCAGTAAGAACAGGGGCTTCAACAGTGCATGTCCCAGGCCTTTGGAATGGAGTGATGAGGGCTACAGAAAGAGCATACAATTAATACCAAAACAGCCTCAGCCTCCAAATGAGGTAAAGCCTGTTTCTAGGCATTTAATCTCTATTAATGGTTCCATAGAGTCCTTATTGATTTTTCTATTTAGACAAAAGAGGAAAAAAACCCATAAACTCACTTAGGCTCACTCTCCTCATCTTAACTCTTAAGTGCTGGCTTTTACTTTTCCCATGCATCTGCCCTGAACTGGAATTTGGGCTCTGGGATCTGGGAATGCCTCTGTCCGAGAGGTGAGGCTTTGGGAAATAAAAGAAACTCAAAAAAAAAAAAAAAAAAAAAAAAAAAAAAAAGAGAGGAAAAAAACAGAAAAAGAAAAAGCATCAGAGAGCAGGCTGATGGGAATGCTAGACAGAGGGGCAAGGCCAGTAGTGCTAACTCCTACACAAATAGCTGTATGTGCCTGTTTGTCAGGGGTGACATCCTGCTCAGAGAAAAATGAGACCTGCTGGGTCTGGAGAGTCGTGTGATCCTGACCTGAAATGGGTCATTCTGTCAAATGTGCTCCCTCCCTCTGAGGAAGGAGTGTTTGGCTGTAATAAATCTCTAGCCTAGCTGGGGAGGGGCATCCATCCACTGGGCAACCCATCCTTTGTCTTGAAACAACCACAGAAAGTAACAGAAAGCTCTTGTTTTTCCATCTCTAAAAAAGAAGAGGGAACTGATACACCTTGAGGATAGCAGAGAAACAAAAATAAAGACAGGGCTTATGTTCAACATAGTCCACAACTGGTTGCATATGAGCCCAGGCCACACAGAGACTCTGGCCTTAGACCAGGAGGAGACCCGCAGCTGGTCCCAACTTAGTACTTGTAGACAGATCATGGGAAGGAACAAGGATTCTGGGAAGAGTCAGGGGAATCAGTTGAGGGGCTGGAGGCAGTTCAGAAATATTTCCACATTGTAACAACAGGTGACCCACCAGTGAGCACTCTCTGGATACTACCCTCTGTATCAAGCCCAAGTCTAAATAGCTATTTCCTTTAAAAAATCAATCAATGAAACAAAACAACCACAAAGCCCAGAGGCTAGAAGTGTGGGGCCGTTTAAAAGAATTTGATTAATGGGTACAAATATACAGCCTGATAGGAGAAATAAGACCTAGTATTAGCTAGATAAGTAAGGTGACTATATTTACAATGATCTATCGTATTTCGAAATAGTAGAGAAGGATTTGTATGGTTTTAGCATTAAAAAGAAAGATATTTCAGACAATAGATATCCCAAGCACACTGATATGATCTTTACAAATTATATGCATTTTTTAAATTAGCACATGTGCCCTGAAACTATGTACATCTATTATGCATCAGTAAAAAATAAGAGTGTTCTAATGAATGTTTCTCGGCACCCGCTTCAGGAGAGCTATGGCATTTGACATATAGATTGATTCGTTTGTGCTTCCATTCCAAGAATAGCAAGCTTTCATTTGGCATACTTTGGGAATAGAAAGAGGTAATATGGATTTAAACCCAAAAAATGTCTACTCACTGTTTTCTCTTTATTCCCCCATGAGATGAAACAGATCAATGAGACAGCTCTGCTCTCAGCGATCTCACACTACAGTGTGTGGAAAAGACCACAGGTGTCAAAACTCACAGGGCAGCGAGCTCAGAGCTAAGAATCAGGAGTATGGGGAAGCACCTAACCACATCTGTGAGATTAGTCAGAAAGAACACTCCAGAACCATGGTGTAGCATTGTGCTAAGCCTAAAAGTAGGTTAAAGATACCTAGTGAGTGGGAGAACCCTCTAGGCCTATGGAAGAGAGACCTGAGTAAGCATTCAGGGAAAGTATTGTGTGGGAACATGTTACAGATTCAAGAACCATCTACTTTTAATAATGACAGTTATGAACATAACCATCTGTAATAAGTTCCTAGGGCTGCTATAAAAAGTACCAGGTGACATAGAACAATGTAAGTATCTTATTTCACAGGTCTGGAGGCTAGCTGTCTGAAATCATGGTCTTGGCAATGCCAGCCTTCCTCTGAAGGTGCTAGTGAGGAATATGTTCCAGGCCCTTCTCTTGCTTGCAGGGGTTGCAAGAGCTCCTTAGCTTGTAACTGCATCACTTCCATCCTAACTCCATCACCACATGGTCCTCTTCTCCTTGTCTCTGTATATGGTCTTCCCTCTGTAATGTTTGTCTCTGTGTTCCAATTCTCCTATTTTATGAGAACAACAGGCAGTGGAATAAGTTAGGCCTTAATGACCTTATTTTAACTTGACACTTCTGTAAAGACCTTATCTTCAAATAAGGTCACATTCTGAGGTACTGGAGATTAGGACCAAAATATATTTTTTTCAGGGACACAAGTCAAGCCATAAAACCTTCCCTGACACAGGAATTGAACTATCTAGCTAACAAGGCCCCTTCAAATTGATAGAATTCTATGACATCTTTGCAATATCCCTGTGGGATATAGATGTGTTTCCCTATTTTAGAGGTAGTTTGGTTGAGGTGTCATAATTAGTAAAGGCAAAAATTAAAACTAAAATGATAGTCTTGTTTTTGTTTTTTGTTTTTTGAGGGCTTACTCCACAGGCCATGTGCTTTACATGTAAAATTTCATTTATCTCCATTTTAAACATGAAGAAACTAAGGCGTTAAAGCACTTGAGTGGTATTCTAAAATCACAGGTAGTGATGAAGCTAGGATTTAAACCATAGCATATTAATTGCAAAGCACACAACCAAAACAATGGGTCTCATTTAACTCTTTTTGCACACAGTGAATAATCACACGATGATTATAAACAGCGTTTATCAACATTTAATATTACTTGGCATTTCACATACTTTTTAAACATTCTGACAACAATGCCCAGTATTATTAGTCCCTGGTATCCAAAAGTGTAGATGGAGATTTTGAAACATAAAGTAATTTGCACATGGCTGCAAAGGTAGGAAGTAAGAAAATTGCTGCATTTAACTTTGAAATCCAGAAAAGGACTAAGTTGGAGAGATCTGGTGAGGTAAGAGGTCTCAACATGAAGCAATAAATATGGAATGCAGTCCTATATTCAAGATGACAGACAGAATTCATAATCCTCTTTCCCGCATTTCAATGCAACATTCTGTCATTGTTTTGCTCTTTAGTTAAAGACATTTAGTTAAAGACATACTCTCAAAAACAAGAAGAAAATGTGTTCAGGTTAACAGTAGAGGAAACTCCTAGGATTGAGTGTTGATGGACAGTGAAGCCCTGTAGCTCTCAGAAAAGAGAGCCTGGATACTCACTGTTGGGAAGGACCCTGGGAGTCTGTGAAGAAAAAGAAGCCAAACAGGATATTCTCATCAGTGAACTTGACCTGAAATCATTTCACCCAACAGCTTGAATGCCACTTTTTTGGGTCTTATTGACTAATTAAAAGCAACCCTATAAACAGTAACTTCGTTTGAATTTTTCCTGGATAGCATATTGACAATAGCAACCCCCAAGGTACACCAAAGACACAAACCCTCTGATGTAAAAGGTAGAATTGTGCAATGCAGCGGGTCAAGCTGTGGAACTGCAATACCATAGAGAGAACGCATGGCAAAAGAGAACCCCCATTCCAGCTCCAAAAAGTACAGACACACACACACACACACACACACACACGCAACTGGAATGTGTCCGTGTGTATGTGTGTATTTAAAGTGTACTTTAAAATAACTACACTTAGGCCGAGCGTGGTGGCTCTCGCCTGTAATCCCAGCACTTTGGGAGGCCGAGGCGGGCGAATCACAAGGTCAGGAGTTTGAAACCAGCCTGACCAACATGGTGAAACCCCGTCTCTACTAAAAATATACAAAGGAGCCAGGCGTGGTGGTGCGTGCCTATAATCCCAGCTACTCAGGAGGCTGGCTGAGGCAGGAGAATCACTTGAACCTGGGAGGTGGAGGTTGCAGTGAGCTGAGATTGGGCCACTGCACTCCAGCCTGGGTGACAGAGTGAGATTCTGTCTCAATAAAAGAAAAAAAAAAGGGGGGATACTTAGAATTCTGAAATAGGAGAAGGAAATAGCAATTTTGCAATGAAAACAGTGATAAATAAATTTTAAAAAGACTGTCAAATAAATAAGAACCAAATATAATAGTTGAAATTGAAAAGTAAAGCCACTAAAATAAATAATTCTAATACTGTCCATAGGAAGCATAATTAACATTAAATTTTATTAAAGAGAGAATTAGTGAATTGAATTTTAAAATTGAAAAAAATCCCCAAAACAATACACACACACACACACACAGAGTACATTTTGTATGTATAGCATATTGTATAGACTATATAATACCTTTTATGTATACAAGATAGTTTACAACATATACACAAAACATTATATATAGCATCATATATTAATAGTAGTATATATAGTATTAGTATATATTAGTATATCAGTATATTAATACGTCTTAGTATATCAGTATTTCATATAGTATATATGTAGTATACATACTACAGAGAGATATTTGTATAGATACATCATGACTATATAGAGACACATAAATAGATATGATTCGAAATATGAAAGAGAAGTAAAAACACGTGGAGAGCAGTTTGAGCTTTCATATACGTCTAACACACATGACATGCTGGAGGGAGAGAATAGCCAAAATGTGGGAAAAATTTTAAACAGAGTGGTTGGGAATTTGTTGAGAACTGAAGCATTCAGGCCGGGTGTGGTGGCTCACGCCTGTAATCCCAGCACTTTGGGAGGCTGAGGCTGGCGGATCACCTGAGGTCAGGAGTTCAAGACCAGCCTGGCCAACATGGCGAAACCCCATCTCCACTAAAAATGCAAAAATTAGACAGGCATTGTGGTGCCCATCTGTAGTCCCAGCTACTCAGGGGGCTGAGACAGGAGAATCACTTGCAGTTGGGAGGCAGAGGTTGCAGTGAGATGAGGTCTTGCCACTGTACTCTAGCCTGTGCAAGACAGCGAGACGGTCTCAAAAAAAAAAAAAAAAAAAAAAAAAAAGGCCAGGCACAGTGGTGGCTCACACCTGTAATCCCAGCACTTTAGGAGGCCGAGGCAGGTGGATCACAAGGTCAGGGGTGTGAGACCAGCCTGACCAACATGGTGAAACCCTGTCTCTACTCAAAATAGAAAAATTAGCTGGGCGTTGTGGCGGACGCCTGTAGTCCCAGCTGCTCAGCAGTCTGAGGCAGGAGAATGACTTGAGCCCGTGAGGCAGAGGTTGCAGTGAGCTGAGATTGCACCACTTTATTTCAGCCTGGGTGACAGAGCAAGACTCCATCACACACACACACACACACACACACACACACACACACACAAAGAATCCTGTTTAAAAGCCAAGTAAACTGGCACATAGAAATTGATTAATAAATGTTACTCTCCCTTTCCTTACTTCTGCAATTTAAACAACCATGAAACAAAGATATTAGGAGTAAAAAACAAGTGAGGTACCAATACAGGAGAACTGCAGATTTGGAGAGCTAGCCGAGAGTTTAAAGACCTGAACAAACTCCACATTTTGTATTGGAGATCCAGGTAAGGAAATTGAGCTCACCTGGCACTATCCTGTCCTAGTGGGTACTGTGGGTCTGAATGAGGTGTGGAGTGCAGAAAAAAATCATTCGTGCTTTGTTAACTCTCTTAAGTTTTAACTAGTTTGGTTAATTCTGTTCAAATAAAGTTGGGAGATGGAACTCTGCTTAAAGAAATAAATCAATAAAATAAAATGTTCATTTGAAGGTGTATGTTATAGTGGAAAGAGAATTGAACTAAACCTGGGTCCTAGTTATCTGAGTTGATTTTAAGTAACTCACTTCATCTTCCTGCATTCTAATTCCTTCATCTGCAAATGAAAGTATTCTTCACTTTCATCTCTGAGGTCTCAACTTGTAGTCACTAATATTATAATTTCATGACTTTCATGTCATAAAATAGCAGCTACACTCGAGAAGTAGGGGTCTATTTGATTTACTATGGATCTGGCCATTTATATAGCATTTTATATTTTATAAATCCCTCCTACATAAACCTCATTATTAGATCTTTGTCATGCTTGTGAGTATCATCCTTTCCGTTGTGAAGGGACATAAAATGATTTTAATGAGACCCACCATATGCTGAGCTCCGTGCTATTCAATCAATGAGGGTTTGCATCATACCTACTTAGGTTCCCATCTTAGCCCTGCCAGTTAACAGCTCTACCATTACTTTCCCTTTGAGAGATGCAATAAACTGGGGATAATCATATATACGTCAAGAGCTGGTGAGCAGATACATAAGATGAATGAGTCCTTGTAGCACAGAACCTGGCTCACTTATTCACTCTATCAATAAATATTTGTTACCTTAGTTTGTAAGCAATTGAACAAGGTGATTGTAGGCTATGAAATAATAGACTTCTGTAAGCTTTCAGGGTTTTTTTGTTTATTTCTTTGTAAATACAAATCATCTAAGAAGAAAGAGATAAAGTGGTCTGTGGAACAAGAGTGTGGAAGGGTGTTTTGGAGTGGGCACAGAGTGTGTGGGTCTTTGTGTTTTGCATTGATGCCAACCAGAAACCTTGTGCCACAGATGAGGAACTGGAACACCTGTAGGACAGGTGCACATCCCACTGGATGTCGACCCCCTTTGTCCTTGGCAACCCCTGTTGTTACGTAGGGGCCTGTGAACAGTGTAGCCATGGTGTCAGGAATAGATACTGTGCATGGGCCTAGAAATATGGGTTTCCTCTTACTATGGCTGATCTAGAGACACCTGCTGCTAAATTCTTGATCTGTCAGCATGAGACACAAGTGCTGATCTCAATATATGGTACAGTTATGAGGGGATGCCAATGAGCTACTTGTTAGCAAGCTGATTATATTGGTCTTATAGGTAATTGTGAAGAGTTTTACACTGATGAAGATAGAAAGCCTTTGGAGAATTTGAGCAGAGAAGCGTAATAATCTGACTTGTTTTGCGAGGATGAATCTTGCGGATTTGTTGAGTGTAGTTTATAGAGAATAAGTTTGAATAAAGGAAAATATCAAAGAAGCTATTGAAATGATTTTGATAAAAATTTGGACCAGGATATTAGTAGTGGAAATGATAAGAAGTGTTCATATTCTAGATGTATTTTGAAGATAGGGTAGAGAGGATTTGTTGATGGATTACATTAGGGGGTTGAGAGTAAGAGATAAATTCAGAATTGTCTGGGTTTTTTTTTTTTTTTTTGGTTTAATGTCATTGAATAATGGAATTTCCATCAAATGAGGTAGAAATCTAAAGAAGAGGTGTCTTTGGGGGATAATAAAAGTGTTCAGTTTTGAGCATATTAAATATATGATGTCTATTAGACATGATTGGATGTGTTGAGTGGCCAGTTGGAAATAGAGTCTGAAACCCAGAGCAAGATCTGAGG
Source organism: Papio anubis (assembly GCF_008728515.1). Lineage (NCBI taxonomy): Eukaryota > Metazoa > Chordata > Mammalia > Primates > Cercopithecidae > Papio > Papio anubis. Next base: position 133,096,076 of record NC_044983.1, on the reverse strand, counting down.
ATATAATTTTAAATGACATAAGCACATATAGAGTATTCAAATCCATGATATTTGATGATATTACTAAAAGTAAAAATATACTTTTTAAATACAATGGAACAAGATGAAGTGCTGAGACTTTGGTCTCCAATACTCTCAAATTATGAAATAAAAGGAAGCTAAGAATGCAAAAGTAGAAAGAACAGCCAAAGAGATTGAAGGTAAGTCATGTGAGAATGATATTGGGGGAAGCTAAATAAAGTGCTTTAGGGTAACAGTCAACCCTTTCAGAAGCTGCAGATAGGTCAAATAACGTGAGGACTGAAGCATTCACCACTGAGTTTAGCAAAGTGAAAATTACTGATGATGTTGCCAAGAACAGTTTGGTAGAGAGGGAAGAAGAGCCTGATCAGAGTAGATTTAAGAAAGAATGAAAAGAGATAGTCTGAAATAAAGAGAAGAAGATAGGGTGCTAGTTCAAGATTAACATAGAGTTGAAAGTTTTTACTTTAAGATAGGTGAAATTATTGTATGCTTTTAGGTGATGGAAATATTACATTAGATGGGAACATATTGAGGAGAACTACAACTGCTGAGCACTTTCTTTGAGTAACAGGGTGACAGATGAGCACTTTTCTGTTCTTTAATGTATAAAATAGTAGAGCAGTGCCTCTATGGCATATCGTATATTCCAAAGTTGGCCACAATTATATCTCCTATTCCACAAGCTTTTCTGCAATATGACTGTGTAATAACCTACCAAGAGATGAAGCCCATCATTGTGGATTTAGCATTTGCTTTGACCAACAGCATGCAGCAGAAGTTACACTGTGTACATTGTAGGCATAGCCCTTAATTAGACTGGCAGTGACCATTGACTGCCTCTTAGAAAACTTGTTCTTGGAAAGTTCCAGCTCAGAACCAAGACCCCATGTTTTGAGAAACTCAAAGTCTAGATACACCGTACAATAGCCCCAGCTTATCTGCAAGCCAACAGCTATCATCAACTCCCAGCATGTCATAAATCAAGTTTAAATTCAGTCACCTGAGCCTCCAGCCACGATCTGAGTGAAACGGCATGACAGGCCTCAAGTGGACAAAATTCACCAGAGCCCAGACACCCTTCATTCTTATGAGAAAAGAAAAATAATGATTTTAAGTCACAGGTTTTGGAGTGTTTTGTTACACAATAAGTAATCAGAACAGAAACTGGTACCAGAAATGAAGTGAAATCCTGCTTAAAATACTTGGCACTGGATTTAGGACTGGGATGAAGGTTCCAAATAAACACCTGGGGGGATCTGGAAAACAGCGATAAAACTATTATAGGAACCTCAAGAAACACAATATATGCTAATAGAATGTTGAAAGAACATATTGCTAGTAGTAACATGAAATGTACTGTATACAAATAATAAATTCATGTGTTTAGTTAAAAAGTTTAGAAGGCACAATGGTGGAAACGCCAAATTATTTCTTTGAGCCACATATAAGGTACAGATAGAGAAAGTGAAGCTGAAAAAGTAACTGTTCAATTTTCAAGCAGGACTTAGAGGAGTATAAAAAATCCAGGACATACGGAGTTCAAAACTAAAATTGGTTCTCATAACTAGTCTCTCCATACAGCAAAACACCACAAAGAAAGAAATGGCCACAGGGTAGAGAACAAGAGTTGTAAAACTCTTGTTTAGACTTCAGATTTAAAAAGGATATTGCTCATAGTCCACTTCAACCATAAAACAACTTTCTGAGAAAGTTGAGGGTATTTTTCCATAGACCCCTCATTCGAATACCAAACCCGGGAAAAGACCATCTCAAAAAAGAGTTCTTTATGTGTCTTCTTTCTAATAGAATCAACTTCAATAAAATTTATTACAAACATATAATGTTTATGAAATATGCATTTATTATTTTTACTATTTCATCATAAACTCTCCTTGGGGGAGTAGTAAGCCCAAGTGTGGGGTCCCTATAAGTGTATGTGGGATACATGTGAACTGTAGATTATGTATTCTAAATATAACCCCAGAAATATCTCCCATCCCACATAATCCTCTGCTATATGACCTTACCAGTCCTCTGTCAAGAAGCGAAGTTCATTCTCCACTCCACTGAATCTGCACTAGCTCTATGACTGTTTTGGCCGATATGATTCAGTGGAAATCGTATCTTGCCAATTCTAGCCATGTCCGTTAATTGGCCCAGGACCTTCACCTTTCTTCCTCATGGAATGTTTACTCTTGGGACACCCTCTTTCTAAACGCAGACACCGTGCTGCAAGAAGCCCAAGCCACAAGGAAAGGCCATGAACAGGTTTTCTGTTTGATGGCTCTGTCTGAGATCTACAGTAAACCAACATCAAATGCCAGTCATGTGAATAAGCTATCTTGGATACCAGCCCATTTTAAGCCTTTGGAGAGCTCCTTATGCAACCCCTGATTGTTGCAATTACTTGAAAGAATCCAAGTGAAGACTGTCCACCTGAGCCCAACGAGCTTATGAAATCATGAAGAAAATAATCATTGTTAAAGCCAGCATGCTTGGAAACAATCCGTCACAAGGCAATAGATAAGCAAACATTCTTTTCCTTTGCATCACAGTGATGTTTACTGGATTAGTGGATGCAAAATGCCTTGCTCGATACTGTACTTGACGCAGAGAAAACAGTTAACAAATGTTCTTTCTCTTCTATTTAGTTCTAAGTTGAAATACAACAGTGTGGCATTGGAAGAACCCAAAATTTTTCAAATTTCTCTTTTAGTACCTACTTTCTGCTTGTGGTCAAGTGACAATTCTGCCATCTGAGAAATAAAAACATTGGAATAGAGTTCTCCGACTTCTTTTTAACATGTAATCACACATGATTCTGATTCAGCTGTGTGGTCAATATCACTTTTGATAGGTTACTTAATAAAGTTTTCAAATACCATGCTCTCTGAGGCACCTTTAGGATTATGGAAAATGTCATATTCAAGGACAAATAAACACTGAAACAAAAAAATTACTTTATAAAACAAAAGAAATTCATACTTGTGTGATATATTGACGATTGTGGTGTTTTTTGCTATAAATAGGATTTATTTATGGTAAGAAAAGTTTCGCTTAATCCTGTAGACAATTCAGCACAACTTAGAAATGGGACCTTCTGCCTCTATGTGGACTGTTCTATCTGCCCATCAATGTAACAACTTTATATTTTCAAGTACTTATCACCCCAAGATCAGAACACTCAATTCCTAAGTCTACTATCCATACAATTCTCAGCATTGCAAAATTCAAGTTCTGAAAAACAATAGAACAAAGGATATAGGAACCCTTTCATTTGGTGGTTCTTCCTCGATCAATCTCACACAAAGTGACTCTTATTACGTGTACATCTACATGCTAAAGGACCTGCATGAGCTTATTTGGATCAAGTTATTTGTGTGAGGGGCTTCTGTGCTGGACCCCCATTGCCTTCAGTTGGGATAGCACCATGTTCCAGAGACTGATGAAGAGAGCCAGAGTCAGTGAATGAGACCCAGATTTTATTGAGATGACTTACATACTTACCCTAAGAACCACCACCTAGCAATCCTCATTTAACCCAGTACAAAGGGCCTTGTTCTCCTGTATGGCCCGGGTTCCATGGGATGGGCCAGGGGCTCAGATGTTCCTTGTAGACACGGAATGAATCTCCAAGTTGGCCACTCCAGATTCCTTAGTTCAGAACTCTGAGCACACGTTCTTCTTAGACCATAGGGTGATTCTCAGGGCCACGCTCTTAAGCTATTAGTGTCAGGTGCATCTGCTATACAAAGCCTTTCCAACACTCCCCCAAGCTAAATTAGTGTCTCCTCACTGTACAAGAAATGATGTCTGAAGTCCCTATGTTACTTTAACCTGTGGATGAAAAGACAGAAGGTTCCTGTTTACTGTCAAAAGTGCAGATTGCACACAGATGTAGGACTCGGTGTTTGGACGACCTGAGCCACAGGGGGTCAGCAGCGCGCCATGCTCCTGAGCCCAGCAGCCCCACAGGGCTGATCCTAGAATCTTCATAGTCATGCTAAGGGCCAGTCACTGAATCTTCATCCCCATGGTTCTGAGGTCCTCCGGGCTTCTGGACAGCATCAGTCTGAAGGAATTACTTGTTTGATCCCGTCTGCAAATCCAGGATTCGTTGTTTCTACCTCCTTTCAGTCCATTCGCCAAGGGATTTATTCAGTTTTATATGTTCATCGGCTCATTCATTCATTCATCATGCACTTTCTTGTAGGTTCTGGCACTGTTCCGGGCGTTGGGTCTACAAAACACATTTGACTAGGTCTTTTCCCTTGAGTCCCTATGAGTCTAGTGGTAGAGGAAGAATGACTTAGGGAAAAAGACACATACAGAGGCCCAAGACCCAGCTGTGTCCAACCTTGACTCTCACCATTCACTTAGCAGCATGACCTTTAAATGCTTGAAACTCCTGAACAGCCCTGGCTCCTCACACTTCCTGCCATCCCACCTGCATTCACTCTGATCAAAGGCAATGACAATGGCTGCTATAAAGTTTCTCAAGGCTTCATACCGTAGGAGTGTTGGAGCCCTTACCACACTCTTCAACTCAGGGTCAGAGCTCAATGTCTGCCTTTGATCTGCAGCCATTTATTGTATGTTGGACACAGGCTGGGATAATACAGCAGAGACCAAGCCAGCCAGAGGCCCTTCCCAGAGAGTAATCACATTCTAGAGTGAGGGGAAGACAATAAGTGAGTGCAAATAAGTGTGTAAATTGTTGGACAGTGTTGTGTGCTATGGACAGAGAGTAAAGCCACGCCAGGCAGAAGACGAGAAATATCACTATTATTATTATCACTGTAATTAAAATTATAGAAGGTTATTCACATAATCGATTTTAATCAACAGAATGGGTATAGCAATACATGTGTACTTCCCTGTTACCCTAAAATCACAAAGTAGATGTAGAATTGTTCCCAAATAGGAGAGTATGCAGGTAGATGGGTGATGAAGACAGAGACTTTATGCTCAACCTTGAAACAAGGAGTAGGAATTTGCTATCTAGAAAATGAAGTTGGGTTGGAGGTGTGGGGTCTGAGGGGGAAGCATCTCAGGTGGGTGGCAGGGAACTGTGTGGAAGCTGCATGTGTCTGTGGAGCTGTGAGCAGAGGCTGCGATCTGGTGAGGAGTGACTGGAACCATGCTCTGGGAGAAGCAGCAGTTGTTCTCACATTTACTGGATTGACACGTCCTCAGGTCCCTTGCTGGGTGTACTATGCACATTAGCTCATTGAAGGTGCTTCCTAACGTTATCAAGTGGGTACTGTTGTATCCTCATTTTCAGGCAAGTTTGATCTTTCATCTAAACATACTAAACATAAGTTAGCATCAATACAAAATGCCTCCTTAATAGGAAAACATATTTTTGTGCTTCAGTGTGTTTTCAGGTGCACCCCGTCTGTCCAGGTAATGGCCCCCCAAGTGGCTGGACTGATATTCCCAGGTGTTTTGTTAAGGGCTTCTTGCTCTCCCACAATGTCCGCCTTAGATCAGGCCAGGGCACATTTTTAATAATACCCCCAGGCCTCTTTGGTGCCACTTCAGACTTGCCTGAAGTGTCCCCTGACGCACTTCCTCCTTGCACCTGTTCTTCAAAGCAGCCTCTGAAGCACGGACTGCAAAGAGAATTTTAAGCGGGGAGAACAGTTGGTCTGCCGTGCCGGGCATGGGGAGGACATGTTCATGGAAGAAACAAGAAGAAAGGTGAGTGGAGAAGGATACCCTGCAGCTAGATTGAAAACAGGAGATGGCAGAGAGAAATTGCATTGGTCTATTGATTTCTTGATTCATGTATTTTCTTACTCATTTGTGTGTTCATTATTATTCAGAGTTCTTTGCTGCAGCCCCCATGGACACTGAGGCAAGGGAATACAGTGTCTTTAAGAGTTCAAAGCTTACCAGAAAAACAGATGAGTAAATAGAAAATTATGAAGTCTGCTTGATAACATTTCTGCAAAATTTAACATTTAAGTAAAATTTAATTATGTAAACTTGGGAAATTTATTCAGCATCTTCATGTGTCAGTTTGCTTAACTGAGGAATTAGGAAAATAATAGTGGCCATCTGTATTAGTCCGTTATCATGCTGCTGAGAAAGACATACCCAAGACTGGGAAGAAAAAGAGGTTTAATTGGACTGACAGTTCCACATGACTGGGGACTCCTCAGAATCGTGGTAGGAGGCAAAAGGCACTTCTTACATGGCTGCGGGAAGAGAAAAATGAGGAAGAAGCAAAAGCTGAAACCCCTGATAAACCCATCAGATCTCGTGAGGCTTATTCACTATCATGAGAATAGCACGGGAAAGACCAACCCCCATGATTCAGTTACTTCACCCTGGGCCCCTCCCACAACACGGGGGAATTCTGGGAAATACAACTCAAGTTGAGTTTTGGGTGGGGACACAGCCAAACCATATCACTATCTCAAAGGTTTGTTATGAATATTAAACAAGATAATTTTAATGAAGCATTGGGCTGACTTTGATACAGCAAATGCTCAAGAAATATTAGCTACAATAATTGTGTTAACATTGTTTTATTGTTTTTTGACATGCACACATACATAGCAGAATTATAGAAAAAATAAAACATAGCAATTTTATAGTGACTATTTCCTCTGAGGTTAAAGGAACAGAAATAGGTGTGAGGAAGGGTACAAAGGAAAGGACATCTGTAATATTTATTTTTTTAATGAAAATCTCTGAAGCAAATGAGACAGCATCTTAATATTCATTCATCTGACATGAGGAGTGCAAGGGTATTAATTGTAATATTACATATTTACTCTCTTATGCGTTTAACTGTTTTCCAAAATTGGTCTTTAGAAAAGAACTCACAAAACGATGAAAATAGAATGATGTAAGTGAAGTGATGCATAACAATATCAGCCTGGATTAAAAGAGGGTTTGAAGTTGTGGAGCTGGGATCAGACAAAGAAATGGCATAGAAGTCCCCCTAGATATGTTCAGAAATAGAAAATATTGGATCTGGAAGAGGAATGGAAAATTCATCACAGTTTTAACATCTAGTCCATACCAAGTACTACACTATATATTTTTTTGTCTGAACTTACTTTAATGAGAAATATAGTAAACATGCAGTAATGTGCATAGCATAAATGTATGCATCACCAATTCTGGTTGTGTAAACTTCATAGCTAACCAGTGGTTATCAACTAGCAGGGGAATTTGCACCCTAAGAGACATTTGGCAGTCTAGATACAATTTTGGTTTTCACAACTGCAGGATAGAGTGTTTCTGGTACCCAGCTACAGGAGGCCATGAATGTTGTTCACCATCCTAGCTGTAGAAGACAGATCTTACAACAAAAAATGATTCAGCCCAAATAGTCAATAGTGCTGAAGGTGAGAAACCCTGATGTAAGCACCACCCATCAAGAAATAGGATCTTCTGAACTTTGTAACAGCCCACATTCCTCTTTCCAATCAAAACCTTTTCTTACTACCCTCCTTGACTCTGTCCTAACCTAACTTTTATGATAATCACATTCTTTTTTTTTTTTTGAGACGGAGTCTCACTCTGTCACCAGACTGGAGTGCAGTGGCACGATCTTGGCTCACTGCAATCTCTGCCTCCCAGGTTCAAGCGATTCCTCTGCCTCAGACTCCCAAGTAGCTGAGATTACAGTGCAGGCACGCAGCACCAGACCCAGCTCATTTTTGTATTTTTAGCAGAGACAGGGTTTCACCGTGTTGGTCAGAATGATCTCGATCTCTTGACCTCATAATCTTCCCACCTCGGCCTCCCAAAGTGTTGAGTTTACAGGCATGAGCCCCTGCACCCGGCCTATTAATCACATTCTTACTTTAATATTTTTCAGCTTGAGTATGTATTCCTAGATGCCTGAATTTAACCCAGACTCTTCCATTAACATCCTGTATCGTCTTGGAAAAATCCCTTCAGCTCTCTGTGCCTCATTGGCTTCATCTGTATAGTTGGGTGCTAGCAGTGCTCACTTCACAGCATGCCAGATCTCATGACTTGGTATGTGTAAAAAGCAGCCGAAACAGAGCCAGGCACATAGGAGGTGCCCCCCGTGCATTTAACGTGAAGGTCATATCAGGGCTATTTTGTCAACAACAGAGGACTTTGAATTCTCTCTGGGCAGCTGGTCAAGGTGTACACTTTCAGAACTGAAAGAATTAAATTTCTGCATTTTCTGCAATCTGAGTTGGCAACTTCATGTGGCATTAGGAGATGCTGTCTCTATAGCTGTCACTGCACGGTGCTGGCTACAGCTTTTATTCTCAGACCTGGCACCTCTTTCCTGCTTGTCCTCCAATGGGTAGCTCGGCCTCTCTGATCAGCGTTGTTTCTCTCTCCTATGGGATGACAAATGGGGGTGTTTTGATTCATAAGGATTTGGGGCAGGAAGAGAGCAGATAACAAGTTGGGTTCAACTGAAAAAGGCCCCTCATTGTGCAAACAGTGTCGACCCCTTGACACTTTCTCTGTTGCATTATCCAATTTCCTCTTGGCCTGCGGCAGCATGAATTTTTCTTATTTAACTCTCTCTCAGAGGTTACAAAGACACCAGGAGCCTAGTAGGTCCTTGACACTAGAATTCCTTTTCCCTTTTCTGATGTTTCTACTCCTGCCTTTTTCTGCCACTGGCAAGACTGCAAGGGATTTCTCTCAACCCTTCTAGGCCATCAACTTCACACAAATGAAACACCTTTGTTAAAAGAGAATGTGCTACATTATATGACATGACACCCCATAGCGAAGCTCAATGTGAATGCATTATGTGTCCAGTCTTTTCTCACCCTGGGGTGCTCAGTTCTCCTCTGCCCACACCTCCCACACCTCCCATCCAACTAATGCCCATTCACTGTTCAGATACAGATTCTACTGTAACCTCTTGAGGAGTAAAACACACAGATTGTAAGGTGTATCACCACAGCACTCATTGTCCCAACTTCAGAAAGGGTTGTCTACCCACAGCACACCAATGAGTCCTCTTGGCATAGGGGAGCTGCTTCTCCCAACATGATATTCCTTTTCCAGAGGCAACCCATGGCCAAGGAAAGGTTGTTGTGTGTGTACAAAAGCCCTTTGTCTTAAATTTCAAACAACTCCAAAGGACCACTCCCACTGCAGAATGCCAGTGGCATCAACCTTGGTTTTTGTAGCCACCACATCACAAGGCCATTCTTGCTTTCCTCCTTCCAAGTCCATATAGAGAACATTTCCAAGTACATTTTCTTCATGAAAACACAGCTACTCAGGGAATTTGCAGAAGTAGTCCAAGAAAGCAGACTGAAAAATGAAACGCTGGAGTTGAATCATCTTATGGGGCTAGCAATGCAGATCCCATCACGGGTGATAGGGGAAGCATGGGAGCCCGAGGGATTCAGTACACTTGTGACAGCATCCATCCGTAGTGAGCTGAGGCAGGCAAATACAGTACTGAATGGGAATGTACTAGCAGGTGCAATACCTCAGGCTTCAGAGAGATTTAGGAGATGTGGTGATTATAAGAATGATGGAATTGAATAATTAAATGTCTATAGCTCAAGGCAAAAGACAATAAAAGGCTGAGAGTGATTAACCACTAATTGAAAGTTAAATTTGAAAGTCAGAAGTCCTCCTTGGAAATATATACAGATAATTTCATATAGAGCTTGAATATCCCTTATCCAAAATGAGACCAGGAGTGTTTCAGGTTTTGAATTTTTTAATTCAGATTTTGGAATATTTGCATATACATGATGAGATCTCTTGGGGATAGGAACAAAGTCTAAACTCAAAATTTATTTATATTTCATAGCTACCTTATACACATAGCCTGAAGGTAATTTATACAGGATTTTAAATAATTATGTGCATAAAACAAAGTTTGTATGTACTGAACCATCAAAAAGCAAAAATGTCACTATCTCAGCCACCCATGTGGTATCATGTCAGTGCTCTAAAATTTGGGGGTTTTAGAGCATTTTAGATGTAGTATTTTCTCACTGGGTCTAATAAACTGTACTCCAAGGCAAAAGGAAAAAAGGTGAGGATGCCTAGGACATTATTTTAAGGGTAATTGTCCTTCAAAGGCAGTTTAAATCTTAATTTCAGCCAGTCCACTAGGTCAAAGTGAGGGTCCTAATTGGAAGAATGACTCTGAAATTGAGGGTGCTGACACTTAGATAAACACGTTAAAACAATGAACACATAGATTTCAATGAACACTCTTGTAGACATGGCCTACCCCTTCCTTTCTGTGCAACAGCTAGTTCTCCAATCTTGATTGACAGCAATGCAAAAGCCTTGTCTTGATGACAGTATGGGCCTCCCTCAGGATGTAGCTGAACCTCTCTTCCTGGAGGTTCAAAAGCAATGGTGGAGTCATAGCATAGCTCATCTGAGAAATTGCTGGGCCTCCTGAGGGTGAAGGAGACTAAACCCCAGAGGAGTCACAAGACAGACCCAACATGTGCTGACAGGAACTGGGAGAGTACATATGAGACTTCACCCTGAGGCTGCTGGACTGAGGTGGGGAAGAAGTTAGGTTTGATAGGGGAGGATCTGTCTATATAAAGACATCCTCTGTGATACAGAATTATCAGACTGCAAGGGCCCTGGGAAAGAAGATGAACAGATGTCAAAACTGCCACAGGAGAGATCATTGTTGAAACTCCAGCCTGGTACCATCCTCTGAGGACACAAGCTAGCCTCTTGGTCACCAGTTGATGATGTTGACACTCTTCCACTTTGCAAAGGTGTGCTGGTTGCAGTCTCTGGGAAGCAAATGCTCAGACAGATTTGAGAGTGCCACAGGTTGTTTTTTGTTGTTGTTTGGTGTGTGTGTGTATGTGTGTGTGTGTGTGTGTGTGTGTGTGTGTGTGTAATAACTGAAGGAAAAGGAGAAGGAGCAGGGTTGGGCAGAGAGAGTCATCAGACTTGGATGCAGGACCAGGTGCTGAGAGTGCTGGTTGTTGACACTTACAGCTGAATCTTTCCCTGGGGATTGCCCTCAGTCGAATGTACTGTCTTAGTCAGCTATGTAGTCCCTAGAGACCTCTTACATAATAATAAATGATTGATCAGTCCATGCAACAGAATAAACCCCAGGACCTCCTTTTCTTCTTGGGACAACTTTGAAGTTTGATCCCCTCTCCAGAGCTTCTTGGTGGGATGTGCTGAGGTCTGTTTGTGACTGGGTTTCAGTTCAACCTTTCCCTTTGCTGGATCCCATTTTCTTCATTGTTTTGCTTTGATCCTGAAAACACTTCCAAGTTTACAACCTGCACACTACTCTCCATCTCAGAGAATCTGACTGTATTAGTCTGTTTTCACACGGCTGATAAAGACATATCTTAGACTGGGAAGAAAAAGAGGTTTAATGGACTTACAGCTCCATATGGCTCAGGAGGCCTCACAATCATGGCAGAAGGCAAGGAGGAGCAAGTCACATCTTACATGGATAGTGGCAGGCAAAAAAATGAGAGCTTGTGCAGGGCAACTCCCGTTTCTAAAACCATCAGATTTTGTAAGACCCATTCACTATCATGAGAACAGCACGGGAAAGACTTGGCCCCATAATTCAGTGATCTTCCACCAGGTCCCTCCCACAACAAGTGGGAATTATGGGAGCTACAAGATGAGATTTGGCTGTGGACACAGAGCCAAGCTGTATTATTCCACCCCTGGGCCCTCCCAAATCTCATGCTTTCCCATTGCAAAACCAATCATGTCTTCCCAACAGTCCCCCAAAGTCTCAAATTATTTCACCATTAACTCAGAAGTCCACAGTCTAAAGTCTCATTTGAGACAGGGCAAGTCCCTTCCATTTATGAGCCCATAAAACAAAAGCAAGTTAGTTACTTCTTATATAGAACAGGAGTACAGGCATTGTGTAAAAAAAGCCATTCCAAATGGGAGAAACTGGTCAAAACAAAGGGACTTCTGGCCCCATGGAAGTCCAAAATCCAGTGGGGCAGTCAAATCTTAAAGTTCCAAAATGATCTCCTTTGACTCCATGTCTCACATCCAGGTCATGCTGATATAAGAGGTAGGTTACCACAGTCTTGGGCAGCTTCAACCCTGCGGCTTTTCAGGGTACAGTCTTCCTCCCGGCTGCCTTTACAGTCTGGCATTGAGTGTCTGTGAATTTTCCAGGTGCATAATGCAAGCTGTCACTGGATCTATCATTCTGGGATCTGGAGGATGGTAGCCCTCTTCTCACAGCTCCACTAGGCAGTGCCCCAGTAGGGACTGTGGGAGTGGGGCTCCTACCCCACATTTCCCTTCTGCATTTGCCTAGCAGAGGTTCCCCATGAGGACCCCAACCCTACAGCAAACTTCTGCCTGGGCATCCAGGCGTTTCCATACATCTTCTGAAATCTAGGTGGAGGTTCCCAAACCTCAATTTTTCTGTCCACTCACAGACTCAACACCAAGTGGAAACTGCCAAGGCTAGAGGCTTGTACTCTCTGAAGCCATGGCCCAAGCTCTATGTTGGCCCATTTTAGCCACAGCTGGAGTAGCTGGGACACAGGGCACCAAGTCCCTAGGCTGCATACCACATGGACACCCTGGGCCCAGCCCAGGAAACCAGTTTTTCCTCCTAGACCTCTGGGCCTGTGATGGGAGGGGCTGCTGCAAAAGTCTCTGACATGCCCTGGAGTCATTTTCCTCATTGTCTTGGTGATTAACATTCAGCTCCTCATTACTTATGCAAATTTCTGCAGCCAGCTTGTGTTTCTCCTCAGAAAATGGGATTTTCTTTTCTATGGCATTGTCAGGCCACACATTTTCTAAACTTTTATGCTGTGCTTCCCTTATAAAACTGAATGACTTTAACAGCATCCAAGTCAAATTGTGAAGGCTTTGCTGCTTAGAAACTTCTTCCACCAGATATGCTAAATCATCTCTCTCTAGTTCAAAGTTCCACAAATCTCTAGGGCAGGGGTAAAATGCCTCCAGTCTCTGCTAAAACATAACAAGAGTCACTTTGCCCCAGTTCCCAAAAATTTCCTCATTTCAATCTGAGACCACGTCAGTCTGGACTTTATTGTTTATATCTCTATCAGCACTTTGAGCAAAGCCATTCAACAAGTCTCTAGGAAGTTCCAAACTTTCCCACATTTTCCTGTTTTCTGAGCTCTCCAAACTGCTCCAACCCCTGCATGTTACCCAGTTCCAAAGTCTCTTTCATATTTTCAGTTATCTACAGCAGTGTCTCACTCCTAGTATCAATTTACTATATTAGTCTGTTTTCATGTTGCTAATAAAGACATAATCTAGACTTGGAAGAAAAAAGAGGTTTAATGGACTTACAGTTCCACATGACTGTGGAGGCCTCACAATCACGGCAGAAGGCAAGGAGGAGTGACTCACATCTTACATGGATGGCGGCAGGCACAAAAAGAGTCTGTGCAGGGCAACTCCCATTTTTAAAACCATCACATCTTGTGAGACCCATTCACTATCAAGAGAACAACATGGGAAAGACCCGCCCAATAATTCAATCATTGTCCACTGTGTCCCTCCCACAATATGTGGGAATTATGGGAGCTACAAGATGAGATTTGGGTGTGGACACAGAGCCAAACCCTATCACTGATCTAGAAATTTGGTTATGCTTACAGAATCTAGACCCAGTCTGTGTGAGTTCACATTTGGCTCTGCCATCTGCTATCTACCTGACTTTGAACAAGCTATGTAACTCTGGATGTCTCATTTTCCTCATCTACTAAATGGAGGTGATAACACTGACTTCACCTGATTATTAGGAAAATTAAGTGAGATATAAGTTAGAAGATAGAACAGTGTTTGCCACACACTAAGCAAGATGCAACTGTCCTCTGTTCTTGTTTTTCTTATTATTATCATGGCTGTAGAGTATATTTGTTAAGGAGGAAACTTTGCAGTCAGACTGGTTCTGACTATAGGTTCTGCTACTTATGAGCTTCAAGACCTTGAACCTATCTATCCACACTGTGTCATAATTTCCTCCAACATAAAATGGCAATAATTACAGTGCTCGTAGGGTAGAGGTGTTATGGTAACAATTCATTGAGGAGGTTTGTTTGTTTTTAGTAAAATAAATTACTTGACTAATTGCCTAACTCACACTAAGTTCTCAATGAATGCTGGCTATGACTAGAAAAATAGTAAAAAATAATATACATTGAGCAGTTACTAAATGCCAGACAGTGTGTATCTCATTTAATTTTTATAACATCCTTATTCAAAATACATTTGTATCCCAGAGTCTCCAAGGTGCTTACATGAGACTAAAGCCCAGACAGCTTTAAGTTGCAGTTACATTATAGATGCTATATCATCCTACTTCAAGAAAGTCTTCTTTGAAAGGTACCCCACTTTCCCTTCTACCCACTCCCACTTCACATACTGGGTTAGTTTTTCCCTATCTTCCTGTTGCTTCCGTGAATCCTTATATAGCCCATATCATAAGGCTTATCTCTCTTCATTTTCATGAGGACTTTACCCTATTGTCTCTTCAAAGGCAGGCATTCTTTCACATTTACCCTGGGATCACCAGTTCTGGGCCTAGCACCTGGTGATATGAAGTAAATATTCTATAATTTGTGTTGATTCACTATGAATTCAATGGAGCTGCATTTTTGCACCCAGTAATTTTTGCTTTGTGCAGTTTAGGTTTGCTTTAGAGCACCGTATTGAGCTGTCTCCCTTGTGAGAGGGTCATACATGGTGGCACCCTTCCGTTATTAAGATTTGCCACATGGGGGCCGGGTGTGATTACTCATACCTGTAATCTTAGCATTTTGGGAGGCTGATGTGGGTGGATCACTTGAGGTCAGGAGTTTGAGACCAGCCTGGCCAACATGGTGAAATCCCATATCTACTAAAAATACAAAAATTAGCTGGGCATGGTGGCAGGCACTTGTAATCCCAGCTACTTGGGAGGCTGAGGTAGGAGAATCGCTTGAACCTGGGTGGCGGAGGTTGCAGTGAGCCGAGAACACACCACTGCACTCCAGCCTGGGCGATAGAGTGAGACTCAATCTAAAGAAAAAAAAAAAAAATTTTCCACATGGATTTTGAGAGACTTGCGTCACTGTGAAGTCCCTCCTGGAATAAACCTCTATCACAGAAGCTTATCCTTTGAATTCTCTGAAGATAGACTTTCCACAATGTACCATCCAGAGGATTTCCAACTGACACTTAAAAGGTGCCAGAATGTTCCCCTCCTACATCTGCCTTTCTCCCTCCCTACATGTCATTCATGTGACATGAAGCACGTGGAATGAGCCTCAGGTCATCTTACCAAATGTTTCACAGCTGGCAGAAGCAGGTGCATCTATTAAATAAATTACTCAAGCTGCACAGAGGCTGGCACTTAATCTCTCTGAAACCCCAGAGACAGACCTGCTTTCATCAGCTTTACCATCCGTGTGGAATCCCTGAGCTCAATGAACGAGCTCATGTCCAGGGTTGTGGCACATGGGTGGTATTTTGTAAATATCCATAAATATCAGGTGTATATATAGAGAACCAGTGGGTGTCCAAATATATGATTTCACCCAGCCAGAATCAGCAAAGATGCTTATGTAACACACACAAAGCACAGACACATGAATGACACCAGACAGCACTGGATTAACTGCTAAGACTATTCATAGACACATCAATGATAATATATTATACAATTAAAATTTTTGTTTTCTATTTACTAATTTTTACCTCCTTTAGGATATATTCTATATATAATTAAATCCTTGTACTTTAAATGCAAAGTATAATAACATGAGATATAACATCACTTTCTTGTATTCACAAGATAGAGATTGTAAGGTAAATAGTTCTCTTATAAGCTGTTGGAGATGTAAGGTGACTTGATAATACCTATTTTTGAATATAGTTAATGTTTTATTCTAAAATTTTACATCTAGGAATATAATATACCCACATTATTTATAATATCAGACACTAAGGACCCTCCAAGCCAAATGGTCTATTATAACAATTTATTATTGCTTACGTGTCCATGGATAGTATAAGCAGTTTGTCCAATGTTGTCTAGTATGACTCATGTGTCTGTGCTTTGTGTGGGTTACATATGCACCAGTGTGCATCTCATTTAATTTTTATAACATCCTTATTCAAAATACATTTGTATCCCAGAGTCTCCAAGGTGCTTACGTGAGACTAAAGCCCAAACAGCTTTAAGTTGCAGTTACATTACAGATGCTATATCATCCTACTTCAAGAAAGTCTTCTTTGAAAGGTACCCCACTTTCCCCTTCTACCCACTCCCACTTCACACACTGGGTTAGTTTTTTCCTATCTTCCTGTTTCTTCTGTGAATCCTTATCCTTTGCCAATTCTGGCTGGGTGGGATCATATACTTGCACACCTGCTGGCTATAAGCTGGTCTATGATAACCTTGATTATTCGTGTCACCTTCCCCAGGTCCCCTACATGCTACCCTAGGCTTGTTCTCAATCAGTGGTTTGGGTTCACAAGAGAGGAAGCATGAGAGGAAGTAGACACGCACAAGCACGTTTTCAAGTTTGCTGTAAGTCATGAGACCAAGTCCAAAGTCAGTGCAGTAGGTGCTATCAAAGGGCATGAGCGCAAAGAGATATGAACACTTAACAATGTTTTTGAAACCATATGGTTTGTTATGTAAATGCATCATGTCCCAAAACTTTGTACACTACCGACTACTTAAAGTTTGTTGAAACTTACTTTGTTTAGAATGTGGTAAGATTTTGTTTTGTTTTGTTTTAAATTTCATATGTACTTGAGAATAATTTTTTTAAATCTCAAATGGTTAGGTCAGCGTTCTATGATCAGCCTTTGTTAGTGTATGATTCAAATTTTATCAGTCTTCATTAACTTATTTGTTTGCTTGACACAGTAAATAGAGAGATACTGTCTCATCCCAGTCAGAATAGCAATTATTAAAAAGTCAAGAAACAACAGATGCTGGCGAGGTTGCAGAGAAACAGGAACATGTTTACACTGGAGTAGGAATGTAAATTAATTCAACCATTGTGGAAGACGGTGTGGCAATTCCTCAAAGATCTAGAACCAGAAATACCATTTGACCCAGCAATCCCATTACTGGATATATGCCCAAAGAAATACAAGTCATTCTATTACAAAGATACATGCACGTGTATGTTCATTGCAGCAGTATTCACAATAGCAAAAAATGGAGTCAACCCAAAGGCCTATCAAGGATAGACTGGATAAAGAAAATGTGGGGCATGTACACCATGAAATTCTATGTAGTCATGATAAGGAATGAGATCATGTCCTTTGCAGAGACATGAATGAAGCTGGAAGCCATTATCCTCAGCAAACTAATGCAGGAACAGAAAACCGATCACCACATATTCTTATTTATAAGTGGGAGCTGAACAATGAGAACACCTGGACACAGGGAGGGGAACAGCACACAATGGGGTCTGTCAGGGTGTAGGGTGGGGAAGACAGCATTAGGAAAAATAGCTAATGCATGCTGGGCTTAATACGTAGGTGATGGGTTGACAGGTGCAGCAAACCACCATGGCATACCTTTACCTATGTGTCAAACCCATACATCCTGTGGGAGCTTTTTGTTTTGTTTTGTTTTGTTTTTGATGGAGTCTCACTCTGTCGCCCAGGCTGGAGTGCAGTGGCGTGATCTCGGCTCACTGCAACCTCTACCTCCCAGGTTCAAGCGATTCTACTGCCACCGTCTCCTGAGTAGCTGGGACTACAGGCGCACGCCACCACATCCAGCTGATTTTTGTATTTTTTAGTAGAGATGGGGTTTCACCATGTTAGCCAGGATTGTCTCAAACTCCTGACCTCATGATCCACCTGCCTCAGCCTCCCAAAGTGCTGGGATTACAGACATGAGCCACCGTGCCTAGCCTCTGGGTTTTTTTTTGTTTGTTTTTAATAAAAATTAAAATTAAAAAAAGAAAGATATGTTAAAATTTCCCACGATGATGGGGATTTCTTAATTTTGTCAATTTCTATTCTCTATATACTTTGAAGTTATTTTAATAGAAGCTTTTAGGTATGAAAGTATTTAACCATCTGTATTTGTAAACAATTCTTTTGTTCTTAAAGTCTATTTTACATGACATTTAAAAGCTAAGCCAGCCACATTTTGGTTATTATTTTTCTGTATATCTTTTGCCATATTTCTATTTTTTTATTTTATTTTTGAGACAGAGTCTGGCTGTGTTGCCCAGACTGGAGTGCAGGGGCACGATCTCAGCGGCACGATCTCAGCTCACTACAACCTCTGCCTTCTGAGTTCAAGCAATTCTCCTGCCTCAGCCTACTGAGTAGTTGGGACTACAGGTGCGTGCCACCATGCCTGATTAATTTTTGTATTTTTTAATAGAGACAGGGTTTTGCCATGTTGGCCAGGCTGGTCTCAAACTCCTGACCTCAGAGGATCCACTCATGTCAGCCTCCCAAAGTGCTGGGGTTATAGGCATGAGCCACCATGCCTGGCCACCTTTTTCCATATTTTTAATTTCAATATCTCTGGGCTGGATCTCTTACAAACAGAAGATTATTGTGGTTGTTTAAAAATCTCATTTTAATGTATTTTAAATAAATAGTTTGTTCTATTTATATTATTTAGAATATTGGACTTATTTTAGGAATTTTTAATTTATTATAGATCTTCCACTTTTTGTTAAGCTTGATTGTCCCCTCACATTTACTTTCCTTCTTTTGAACTAATGACTTTTACTCTATTTTTTTAAAAGTTTGTTTATATCACTTTATTCTACTGAACTTTATGTTAAACACTTCATTTATATTCTTTCAATTGTTGCCATTGGAGTTTTACACTGGGTAATTTATCTTGCTTACTCACTCTTTCCAACAAGATGGGATTTTATTACTCTTATGATTTGCAAATGATATTTTTTCAAAGTTTTTGTTTTGACTTATTTTATAAACCACAGATTTGACAATATTATGATTATTATGATGATTATTTTCTTTAGGCACTGTCTGTTTGTATTTACTTATGTTTATACACCTTTTGGGATTGTTTATCCTTTTGTTTTAAGATCTTCCTTCTGTAGTTTATTTTTCTGAAAGAAATACTCTATTATAAAATCAAATAAATAAATAAATCTGAAATACTCTATTATTTTCTGAGATAAATAACTCTATTAAGGATACACATTCTGATTTTTGTTTGCATATCTGAAAGTGTGTTTAGTTTTGAGACTGAGTTTTGTGAATATCCGGTTCTTCATTGGTAGTTATTTTATCTTAGTTCTTTGACGATATCGTTTCCTGATTTTTTGTTTGTATGTTTGTTTGTTTGTTTGCTTTTGGGACATTACTATTGTCTAATTATCATCCTTTAATAAATGGTATGACTTTTCTCTCTGGCTACTTGTAAGGTTGTCATTTTGTTTTTGGCATGCAGCTATTTCAAGACAATGTGTCCAGGGTTGAATTTCTTTTTATTTATCCTCCTTTGCATGCCTTGTGTTTCTTATATTTGTGATTCATGTTTCTCACAGGATTTAACAATTATCAGAAACTATAATTTTAAATAATACACATTTTCTGTTCTCCCTGCTTCTAGGATACAAATAGATATAAATTTAGATATTCATATTCTCTTCTCAACGTCCTTTAATCTATTTATGTTTCCCATCACCTCAAATCAATAAGCATTCTGAACACTTGTTTGGGTCTGTGTTCTGTTCTGCACACTAGTTCTGTCTTCTGCTGCGTTTAACCCATTCCTTAGCCTCCCTCTGCTGTGTATGCTGGGTGGACTCACTCATTTCACATTCAAGCTACTTTCTGGGTAGAAACCTTAAAAGAGAAAATGACTATATTTCAAGGACTATATTACAAGTAGGGTCCTAGATGTTTTTGCATGAGATTTGAAATGTAGAATTGCGGTGGGACCTGGTTGTTGCTGCAGGCTAGTAGGGTCTCAGGAATGCGAGGATCACCTGTGACATGGCATTGTCGCCTCTCCAGCTCCCTCAGTCCTGACACTCAATGGCAATGGTGGTGACCGTGGATCTGTCTTCCTGATCTGCCACCCTCATCCTTAGGTCAGAGCTTTCTTCATTCTCTGGCTTTCTGGAAATGAGCAGCATGTATCGTGGTGGCCATGGAAGTA
Organism: Papio anubis; assembly: GCF_008728515.1. NCBI lineage: Eukaryota > Metazoa > Chordata > Mammalia > Primates > Cercopithecidae > Papio > Papio anubis. The sequence goes on along the minus strand of NC_044983.1, from coordinate 133,075,942 downwards.
ATTTATTGATTCTGGCTTAGCACTAATGGTGGTCGGTCAGTGCGGAGTGGTTTGTGAGCCATTTCAGGAAACAAAAATGATTCAAAAATCAACCGATTTCCTCGAATTAAATCCTTCCTGCCTGCTCCTAAAATTGTTGGTTTCTAACTCATGCACATAACCCTGGCTGATACACTATTTGCTGTGTTTTAAATCTGAACAATTCCATTACTATTCCCCAAAGTTACATTTATTTATTTTAAAATAAATTTCCTGTTGCTTGGATAGTGGATTCCTATAGTCACGATGCTGTAACACTGTCACCAATCAAATAGAAATTTATTGCCTCACAGTTGTTGAAGCAAGGATGGCAAGTTCTAGGTGTTGACAGGGTTGGACCCTTCTGAGGCCATGGGGGAACATCTGCTTTATACCTCTCTTCCTACCTTCCAGTGGTTTTCTGGTCATCTTTGGGGTCTCTTCGCCTGTGCATGCATCACCCCAGTCTCTGCCTTCATGTTCACACAGTGTCTTTTGTGCACATGTGTCTATTTCTAAATTCCCGCTTTTTATAACAACAGCAGTCAAATTGGGTTTATTGCTGTATGTTAGTCTAGGTTCTCCAGAAAATCAGAACCAATAGAACGTGTGTGTGTGTGTGTGTGTGTGTATGTGGTGTCTGTGTGTATGTGTATATGAGCATGTGTTTATGGGTGTGTGTGTAATTGTCTCAGATGGATATGAGGCTGAGACTCCTCAAGATCTGCAGTTGGCAAGCAGGAGACCCCACAGAGCTAACAATACAGTTCTTATTCTAGACCAAAGGCCTTAGAACAAGGAGAGCTGATAGTGTACACTAAGTTTCTACTCTGAGTCCTAAGGCAGAAGTAGACCAGTGTCCCAGCCCAAAGACAGCCATACAAAGGGAGCATATTCTTCCTAATTCTATTCAAGTCTTCAACAGATTGGATAAGGCCCACTTTCATTGGGGAGGGTAATCTGTTTTGCTTAGTCAACTAATTCAAAAGTTAATCTCATCTGGAAACACCCTCACAGACATACCCAGGATAATGTTTGATTAAATATCTGGGCACCCTGTAGCCCAGTCAAATTGACACATAAAATTAACCATCATGACCTCACATTATTCCAGTATTACCTCATCTTAACTAATTACACCTGCAACAACCGTATTTCCAGAAAAGGTCACATGCTGATGTACTGGGGATTGGGACTCCTGAATATGAAATTTTCTGAGGAGGAATACAGTCAGTCCATAACAGATAGTGACTTGCTCCTTGCTAGTTTTTAACAGTCATTTGTTTCTTCAAAGATCTCATATGCTATTGTGCATTCTGCATCTGTTATTTCCAGTATCTAAAATCATTGAGTGGATGCGGCGGGTAGAGTGTTTTTATATTGCTTTTGTGTCTGCTAACAATTTTCTTGCATATTTTATAATTTTTGTTTATAAAATCACATTTTAAAAATTTAATCTGTAGAAGTTCCAAGGGGCTGCATTTGGAACATTTTTTTTCCAGATAGAATTTACATTTGCTTTTACCAGGACCTACTTTCTGGGAGCTTATTAAGATCACTTAAATCTCATCCATGAGTCTGCAGGAAATGCCACAGTCAGCCTCAATGTTCTCTTCTATTGCAGGCTCCAGGCAGAATTCCACTCAAGTATCTGTTTATTCCAGATTCTCAGAGGTCCCGCCTTTCTTATGCGATGTTAAGTTGGAGTACTTGGTGAATCATTGTATGAGTTTCCTCCTGACTGTGGCCTTCTGTTTGAAGCTTCAAAAATAACTCTTAGCAGAGTGTTTTCTCGTTCACCCATCACCCACATTTTTCTTTGGATATTTCATATCCTTTGTTGGAAGTGAAATTAGGGGTAAGGCACCAATAATAGCTTCTGTTTAGGGAAATGGATTTCAGCTGGGACATCGCCATTTTTTTTCTTTTTTTCCTGTTTTTAGAAAACCACCTGTACCTTCAGACCTGTTCTTCAAATACAAAACATCTGAGATGTGTTCTCAAGTCTCTCTCAAACAGTAGAGTGCAACATACTTCCGTAAGGTGGTTTTACACCTACTCATTTATTCCTTGAGTAATTATTGGTTGAGTTACATATCACTCCCAAATACTCCTTCAAGTTGAAGCAAATTGTATTTTTATAAAAATCATTCCTGACTTTTGAAGCTTATAATGTGGTATTCATGTTATAATACGGATGATTTCTTGTGTAATTTTCTTTTCTTTTTATTTCAGTAAGTTGGAGAGGGCCTAGTTGGAAACATGATTGGTTGTGCTTAAGAAAAGGCTGACAGCTATTGAAATCACCCCAGAGAGAAACTTATATTGTAAGGAGAACAATACCAGGGAGATAGAATGGAGGAGGACAATAGAAATCAGAAGCTGATGAGAAATGTTTGCTGATCCTTGTACAAAAAAACACTCCGAAAATTCATCTATTATACAAAACTTATTTGGATGAATTCTGGGAAACAAACCTGTAGAAAGTGCACACATCTTGTTACTTCTTAGGCTACTAGATGCAGAACATCATCTACAATGGCAATGTGTGTAGAGCGAATGGATATGAGTATGCTTACGTCTCCTTAGAAGTCCACCATTCCCAGGGAAGAAGATTTGATCATTTGATATTGACTCCTAATATGATTCTATGAATCAAGCAATTGCCACCAGTAGCATCAAGGCTGTAGTCACTGGGTTTAGGGAGCCAGGAGTTCTATAGTGGTCATCACCAGGGTTAAAGATGACATCAATGTCATATGCTAACAGGTGCCTGTAATTAAAATAGAAATATTTATTAAGATAATCATGAATGCCATTTGTTGCAAATTGTAATTCCAACCCAGATAGATAATATACAGAATTTAGAGAAAGAATAAGGACTATAAATACCTAGACTTCTCTCTCACTAAAAACTCTAAATCACAAGTCAAATCTATCCTGAATCTCTTAACCTGGATGTAGAGTATCCTAGCCCATCCAGCCATATAAATCAGAGGCTTAAGAAATTAAAGCTACTTTTACTTGCCTGCTTATTATATAGTAAGGACAAGTCTAGATTTAGAACATAAAGCTATGTTTCTTCAAAATCAGTTGAATAGCAAGTTGCTCCCTCCTCTTTGCAGTAAATGTGTTTTGTTTCTTCCAGTGGAAATGCGGTAGAAAGATTAGTGAATGGGGCCCTGAGAGCATGAATGCAAAAACACCTGTTCTATTTTATAGCCTCCCAAACCTCTGCCTTAAACCTAGGTCACTCCACTTCTCCTTCCATCTGTGATAGCTCATTATATTTGCTCTATTCATATAATTTTCATTTGTTAGAACAAGGTACAGCTGGTTCAGAAAAAAATGTTTTGAGAAAATAACTTGCCTATAAATCCATTGGCTTCACAGTAATTAATTTGAACAAACTCCAAAAATATGCTTTAATAACTTTTTAGATCCCAATTAGGGCCAAATAAATGGCTTCCATTTATGGCAGAACCAATCTGATTAGGTTTCTTGTTTGGTACACTCCAAGCATGCAAAATATCCACCCTAAGGGCACCAAGCCAAATTCAAAACTTTGGATTTATTTAACCACAAATGCATATTTATAAATTGCAACAGACTTTTCTAATTAATTTTTCATCATGCTAATGATTTTGCTTTGTAACAACTAGTTGTATTAGGAGGAGTCACAGCCAGATCTAGAGACATTTGCAGTCACTGTTAGTTTGGAAAGAAATGAAAGGAAATAATAAAAAAGCAACTTTCCAGGATATGGCTTTTGAGAGGTAATTACAGATTCCACCAAATGCCTATGGAAACAATCCAATTTTAACCATCATTTAGCAAGACCCACTATATTTGCTTTTTTGCAGCCAGATTTACATGCAACTAAATGTTTTCTACTGAAGAAAATCATTTTCCCCTAGTCTCTGTCAATGTAGGACATGGAAGACTATCAAATTGCTTTAGATTCTGAGAAGGAAAAGCAGTGATGATAGATGACCAGGCAAGCATATGATCCCATGGAACACAGGACAAAATCGCTGGACTGTGAGGGAAAATACCTGAGTCCTGGTACACTCTGTTTCTTGCTAGGAGTAATTTTGAGTTGGCCAACGGAAGGAATTTCTGTAAGTTTTTTTCAAAAAGGGTGCATCTTGAATGAGATAAGAGAAAAAAATAATTAAAAAAAAAATGAAAGAGAAAAATTGGAAGAAGTGATGATTGGCCCCAGAAAATGTAGAGCAGAGTTGATAAAGAGAGTTAAGGCAGAATACAATAGTACGAAACTGAATCTCTGTTGGAAAAGAGAGAGCAGAGATGTGAATGGAATAGGTAGTGCCCATTCTGGGTGTCCTAGTAGAGTCTACTAGAATGGAGTCATAATTTTGTATAAGAATGGGAGCTTCCAGAAGCTCCTGAAAGGCCTGAAGTTTATCTTTTAGTTGAGTTACAGAGGTAAATAAATGGTAACCAAACTCTTTCTTTCTTTCTTTCCTTTTTTTTCTTTTTTTTTTTTTGAGATGGAGTCTCATACTGTCACCCAGTTTGAAGTGCTGTGGTGCAATCTCGGCTCACTGCAACCTCTGCTTTGAGGGTTCAAGCAGTTCCCTGCCTCAGCGTCCTGAGTAACTGGGATTACAGGTGCCCACCACCACACCTGGCTAATTTTTATATTTTTAGTAGAGATGGAGTTTCACCATCTTGGCCAGGCTGGTCTTGAACTCCCCGTCTTGATCCACCCACCTCGGCCTCCCAAAGTGCTGGGATTACAGGCATGAGCCACCATGCCCGGTGACCAAATTAATTCTAATTGAAACTCTCCATGTCTTCATGTATCGATAGCTGAGACAAAGCAAGGCCAGGAGCTCACAGAAGGAAGGTTAAATTCTTGGACCATGATTTCTCAGACTCAATGTTGGGTCTTCTACTAAAAATCACTTGTATGTTCTGCTGTTCTAGAAGATAGGGAAATACTCTCCAACAGGGAAAAATATTTTTTTAAAATTCTGTCTAGTTAATGACAGATTATTTTTCTCTTCTCTCATTCAAGCTATATCCTTTATTTTATTATTTTTTTTTAGACGAAGTCTCGCTCTTGTCACCCAGGCTGGAATGCAATGGCACAATCTCAGCTTACTGCAACCTCCGCCTCCCAGGTTCAAGAGATTCTCCTGCCTCAGCCTCCTGAGTAGCTGGGATTGCAGGTGCCTGCCACTACACCTGGCTAATTTTTGTTATTTTTAGTAGAGACTGGGTTTCACCATGTTGGCCAGGCTGGTCTCAAACTCCTGATCTCAGGAGATCTGCCCACCTTGTCCTCTCAAAGTGCTGGGATTACAGGTGTGAGCCACCACGTCTGGCCCCACCCTTTATTTTTTTAAACTTATAGACCTAAAATTTTTTTTAACTTATAGACCTAAAAAATTTTAGGTTGAAGTTGTGTTTTCAAAACTATTTTTTTAACCAAATGTTAGCCCCTGGAAAAAAGCCTTACAATCAGAAAGTTCACAACTGTTTCTCAAGAGAGTGTTGCAGAAGATACTTTGAGGGTTTAAATCAATAAATCACACTCGAAAATGGATAAAAACAATTCACCAAACCACTTGTTTATTTGGACCCAGTCTGACCAACAGAATTTTAAATTGAGGCTTCCTATAACATGAAATAGAAAACAAAACAAAACAGAAAAAAACCCTTTAAGTTGTATTTGCTGAGGTTTTAAGATAATATTTGTTGGACACAGGTCTTTTTTGAGATGGAGTCTTGCTCTGCGCCCAGGCTGGAGTGCAGTGGCAGATCTCAGCTCACTGGCTCCGCCTCCCAGGTTCATGCCATTCTCCTGCCTCCAGCCTCGGTGGCTGGGACTACAGAGCGCCCGCCACCTTGCCGGCTAGTTTTGTGTGCAGTAGAGGCGGGGTTTCACCGTGTCAGCCAGGATGGTCTCGATCTCCTGACCTCGGAACACAGGTCTTAATAACCTATTTCAGTTTGTTCAAGGAAAATAAGAATTGATTCTGTTGTTGAAGAAATGCATCGCAGCTTCCAAGGGTAGGGCTACAGCTGACCCTTGAGCACGGACTGCAATAGAGGACCAGTGCACTCTACCAGGGAGTCCTTTCTCAGATCAGCATATCAACTGCCACTGTTTTCCAGTCAATATGGCAGGAAGTAGCTGTCAGTCAGTCATCAACTACCAATATTCACTCAATAGTGCAGTCAGACTATCTGAAGTCTTTTAGTCCCAATTTCTGATGGGTTGGATCAGGATCCTGTTCCTGGTTCATCAGCTGTAGGGCATGGAGAGAAGGCTAGGTCATGATATGTTTATCCATGACTTTTTCTACTGTAACCACATGGACTGGGGGCTGTCAGAGAGTGAGCACTAAGGGGCCCTGTGGGGTGGGGAAGCCCTACAGAAAAATTGGTGTTCACTGCAAAGAGTCAATAACACTGGAAGAGGGGCTTGGCAATCCAGAAAAGTAGGTATTAGTCAAAGGGTATGAAGTTTCAGTTGTGTAAAATAAGTCCTAGAGATCTCACGTCCAGCATGGTGCTTATAGTTAAAAATACTGTTGTATCAGTCTGTTTCCACACTGCTGATAAAGACGTACCAGAGACTGGGCAATTAAAAAAGAAAAAGATTTAATGCACTTACATTTCCAAGTGGTTGGGAGGCCTCACAATCATGGTGGAAGGTGAAAGGCACATCTCACATGGTGACAAAAAAGAGAGAGTGCTTGTGCAGGGAAACTCTCCTTTTTAAAACCATCAGCTCTCATGAGACTTATTTACTATCAGTATGAGAACAGCACAGGAAAGACCTGCCCCCGTGATTCAATTACCTCCCACCAGGTCCCTCACACAACATGTGGGAATTCAAGATGAGATTTGGGTGGGGACAAACCATATCATTTCACCCTGACCCCTCCCAAATCTCACGTCCTCACATTTCAAAACCAATCATGCCTTCCCAACAGTTCCCCAAAGTCTTAACTCATTTCAGCACTAACTCAAAAGTCCACAGTCCAAAGTCCAAAGTCTCATCTGAGACAAGGCAAGTCCCCTCTGCCTATGAGCCTGTAAAATCAAAAGCAGGTTAGTCACTTCCTAGATACAATGGGAGTAGCAGGCATTGGGTAAGTACAGCTATCTCAAATGGGAGAAATTGGCCAAAACAAAGGGGCTACAGGCCCCATGCAAGTCCAAAATCCAGTAAGACAGTCAAATCTTAAAGCTCCAAAATGATCTCCCTTGACTCCATGTCTCACATCCAGGTAATGTTGATACTAGAGGTGGGTTCCCATGGTCTTGGGCAGTTCTGTCCCTGTGACTTTGCAGGGTATAGCCCTCACTCCTGGATGATTTCACGGGTTGTTGTTGAGTGTCTGTGGCTTTTCCGGGTGCACGGTGCAAGCTGTCAATGGATCTAGTCTTCTGTGGTCTGGAGGACGTTGGCCCTCTTCTCACAGCTCCACTAAGCAGTGCCCCATCAGGGACTCTGTGTGGGGCCTTGCACCCCACATTTTCCTTCCACATTGCCCTAGCAGAGGTTCCCCATGAGAGCCCCACCCTTGCAGCAAACTTCTGCCTGGGTATCCAGGCATTTCCATACATCTTCTGAAATCTAGATGGAGGTTCCCATACCTCAATTCTTGACTTCTGTGCAGCCACAGGCTCAACACCATGTGGAAGCTGCCAAGGCTTGGGGCTTACACCCCCTGAAGCCATGGCCCGAGCTCTGCATTGGCCCCTTTCAGTCACAGCTGGAGTGACTGGGACATAGGCCATCAAGTCCCTAGGCTGCACAAAGCAAAGTGACACTGGGCCCTGCCCATTAAATCATGTTTTCCTACTAGGCCTCTGGGCCTGTGATGGCAAGGGCTGCCATGAAGACTTCTAACATGTCCGGTAGACATTTTGCCCATTATCTTAGGGATAAACATTTGGCTCTTCATTACTTATGCAAATTTCTATAGCCGGCTTGAATTTCTCCTCAGAAAATGGAATTTTCTTTTCTATTGCATTGTCAAGCTGCAAATTTTCTGAACTTTTATGCTCTGTTTCCCTTATAAAACTGAATGGCTTTAACAGCACCCAAGTCATCTCTTGAATCCTTTTTTGCTTAGAAATTTCTTCCCTCAGATACCCTAAATCATCTCTTTCAAGTTCAAAGTTCCACAGAGCCCTAGGGCAGGAGCAAAATGCCACCAGTGTCTTTGCTAAACCATAACAAGAGTCACCTTTCTGCAGTTCCCACAAGTTCCTCATCTCCATTTGAGACCATTGTGGCTGGGGAAGCCTCACAATCATGGCAGAGGGCAAGGAGGAGCAAGTCTCATCTTACATGGATGGCAGCAGGCAGAGAGAGAGATGGATTGTGCAGGTGAATTCCTCTTTTTAAAACCATCAGATCTTGTGAGACTTATTAACTATAATGAGAACAGAACAGGAAAACCTTGCCCCCATGACTGAATTACCACTCCCCTGGTCCCTCCCACAACATGTGGGTGAGATTTGGGTGGCAAACAGCCAAACCATATCAACCATATCAACTCAACTGTAGAGTACACTTTAAAACTTTGGTAAGAAGGTAAATCTTACATTAAGTATTATATCGCTCACACACAAAAAACTAAAAATTAAGAGAAGGGGATAAACTTCTAGAGGTGATGGATAATTCACAGCTGTGATGATAGTCTCATGGGTGTCTACTTATCCCCAAATTCATCATGCTCTGCATTCAATAGGTACAGCTTTTGGTATGTCAATCACACCTCAAGAAAGTCATTTAAAAATTGACACAGGTCGAGCACGTTGGCTCACGCCTGTAATCCTAGCACTTTGGGAGGCTGAGGTAGGTGAATCACCTGAGGTCAGGAGTTTGAGACAAGCCTCACCAACGTGGAGAAACCCAAACTATACTAAAAATACAAAATTAGCCAGGAATGGTGGCACATGCCTGTAATCTCAGCTACTAGGGAGGCTGAGGCCGGAGAATCGCTTGAACCTGGGAGGCAGAGGTTGCAGTGAGATGAGATCGTGCCATTGCACTCCAACCTGGGCAACAAGAGCTAAACTCCATCTCAAAAAAAAAAAAAAAAAAAAAGAAAAGGAAAAAACCCACAAATTTACACAAGGCATAACCAATAATATTTGAAGAGAAAACCTATTTGACATGTACATGGAGCCTCTGGAAGAGTGAATGATGAACTCTGAGGGGAGTAGCTGTCTGTCCACTGCTGCCTTCCCAGCACTCAACAAAACTCCAGTGGGACTCTTTGGGGCCTGTGGAAGATATGTGGCATGAATACATGAATTATTAGAAAGTCGAGATAGCTGAGACTGCTTTGAAAAGGAAAAACCTTGAAAGATAGAGCATTATTTTATTTATAGAGAAGAGAGCTTCGTTGGGGCTAAATGTGGAGCAGCCATTGCCGAATGCCATATACCTTGACTCATCATGAAGCCCGACAATTGCTGTACTAAAGAAGCAGAGGAACTTTGGATGCCTGAAGCGTAAATCAGCACCCAACCTGATGCCAGCTATAAAAGTTTAAATTTTATGTGTCATATTAGAAGATCCATCTGGGAAAAAGGTTCACTTCCCTTCCCAAGATACATCCTCACCATTAAATTCCTTTGTTTAAATGTATTTTCTCCAAGTCCAATTTTGCTTGGTCAGATCAATGCATTTTACGTCACATCTATTGTCCGCAATTACCATCTGGTGATTACTAGGATGGCTGTGGGTAAGCTGCTTGCTCATTTATTTATTTATTTTTAAAATTTCTTTTTACTGCTTTGTGCATTTTTAACCCTGCTCAGCATTCCTGGATCGTGCATCCTTAAAAGGATTATACATTACTGGGGGCCATTCTGAATGCAAAACATACCCCCCAGATATCAAGGAGGTATGGGACTAGGGAAGGAAGACAGAGGCAGGGTAACGGATGATCAATTCCCTGAGACCCCATGCTGTCCACTCAGAACTATTTCTTGATTCACAGTTATGAAAGGACATCTCTCTTGCAAGCTGTTTTAAATTTTAGTCTAAATTTTTAAGCATTTAATAAGTGTACTCTTTGAGCCTCTTCTAGATACCAGACACCATTTATGTGCTATTCCCTGTGGTTTTTGGGGTGAGTTGTAAATATCATCTTCCCTTGGTAGATGAGCAAGTGAAAACTCAGAGAGTTAAGCAATCTGTTCAAGTCATCCATCTAATGTAAAGAAATGCTGTTAGAAAAATAATTTTGGAAAATAATCCTATTTAACTCTATCAATGTATTCTGGACTAGTTCTTTAAGTGAGTACACACCATCTACGAAGTGATTCCCAGAACTAGTCTTTTTCTAGAAGCTTCACTTTGCTGAACGGCCTGTGTACCTTCTTGCTCCCACTGTAACCTGACTCTCAGCATTGGATTCTCTGCCACAGCATCTCAAGGGGACTCTGTTCGCTTCTTTTGCACGTTGTACTCATCAGGGCTTACAGCGATTGGGTGCCCTCGCCTCGTCCTGTTGCTGCTTCCTAATGACTTTAATTTCTTCCTCTCTCAAACTAAACCATCAAACAAACAGACAAACAAAAAAGACACTTTCTAGAAGAGATAGTAATGATACCCACCTCATGAATTAAATTACTTAGTGTGAATTAAGTGCTTACCAGGGATTACCACATCATTAGCTATTATTTGTAATCTTACAGTCATTATTATCAAATATGTCTCAGAATTAATGCAACCTGTCAGAGCTAGTGGGCAGCAAACACAGAAGTCAACGCAACCGGTCACATCAAAAGTGCCACAGTACATTCTGGAAATTAAACAAAACGATTGCTAAATGTGCATCATACATTCAGAGTAATTCTTATTCAAGCAGGCTGGTTTTATATTCATGACAAGCATTTTCAATTTTAATATGTTTGCTTACATAAGATGCAGATTGTAATTTAATGGCAGGCTGTTTAATTATGCCTTCATTTGTATAAACTGTAATGTTGCTGCTGAATAAATGAAATAAAAATCTCTTTAATTTCCTTCTCAATATTTAATTTAAATCAATGATAAACAGCAGCCGTCTCTTTGAAACAATGTTAATTAATATTCAGAAGGCTAAATTTGTTTTTGGATGTATGGTGTGTTTGGCGTGTTGGTTTCATAATTAAACTGAAAATAAGATTGATAGAGTTAAATAACCTCTAAAGAGAAGGAAAAAAAAACAGTGTACAATTCTACTCAATATATTTCTGGCAATAGAAAAACATACAATATGGGCTTTATAGTTTCAAACTGCTCATATAATTGCTATCCAATCTATAACTCAGGGTTTTGGTTTAGAAATATTTTATACTTATACCACCTAATTATTTAAATTCTTGAAGCATTCATTTTTCTTTCACATTGATCGGGCCCATTTGCACATCCTATTAAAGAATTAATAAGGTGAAGAGGGGAGTGAGGACAATAATTTTGCTAAAGCTCTTTCTACCTAGTGCCAGGAATGTAAGGATAAATAAAACAAGACTGTGGCCCTCAGGGAATTCATAATATGCTGGTGCAAAAAAAAAAAAAAAAGGACAGTTTTAATACTTACAAGATAGTAAGTGCCTTCCTAGAGGATAATGCAAAGTTACAGGCATGGGGGAAACGTGGTCAGGATTGACATTGTCAGGGTTCATATCATCACTGCCATCAATGTCATCTTCTTCCTTGCTAATATTCCTAGAGTTCCAGACTCCACTATGTGGCAGACAATGTTTTAGATGATTTATATTAACTCATTCAATTCTTATATTATCCCTGTATGTAAACCATGGCCCAGAGAGGTTCAATAATTTATCTAAGAAGACAGAGCTAGTGGGCAGCAAACACAGAAGTCAAATCTGGACATTGTGGCCTCAAGTTCTTATGATCAACTCTCCCCTTATACCACAAACTTCAAAAATATGTGCATGGAAATGATAAGATGGCCAGGACAGTTAAGCCACTGAGTTTGAAGGGACCTTAGATTACAGGAGTTTGTCACTGAGCGTCATGCTGGTAAAGGCAACTGGACAGGCTAAAACAGGAACCAAAGGGAATAACTACCAGCATGGTTCAGATGTTACTAGTACCATGACATTTAATCCATGGGCAGCCCAGGAAATGAGGGAGATGACGAATGACTCCAATATGAAGCTGTGCAATTTGAAGGCATCAAAAGCCATCAGGCACTGGAAGAATCTGCCCAATATGAGAGTAAACCTCACTGATACACTGAGAGGGAAGGCATCAAAGCCTCATTTACTGGGAGATGGAAGAGATCAGAGCCCCACCCTGGGGCGGGGAGTTGAGTTAGATAAAGGAATCAGAGACCCAGCTAGGGAGTGGAGAAGGAAGGGATCAGAGCCCCACCTGGGCGGGCAGAGGGAAAAAAATCAGAGGCCCACCTGGTGTGGGGAGGGGGAAAGGATAAGAGGCCCAACTGGGTGGGAGAGGGAAGGGATCAGAGGCTCACCTAGGGCGGAAGAAGAAAGGGATCAGAGCCGCATCTGCGTGGGGGAGAGGGAAGGGATCAGTACCCTCCTTGGTAGGGAGAGGGAAAAATCAGAGCCCCACCTGGTGGCAGGGAGCTGGCAACTCCCTAGTCACTGTGGGGTGGTTGAGTCAGCAAAGAAGTCCTTAGCAGGGGATTGGTTCAAGCAATATTGATGGTGATCAAAGCAAACCTAGCCCACAGGTAGGCTGTGCCCGTAAGCAAGGTGGCAGAGGCATTGGAAGTGTGTTCAGTTATCATCCCTGGGCATTAAACCAGGTTCTTGTCAGCTGAAGAGACTTACGTGGGTGTGTGTGACCCAGCTTCTGTGGTTCACGCATTCTCAACATCAGAGAATGTGACTGTGATTTTAGGTTAGAGAATTCCAAGACCATCTCAGAAGTGAGGTCATGCTCTTCTGTAACTAAGTGCCAGGCCGTGTCTCTGGTAGTGATTCCAGCTCAGAGCACACCATCACCAGGAGAATGGCTCCACCACAGTGCCTTGGAAACATTGCACTAACTCACATGGGCAACAGCTCGAATTGCAGTGAGTAGAATTCTTGAAGAGCGCCATGTGCCCCCGGGACGGGAGAAGGCAGGAGGCTTGTAAGGAGGCCACGAACAATCTCCCACTCCCTTCCCTCTCTCCCTGAGAGGCTACCATGAACCTTTCTCATCGTCCCCTGGATCCTTGTGAAGTACAGGATAGAAGAATAGAGCTGCATCTACAGCTCAGAATTGGCTCCTTAGAAACGGGGTGCACTAGCTTCCTAGTGCTGCTATATAAATCACTATGAATTTGGTGGCTTGAGACAAAATAAATTTATTCTTTTAAAGTTGTGGAGGCCAACATTCCTAAAGTAAATGGATGGAATTTAATGTAGCCCATTTCCTTCCACTCATAAGCTACCCCTTGCCCTAACATTACCTGGGCTATGGCTGAGCATAGTGGGAGTGTAATCCCAGTTTTGGTCACAGCATTGTTTCTCAGAATATTAAAGTCACTCTCATAGCTTATTTTTACTTTAGCTGCAGCTTTTTGCAGTTTAGCTAAAGCTTAGCTTTATTGAGGTAAGAATCTTAAACACAATTTACACCAGGTTTTATTAATTTGGGTTAATTACTTGACATTGGTAGCTGGTGTGAAATTTACCAACCCTAAGGAAAATTAGCATAATTTTCCTTAAATTAGTTGGCATGGCTACCATCATTCTGAAGGTTCTTGAGAAGGCTCTCTCGTCTCTTCCAGCATTGGATCCCGGTATTTTTTGACTGGTGCAAGCATCATTCCAGTTTCTGTCTCTGTCTTCACGTGGCCTTTCTCTTTGTTTTCTTTTTTTTTTTTTTGAGAGGAAGTCTTTCTCTGTCACCAAGGCTGAAGTGCAGTGGTGTGATCTTGGCTCACTGCAACCTCTGCCTCCTGGGTTCAGGCAATTCTTTTGCCTCAGCCTCCAAGTAGCTAGGACTACAGGTGTGAGCCATCACACCCAGCTAATTTTTGTATTTTTAGTAGAGACAGCATTTTACCATGTTGGCCACGATTGTCTCAGACTTCTGACCTCAAGTGATCTGCACACCTTGGCCTCCCAAAGTGCTAGGGTTATAAGCATGAGCCACTGCACCTGGCCGGCTTTCTCTTTTTATAAAAACACTGATCATTGGAATTAGGGACTGCCTGAAATCTATAATGATATCACAAGGTTCTTTTTGATAATTACATCAGCAAAAATCCCACTTCTGAGTAAGGTCACATTTTTCAGATTCTAGATAGACATGACTTTTGGGGGATACTATTCCGCCAACAACACTAGGTATCCCATAACTTGGACTACAGTCAGGCTGCCCCTATTGTTTTGGTGTCTTTTATGATGTGTAGGACAAGGATGACGGGGGGGCTGGCACCTTTGCTTGGATTTCCTCTCACTATGTAGGTCATAAATAATCCAGTCTATGAGTGCCTAGATGTGTTTTCACTGCCCATTCCAGGTGCGTCCTCTCCTTGCCCTTACCTTGTCTTATGTGTGTGCTTGACAGTCATCCATTCTGAAATGCAAACTCAAACTCAAAGCCAACCAATTCTTCTCCCTTCCTCCAGCACCTTGTCTCCAACCATGGATTTATCCTCGGTCTGTCACTTTTCTAGCTCTTGAATTGAGCCCCTGCTCTTAATCTCCACTGCTCTCTCATCACCTTCCACCATTTCCTGCCTAGATTCCTGCTGCTGCTTCCTGGCTGTTTTTTTCTGCCTCCTGTCTTACGCCATTCTAATACATCCTGTAAGTTGTTGCTGGATTGATCCTCCAGAATTTTTCAAAAGTATGACTGCATTCCCGGGTTTAAAACTTTTAATGACATTTCATTGCTTTCAGATTAAGACTGGATTACTTAGGGCACAAGTCACAGACCCCTTTGGGAGCTAGTGCCTGCATATAGATCATGGCAGCATCCCCTCCACACCCACAACAGACCCTTTGCCTGAGGTTCAGCTGGCCCATAGAAGTATCTATCTGATATATGCAGTCAGCCGGCATAGCAGTTGATGTATTTTGTAACTCATATCCTTTTTGCAGGTTTTTGTACCCTCACAGAGAGCTGATAATCATATCTCCCTGAGAAGATTTTGTGAGGGTTCAATGTGATAATGTGTTGGGCACATAGAAGACACTCAAAAAATGCTGCTTGCTTTCTTGTTACCGTATCAGAACTGGCCATGTATCTTGCCCTAAATATATCGATGTTCATTATGTTTGTAGATCAGTCATCGAAACAATCAAGACTTCCATATCTTTTTGGAAGCAATCACCATAAATTAGCTGCATAGTTCTCAAAATAGGTAAATGTCAAATACAAGTTTATT
The DNA here is from genome assembly GCF_008728515.1 of Papio anubis. Lineage (NCBI taxonomy): Eukaryota > Metazoa > Chordata > Mammalia > Primates > Cercopithecidae > Papio > Papio anubis. The sequence goes on along the minus strand of NC_044983.1, from coordinate 133,060,556 downwards.
CCATTTTTTTCCTCCTCTAATTACCCCTTAACTAGTTTCTATTTGAGAGCACCTTCCTCCATTTTTCTCCTCCTTGGAATACTAGGTAACCTGCTGCGTTTTCCAGAGCTGCCTCCTAGTTTTTCCCCTCCTCCTGCTCCTCCTCCTTTTCTCCTCTTTCCTTTTCCAATTTGTAGAGTGAGAGTCACTAAGGACCAGCTGGACCATCAAATACCACCTCACACTCAGAGTAGGAGTCCCCTCACTAGAATGCATGGCATTGCATCATTTTGAACACATTGCTGTTTCACTTTACGAGGACTTGTGCAGAGCTCTCAGATGGTCAGACACTCAGCAGTGTGTTCTGCGTATGGAAATGAGTGGCAGGATTTTTGTGACCTGTGTAATCCGGTTCTGCCCTGGGCCTTTACTCCTGTCATTTGCATCCTCACATACACCTTCATAAACCACATTAACCATTCCAGACTTTTCTCTTTTCTGCTTGAAGAATGAGTTAATCTCGTAAGATCCAACTTAAATGTCAGTGCATCTAATGATTCCCTGGCAGAATAAACTACCTCCGGCTGTGTGTCCCACTGGACATCTTGGACACATCTGTTTTGGAGAGCACCCACTGCAATGTAGTCATGTTCCCTAAGTCTATATCTAGCCCATTGCCTGAGAGTCCCCTGAGGGCACATGCTCCACTTCCAACAAAAATTTGTAATTTCCTTCTCTTATCAGAGCAGTTCATAGAGTGCAACCTTAGACTTTAAGGAGCCCTTCGTTCATTTCTCTGCTGGTCTGGCAAAAGAAATGGGCAAGAACTATCAACGGAGCTGCAAGACCCTCAGAAACTTCCTGCTTGAGAGATACCTGTCCCCAAAGGAGAATATCATTCTGCTTTGGAACGAATCATTCAACTTCTTGGACCTCTTAAACACCCTTGTGATAAAACCACTGTGATCTATACTTGAAACATAGTCTGATGGCAGGGTCAGAGGGAAGAAATAGAATTGTACAGAGCTTGGGCTTTCAGGATGGAGAAAGAACATCTCTAACACAAGCTTTTGGAAGGCACATTGGGGAATTCCTGTATGGTTTGGCTGGTATTACATTGCTAGTACCCACAGTAACGTTCTGTAAACCAAGTCTTATCGTTTCTGTTATGTAGACAATGAGACTCAAAAGAGAGTCAGTGACTTGCCCAAGGTCACATAGTACATGTCCTTGAACTAGGATCTATCTGACAACAGATTCAAGACAACACCTGGAAGAACCAGACTTCTCATTAAGAACAATCTTATTTTGGGTAATTCCTCCTGGGTTTTCAATATCTACAGATTTTATCATTGATTCACAGTGTCAGGGCCAGCTCTTGCCTTGACTGTGGCCTTGGAATAGAAGATGATTCTTTACATACCTGCAGCTTCTTTTTCTTCCCAATAATCGCAGAGCCCTCCATTTCAGGTCTGTGACCCAGGAACAACATCTACACACAGAAACCCAACCTGTTCTCTAAATCTCCTTCCTTTCTGAAAGCCAAGGTGGAAAAGAGAAGCATTGTAGGAGATGATTGGATCATGGGGTTGGATTTCCTGTGAATAGTTTAGCACCATCTTCTTGTTTCTGTCCCTGCAATAGTGAGTTATCGCAAGATCTGATCATTTAAAAGTGTATGGTACCTCTTCCCCCTCTGTCTCTCGCTTCTGCTTGTACCATGTGATGTGCCTGCGTCCACCCTGCCTGTAAGCTCCCTGAGGCCTCTGCAGAACCAGATGCTGCTATGCTTCCTATACAGCCTGCAGAACCGTGAAATCATTAAGTGTCTTTTCTTATAAATTACCCAGTCTTAGGTGTTTTTTTATAGCAATGCAAGAACAGTCTAATACAGAATTTCTAGAAGTATGTCATAGAGCCAACAGAAGCAACGGCAAGAACCAGGCTTGTAAGAAGGACCAGAACTTTCAGTGTTTAGGAAACCGAGAACATAGCCAAGGTTCAAAGCCAGGGATGGTCTAGTTCGAACATTGCTGCCAACACACTTGGCCACTGTGCCATGAATTATCGCTTACTCTCTGTTCTATTTGTCTCATTCTTTCCAAATTCAAGGTAGAGAGAGAACCTTGGTCATATGTCTGAGGCATAGCTTCTGGCAGACTGAGAGAAGATACATCTGGTCTTTTGTGGTGGAATCCCTGCCACCCACTAGGACTTAGACCCCAATAAAGTAAAGAGTTTCCATGCTGGGCATAAAATATTTAATAGGGAACCATCAAATATCTTCCATTCTGCTTGGTGCAGTTCTATCCCCTTTATTTTTCCAGTTCAATCTCAGAGAACAAAGCAGATGCCTGTGTGGATTGGCACGTACTCTTCCTTACGCGAGGGATTGACACTATCAGGGAGATTAGGTTTATTCTGCGTGGCCATAAAGAGTAGAATTTTAAAAATGATATGCAAGTTATTGGAAAACGTTTCTCAATGAAACATGTCTCAGTGAAAACATTTCTCCATGAAGACGTTCAAATAGCAAGAGCTGCCCAAAGATGTAATGGAACGCTGGGGAGGGCTTGAGTTTCTTAGCACTGAATCATCCCAGCTGAGACTAGGAAATGGCTCAGCAGGGAACTTTTTGACCTTCACTGTCGAAGGCGGGGGCTCAAATTTACATTTTATTTTGTTTATTTTATTTTAATTTTATTTTATTTTAGACCAGGTCTTTCTCTGTCACCAGGCTGGAGTGGACTGGTGCTAGATCAAAGCTCACTGCAGCCTCAAACTCCTGGGCTCAAGTGATCCTCCTGTGAGCTACCATGCCTGGCTAGGAGTTCAAATTTAAATTTAAATTAGCATAAATTTCAAAATTGAATTCCTCAATCACACTAGTCACATGTCAATGGCTCAGTAGCCACATATCACCACATATACCATATTTGGCCACACAGCTATAGGATACTTACATCATCCAGTAGAAAGTTCTATTGTTCAGGGTTGTTACAGAGGGTTTCAAGCATCAAGCACAATCGGAAGAGATGAAATTAAAGCCTTTCAGTCCTAGCAGTATAAATAAAATGGTAGACAATAGTTTAGATACTGTAGGTACTATACTATTTATATTCAGAGGAGGGAAAAGAAACAAAGCAAGAAATACTAAAGCAAGGCTTCATGCAGGAGAGAGCAACTAGGCTGGACCCCAAAACAGGAAACAAACTAAAGAGGCAGATAAGAAATATTTTAGAACTTTGTGATCCACAGGGTCTCTGTTGCAACTACTGCGTTCTTCTGCCGTAGCACTCAATTCTTCCGTGCTTCTAATGTAGCCCAGTTCTTCTGATGTGGCTACAGACAACACAAAAATAAATGTGTGGCTGTGTTCCAGTAAAACTTGGTTTATGCAAACTGATATAGGAATTTCATATAGTTTTCATGTATCATAAAATATTCTTCTGTTTTCCAACCACTTAAAATGTTAATAATCATAATTTGCCAGCCCCTTTCCTAAAGGGTCTCTTAAGCTTGGAATGGCTAAGAGAGGATAGTAATCTGACCAATCCTCTCCAATTCTTAAAATTCCGGAAGCATCCAGATTGTAGGAGGCGGTTCTTGCAGAAATGCTAAGTGTTGATGTGATGACTCCTCCTGCCCTGCTCCGTGTTACACTCTTGATTGGCCTGAAAATCAGCAGGTCTTACTAATTACCAGTACAGACTAAGCAACTAAACAGAGTCACTAATAACAGCCAGCTTTACTACTAATTATGCAAATGTGAACCATTTACTGACTCATCCTAAACTTCTGCTTTGTTGTTGTTATTGCTATTTTTGATTGTAAATGTGGTACCATCAAAATAAATAAATAAATAATTCCTGGGGTTACTTTGAGAATTAAATGTGATAATATGAGTAAAGCCTTTGGAAAGGATATGTCAAATCAGTATTTTAAATAAAAAATGGAAGCCACTGCTATCCGTATTCACAGGATATGATAATCAGACGGGAAATGATTGAATTGACATCAAAGTTTGCAAATATTATAAAGTAAGATTGGGAGATGCTGAGCGGAAAACAAGTTAGTTTTTATTAAAACTAAACATGAGTTAGAATTGTATTCCTAATGCAATAATTCTTTCCCAAAAGGGATAATTTTGAGGGTGATGCCAACGGCTAAATGTCACATAACGCCAGGAAACTTAACTCATAGGGGAAGGGGAATTATGCGTTTGATTGGAGTAGCATTTCCTCCAATTTGCAGCTAACTATGATTAGTTCCTGCAAATGAGGCTTTAATTGGACCCACGTTGAACTGATGAGCAGATCATGGAAATGTGTCTTATGTCTCACAGGTGGATTCGGTCACACTTGGGTAAAGAGTAGAGGTTAGTCTACGACCCAGCTGTGCCCCAGCTTTTTCCTAATGACACATTATCTCCAGATGGAGCGTCTGGAGGGAATGGTGTTTATTATTTCCTAATATAAGGGTAAAAACTCCTCAAATCATGCAAATTATAACACACATGTCCTTAGTTGTTCTTTTATTTATTTTTTCATCTCCTTACAGATGATACAAAATGTCAGTTTCTGCTTTCAATAAATGATTCCCTTTTAAGCACACAATTTAAAATATTTTTTAAGAGCCTAAACCATATTGTAGAATTTATTAGAATAAATAACATAATAGTAGTAACACAATATTAATTGTTCTAATTAACATACTTAATAAAATTAATGAGAAACATGATTCTGAAGATAAATATTTACTTCAACAAGCAGTCATGGAGCCTAAAGGCCAGACACTGTGATTCACGTATGTGATCCCTAAAATAAATAAGGCAAGCTTTTATTCTCAGAAAGTTCACAATCTAGCGGGAAAGACACAAAATGATTTCAAAAACCAGGATAAGTGCAGCACCGTGTTACAAAGCCTCAGCGGTGTCTAAGTAATATTTGACTGCTCATCTAGTTTGTTTCCTGGTTCAGAATCCCAGTCCATAGTTAACTGTGGGATGCAGTGCAGCCTCCGCAACCCAGGCCATACCATGCATGGGTCTTGGCACCACCTACATCCCCCAGGAGGAAGGCTCATCTCTTTTTATTTTGTAAATGGCTCAGTGTATTTATCTAGGCTTTTGTTTCTTGTGGAGAAAAGTAAAAAGAAGAAGGAAGAAAGGAAAGGATATAAAAAAACAGAGGGCAGGAGGGAGGAGGGGGGATTGTAAAGACAGGAACAAAACAAAAAGAAGAGATAGGGAAGAATTCTCGCCTGTGTGAGAGCTGACAAAGTCCTTACCAATCCATAATTGGCAAACGTTTCTGTAAAAGACCAGATAGTGAATATCTTTGGTTTTGAAGACCACATGGTCTCTAAAGCAACCGCACAGCGCTGTGGCTTCTGTAGACTATACGTAAGTGAATGGGCGTGAGTCCGTTCCAATTACATTTTATTTACAAAAACAGGCAGCTGGTCTGCAGGCTATAATTTGCTGACCCGTGAATTCTAACTCATTGTTATCAGCCATGCAGCTGGGGTCGTGGCACCTTTTCAGCCCCTAGCCAGCATCTTGGTACTTTCACATACATCACCTCATTTAATTCTCACCAATGGCCTTGTGAAAAAGGCCTTGCTTTGGTTTTTTGTTTTGTTCTTTCATTTTATCAATGAAGACACTGAGATTCAGAGACATTAAGCTTGAACAAGGTCCCTCAGTAAAAGGAACAGGTCTTGGAGATGCTTCATTTCATTTTCAGGCAATATTCTGTTTCTAAACTTTCGGAAACATGTCACTGGTGCTCAGTGCTGCAGCATAGACAATGGGTGTATCAGCGAAATGAAGCAACATGCTCAGGGTCTGTCAGTAAGCTGGTGCCAGAGTTAGGACTAGGAAACAGGGTCCTGAATCCCACTCCCATTCCTTGCCCAAGACGCTTGATAAGGCCCACCTTGCTCAGTCTCTGGCACGTGCTTCTGTGCGTCTGCGTAGAAACCCTTCCCAGATAGCTTGCCTTAGTGAATTTGGCTGACCCTGACATTATTTCAAATATGAAGTTTTAATCTATCTTTTTAAGCTATGTGAAGCATATTTTTTCCTGAGCCATTGAAATAAAATGACTGCTTTGAATATTGTGAGAATCTGCATGAATGCCAGAGAAAACAATGCAATTTTAATTTGGTGGCTTTTCAGGTTTTTCTTATAGAGATCACTGGGGGAAAGATGCTGTATTTTTCTCCTTTTTTTTCAAGCATGAACTGAATATTTGCCACCTGAGTTGTTAGTTCAACAATTTCAGATGAATTCATCTCCAAATACACCTAATTTTCAGTCTCATCCAACAGCCACAATCCATTCACCCTGACCATGGAAACAAATGCCAAAGAACAATGAGCTTAGCAGCTCAGTAATACAGGCAACCGTTGGCACCGTCAGGAGGAGCACTGCTCCCCGGGGCCTGGGACTTCTCTCTTCATTTTGTAAGAATGTTTAGGCATGGGAGGGAAACCGACCAAGTAAACAACGACAGGCACAAGGACTCCCGGATCCAACTGAGAAACAGATAAACCTGGCCTTCAGTACAGCGGAGTTTTTCATCCAGTTCCATGCGATTTACTTCAGCTCAATCCCTTACATTAAATTCAGTGTTGTTCCGGAGTAGACCTGATGGAGGGAAACAAAGAAGGAAGCAGGAGATACTGGCTTTGATGTCAGACCTGGATTTATTCTCAACTTAGCCACATGTAAGTGGTGTAACCCTAACTTACATAATCTCACTCAACTTCAATGTCTTCATCTGTGAAATGGGTAAAATGCTCCTTGAAGTACTGAAGCAGAATTTCAAGTGGGTAATGTGTATAAACATGAGTGGTGAACAGTCAACATATTAATATCATTTTCAACCCCTTCCTCTCACCCTCAAAGAAATAGAAGGTAGAGAGACACCTTCACAGCTTCAAAACAGAACCAAACACAGCTCAGTGTTCAATCGAGGGAAAGCTGTGGGAGCAGTGAGGAAGGACTGAGTTTCTTCCTGGAATGATCAGGGGAAGTTTCACCTAGAAAATAAACAGCATCGTAAAATAAAATTAAAAATTAAAATAAAATAATAAAAATAATAAATACATATTATTTATTTATGTTATTATAATATATTGTTATATATATTATAATAAATACATAATTTGTATAATAATAAATATATAAATATATAATAAATGTATAAATATGTAAATATTAAAAAATATAAAATATGTAAATATACATAAATATATGATTTATAAAATAATAAAAATAAAATATAAAAATAAAATAAAAAGTAAAAATAAAAAAATAAAATACATAACATCTCACCCGGACAAAGCAAGGCAGGAGTAGGACAGAAAGGATTATGTAAATGAAGGGTTAGTTCGGGCTAAAGGAGCAGCCTAAGAAGACTGCAGCTGTGTGGCTGGAGGAAAGAGTGTGAGCAGGAGGGAGTGAGGAAGGAGGCCTCAGAGGCAGGTGCAGGCCGGGATCTGGGGAGCTCTGGATTCCAGAGCAAGAGAGTTGTCTTCATTTTCTTGATTTTTCTGGTGCACTGAAGATCCTTGAATGGGGCGGTGCAGGTGGATTTAAAAGCCAACAGTTGCAGGCAGAAGATTGTACGGTTGCGGCTGCAGTAGTATAAGAGAAATTCGCTTTTTAAAATGTATCCAACATATATTCTTTGCAAACCTATGATTTGTTCTGCTTGCTAGTGTTGAGAAGGACACATAGGTGCCTTCTTTCATGGAGTTTAAATTTTGCCAGGGCAACAGACAAGCAAGAGGTGAATAAACAAACAGACTTTCAGGTAGCAAACATGCCATGCCGACAGCAGGTGTTACAGGTGTGAGCGAAGTGGGTGTGGGTCTCTTATTTAGCTCCAGGAGACAGGCAGGTCCTGATGAAGAGGGGCCTTTTGAGCTGAGACCCGAATGCGAAGAAGGGAACTTCTCCTGGAGAGTTGAGGTTGGGGTGCTCCAGGTAGAGGGCCAGGGCTCCAGGGCTCAGATAGGCTGGCTGTGATGGAAGAGCTGGAAGAAGCTCTGTGTGCTTGCGCGGCTGGAGTGTTGGACCTGAAACGAAGTGATAGGTAAGAGCTGGGTCTCGCTGGCCGTTGAGGGCTAACACAAAGAGTTTGGATTTTCATTGTTAGCGTAATAGAGAGCAGAGCTGATTTGAAAGCAATGAGTGTTGGGATCTAGGTTTTATAAGGTGGTGCTGGCCCCTGTGGCATGTGGACTCTAGAGGGGTGTATGTGACAGCAGGGCCGTGTGTTATCAAGGCTGATGCAGTCATCTGGTTATCAGTGGCTTGGACTAGGGTGTTAGCAGTGATCATGGAAAAAAGTGACACTTTTGGAGATTATTAAACAGAGCCACATGGCTTCGATGTGGTGAATGGTGGCTGGGCTGGGTGTAAAAATGAGAAATTGAGGATGGCGGTAAACAAGATGACTAAGGTGTGAGAGGACCAGGATATGACACTGCCTGATTCTTCTGCTATTGAGACATTTATAAATTTACTGGCACTCTGTGACTTATTCACTATTTTTCCTAAGGTGTTTATAATAGACATAGCACTCTCATATTTATTCTGTTGTATGCCTGCAAATCATTTGTGAGTAAGAGACTACTTATGCCCATTTTGCAGATAAGGAAATTGAGTTTCAAAGAGTGCAAATAGCCCTGCCCAGGTTCACTGTTAGGGAATAGAAAGACCCAGGCCTCAAGGGAAGTCTTCTGACACTGGCGCATTGCTCATCTTATTACAACACAGTGTAGATTAATTAACTAGAAACTCAAGGAAACTAGAACCCATTACCTAAAAGGTACTGATTTTAAAGAGGAGCTAGCGTAGTGAAAACAGTCAGGGTTTTAAAGTTAGTGAAACCTAAGTTCAAGCCCAGATCTGTTCATAACTTGCTTAGGCAAATACTAGCTTAAGCAAAAATGTAGTTTCTTTTCCAATTTCATCTGCAAAGTAGGATTTGTAATACTCAAGTTGAAGGATGATTATGAGAATTAAATCAATGAATTAATATTAATATAAACTACCTAGAGCAGTATTTGACATATTTGACATTTACTATATCCCTACTTCCTCTTTTCCTAGGAACCAGTAAAAAAAGATTTGTGGCTTATTAGTATTATCTCTTTTATATGTCTGATGTCAGCACAAACTTCATTCCTCAGTTCATTAGACCGATGACTTACCATAATGATAATAACATTAATGATAAGGGTAATAAAAATAATAACAAGATTTAATCAAAGGAGGCATGCTTATGGAATTTTAAATATTTCTATTACTATCACTCAACAGTCCTTTGAAAGTCCATAGGGAGTACTACTAATATTTATAGCTAAGAACTGTTAGAATTGTTTATGTCCTAATAGTGTGCTAAACTTAGCATGTATTTCATTTCTCCCTTACAACAAAACTCTGAATTTGATTCCAATATTTTTCCTATCGCACAGCTGATGAAATAAAGGCACAGATAAAGGAGATAGGTTGTTCATAATCTCAGAAATATGAAGCTTAGAGTCACGATTCAATGTGAGAGCATCTGACTCCAGACCCTGTATTTTCAAGCCATCTTGTTGTGCTCTAAATGGGGAGGATGGATTAGGCCTTGTCTCAATGTCCTATATATACTGTGTCATACAAGCAGCAAATCTTCAATTGAATGTTCTAAGCTACCTATTTGCCACCTATTATCTTAAGAAAGAAATTCCTTCCTGAATGTGGGTTTTTGGCCCACACTCTCCAGATATTGAAGCATTAATTGAGAGAATGCATCTTATCAATAGAGAATTCTGATTTGATATCCTCTCTTCTGACTAAAACCAGGTACTTAAACTTTTCCCATCACAACAGCTCATATATACACTAAATACAATTCTAGTCACCAATGCCTAATCATTGATGACACCTTACATTCTTACATTCCTTTTTTTTTTTTCTCCAAATGAAAGACATCTGTGGAGTAAAAATAGAAGAAACAGTTAAATGGTTAGCTCTGTTACAGGAAGTAGATGATATGTGGTTAATTTCCTTTGTTGCAATATAAATATTGTTTAATTTGTTCAACACATATTTGATAAGCAATTAGGAGATGCAGGCATTAGAGTCTGACTCAACAGCCAGTTTTGAGCACCTTCTGTTTGCCAAGGTAAGCTGGAGCTTGTAGCTAAAATTTCAGTGCTTTGTAAATGGGATGGAATATATTTCCCAAAGACCAGAATACTTTCCACTATGATTTTTGAAGTGACTCTTACCCCACTCAAAACATCAGAAATAGCTGCTTGGGGAATTGTCTCTATTACAAAATTAGTTTCTCTTGTCCCAAATGATGGTCCCATTTTACAGCTCATAATGAATCATGACTGTTAGTTGTACAGGGAGTTTTCCAACCTATGTCTTTTTTTCCTCCCACCATTCATGTTTATCATTTTCCCAAATGGGTATGTCCCCTTTTCAAAATGTTACCCTTTTCTAATATCTTCTATTTGACATCATGATAATAAAAATACGTGTCATTTTATGAGTAGCCAATATATGTTCAGGCAGGATTTTAGATGCTTTGCACACATTTATCTTGTTTAATCTTTGAGGCAATCCTGTAGGCAATTTTATCACTGTTTTAATAAATTGCAACGTATGAACACACAAAAAGTAAGAATTTGATGCCCTAAAATGTTAGGTGACTTCCCCATGGCCATTTGTCCTGAAGAGTCACAGCTGAAGATCTATGAGAGATGTTGCCTCACCCCAACGCCCTTCTCTCTCGCTCTCTCTCTCGCTCTCTTTTTTTTTTTTTTGAGACAGAGTCTTGCTCTTTTGGCCAGGCTGGAGTGCTGTGGCATGATCTCAGCTCACTGCAAACTTGACCTCCTGGATTCAAGCGATTCTCCTGCCTCAGCCTCCGAAGTAGCTGGGATTACAGATGTCCACCACCACGCCCGGCTAATTTTTGTATTTTTAGTAGAGACAGGGTTTCACCATGTTGGCTAGGCTGGTCTTGAACTCCTGACCTCAAGTGATCCCCCTGTCTCAGCTTCCTAAAGTACTGGGACTACAGGCGTGAGCCACCACGCCTGGCCCCTATAGCCTTCTCTTTAACAGCAAGCCAGTCTGTGCTGCTTATGGTAGAAATGACCTTAGGAAGCATATGCTCAATATAGAGTAAACAAAATTACAGTAATTTTTAGAGATTTAAATTAAATATATTACCATAAATCAAACATCTGTTTTTTTCTAAAGAACAAGCAGTGGAGAGTTCATGAATTTTAGAGTCAAAGGTACCAATTGCAAATGCTTATTCTATTTTTTTTTTTTTTTGGTATGTAATTTTAGGCAAAATTCTTAGCTTTTTGGACTCCGTTTTTCATCTGTAAAACAAGGTAAGTGATGCCTATCTTGGGAGATTTAAAGGAAAGCATATTAATTTAGCTCATGTGAAGCTCTCAGCAGAGTGTCAGCGACAAAGTAATTCTCAGTTCCCTGAACCTGACTAATAAGGACCAATTCAAGTCCTTCTTGTTTCTCCACAATTTCTTCAATGTGAAAAATTGCTGATTCTTTCCTTCTTCTCTGACTTACCATGGGCCAGGTGGTTTGTACTATACTTTTATAACACATCTTAAATTATTTTTTGTTTAATTCTTTATGCAGAGAGGAATCAGGAAGCCCAGGCCAGAAGAATCAGCTGGATGGCCCACACCATCTTAAGCTAAATAAAATCACTGCTTTGTAAAACACTGCTGTAGGGGAATAGTTTGTTACACGGCATAACTATTGCTTCCTTGAGTGCTGGGTGTGGAGTTCAGAAAAGCTTTCAAAAGGAATCTATATTTTGAAGGATTTTTAAGCAGGACATTGCATGACCACATTTTCCCTTTTAGTAAGATTTGCGTGTTCAAATAACAGACTACAGGGAGAGGAGCTGGTTATCAAGGAGACAAGCTACTGCAGGGGTCCGGGCCAAAGACTCCCAGTAGTTGAAGCAGTTCAGTGTAGTAGGGAGAAGGAAGGGATGTATTTGAGAAATGTTTGGAATTCAGAATTCTCTCTGGAAAATTCCCTTGATTTTTCCCACTTCAAGTTTGAACGGTTCCCTCCCTCCTCTACTGCTTCCAGGGACCATTTCTCTTAAGGCATTGACTTCAGCTTTCTGTGTGCAGAGGGGAAGTCTGTGCAGGACACCCTCCCTACCACATGAGGGAGCTAGAGGACAGAGAATGCGCCTTCTGCAGGCCCTGCCTGCCTGCCCTCACTCAGCTGTGTTCCTGGTAGTTTCATAATTCTTTACGAAATAAGTCAAAATGAGTTTAAAGTGAGTTATGCTGTCTTCAACTATTTTTTTTTTTTTTTGGTCATTTATCTGTTGTGGAAGAAAAAGGACCTTCTAGCAGAAGCCCAGAGTTTGGATGCTTCCCCCCATGGTCTTTGATTTTGGTGCTTAAATATCTCACTACTCTATTCTGTGAAATAAGTGCCCACATCTGTGTCTCCTTTTTTTTTTCCCCCTTCTCATCTTCAAAATCTAGTTCCAGCGTCTGTGCTGTTTGAAGTCATGCAATTCTGTATCTGAAGGTAGGCGACAATTCTAACATATTTGGTCAGGGAGACACAAGTACTTCTCTCAGTCTCCCTACAGAAAATTAGACACGAACTCGATACACGTAATAACTCTGCAAGGCAAAGGGTTCTGTGGCTACACCTCTGGACAGAGCCTGGCCTCCAGCTCACGTGGAGACATGTATATATATATGGACAGATCAAATCATTACAAAGACAGCCTCTGGCCCTCAAAAACTGTCATTTTCAATCAAGAGCAGAAGCTATCCGTGAAATTAAGAAATGCTAAAGAGGGTGAAGTCTGGAAGGAAGGGAGTTATTCCAGAATTTAAACTGCTGGGATGAGCCCTCTTGAAGTTAATAATATATTAGAATAATTGCCTAAAAAGTGTGCTAGTCATCTCTCTTTCATGCCTTATGAGATGTGTCTCTGTGTCGCATATGTGTGGGAGGAGGAAAAGGAAAAGAAATAGTAGAAGGAGGAAAGGGGTAGGAGGAAGAGGGAAGGAGGTGACAGAAGGGGAGGAGAAGGAGGGAAGAAGAGGAGAGGGAGTGAAAATATAGAATGGGATGGTGGGAGGGACTTTTCCCTCCTAGGTAGAGGAGAAGATTTGCCTTACATTGTAAAGTTGTCTACCTCATAACATTTCCCAGCAGGGTGACCTTTTGATGGTTTGACCTCTTTGGTTCTCAGTTAATTTTTTGTTTGTTTGTGTGTGTGTTTTGAGACAGAACCTCACTCTGTTGCCCACGCTGGAGTTCAATGACACAATCCTGGCTCACTGCAACCTCCTCCTGCTGGGTTCAAGCAATTCTCCTGCCTCAGCCTCCCAAGCAGCTGGGACTACAGGCTCCTGCCACTACACCTGGCTAATTTTTGTACTTTTAGTAGAGACAGGGTTTCACCATGTTAGTCAGGCTGGTCTCGAACTCCTGTCCTCAGGTAATCCACCCACCTCAGTCTCCCAAAGTGCTGGGATTACAGGTGTGAGCCATTACGCTCGGCTGTCAGTAAAATTTTTTGTAAAGTGAGGTGATACATGCAAGTTCTCTTTGCCCTACTGAGTGATAGCAAGTGTCAAGTAATTGAGTGAATATAACAGTGTCTAAGCAACTCACTACATATTGATTGTACAGGCACATAAGACCATGGTTATTTGTTGTCAGTTACTTCTCTTACCAGATGGACAACTCTGACTTTCCACACGGGTGAACATCAACCTCAACCTTAGTCCAACTTTTTTCAACCTCCATCCAAGTCCTTCAATTTAATGAATGAGATCAGACTCAGGAAGCAGAACATCTGAGTCTTATTTGTGCCCCATCACTTCCCAAGTGGTCTTGGGACAATGTCACAGTTTTCTGATCTACACTATGGGACATATGTTAATACCTATCTCACAGGGCTACTCTAAAATTCAGATGAGATGGATGTGCAAATGGAGATGCTCTATGCAGATATTTACTGTTGCTATTGCCAGGAATAAGAAAGCAACTAAATTTCAGATGTCTTTTCTACCCTCTCGCATGACCTCTTTCCCTCATCTACTAAATACAAGGAAGCCCTTTCTGTCGTTGATGAAATATCTATTGGAATTCTTCTTTCTACTTGACTGTCTTTTTACAATAAAGGTGAAGTGTGGAAGAAGTAGTTAATATCATAAACGTAGGATGTTATGGGGTATGTGCGAGTGTGCATGTTGGCATGGAGAGTAACACATACAGTTCTTCCATGAATCCTCAAGCTTCTCATTGTCTTTTGCTACATGTCATATTGAGAAGTCTGGAAAACACAATCTGATTAGTCGTTTAGATTCTATTCTAGATGCTTGCTATCTTGGAGACAGACCTCGGTCTGTCATACTTACTCTGAAAACAGTTATGCTTCTAGTGGTTCAATTTGCTAATGCAAGGGTTGATTTTATGTGAAGTCATGCTAAGTAGAACGACTTGCACTCCGTTTATGCAGGGACAGTCCGAGCTCTTGATACGTTTTGTTGGATGGATGAATGAATAACAGTAAAACCTAAAGGAAATGAGCACCTACGTTAAGATTCTTTGACTTTGTGAAAATCACTTAAGAAAATACCTTTCTTTGAGCTTTTTAAGATTTTTTACACCTTTCTTTGTAAGGGGATTGCCTGTGACTTTCCTATTATCTCAGAAAGACAAACACTCTGTTAATATGCCCTGGCAACACAGACAGCACCCTGTAGATTACATTTAGATTATAGAGGACTACCCTGAACCATCTATGTAAAGTTCTCCCCAAAAAAACCAACAACAATTGGCAGTTATTCAATCATTATTTATTTTATTAAATTATGATATATCGTACTGAATATATTGCATGAAACGTTATCTTGTTCCTTGATTAATGTAAGTGAACATTTCTGTCCTTTAGTTACTCTGTACACAGCATAAATTGTATTTTTTGCTATAAAGAAAGAATTCTCCAAGTTACGTAAGATAGAATCTCTATATTGGGAGAATTCATTTGGGAAACGCAAGTTCGGGTTGCTGTGTTCCACTGTGTGATTCTGGTTGTACCAAGACCACAGCGCTCTGAGAGCTTCCTACCCAGGCCATATCTCAGTGTTGTTTGCACAGCTAGTAGTCTTGCTTCTCCTAGACAAATAGCCCAGTTTACTGTTTGCTATAAAGCTAGTAGATTCCCCAAACCCAGTGTTGTTCAGCTGTGATGCCAACCCACCGATGCGTGGTATTTATCTGGGCCACATTATGCTTCCCTCTCCCTTGGGATTGGGAACAATGGAAACCAAGGCTAATATGCTGATGACAATGTTGCTTGCCTTATCATGAGTAATAAAGTCCTTTGAGTTCCCCCCAGACATCTTATGTCTTAGGTCAACCTTCAAGAAATGGTAACAGGTGAGCTCTTCGAAAGTAGGGTAAAATAAAATTTCAAAAATACAGTATTCTGTTGGCATGGAATGATACAGCATAACTTTCTGCCACTTATTTTTAAAGGGTGTGATCTACCTTGCCACAGGCCTTGGCATGGACTGGGGCAAATTTAGGATCTAAATTGGAGGGCATGGTTCTGCTAACAGGTCCTGCTTCACCGTTGTAAAAAGCTGATGAGAGAACTGTAGGCTGATTGAAGAAAAGTGCCTAGTAGTTTTTTGTCCCAAATAGACCATAATCTTTAAATATTTTTACTTTTAATACTACTAATATATCCTATAATCGAATATCTTACTATATTCAATGAATACTAGTATATTGCAAGCAAAAGACAGCAACTATAAAACCTATGTAAAGTTTGTAACTTCCTCATGCTTTTTAGTTTTTGTTGACTGCTTTCTCATTGAAAAAGTATTAAAGTCTTGATAACACAGGAGACCTGTATATTTTGGAAGGAGGGCCGGGGAGTTTCAGGGAAGTGCCCAGCTGGAGGCAGAGGTCGAGGAGGATGCTAGAGGGTCATGCCCTACTTCATGTTCTGGCTTGCAGTGACGGCTCTGACCTGGGAGGAGGGCTCCAGATTAGCCACCCATGCGTCAGTAGGACAGATGCACTGGCCACAGCATTGTCTCTCGTGATGGCTTCAGCTTTTCCTTCTCATATCCTCGCCACGGATAATCTTCATCATCACACTTTCTTTGTCACATGTTTCTCTGATGGTGCTTTCAGTGAGGTGTGGTTAGCAATCCATTGTCTGAGGTCTGTTATTTTCCGGTGTGGTAAGGAACCTCAATATTGGCTCCAAAGGGCACAACCTTTCGTGATCTTCTTCTGAGAGTGTCCCTGTGATGTTAGCTGATGTTCTGCAGAGATCACAAAGAATAAACTCACACCTATGCACCATCAGGCTGCAATGGGAAGTTAGGTGCAAGCAGAAGGGGGATCGTGTACTGGGATTAATGTCATGCTGCATTTGTCAACACAATGCCTTCTCAACATTTCACAAGCAATGCGAAACATAGGACTGTGCAATCCACATGTTTATATTTTAAAACAGTTGAAAGTGGAAATTCAATTGTTGTCATGTAAGAGGCTGGCATATACATTACTACATGTCTTTGCAGTAAAACTTACCAAGGATTCTGCAACTATCACCCCCAAAGTGCAATATGAAGCTTTCGTTTATAAAAATTACATATTAAAGACATAAAACCACCAAAAACCAGCCTAACTGTCCTTGTTTTCAATTAGAAATATATTAAGTTGGAATGTTGTTGAGAAGACCCAAATTGTATTCCCAGGTTTGCTGATTAATTTCCTCAGGTTGGCTGTATGATTCATTTCCATAAGTTTATTATTCAGGGGGAGTGAGTGTTATTACTGCAAAAGAAATAATGATTCAGAAAGGTAATTCTATCTTGACACATTTCCAGGACTTTTTGCAGATGCTTCATACCTTAACCAAGACTGGAGGAATAAGAGTTTTTGAAAGATAATTATAACTTCTTTCTTTCCTGTCCATGTTATTGACTCTTCATACACAATAACAGAGGTGTTTCAATGAAATAGCCAGATTTCAAGTTCAACTTATTATTTTTTCCTTTCTTATCATTCTGTTTTCTGTAAAATTTGCTCTCTTTCCCTTGGTATAATGTATTTCCTCCTTTTCTTTCTTCCCTCCACTGCCTTTCTGTCTACCTATTTTTCTTCTTCACAAACTCATTCATTTTTAGTTATTTTGTATTTTCAGCATATGGCTTTATTATCCTTTATTTCCCATTGTTATGTTCATTAGCTCTAAATTTATGATTCTTAACTTTTTTTTCTTTTTTTTTTTGAGACAGCCCTCACTTTGTTGTCCAGGCTGGAGTGCAGTGGTGTGATCTCAACTCACTGCAACATCCGCCTCCTGAGTTCAAGCGATTCTCTTGCCTCAGGCTCCTGAGTAGCTGGGACTACGGGTATGCACCACTGAGGCTGGCTAATTTTTGTATTTTTTGGTAGAGACGGGGTTTCACCTGTTGGTCAGGCTGGTCTCGAACTCCCAACCTCAAGTGACCTACCTACCTTGGCTTCCCAAAGTGCTAGGATTACAGGCGTAAGCCACCATGCCCAGTCTGATTCTTAACTTTTAGTTCTTTGTCCTTTTCTCTCTCATCATCTTCTTCCACAGTAAACTCCTATGTCCCTGATCTTGTTCAAGAAACGATGCACCTGTAATTTGGGGATTAAATAATATTATTAATAGCTCACCCTCACCAGCCAGAAAGTGTAACTGGAAGAAAGGCTTTTGGGGAACTGTGTTTACTCATCAAAACCCCGAGTTTTCTCCATCTCTGCCCAGCAGCCCCATTTCAAGGCAGATAAATCATGTTGTCACAGTAAAGCAGGCGTGTCTCCTTGCTCCTGTCCAGAGAGAAAGTCCATATATCCATACTTCCTTTTCTTTCTTCACTTGACTTCTTTGCTTTACTTTTTTTTACCTTATTTTCTAGTTTTTACTTAATCATGCTTTTCTTTACTGTCTGTATTATTTTCACTTTCTATTTTGCTTTTGGTATTTCTATTACTTTCTTAGGTTTCTTTTATTTTTTCCTTTACTTTTGTGTCTTATGGCTTTTGATCACTTGCATTTTTGTGTTCTCATTGTTTATATTCCTTTCTTACCTTTCTTTCTTCCTTAACTACATTTTTATTTTCTAACTTGTTTTCCTTAATCATGATTTTTTCTTTTGATTTTAATGATTCCCTTTCCCTCCTTCTCTCCTTAATTTTCACTTTATCTTTCTTACTCTTTCTTTTTTTATTTTTAAATATTTTTGCCTTCATTCATCCACATCCCCCTCTATTTTTTTTTTCTTTCTCTTAACATTATTTCTGTTTCTTTACATTTTCTATTCTTGACTTTTTTTCTCCCTTATTTTTTCTTTACTTTATCTTTTGGGTTATTTTCTGTCAGCACTTTCTTTCCTTTTGCTTTTCATAAATTAGCCTATGATTTTTAATTTTATCTAAGATTTACGTACTTCCATTTTTTCTCTAGTTTGTTGATTCTTTTCTTAATTTTTCTATATATATTATTTTGCTTTATTTTTCCAATTACAGTATTTCCTAACTTTTTTACATTCTTACATTTTTTCAATTGCATAATTTTATTATTTGCTTTCTATATCTTGTATTTAATTTTTAATTCTTATTTTTATATTTTATCTCACTTGCATTTTTATAGATGTACTGCAATGCCCTGCTGGGCATCTTAAAGAACAAGGCATTGTCCTCTGCAGACACCCAGGCTAAAGACTTCAAGGACTGGAAGAGGAGCTTTTCCTCTTCTCTCTTATCTATGCAGACACAATGTGTAGCAGCAAATGTGTTACAGATGAAGGACAGAAGCTGGGGTAAGTGGATGCTTATCCTCCCTTCCTATCCAGATGAGAGACACAGCAGCCCCTCAGTCCCCAGGCCTATTTTTTCCCGCTCACCATGCTGTTTTCCAAGTTGAGGCTTTTAGGGCAGTAGGGAATTCTGCCTTATTTTAAATAAACCTCTCCAAACTGCTGCTGCTGCTGCTTTAAAAGAGAAAAAAACAAAATCTTTCATCAGAAGACAGAGCATTATGTTTTACACTAAACTTGAGGTGTGTAATGCATTTATCTCTGTGAGAGGCAGAACCTCACTGACATAAACGCACACCAAAGGGTGAATAAATGATTATCATATTAATTTCTCAGAGCTGGATGTTTTGGGAGAAAAGCAGAAAGCTTCTTCGTAACAGGGAGAGAGCCCTGGGAAGAGAAAAGGACAGAACACAGAACCTGGAGAGAAACGACTTCTCCATCTGAAGATTATAAGATACAGGCTGGATTCATTTCTGGAAATGGCCACTTTCACGTACAAAGGGCTTAAGAGCTTACATGGCACATTGGCATACATTGCACTTAATTTATTGAAATTGCTTACAACCTATACCTCCTTTATCAAATGCTTTTCAAGGACATAGTATGAAGGACACAGTACTGTTAAAAATAAAGGAAAGACAAGTCCCTGTATTCATAGTAATATTCTAGTTGAGGGATGAGAGATCATAGACAAATAATTGCATTCTGTGTAGTCACAGCGTAAAAAGACATTGACAAAGAGGTAGAGCAGAAGAGGCAGATAGTGTCCCGCAGAAAAGAGGAACTGTGTGTACTCCTTTGAGAGGGCAGCTACAGAAGCTTTCTGATAAGGTGACATTTGAGCAGACGGAGAGAATGATCCCTGCATGAGTGTCTGTGCCGGGGGAAGGGGGAGGGATTACAGGGCTAGGGAGTAAGGTTGAGGGTCCTAGGATTGCAGGGCTAGGGAGTAAGGTTGGGGGTTCTATGACAGAAACAAGAAACAGCAATGAGGGGCTAGTGTTGCTGGAGTGGAGTGAGAACAGGAGTCAGGTGTAGGGCAAGACATGGGGAGGGTGGCCTAGAGCTGACCATACATAGGCCTTGAGCCCATAATGATGACTTCAATGTTTACTCTGAGATGAGAGCATTATTAGTGATCTTGAGCATAGGCATGCTATGATATGACCTTAAAGAAAGAAAGAATGTTCCAGATGTTGTTCAAAATAGAACAAAGCAGAGCAAAAGAGGAATCAGGTAGCCCAGTGAGGAAGCTTTTAAATTTCTCAGGTGATAGATAGTGGTAGAAACTAGGGTGATAGCCATGAAGACAAGATTCTGAGGACAATTTGGAGATGGAGTGGGTAGACTTTACTAGTGCATTGGATAACACATGAAATGTGGGAGAAATAAAGAAATACTGAGTTATTTCAAGAGTTTTTGGTTGACCATCTAGGAGGATGGAGTTACCACTAATGGGGATAGTGAATGGAGTGAGGGAGGAGAAAACAAGCAGTAGTGAATCCAGATCCTGTGGGATGTAAAGTTTGCAGAATTTGGCAGCTCCCTTAAAAAAAGAAAAAAAAGAAAAAGAACTCTCAAAACTCTCAATTAGCTACTGGAAGTTAGAAGGAATCAGTGCAAGTGACGGTCCTGAAGCTTCAGCTTCATTAACTCCATGCTAGATCTTCTGAAACTACCATTTCAGATTCGGGTATTTTGAGCTTGAGTTACTGTGAAATATCAAAATAGAGTTGTTCCCTGATAGCTCTTTATTGGAATCAGGGTTCATAGATTTCAGTGAGAAAGTTCTCATCTTCTAGAGGGCATTAAAATTCTGGAAATAGAATGAGCAAAAAGCCAGAGCTATGAGCTTTGGGCACTCCAAGGTTTAGATACCAGAAAAATGTGGAAAAGGTCGCTATTGAGGTAGGAAGAGGACTAGTACTCTCCATTTTTGACAAATGCAAAGATCAACTCCTGCAGTCTGAGTAGGATGTGGCATCTCTCACAATCACTAATGGCCGGTGAGGAAATGCTTATAAATAGTAGCTGCCATTTTTTTCCATGACTTGTTCCTATTATGCCTACCTTGTTGAAATAGTTTGTTTCCACGACTTCTTCTTCATTAGCCCTTTTTACTCATTGGTGCTGTTTCCACTGAAATTCTATTTTGAAGTGCTCAGAGCCCAGCTCTGGATGTCCTTCTTCTATATTACATTCTCTCTCATCCAGTCTTATACCTTAAAGTAGAATCATATCTACTCAAGACTCCAGATTTATCTCTTCAGTGCTGACCAGTCTCCTGAAGTCCAAACTTACTTAGAAAATCTCCTGTATGACAGTTGAACATCATGTATGAACTTACATTAAACGTTAAAGGCCCAAAATAGAATAACTGATTTTTGTTGATAAAACTCTTTTCCGTTTCTTCCTCAGTAAACGGCTTACCACACACCCAGTTATCCAAACCCAAAACAAGAGGTTTTCTTGATTATTCTCTTTGTTTCACTCCAAAACGCAAATCTGCCAGCAAGTCTTATGTGTCTATTTATTTGCACCTGCCATTGTTAACCCGCTATCTTAGGTCAACATCATCTCTTGCCTGGACAGCTATAACATTACAGAATGTCTGGCTTCCCTCTGAGCTACCTGTATTCCACATTTCACCAGAAACCAGGGAGATGATTCAGAACATGGTTTAGGTTATATCACAGCAGTGATGAAAAGCCATCAGGAGCTTCCAATTTTACTTATAATAACTCCAATTTCCTGGTCATGGCCAAGAAGTCCATTGCCTGATCAATGGTCTATCTCACTGTCCTCGGTGCTTCCAAACATGGAAGCTGTTTGGAAGGGGAGCTTCCTGTGCTTCACCACTCTGGCTTAATTTCTATTCTTTGAAAAAGTTAACTCATGAAGTTACAGCCCAAGGGCCCTTGTTTGTCCACCTCCTGGCCTGGAGGGACACTTCTCCCAGATTGCTATATGGGCTATGCCAGGTTTTCACATAGCTTTCATGGAACATCCTGTCTGAAGTGACTTTTCCTGCCTCATCTCACCAGTCTGTCATGCTGTTCTGTTTTTTAGCATTAATACAACTCATCCTTTTCTTAACTTTTCTCCATGAGTTAATTGTTTTTTCTTTCCTTGTTTCTTATCTGTTTCATGCCTCCCTCTTCTGCAATAGAATCTCCAAGAGAGGATTCTCATTTGCTTTTCTCTGTGCTTTTACCCCAGGAAGGAACCTCTGCATGGTACAAAATAAGCATTAAAGTATTTATTTAATAAATGCTCAGCTATCAAACTGAAGACCTTGGAATGAATTCAAACTGTGTCATTTGGCTATTTAATGTTTATTAATGTCATGGATACTTTAAGAGGTGCTGGAAATAGCTTGAAAAAATACCCAGTTACTCACCTCAAGTACTTCAGGGTTAAATTTGGAGGCACACACATATAAATGGGCAGGTATAATCCAGTGTATTAATTACAACCAAAGGAGAGAGAATAATGGTATGTATGGAAACACAGAAAAGATGACCGAACTTTAGGAAGCCCAGGAATATTTCAGGGAGAAAGTTCCATCGAAACTGAGACTGTAGAATGAGGGTGAGTTTCAGGAGGTGATGCTGTGTTGATTTGGGGGCATATCTTATTCCATATGCACGGTCCTAGATATGAGGAGGAAGTTTGCTCATGTGGAGAACTGCAAGCTTCTCAATGTGTCTGAAGCATTTGTGACAAAAGGACCCTCATCAGAAGTCGGTTACAGTGAGGTGAGTCTAAGATCACCAGGCTAAACAAAAGATCGAGGTGATGAGGTGGAGGAAGAATAGTACATGCCACAGAGGACAGTGTGTGGTACAGGTCCGCAGGTCATGCATGAAGGAAACATTAGTAGGAGGGAATGAGAAACCACATAAGGAGAACAGACAAAGATGAAACAGTCATGGAGCAGAGTTTATCGAGGACAAAGCTTTTGAAACCCTTCAAAATATTCTTTCCACCTATAGACATGTCTCCATGGGGCCAGGGATGGATATGTGACTTCAGTCACTTCCCTAGGGATTTTCAGAAATGCGGAGGGTAATACGACCTCTATTGTAATGGGCTCTAATGGGCTCAACAAAACTAAACTGAAACTAATAATGTTACAAGAAGCAGGACAAGTAATGTCTGGAGATCCGGTTCTAGTCCTGCCTTTTTGATGGGAACTTCAAAATTCCAATCATATTTCTTCTGGTGGCCTTGGGATCTGATTATTGTCTGACCTGAGTAGTAAGTTTGGAGACAGTTAGGTCCCCACAATTTGAAGTAGAATTTATATAATTTATTTCAGACTTACATCCAGGTAGAAACATCAGAAATAATATTTTGCTTCTTTCAGTTATTTTATGATTTGTTTGTTTGTTTTGCAGTAAGAGAGGGTGAAAGCAACATGAACCAGAAGTGAAAGCTTAAAACTGGAAACATTTCCCTGTGACCCCTAAGGGTGAGGACTTCTCATCCTCAGTCTGGCTCTGACTTGTGATCCTGGACATGTTCCCCAGGCATCCTCGCTGGCTCCCCATTGCCTGAGCATGAAGTGGGCCCTGGAACACATGCTCTCCAATTCCTTCCTGACTCTGCTATTCTAGGTTTCAGCATAGGAAAGCCCAGATGCTACTGAAAAATGTGAACATATGGATATATTTCTGACCTGCTGGAGTACGCGCTGCCTCCTTAGTTACCAGGCAGAATGAGCTCATTACCCAGGATTTCACAGATGTCTCAGGTCTTCATTAGGAAAATTATTTGGATCACAATTTCTTAAAGGTTTTTCAAAATATTTTGCTTTGTCTCTCGTTTGATTCTTGTGCCTTTTAGTCTTTGGTGGGGGCAGGATAAAAATAGAGGGGGAAAAACAGGGAAATTACCCCCTGACTCAAGCACTTGTTACAGAAAGAACACTGCCGTAAGTCGTATTATATGGAAAGTCTCCAAAAGGTAATAAGTTCAGATTTAAAAACATTTAGGATTGCCTCCTTGCTGACCAGCCCCAGGATAGGATGCTGGGGTGACAAAGCATAATAAGACATGGGTTCTATTCTCTAGCAGCTTATGACCTGCTATGAAAGGATCACCAACAGGTCAGTCTGCTAAGTGTTAAGAGAAAGGTAAACATGGTTGTGTGGAAATTCCAAATGGCCCTGAACCTAGTTTGAGGGTTGCAATGTTTGCCCCAAGAATCTCTCATCGATTCCATGTGAATTAGACAAGGCTTTGTGTATGGAAATGCTTTATAAATATGTGATGAGAGACATATCTTTATCAATTGTTATGCTGTCAATTTCACAAATTTTCTCAGCACCAATGAACCATTTGATCACATTGTGAAGGCCCTTCTAAGGCCCTGGAATGTGTACTTGTCAACAAGATGACTTAGAGTTTAAGTTTTGTTATCTTTCCAATAGTTTCCAGGGTCCAGTTCAAAATAAAAATATGAGGCCCTTTATTCTTAAAGCATTAAAATTATCAAAGAATACATCGAGACTGTGAACATCAGAGAAAACAGCTGAAGACACTGAGCCTGTGTCCATGGGTAATGACACACAAGTGTGCCATGAGCTTCAGAGTGAATAGATCCTTATCCTCTTTAGCAGCTCTCAATTACAAATTTTCTAGGGCAGATCCCAGGAAGGTACCTGGTGGCTCTAAAGCAAACTCTTCTACAGGGATGGGAAAGCATGTAGCATTTGGTAATCATTGAATTCATTACCTTAGCTTTCTCTATTACCTGGATTTGTGGATTTGTCTCCATCTCCAACCCCTTCCCTTTCTGCTCACAGCTATTAGGGATCTATAGTGCATCAGTCATGGATCCATGTTAGAAAATTGTCCCAAGGATAACCAGGACCTGCTGGAGCACAGGTATGTGGGGACCTCAGTGACAAGGGCCAGGGGACTGCAGCAGTCCTCCAGTCAGTTAGCCACCGGTGCTCAGTGGAAAATCTAGGAAGAACCCGGGTCAACAAAATGGAGGTCAGGACATGTGGCAGTAAAAGGGTCATATTCCTTGTACGTGAATCATTTGGAGTGTTGAACACCAGAGAGTAATTCTTAGAAACTTCTGAAACACCTCTTGAATACTGCTGATTGGACTAGAAATCTACTCAGGTAAATGAATGTCAGTCAGTCCAGTTCTAGGCAACTGGAGAGCGAAGCTAGGGGATGATGCCAGAGCTCCAAGGATTAGATTAGAGACCATGAACCACGTGATCTCTGGCTTGTGGATGAGCAATTGGCTCTTCCTCCCATGAGACACTGTGGTCAAGGAGACCTTGATCTGAATCCCAACTTACCAAATGGTGTGTTGTGAAATATTTCTTAAAGAATCTCTATATTAAGCTTTATATATTTATTGGTGAATTGAGGGCAACTGAATTGGCTTAGCCTGGATTTCTCAGAAAGCAGAACCTCAAAGAAAGGCTCAATTATAACACTATCTTTTGAAATCAGGAGTCAGTACAGGAGCCAAGCTGTGGGGCAGAATAAGTCAATGTCAAGGTACACATGGAGTCAAGTCCCTGGTTCCTTGAGCATCTCAGGACCTCCAATTCAAGAAAATAAATGGGGAAGCATTGATGCATTGATTAACCTATGATTCTGCTCAGGCTGTGCTATGATCTGAAGATTTGTGTTTCCCCAAAATCATTTATGGAGATCTTAACCTCTAAGGTGATGGTATGAAGAGGCGGGGCCTTTGGAATGCAGTTAGGTCATAAGAGTTCCACCTTCCTGAATGAGATCAGTTCCCTTACAAAAGAGGCTTAAAGAAAACTGCTCTTCCTGTCATGTGAGGACGGACAGAAGGCACCATCTATGAGGAACAGGCTGTCACTAGACACCAAATCTGACACCTCGTTCTTGAATGTTCTGTCCTCCAGAACTGTGAGCAATAGATTTTTGTTGTGTGTAAATTACCCAGTCTGAGGTATTTTGTTGTAGCAGCAAGAATGGAGTAAGACAGATTGATAATAAAATACCATAAACTGAGTGGCTTAAACAACAGGTGTGTATTTCTTAAGTGCCAGAGGCTGAGAAGTTCAAGATCAAAGTGCTGCTAGCCAATTTGATTTCTGGTGAGGGCCCTTTTGCTGGCTTGCAGGTGGTAGTCTTTTTGTTGTGTCCTTACATGGCAGAAAGAGAGAGAAAGAGGGCTCATGAGTGCCCTGCTCTCATGGCTTCATCTAAACCTAATTACCTCCGAGGACTCTGCCTTCAAATACCATCACATTGGAGGTTAGGGCTTCAACATATAAATGTGGGAGGACAAACATTCAATTCATGAACTCCTATTTATTGTTTTATTGTTTCGTTTTATTTTTTTTGAGACAGAATCTCGCTCTGTCACCCAGGCTCTCAGGCTGGAGTGCAGTGATGCGATCTTGGCTCACTGCAACCTCTGCCTCCTGGGTTCAAGAAAATTCTCCTGCCTCAGCCTCCAAGTAGCTGAGATTACAGGTGTGCATCACCATGCCCAGCTAACTTTTTATTATATTTTTAGTAGAGGTGGTGTTTCGCCTTATTGGTCAGGCTGGTCTCGAACCCCTGAGCTCAAGTGATCTGCCCACCTCGGCCTCCCAAAGTCGTTCATTGTTACTCAAAGCTTTACTCTTGGGGCTGCTAACTCCCCTATATTTCTAGGTCGCATGTAGAGGTGAACCCCAGTGGATTCCTATGATGTCCTTTGCAGTAGTGTCAACAGAGAAGTCCCAGATGACAGAACTGGCAAGGATCTGAGGTGGGACACTAACAGGATGCAGTGCATCTTAAAATAGGGACTGTTGCAATTGTGGCTAAAATAAGGGACAGGAAAAGCTGAGAGGATCTGAAATATTACACAAGATGTATTCAAGGCAGGCAGCTATATGCAGGTTTATTTGAGTGTTTATTTTAAAAAACAAAGGCACAAAAGAATCATCCAATGCCGAGTGAATGTTTGCTTCCTTCTCTACCTTGCCTTTTCTCTTCAGATGCATTGCATTCCTCATTCTTTACAATTAAGATCAAAACCATTAGAAAAGCAGCCCTTACACCCAGTCCTCAACTAGTTACAGATGATGGAGCCAAAGAGTTAATGTAATTACAAGACCTATGCAGTTTATCTTTCTTTAAAAAAGTGCTCTCAATATTCGACACATGTGCTGAGTTTTAATAATTTTCCAATAACTATCACCCCAGGAGCCCATATTAAAGCCATATCACAGTGGGTTCATCCCCATAAATGCTCTCCACCTCAGTGAAAATGCCTTCAATCCAATTAGTCTGTGCAATTTAATTTGTTCAATGCAAATCACTGGAGTTTAATTGAATTCCATTAGACACAAATCAATAGAAATCAATTTCAAGAGATTATCCTCAACATTCATCAATAGAATTAAATTAAAATTAAAGAAGATTTACCTAACTGGCTGACATGTTTCTAAAATTTACTGCAGGTTACTATGGTATCAGATGGTTAGTGGTCATTTTGGAGGTTATGTATAGGCTACTAATAACTTGCTGTCACTATTGGAGCTGGAGAAGAACTTACGAAAAAAATAAATGGAAACTATATTATATACTTTTAAAGAACTTCACAAACAGATGGTTTGTCTTCGCAACACCCAGAAAAAGTAGGCCACAGTAAGTTTATCTTCAAAGGCGAGATTGAGGCTGAATTATGTTGGGTGACTTGATTATAGGTCTCAAGAATGCTAGTATGTGGATGTCTGTTCAATGACATTTTGATGTCTCCACTTTCTGCGAACCCTCGTCTCTCACCTGCACCATGAAAAGTATTTGCAGCCATCTCTCTGCTTTTTTTGGCAGCCATCTCTCTGCTTTTGCTTTTGTGCTTCCGCTATGTGTTCCTAGTAGAACTACCAGGGTGATCTTTTTAAAAACATAATCACGATAGTTAAATGGCTTACAATGTGCTAAGCACTGTTTTAAGTTCTTTTATGTATTAACTCTAATTTTTACATCTACTTTAAGTGCAGGTGCTATTACTATCTCCTATTCACATGTACGGAAGGTGAGGCACAAAAGGCTTCCATTAGTGAAGGTTCTCCTGAGAAGCCAAACCAACAGGATATACATAATGAAGAATGGTGATGAGCCTCACATGACTATGGAGGCTGAGAAGTCCCACAGTCTGTCATCTGTAAGCTGGAGATCCAGGAAAACCAGTGGTGTCTGAAAGGAAATTAAATCTTGGGACTCCAAACTCATTAAGTCAAAGGGTGAAGTCAAGCTGGGAACTAGGTCACACAAACTTGCCTCCTCCTTTTTGTTCCTAAATAAGATGGCTAGAGGATGAAAAGCTACATGCCTACCCTATATTTTTCCCACAAGGAAATTCCTAGTGAGCTGCAAGAGCTTTTAAGGTGTTTCTGTCAAAATTTTACCACAGCAATGTAAATTGATAGCTTATTTTAACAGGTGCAGTCACACCCCTGCCCCCCAGCTGGCCCACTAGACACAAATACATATCTGATTGTTCCCCTGTCCCATTTTGTCTATGTTGTCTCATATAAAACACAAATTCCCTATATTTTTCCTCTGCTCCATTTGTCTATGTCATCTTATGTAAAAAATGCAGGCTCACCAAGCCAGACAAAGGCATGAATGACTATTTTTCTCTACCCACCTCCTACATGAAAATTGTGTACTTCTCAATACCCCGCCCTTTCCCCTTTAAAATTGGAGCCCTCCAAATCATCTTTTGAGAAAGGCATAGACCTGTCTCCTGGGTACATGTCCTTAACTTTGGCAAATAAACCTCCTAAGTGATTGAGACTTGTGTAGTAATTTTTCTTGATTGACAGGTGTAACGTCAATTCTTCTCTGAGGTCCTGAAAACCAGGGGAGCCTATGGTGTAAACCCCAGTTAAAGGGTGGGAGAAGACCAGTGTCCCAGTTCAAACAGGCAGGCAGGAACTGAACCAATCCTCCCTCTTGTACTTTTTTTCTATTTAGGCCTTCAATGGATTGGATGATGCCCACCCACACTGGGAGAGCCATGTTCTTATACTGAGTCCACCGATTCACATGCTAATCTCATCCAATACACCTTAATAGACACATCCAGAAATAAAGTTTATTCCAGGCCCCCCAAACCCAGTCAATGTGACACATAAAAGTAACCATTGCAAGGGTTAAGTAACCTGACCAAGGTTACTAAGCAAATAATTGTCAGAGCCAGGGTTTAAACTCAGGCAGTCTGATCTATGGCCTGTTTACTTATCCTGAATATGACTATATCACTGCTTAAAGTCCAACATTGGCTCCCCATTAAAATTTAAAACAAAATATGGACTCCTTAAGAAAGGCAGAATAATTGTCTGCTGCCTTCTCTCTGATCTCATCTTTATTAACTCCTAAACTTCCTTCTAGCCACATGAGCCATCCTAAAGTTCCAAATGTATTCTTTATTGAGAAAAGCCTTGGCAAGGCTTCTTCTCAAATTCAGGTAATGAGTTCCCAGGAAATAAAGACTTGGTATTCTCAAAAAGGATAACTGAAAAAAAAAAATTAATGAATAGGATACTTACAAATGTATGGCTTCGTTAAGGAAACTAAGAAGGGTCAGTGAATATACCTGGGAATGGCAAGTGGGAAAGCTCATTACTATCTTTAACTCTGAAACAGCAAGAGAAGAAACAATTATCAGAACTTAGCAGTAGCTTTAGCTTTGGGGATGGATCAACTGGGAAAAGAGTGGTTTACATAGGGGAGAACTAACTGACAAATTTCAGCAAGGAGGATGTGGCTTTGAGGTTGATCATCCTGGTCTCATTCTGTTTCCTCTCTGAGCTGCTGATCACCTGCTGTTATTGCTCAATAATTGGAGCCAAGTAGTAATCAGAAGCAACTCAACTGTTGGCCTCCTATATGTGAATATGTGTAAGAAGGGATGACAGAGTGCTCGTGGAGAGGCAAACAGAATATCCGTAACAAAGAAGACTTCCTTTAACATCTTTATTCATGATAGTAAGCTCCCCTATTTCAGTGACTAATAAAATATCTTAGTATGATTTATTTTTCTTTTAAATTGGTTTAAGTTCCTTGTAGATGCTGGATATTAGACCTTTGTCAGATGCATACTTTGCAAATATTTTCTCCCATTCTTTAGGTTGTCTCTTTATTCTGTTGGTAGTTTCTTTTGCTGTGTAGCTCTTAAGTTTAATTAGATCCCACTTGTCAATTTTTGCTTGTGTTGTGATTGCTTTTGGCATCTTCATCATGCAATCTTCGCTAATTTTTTTTTCTTTGTGCCCATTATTTGTTTCAGTGTATATATATAGTTTTTTCTTTTTTATTATTATTATCATACTTTAAGTTCTAGGGTACATGTGCATAACGTGCAGGTTTGTTACATATGTATACTTGTGCCATGTTGGTGTGCTGTCCCCATCAACTCGTCAGCACCCATCAACTCGTCATTTACATCAGGTATAACTCCCAATGCAATCCCTCCCCCCTCCCCCCCCCATGATTCTTCGCTCATTTTTATGTCTAGAATGGTCTTGCCTAGGTTGTCTTCCAGAATTTTTATAGCTTTGAGATTTACATTTACTCTTTAATCAATCTTGAGTTGATTTTTGAATATGGTGTAAGGAAGGGGTCCAGTTTCAATGTTCTGCATATGGCTAGCCAGTTATTACAGCACCATTTATTGAACAGAAAATCCTTTCCCTATTATTTGTTTTTGTCAACCTTGTTGAAGATCAGATAGTTGTAGGTGTGCAGCCTTATTTCTGGGCTCTCTGTTTTGTTCCATTGGAGTACGTGTCTCTTTTTGTACCAGTACCATGCAGTTTTGGTTACTGTAGCCCTGTAGTGTAGTTTTCTGAAATCAGAAAACATGATGCCTCTAGCTTTGTTCTTTTTGCTTAGGATTGCCTTGGCTATTCAGGCTCTTTTTGTTCCATACGAATTTTAAAAGAGTTCCTTCTAGTTCTGCGCAGAATGTCCTTGGTAGTTTGATAGGAATATCATTGAATCTGTAAATTTCTTTGAGGAGTATGACCATTTTAATGATATTGATTCCTCCTGTCCATGAGCCTGGGATGTTTTTACATTTTTTTCTTGATGTCATCTCTGATTTCTCTGAGCAAGAATAGAACAAAAAAAACCATTTAAAAAGTGGGCAAAGACATGAATAGTCACCTTTCTAAAGAAGATATACATGTTGCCAACAAGCGTATGAAAAAAGGTCAATATCACTGATCATTAGAGACATGCAAATCAAAACCACAATGAGATACTATCTCACATCAGTCAGAATGGCTATTAATAAAAAGTCAAAAAATAACAAATGCTGACAAAGTTGTGGAGAAAAGGGAACACTTACACACTGTTGGTGGAAATATAAATTAGTTCAACCATTATAGAAAGTCGTATGGCAATTCCTCAAAGCTAAAAACAGAACTACCTTTTGACCCAGCAATTCCATTACTGGGTGTATACCCAGAGGAACATTAATCATTCTACCATAAAGGCACATGCATGCAAATGTTCATTGCAGCACTATTCACAATAGCAAAGACTGAAATCAACCTAAATGTCCATCAATGACAGATTGGGCAAAGAAAATATGGTACATATGCCCTATGGAATACTATGCAGCCATAAAAAAGAATGTAGCAACATGGAGGCCATCATTCTTAGCAAACTGACACAGGAACAGAATATCGAATACCACATGTTCTCACTTACAAGTACGAACTAAATGATGAGAACTCATGGACACACAAAAAAGGAACAGCAGACACTGGGCCCTACTTGAGAGTGGAGGGTGAGAGAAGGGAGAAGAACAGAAAAAATACCTATTGGGTCCTAGGTTAAGTACCTGAGTAATGAAAAAATCTGTACAACAAACCCCTGTTACACAAGTTTGCGTATATAATAAACCTGCACATAAACCCCCAAACCTAAAATAAAAGTTAAAAAAATATATCCTACAGTGTTAAATGGCAACGATTTGCATGTCTTTGTTGTAATATCCCATATTCAAATAAACTATTGCTTTATATTCTCCCCATTGTTTTCTTCCACTTAAACACTAACGTAAGTTCCTCAGGGATGAAAATGATTGCTTTTAGTTTGCGACTCAGTGCCTGGATCAGTGTCTAGTATTAGAATATTGTTCAAATAGGGTTCTTGAATTCATGAATAAAATATTTGGAAAGAGATATGAGAGAATGAATGGGTCATAGGTTCAGACATTTATTGAGTAAATTTATGTGGGTAAAATGCACAGGGACTGTTAAGGACTAGGGGCTGATCAAAGCTACACACATTCCCACCTCTTCAGCAGTTCCTGTCCAAGGGAGTATCTGGCACATGTAGTTCAACATTCCAGAGTCAGCCTTGTTCCTGTCTACTGTTCCATTTTTAGATGACAAATCACTAGTCTTTGGAATGAAATAATTGAAAGAAATTTTAATGACTATATGGACAAAGGATTCTCAAAACTTTGAATGACAACCATTTGGGAATCTTGCAAAAAATGCATATTTCATGACCTCACTCCAGAACTTCTCTTTCAGTAATCCTACTCTGGGGCTTAGAAATCCGCTTTATCTTAAGTTTCCTAAATGACTCAGGGATAGATGGTCATCAGACAAAATTTCCAGAAATGTTGATTTAGACCAACATCCTGCTCACTGTGAGAACCCTTTGTATATCATTTTTCTTGAAGTCTAGTAACTTGATTTCTATCAGTGACAGCAAGTTCACTATGTTATACCAACAGTGTTCCTAGTCTTACATTTTGTGCAGTGACTCTTTGAGTGGACTTCAAAATTCCACAACACGCACTTCTAGTTAAATATTCTGTTAAATTGCATTTGAAAGCATTTCTCACTGAAATACTTCAGAGATCCAGTAGGAAAGTAGAAGAAGTTTAAAATATAAAATGGGAGTGGGGGTGGGGAGATGTTAGTCAAAGGATACACAATTTAACTTAGGAGGAATAAGTTCATGAGAGTTGTTATATAACCTGGTGGCTAGAGTTACTAACAATGTATTTTTTTTTTAACCATTCTAAATAATTGATTTTATTTTGGATAAACAAAGGTGAAGTTCTACTTGTACATCCAAAATAACCTTGGTTCAAAGGAGAAAATTCTTGTGTTTAGATTTAAAGTGAGCATATCAATAACCACCAATGAAAAGCAATAAAATTATCCCTCAAGTATTTCCAGTTTACTGCCATTTATATAGCCTGTTACCTATATGATCCTCATTTAATTTTCTTTTTTTTAAATTTTTTAATTTTTTTATTATTATACTTTAAATTCTAGGGTACATGTGCATAATGTGCAGATTTGTTACATATGTATACTTGTGCCATGTTGGTGTGCTGCACCCATCAACTCGTCAGCACCCATCAACTCGTCATTTACATCAGGTATAACTCCCAATGCAATCCCTCAATGTATTATATTATTCATGTCCTTTGCTGGAACATGAATGAAGCTGGAAACCATCATTCTCAGAAAAGTAACACAAGAATAGAAAAACAAACACCGCATGTTCTCACTCGTGATTGGGAGTTGAACAATGAGAACACATGGACACAGGGAGGGGAATATCACACACCGGGGCCTGTCAGGGGGTGGGAGACTAGGGGAGGGATAGCATTAGGAGGACCAGTTAATGTGGTTAATATTTTGTATTAGAAGGAAAAAGAAGAGATGTGCTGGGCAAAAGAGGCAAATATAGATTTTTTAAAAAAGAAATAGAAATCTGAGCTAATATTAATAAGGATGAAGAAGGAAAAAGTGATAACATCATGTGGAACATTCCAGAAGTTATATGCAGGACTCAGAAATGGGGGCAACACACCAATAGCATGTGTATACAAGGCCAACCCCTTCCTCTCCATTCCCAGAAATCTGGTAGTGGGGCACTGTATGTGTACAGGTAATATGTTAAATAAATGGGCTGTGCTGGATGCTATGGTTGCAGAATGTGGCTGAAGTAGAATTGCGAAGCCAACAAAGCAAGGGTTGGGGCAGAGTTTATGAGTTATGTGAAGTTTGTGTAGGAATTGAGAATTTTGAATTTTAGACATCCTGTGTCCTACACGGCAACTCCTCCACCCCCACCAGTCATGTCTGGTGGACACAACTATAGCAGTCGTAGTATGCCTACATTAAGAGAAGGAGACAGTTCTATGTAATGAAAACTCACTTTCCAAGTTGACCCTTCTTAATCCTCTGCTGGAAAAACAGTGTACTGTGATGCCCAAGGGCATGGTTTTATCCTTTGGTGCCACTATTCATCATATCCTCATTGCATTGGAAAAATTAATTGATTACTCTGGACTTCACTTTTCTTGTCTGTCAAATTGAAATTCCATTACCATTCATTTGAAAAGATCTGATGTGATTTAAATGAGCTTATATCGTGTGTGGATCATTGCTCAGCACGTGATAAGCACTCAGAAATTTTAGTTAAATAAAAACAACACTAATACCAGTACTACTAAAAATGAGCACTAAAGTAATCACTTGAGTTTTATTTAAGCAAAAACATAGTTTTCTTTCATCTTTCTGTAAAATTGTTCAACAACAAAATATTAATATTCATAAATGATTTCAGAGTTTATAAGAACTTTTGTGTGCTGCTCACTTATCAGAGCAACTCAGTCGGATCTTGTTATTAATTTCCTCACTTTAGAAATGAAGGGACTGAAATCAAGAAAAGGAAGTGACTTGCTCAAGGATACATACACAACAAGTAACCATGCCAAGAATTCTTATTTGGTGTGTGATTTCCCCCAATCAGTGACTATAGATATATATAGATACATATCTATCTATCTATCTATCTATCTATCTATCTATCTATCTATCTATCTAGATATGTAGATGTGGATACAGATACTACACCTATGTATACCATATCTATGTATATATCTATGCTATTTGTGTGTTCCATTTCGGATATCTTCTCACATTCAGATATCTAGTGTCCACATGTTTTTTTCCTGGATTCCTTTCTAAACACAATCATATGGCAAACCAAGTGAGTTCTGCAATAAAGTTTAAGATTTAATATAATACATTTTCAGGGAGGGTGTGGGCAGAAATATTGTGTGACTTTAAATTTTCTCAGCAAATAAGTGACTTGTTTCCTAAGATGCAGTTGTTTTTCTTCATTTTTTTGTAACTCTTTTATGTTTCACGAAATTACTCGATTTCATTTTAACTGTGTCACAATTTTAACTGTGTCACATCCCAGCTCTCAGAGGGTAGCCAAAATTTGGAAACAAAATATTGTTTTGCTAATTCCCATTTGTTTTGAGATTTTTCAGTTGCTTATTCATGACCACATTTAACTTTATATCCTTAAAAATGTTCCTTATTAGGATGTTTACCTTCTTGCTTGATCAGCACCAAATCTGGGACACTTGGGTAGGTTTTTATTGACTATACCCAGAATATGTTAATAGTTCTTACATTAAGGGGGAAAAACAACTTAATAAGACAATTGCTCATGATAAGACCAGGTAATTTATAAAAGTATACATGGGAGACGTTTGACATAATAAAAATGCACTAGAAATGAAGGATATATAAATTAAAGAAACAGATACAATTTTTAATCTGTAAATGAGAGGTTTTAAAATAAATTAAAAAAATTATAATGATAACATTTTGGTGGGGAAAGGTGTTCACTAATACACGAAGATAGGAATACAAATTTCAGAAGTACTTATAAAAAGCAATGTATCATCATTTTTAAATCCAAAATATGCTCACCTTTAAATTTATAAATTCATTTTCATAATAGATACATTTGACAAACAATTAGATATTTCTCCCGTATCTTCCTCTCCCATCCTCTGTATTCTCACTGGGAGAGGAGACAAGCTAAGAAAAAAAGATTGAAAATTGTTTCTAATTTTATTTGAAGGAGAAAAATCCCTGTGAAAACAAGTATTACGATGCACAAATTGTAATCCACACTCAAAATGGAAGGCTATGGATCAAGCTCTCCCAGTCCTGTATGTTTATTTTTATGTGTCTTAGGTGTGCAGAACAACGGTCAATAGATGGTGTCCGCTGGGCGTGGTGGCTCATGCCTGTAATCCCAGCACTTTGAGAGGACAAAGTGGGCGGATCACTTAAGGTCAGGAGTCCAGGACCAGCCTGGCCAATATGGTGAAACCCCGTCTCCATTAAAAATACAAAAATTAGCCAGTTGTGGTGTCAGATGCCTGTAATCCCAGCTGCTCGGGAGGCTGAGGGAGGAGAATCGCTTGAACCCAGGGAGCAGAAGTTGCAGTGAGCCGAGATTGCAGCACCAATGCACTCCAGCCTGGGTGTCGCAGTGAGACTCTGTCTTGGAAAAGAAAAAAATAAAAGAAAGAAAAGAAAAATAGGTGGTGTCAGTTGTTTCTCTGAAGAATTTTATACGGCCCACTGACTTTCTCTGATCTGTCGCTGGCATACATAATGCTACCTTTTAAAACTAATTAGTTGTGCTCCTTTGGTATAATTAATAAGCAATAACCACACTGTTGTTTGAGGATGCTAACATTTTAATGTCTTCTTGTTATCTGACTCACTTGGATACTGAGGAGTATAATGGTTCCACAGAGTCATAAAGTAGACGGGACCCTTTTTAGCTTTATTGTTATTGCCAACTCTAGCCTATTTTTGACTGTGGTGTTGAACCACTTCAGATAATTGAGATAGTTACGGGCACTGGGTAAGAAATAGTTATGACATGAATGTGAATACAAGGTGATTACATTTATTGCCTGTGTCTTCACAATTAGAATGAGAAATTTAAGATAAGAAATTTAGCTCAAACGATTCTGGCTCTTTAAGCTAATTAAATACGTTGAAGTCTCCTAAAGCTTTATTTTGATATTCGTTAGTGGACAGAGAAGTTTGGGATACTCCGAGATGTGCTAGTTCCCTGTAGTCTAGAACAAAATAGAAATCTAATCCACCCATTCAACATATACTCACTAAGTACATGACACTAAGTGCTGGGTCCTTTCCTGAGAATTGAAAATACAGTCTCCACTTACATGTAGCTTTCAGAAAACATCATAGACTCTCAAAATTAGAGATAGAATTAAAAGGTATCTAGTTCAACTCTCACTGAATCCTTGAGTAGCAAACCCGAAGACCTCATCCAATAGCTCTTCAGCCTGGAATTCGACACCACGAGCTTTGTTTAACCTTACAATTTTCTTTGGGGCATTACAAGAGGTCCGTCTCTTCTTTCACAGGGAAATGTTCTGTTATTGTGCAAACCAAACCTGATTTCTCACATGCCTATTCATTCTGCTGTTTATTGTATAACATGATTTTGAATCCTTCCAGGACTCTTCCTGTTTGGGTCTGTATATTTGTCTGTGGGTCTGTATGGCTTCTTAAGTCTGATGTCTAAAATGGAATTCAACTGTCTTGCCATGATTCTGTCAACAGAGACAGGGACTATTGGACTATGACCACATCCTTCATTCAAGATAGTATCTTTTTAATATAAACCAAGTTCACCTTGGAATAAAGGAAAAAGAAAACAACATATAAACATTGACATAGAAATTCGTCTGTCAAGGAAATCAGTTCAACTCTACCATGAGGAGCTTTACCTCCTCAGTCACTGTGCTGACAACAGGGAGTGGGTACACGGCTGGAGCATCAGAGATTGCTTCCCTAGAGAAGTCAGCTTAGCTGGGCCTTAACAATGGGATACACTTCAAAGAATAAAGAAAGATTTTAATGAATAGAGAACTTTACAAAATGTCGAATACCAAAGATAGAGGTGGAACTGCTGCTTTGAATTATCCAAAAAGACAAGTCATCAAAATCCGAATGCACTGACCCACCTGAGATGTACAAGGCCCTGTTGTCCTCCAGGAAGTTGCAGCCTACCAGTAATGAGCACATGTAGACATCTCGTTCACACAGACCAGAGCAGGTCACTGTTAACTGTGCCTCTTATGGCAGCACTGAGCTAATAGTGGTTAATTCTCCCTGGAGAAAATTGGAAATGGCTTCCCAGAAGGTGAAAATTAGTGCCAATTTTAAAAAATAGCTAAAATATATTCTATATTTATATTTTGCCAGCATTGCGCTAAGAGTAGTATGTGTCACTTTTTATTTCTTGCACAGATTCTAATACAGAGGTATTATTCCTTTCCTTCCTTCCTTCCTTCCTTCCTTCCTTCCTTCCTTCCTTCCTTCCTTCCTTCCTTCCTTCTTTCCTATATGTAATATGAATGTACTCAATCTAATACGTTGTGTTATAGATAAGGAAAGTTGAGGTTTTAGAGATATAAATCTGGTGTATAACTTACCAGGGTCCCAACGCAAGCCAGTGGCATAACAAGGTAAGAACCCAGACAGTTTGACTCAAGACCCTTCAGTCACTACTACATAGAACTAATTCTGTATTATGCTTGGCCAATCCATAACCAGTGGTTTGTGGGCTTGTCATTAACTTTCCATTCACCTGAAATTAGTTTTGACACTGAATTATGGCTTTACGTTAACTGAGGAGTTTCTGCCAACAGAAAACAATATTCCTCCTAATGTTGATAAAGTGCTGTTACATTGACTCTCTTGATTCACGTGTGCTCTGCCACTTTGCTATTCAGTGTTGTGTGAATTACAGCCATTACCATCTCCTGTGAGCTTGCTAGAAATGGAGAATATTGGGCCTCACCCCGGATACACTGCCTTAGGATTTGTACTCTAACAAGACCACCCGGTATGTTGCTATAAACTGACATGCATTATCTGGGAAGACTTCAGCTCCATTGATGCTGCTGATGTATAGGGACAGTGAGTACAACAATAGCTTCAGCCTAACAGGCTCATGTGCTCAGGAATGGACCAGACTACTAACTGACATAAAGCTAAAAATATCAAGGCTTAATTTGATTTACTTTACTTTAAAGTACTGAATTTATGATAATACCACTAAGACCAATAGTGTTAACGGAAACAATCACAGTTAATTTTATTGGCTGATTATTATGTTCCATCCCAACAGAGTGTGCTAGGAATGTAGAGATTAATTGGACATCCTCTCCATCATTAAGGCATTTGTGGTGGTGTGGCATCAGATAAGACTGTAACTCTTGGTTTGCTTATTCTTTCTGAAGACACAGAATGAATGTGATGAGAGTGGGAAGACGATAGCACCCAATCCTATTCCTGGTCATCAGGGATGGTTTCATAGGGGTGCCTTTTGAACTTGATGTTGAAGAATGAGAGTAGGCATTAGTGACGACGATTCCTGCATATCAATGGATTCACAGCTCTCCTTGACATAGTGAGTGGGTGCATCTTCCTTCTTCCTCCTTCCATTCCTCTTTTCCCTCCCTTCCCTCCCTTCTTCCCTCCCTTCCTCCTTCTCTTCCTTGGTCCCTCTCTCCCACCCTCCCTGTCTCCTTTCCTCCTTCCTTCCTTCCTTCCTTCCTTCCTTCCTTCCTTCCTTCCTTCTTTCCTTCCTTCCTTCTTTCCTTCTTTCCTTCCTTCCTTCCTTCCTTCCTTCCTTCCTTCCTTCCTTCCTTCCTTCCTTCATTTTTTCCTTCCTTCCTTCTTTCCTTCAGTAGATTTTATTAAGTACAATTAGGTACATTCAGTCATGACTTAGGTGAGGTTCTATTTTAGATAATTGTATCAAGAAGATCAAAAACATGGTCTTTGTTTCCATTTAAGTTTCCAGCCTAGTAAGGGTAACAGTCAACAAAATATGAAGAAAGTAATGAATAGGTTGTCATAAAGGATAGAAAGAAAACAAATAGTGGGGCATAACAGAGAACAGCAAGCAGGGCATGGTGACTCAGGCCCATAATCCCAGCCACTTGGGAGGCTGAGTCAGGAGGATCCCTTGAGCCCAGGAGTTTGAGGATAGTGAACTCCGATTACACCACTGTACTTCAGTCTGGGT
The DNA here is from genome assembly GCF_008728515.1 of Papio anubis. NCBI lineage: Eukaryota > Metazoa > Chordata > Mammalia > Primates > Cercopithecidae > Papio > Papio anubis. The sequence continues at coordinate 133,020,716 of NC_044983.1, read as the reverse complement.
GACAGAATGAGACACTGTTTCTAAACATAAAATAAATAAAATAAAATAATGGTGTAAGTTGTTTGTTTAGATAGGATCACTTCAGTGAGTGACATTTAGAAGGAGAAAATAAAATGAAAGGTATCCAGCCACGTGAAGAGTAGAGGAAAGAAGACCTGAGATAGAGAGAAACCTCAATGCCAATGTGTAAGTGAGAAAGACTTCCACAACCTGAAAGAATTCCAAGGAGGTGATTGCATGGTATACGGCACACAATACTGGAAAGTGAGGCAGGGAGTGCCATTTTGTGAATTATCTTCCAGATTCTGTTTCTTTTGTTTTCCTTTTTATGGAGATGGAGTCTCACTCTGTCACCAGGCTGGAGTGTGGTAGCACGATTTCAGCTCACTGTAAACTTCACCTCCTGGGTTCCAGAGATTCTCCTGCCTCAGCCTCCCAAGTAGCTGGGATTACAGGCACCCACGACCATGCCCAGCTAATTTTTGTATTTTTTAGTAGAAATGGGGTTTCACCATGTTGACCAGGCTGGTCTTGAACTCCTGACCTCAGGTGATCCACCCACGTCGGCCTCTCAAAGTGCTAGGATTACAGGTGTGAGTCACTGTGCCTGGCCTGTCTTCTATATTCTAAAGCATGGAAATACCTGGTATTTTATTCTACGTGTGGTGGAAATACATTGAAGAAATCACTTTATATTTTAAAATGACCCTGCAGGCTTAAGTGTGGTGAACAAAGAGGAGTAAGTCAGGAAAGAAATCAATAATAAGATCAGTAAGAGGGTGTTAGGTCAGGGAATCTACCTTTTCTCCCCTTCTAGAGTCTGCCTGGCTGCTATTCAGTTAGTCATCATCTCCCTGGGATTATACCTGTACTTTGAAATATTTGTCCTCTCTTTAGGACTATGGTGGTCCTCTGAGTCAGAAGGCTGTATCTGGCTTCCTACGATGATCCTGAATTTGTGTAGTCCGAGGCTAGTGTGTGTTTATCTTAGTTTTAATAAAAATGTTTAATATAAAAAAATTAAAAATAGGAAAGCATATATGGAATAAGTATATAAGGAAAGAATTATTATTATTTTTTTGCACAGATGTACAATGTGTGTCTTAAACTGTTTTGACAAAAAAGATAAAAAGATAAAAACAATTGAAAAGTTTATAAAGGCTGGGCATGGTGGCTCACACCTGTAATCCCAGCACTTTGGGAGGTCAAGGCGGGCAGATCACAAAGTCGGGAGATCGAGACCATCCTGGCTAAAACGGTGAAACTCCATCTCTACTAAAAATACAAAAAATTAGCCGGGCGTGGTGGTGGGCGCCTGTAGTCCCAGCTGCTCGGGAGGCTGAGGCGGGAGAATGGTGTGAACCCAGGAGGTGGAGCTTGCAGTGAGCTGAGATCATGCCACTGCACTCCAGCCTGGGTGACAGAGCGAGACTCCATCTCAAAAAAAAAAAAAAAAAGTTTATAAAGTAAATGAGTTCCAGTATACTGTTTAATTTATTATTAGAAAAATAATGTTTTTAATACATTTGGTGTTGCCTATGTGTGCAGTGTCTATGAAGTCTACAGTGCTGTATAGTAATATCCTCGGCCTTCACACTCACTCACCACTCATTCACTAACCCAGAGCAACTTCCAGTCCTGCAAGCTCCCTTCATGGTAAATGCCCTGTGTAGGTGCATAGGTGGACCCTTTTTCATCTATTATTTATCTGTGGATCTATGTTTTTAATGATACATAATAACAATGCATATTTATGGGGTGCATGTGGTATTTTGATACACACATTCAATGTATAATGATCAAATCAAGGTAATTAGGATATCCATCACCTCCAACATTTACTGTTTCTTTTCATTAGGAATATTCCAAATCTTTTCTTCTGGCTATGTTTAAATATAAATTAAATTGGTTAGCCTTTACATAGTATTTTTTCTGTACCTTTTCTATGTTTAGATACACAAATACTTACCATTGTGTTACAATGGCCTACAGTAGTCAGAACAGTAATGTGCTGTACAACTTTATAAGCCCAAGAATGCTAGGCTAGACCACATAGTCCAGGTGTGTAGTGCGCTCTACCAGCTAGGTTTGTAGAAATACTCTCTGTGATGTTCACAAACTGCTAAAATCACCTTAAGAACACATGGCTCAGAAAGTATCCTCCTTATTAAGCAACACATGACCATAGTTAGTTTCCGAGGAGATTGCGAGGATGAAGCCCACATGGTGGAATTGATGCCCTTGTAAGAAGAGGAGGAGACACGAGTTTCCTCTCTCTCCTCTATGTGCAGACACAGTAAGAAGGTGGCCATCTACAAGCCAAGAAACAGGCCTTCATCAGGAATCTAATCCTTTGTCACCTTGAGGCTTCCCACCTCCAGAGCTGTGAGAAATAAGTGTTTGTTGCTTAAGCCACCCAGTCTGTAGTTTCTTTTTGTCATGACAACCAGAACAGACTAAGACAGCTCTGCACCCTGGCTACCCTTGATTAAAAGCAATGAATAGAATCTTCCCTCTGGTCTCTTGAAATAAGCCGTACTCTCCAAATCACTTTTTTATTTCTGCATTGTGGACTTATTTCTTCTTCATTGAGCTTCATCATTAAGTAGCTTCAAAATGCTAGAATCACTGATAGTAGTGTTTTGAACCACATCCCAACTTTAACTGAGATGCCTTTCCCTTGCATTTATTTATCTGACTCTACCAGGAAGAAAAGCAATCCTAATAGTGACGAGTCAAACCAGGAACAAGACAAGAAAGTTTAGTCACTCTGATTTAAAAAAAGATTCAAAGCTCCTACTTTCCGGGAGATCATCTCTTTGAATTACTCTCTTTTTCTGTTTTTTTTTTTTTTTTTTTTTTTTTTAAATTTCATCCTTTAGAAGGAATATATATTCTTTTATATTTTCTATTTTTTTAATCAGTTTTAGGTTCTCACCAAAATTGATTTGAAAGTATAGACTGCCCATGTACCCCTTCCCCCAATATGCAGGAATATCCCCTTTTTAGAAAGAAATGGGGCAATCAGACTATTTCTATTATAGTCATTAGGCAAACTTTTTTTTCTAACTGCCTATGGGCTAACTTTTTCTAATTAGCAATATCCAAAGGGACATTGTAACCCAGTACCCCCATTTTTCAAAGAGATATTTTAATTATTTTCCTCCTTCTCTTCTCCTTTTTCCCACTTCCTACTGTGCTTTCTAGAAGTACGGTTATAACCTTTTACCTCTCCTTCACCAGACTCTCCCCACAGGGCAAGTCCATCTAACTTTGTGCTTAGAAGCTCCAAAGCAGAACTTTCTCCCACCAGGAGATTGCTTGAGAGACAACAGTCAGTCTGCAACCCAAAGTATGCCTGTTAGCAAACTCTCTCCCACCTGGAGATTTTCAGTCCCTTTAACTTAGTTCTTTCTACAAAGGCATCGGTGGTCACCAGCTCCGCTGCCTGGTAGATAAGGCAGCAAAGTGAGTTACATTGACTCCCTCCTGTGTTTTCCCACAACCATGTGCCATTCATGCTTTTTAAAAGCACCTGCTTTCTGCTCCATTAGCAAAGTGGCACCCTTAAGGCGGGGAGCCTCTACTTCTTCTCCTTAGCTAGCTTTGGAATAAAAAGTTGCTTTCTTTATACTAGGCCTTGCTCTTATTAATGGACTGCAAGCGGTGAACAACTGAACTTGAGTTTCTGTTACAACATGATTAGAATGGGGTCAAGGAGATACGACTCTGCAGTGCAGGCTTACTGGGCGCCTAATACTCTTGTGTGGTCTTTATGTGTCCATGTAGAATTTATGTCTGCTTATGTAGAGCTATATGGCTTACCAGGTTCAGTTTTCACTGAACTGAAGCCAATGACTTTTAGTACGAAATACAGAGATTATAATTAAACTGGTAGGTATGCTATCTTCCTTAGGAAAATCTGCTGTGGTATTTGGCTCATCAGTGATTTGAGGTGCTGGTCCATGATCAAGTTCTATCTCATAAAGATCAGTACTGCATCTGACAACTACACAGTACTTAGTGGACTCCCCCGGCCAGGCTTGGGTTTCCCAGCCACTTTGGTTTCTCAGTCCTCACCTCATATAATTTTAGATGCCTCGTTTTCATAAAGTGCTTGTGTGGCTTACTGGTTCTAGAATCCTCTGCCTTCGAGTGCCATTTGATTAATAATAGCCACGAACCATTATGTCAGGAATAATTCTAATTCATATATAACTTATTTAATTTTTTCAACAACTCCCTGAGTTAAGTGCTCTTAATATTACAACTTTATCAACGAGGGAACAAGGCATTAAGAGATAAAGTTGTGCAAGATAACAGAGCTAGCAAATAACGAAGTCTGAGCTTTCTGATTTTAGAGTTGCTGGACACCAGTATCCACAAAGGTTTAAACTGTGCAGCACTCTTACTTTTTCAAAGCAAACTTGTCTCACACAGGGTGAGATTGTGCTTCATGTCAAAATCAAGGCACTCATTTAATTCTCAAGAATATCTGTTCTAACTTTGCATTACTCGCCTGAGGGTTGTGAGGCAATAAAATTATAAGGTGTTTCAAGCCACCTTAACATGATCCCTAAATGACTCAACAATGCAATTATCATTACTCAAACCTATTATTTTTCAATTCCTTGCTTTTTGAAGAATTTTTACAGGCATTGACTCAGTTGAAGTTCTCCTTATCCTGGAATGGTGCATGGTATTGTGAAAATAAAATAAAATCTTAGGGCTTGGAATTCACTATGCCAAAGGAAAAAGTTAAGCTTGGAAACTGAGTCATGCAAAATTGCCTCCCATTTTGTTCCTACATAGATAGCCGCAAAGATAGAAGGTCATGTACCCACCTAGAAGAACTTCCTCAGTATTTGCTCACAAGAAAATCCCTGTAGGCCCTCTTATCTTTACCCTAAAACAAAGTTCTATCAAATTTTATCCTGGCAATGTAAATAAACAGCTTATCTTCAAAAGTACAAAACAATAAACACACATGTGCGCATACATTCATGGCAGCAATATTCACAATAGCAAAGGAGACATGGAATCAACATAAATGCCTATCAATGGTAGACTGGATAAAGAAAATGTACATATGCACCATGGAATACCACACAGCCATAAAAAGAATGAGATTATGTCCTTTGCAGCAACATGGGTGGGGATAGACACCATTACCCTAAGTGAATTAATGCAGGAATGGAAAACGAAATACCTCATGTTCTCACTTGCAAGTGGGAGCTAAACATCGAGTTCACATGACACAACGAAGGGACACCAGGGCCTATTTAAGGGTGGAGGGTGGGAGGAGGGTGAGGATCAAAAACATACCTACTGAATACTGTGATGTACACCAAATATTGTGTTGTACACCAAACCGCCACAACACAACGATTTACCTATATAACGAACCTGCACATGTACCTCTGAACCTAAAATAAAAGTTAGAAAAATGTTTTTAAAAAATACAATGATGGCTGGGTATGGTGGCTCACACCTATAATCCCAACACTTTGGGAGACCAAGGCAGGGAGATCATCTGACGTCAGGAGTTCGAGACCAGCCTGGCTAACATGGCGAAACCCCATCTCTACTTAAAGTACAAAAATTAGCTGGGCATAGTGGCGGGCTCCTGTAATCCCAGCTACTCAGGAGGCTGAGGCAGGAGAATCGCTTGAACTGGGAGGCAGAGGTTGCACTGAGTCGAGATCATGCCACTGTACTCCAGCCTGGGCGACAAGAGTGAGACTCCATCTCAAAAAGAAAAAAGAAAAATACCGTGAAGCGAATCTAAAAAAAGGTACAGGACAAAGACAGGACTAGAAGTCATCCCTCCACTCATCTGAAACAAATGCATATTTGACTGCTTCCTCTACTCTATGTTTACTTCACCTGATATGAAAAATGCAGATTCACTGAGTGCAAGGCTAATTCATAGTTGACTGTTCTTCTTCCCCCTCTTTCACATGGAAAATGTGAATTCGGTGAATGCGGATCAAAGCCTCAAAATAATACAGTCACTTGCCTCTTTTACCCACCCATCCCTTCTTGTTCTTTTCTCTTTCCCCTACTGTCCATTCTTTCCCTTTTAAATACTGAAGTCCTCAAACCCTCTTTAAAGAAAGCACAGATCACAGGTGTTCCTGCAATTTTTTGTTCCTTTTTCCCAGTCATGTTCTCCACCTTGGCAAAATTAACCTCTAAATTGATTCAAACTTGCCTCAGTAATTTTCTTGGTTTCACAGTAGATGTGATTATACCCATTAGACTCATGAGGCCACTGCTGCCAAGGGACATTATGGAATATGGGAAGTCACAGTGATTGCTTTTGACAGGAATGACGAATAAGTAAATCTTGGGCTGCCACATACCCTCTTCTCATAGCTCCTCCCCAGGCTCCTGACAGACATCACTAATTCATCAGGGAATTCCTCTGCTGAGCCCAGATTACTGTGTCCTTTAAACCTAATATCAATTAAGTAAGTAGTAAAACCAACATTTGCACCTATTACTCTTTGAATCCAATGTTCTTTTGTGAAGAATGGCAAAATCGAATCTAGACTGCACATGTTTGCTCACCCAGAACCTTGTATTGGTGTCTATTTTATGGAATCAAAACTTCAGCTAATATGAAAAGGCACACTCAATCTTAATTTGTAATTATTGCCTGGAATTTGAAAAAGAATAGAATACTGAGGAAAAGAAGCCTATTCTTTTAAGTATCAGATGTGTTTCATCTATGCCTAAGTTATTATATATCATCAATTTGCATGGTTTTTAATAACCACATAGGGCACTGTTTATAGGACTTAGGATTTTTAAATATAGGGCACTACAAAACTTCAAGAGAAAATCAAGCAGATTTTAGTTGGTGACTGGGGGTCAGTGATAATGTCAATAAAACTCAATGAGACATTATGTTCTGAAACATCAAGGGAGACATGACCTCTAGATTCTCAGAAACTTATTAAAGACACTCTAATTAAAATCTGCTTTGGGTTAATGTAGCCATGATGATGGCAACTCTATCTCTACCTGTCTCCACCTCTAGGGCTGTGGAGACCAAGGGTAAAAACTAACTAATGCATTACACACTGACTGTATACCAGGCACTGTGCCTTTCCTTTAGTACAAAGAACAGTTCAGGTGTGATCCATATCTCGGGCACAAATGAATTGTTTCAAAAGGACACATAGCAGAAAGCTCAGACATCACAGATTTTTTAAGGCTTGAGTCTGCAACCCAGTGTAAGATGACCTGTAACTGCTAAAATGAAGAACAGAGGTGAACTAAGTAAGTCATCTCTAAAACAGGGTACATTTATTAAAGAAGTGTTTATTGCCTTTTGGGGAAGAGAGATTTTTCCTTTGTTGCTGTTTTACTTGTTTTGCTTTTGTGTTTGGGGTGGATTATGGAGTAATATCTTTTCTTACACACAGTATAAGAAATAATAACTTTTACCTTGTTCATTGCGTCTGTTGATGTATGGAAAACAGACATTTATTTTTCCAATATCAATATATCCCTTTTAATTCCTTTGAAAATGTCCCCACATTGTTTTTTAGTCTACTTATTTTCTATTTCAGAGCTCACATCAATTACAGTTATGACAAAAAATCCGTCCATAACTTCTTATGACAAATACCCCAAAATACTTTCTAATGACATCCTGCATACCCTCTTATTAACATTCATAACTAATACGGAGTTCCATTTGGATTTCTGATTATTCATTATTTTATTAGCAGCTGCCTTTTTTGGTATCATGTCACTTTCATGAAAAAGGGGGGTATCTGCTTTGCTCATATTTGTTTCCTAAATGCCCAGTAGGGTGCCTGACATATAGTGATTCTTAGCTGTGAAAACAAAAAATTGATTAAAAACAAGTCAAATCCTTTTTTATGGCTGCATAGTATTCCATGGTGTGTATGTACCACATTTTCTTAATCCAGTCTGTCACTGATGGACATTTGGGTTGATTCCAAGTCTTTGCTATTGTGAACAGTGCTGCAATAAACATATGTGTGCATGTGCCTTTATAGCAGCATGATTTATAATCCTTTGGGTATATACCCAGTAATGGGATGGCTAGGTCGAATGGTATTTCTAGTTCTAGATCCTTGAGAAATCGCCACACTGTTTTCCACAATGATTGAACTAGTTTACAGTCCCACCAACAGTGTAAAAGTGTTCCTATTTCTCCACATCCTCTCTAGCACCAGGTCCCATTGTGGGGAGGGGGAAGGGGGGGGGGGGGGGGGGGAAGGGGGGAGGGGGGAGGGGGAGGGAGGAGCGGGGAGAGGGGAGAGATAGCATTAGGAGATATACATAATGTAAATGATGAGTTAATGGGTGCAGCACACCAATATGGCACATGTATACATATGTAACAAACCTGCACGTTGTGCACACGTACCCTAGAACTTAAAGTATAATTTTAAAGAACCCAAAAAAACAAAACAAAACAAAAAAAACAAATCAAATGTCCTATTTTATAGCTAAAGAAATAGGATCAATGTAATTATACAACATTCTACCAAAGAATTCATAAATGGCGGAAACTGACTTAGAACCCAAGTTTTGCAGGCATTTAAAAGATCTATCTATCTATCTATCTATCTATCTATCTATCTATCTATCTATCTAATCCGTCTATCCACACCTGTGGAGGTGTGTATATGTGGAGTTGATATTTCCAAACCGCTTGCAGTGAGCCCTGTGGAGTCTATATTTCCAAACCCATTGCAGTGAGACCAGAACCATGCAACTGACTTTTTGTCATATGGGACATGGTTGGGAATGATGCTCTTTATTTTCAGGACAAACCCTAAAATGTCCCAGAAAACTCTGTCATTCTCTCACATCTTTGCTGCTGAAAACACGTCAGCTTAAGATGACAATATTCATGGATGTAAGGAGGTCAGATTCCTTTGTCAATATTACAGCACAGTTCCCTCAGAGAATGCTTGAGCGCAGCGGACCTTGACGTCAGCAAGAAAGGAGCACGTCCTGTGCCAAACTACTCAACGTCCAGGCATTAGTCGTGGCCATTGCTGAATTAATCTATTCTGACAAATTCACATACTTTATAGGTAGGAAAGTGACTGGAACCAAATGGCACTTGAATTGAAAGTTCTCTGAGAATCATAGAAGGATCAATTCATTAAAATGTGATTTTTAAAAATAACGTTTATGATGTTTAATCACCTAACAATAATTCACTATGTTTCAGAGGTATGGGAGTTGGGGAGGTCAAACAAATATAGTTATTGAAAACTAATCACAAAACCTTGTAAGCAGGGAATCTTGAGGTCAATATATGGAATGCTTTTGGGCCATTTTAATATGAACAAAAGGAATCCAGATGCCTAACAACAGCGCTGAGCCAATGGATTATCAAGTGGGTCTTAGGCATGATGTGATTTCTTTTCCTACTGTTCATTCTTATACAATGAACATTTTGTCTTTGTCTGCTAAACCCCATCGTCTCCTTGTACCCTACTGAAAAAAGTACTTCAGATTATAAGATAATAGACTTCCAAATGGAAAAATATCTTATTTATTTATTTGCATAAATGTATGATAGACAAGTGTAATTTTATTACATGCATAGGTGGTATCCTGGTGAAATCAGGAGTCTTAGGATATCCATCATGCAAATAGTATATATCATGCCCATTAAGTAATGAATCCCCTTAGAGATACAGTGACTAAAACCTTGGAAGGAAAGTGGGGGAGGGTGCTGAACATCTTATGTATTCTGACTTGGTGTCAGGTACTTTACCAAGCCTTGGGAAATAATTTTACCAAAGTCATGCAGCTAGTGAATAACATATATGGGACTCAAAAATGGTCCTTTCAGCCATTCCCTGCACATTAACATGGAGCACAAGAAACAGAAAGATTTCTGAGAATGGAACTGCTGTTTTAAGCATGGGGGGAATAACGGCAGTCAGTATATTTGAAATGACAGCTCCTCTTCATCAAGATATGTTTTAATCCTGTATAGAAGTAGAGGTTGATCATTAACCCATGCATCAACTACATATTTGGAATAATTTAACAAACATGGTGAGTCAAGTGGGCACAGTTCATCTAATAAGTGATAGAGTTGGGGGCAAACACAGACTTGTCCAGCTTAAAATTCTGAACTATTTCTTTCATGCAGAATATCTGAGAAACTAGTTGTCAGTATATATAAGACATGTGTTAAAATTAAGTAGGGGTGCAACGTAGGTGTGGTATGACAATTCTTGGGGAATTGTGACCCATCTAGGCTGTTTCTGTCATCAAGGGTATGGTGGAGAACTAAGCGAACTCAGTGGTCATTTCTTCAAGTGGGCACTGGAGGTACCATCGTCCTCCCAATGACATTGTAATAGGCCCTTTAATTGTCAAAGCTGCCTCGTGCATTCCTCTAAGTTGTAGTTTACTTGTCTCTGACCTACGGCCTTTTGAGTCCATTGTCCTGGGCACAGAATCAACTTTAATATTACTTTGCCGGAATACATGAATTGCTGCATTTAAAATTGCTGAATGGGAAGGGTTTGAGAAATTCATGGACCTCTTGTCAAACTTCTCTTCTGCTGAATCCACTGTTTTGGTTGCACTACTTATATTAGTTTGAGTTACAAAAGTTGACTTTTATAATACAAAATGGTTCCAAGTTGTGACGTTCTTAGTAAACTAAGGTTGCAGGCTGCTGGCGAAAAAGGCCCATCTTAGAAGGCTATATATCTTTTTCTCTCTGTGTCCAGCTTTCTCACCACATACCTAATCTGATATCTCTGTTGTACAGCATTGCTGACAACTATAAGAAACTTAAATATCCATTATTGTGCTTTTTTCCTTTCTCCTAATATTACATCCTCAGATGAGATGTGGTGGTAGTTTCAATGTGCAGTCGCAGATATTTTAATTAAATGCTTCCTCCTCTATAACCAGGGTCAACTACTTTTAGCCTACTGCATTCGTTTTCTATTGCTTCCTAACAAACTATCACAATCTAGCAGCTTAAAATATATCTCACTGTTTCCACAGATTCAGAGAACAGGATGGTGTGGCTGGGTTCTCTGCTTAGGGTCTCATGAGAGTGAAATTGAGATGCTGGCAGAGCATGTGGTTCTTATTTGAGACTCAAGGTCCTTTTCCAAGCTCATCAAGTGTTGAAAACATTAATTTCTTTGCAGCTATTGACTGAGGTTCCATTTTCCTGGTAGCTGTTGGCCAGAGACTATCTCTCATATCAATAAAGCTGCTTAATGTTCACTGACATGTGGCTCCCATAGTAGTTCCAAACATGCTTTTTAAATTTTTTTATTTTTTTAACTTCTAGACACATCTCTCTGACTTTCTCTTCTTTAGCTATCCAGAGAAAACTCTCTGCTTTTAAAAGGTTCACGTAACTAAGTTAGATCCATTTAGATAGTCTTTCTAGTTTTAGATTATTTGATTAGGGAACTTCGTTATATCTGAAAAACCTCCTCACAGCAGTACCTCGGTTAGTGATGGACTGAATAACAGAGAGGGTGCGAGTACACCAAGAGGCAGGAACCTTGGGGGTCAGGCTGGAATCCTGTCTAACTTGCCTGCAAATATTGGATTCTTATCTCCTGCTATAACTATATTTGCTAATTAGCCAAATCCTTATCCTTGGGTCTGTAATTTGCAGTGCCCCACTCACTTTGAGTGTGAAATTTGTTTCAGCTAAAAGCACTTTTTTGCTGCAAGTAACAGAATATCAATTTATAATGTTTAAGTAGTCACGGTATTAGCTATCTGAAATCAAAGGCTTTCTGAGGGTAGGTGGCATAGTGCTGGCTCAGCAGCTCAGTAATGTAATCAGAGAATAGATGCTCTCCCTCTTTATTCTTTACTATGTCCAGGCATTACATTTGCTGCCTGTGTGCCTCTTGCATTATGAAAAAAAAAAAAAAGGTCTCTGTTATTCTTTATAACCTTTGTGCAGACAACAAAACAGGAAAGAAGAATCACAGGCAAAAAGATTTTCTCCTTGTAAGATTCCATGCTTTTATAGAGAAAACAAACTCTCTGAAGGATTCCTCTAACCCCTGCATACTGCCCTTCATATTTGGGTCACAAGACTACCTTAGTACAATAAAGGCTTGGATTGCTAATGACTGGCCATATGGCAGTGGACAGGAAAGTCAATGTTTTGTTAGCAAGGGAAGAGGGAAATGACCGAAGTGTGTCAACCTCCAGTGCTCTCTGAAATTTTCTCCAACTGAGCACTTTAATTGGCTGAAGTACGTTGTGTGCCAGTTTTCTAGGCTGATAGGGTAGTGGAAGCGCCTGACTCACGTTACCATTGGGATAATTAGATGGGCTAATATATTTTAAATATTTGAAACAGTTTCTGGCACTAACGTTAGCTATGAATAATGTTATTGTCTCCATTCCCTCAGAAGTAGAAGGTTTAAGAATGTGAATGAGAGAAGAAGCAATAGATTTGTAATACTCAAGGAATATGAGAGGGATTTAGATTACAATCCCCCAAAGACGCAGAACATATATGCCTTCATCTATTCATGCACTTTTTCAGTAACAGATACACATCATGCCTGGATATTTGAATGGGAAGGTTAAGATCTGATTTCATGCCAAGGAATGAATCAAATTATATGTAGAATAAATAAAATTAATGGGTCAGCACCAAATCCCTAAACTCTACCAAAGTCAAACCATCATATCAGGTTATCCAGGGCAGAAGAGATACTGCAAGAAGAGAAAAAAGAAGTGAGTGGCATCAAATGCATAGACAGCTTCAGCTGTATTTTGGATTAAGAGCCACTAGAGGTTACAATCAAGAAAGCAGGTCTTGGGAGCTTGAATTTCCAGCATGTTTGGATGCAGTTAATTTTAATGATTAGATATCACAATTTCTCTTTTTTAAGACTCCAGAAGAAACTTACAGACATTCTGGGAGTGGTTGAGCTTTTTAAAGAAGACTTAATCACTATGGATTAATGAAGCATATTTTTGAACCATAAAATAAACTAAAAAATATATATCCCTGTTTTAACGACAGAGCCACTAGAAAGGAAGAAAACATTCTTAAATTTGGAACCAGGCAAGCTAACGTTTTGATCTAAGGTCTACCAGGACGATATGTGAAAGCTGAATCCTTGCTTTGTCACCCATGGCTTGCATGATGACTCTGCTCAAGTTATTTAATTTCTATGAGCCTCAGTGATCTCATCTGTAAAAGAGGGTTAGTGTCAGTATCCATCTCATGGGACTGACGTGAGGATTTTACCATTAAATTCAGAAAGCATTTAATAGAATCTGTCACTTCAAGAATACTTAGTAAATGTTAACAAATATTAACCAATACTCTAGCATGTGTCTTAGGTCCCACATTTGTAAACTGAAGGTGTTTGTAACTACCTCATCCAGCTGTGATGTTTAATATGATGAGGAATAAGTTCATAAACACATGTAAAGCCTTGAACAGAGACTAACAAAAGTAGTGAATCAAAACCCAGTAGCTATTATCTGTATCTTCTTGCAGATCAAGTAGTGGAGCATAACATTGAGATGCAGCTCTCATTTTCCCTTATAATTATTTTATTATGAATACTTAAGCAATGAAATTTATTTTCCCCTGAGGTAGTGTGGATGGATTTAAGTTCATTGCAAGGCCAGCATAACTTTTCAAATATCTAAAATTAAATAGTAGTGAAATCACCTTTTAAATGTGAAAGATGGCTAGTGCTAAAATATCAACAATCAGCTCTCCATAATCTTTGGTTATTTCCCAGAAGATACTGGAGTGAGTAGGCTGGAGATGGTGTTTCTGTTTTTAGATAGTTTCATACTTGATCTTCCCTTTTATTTCAGAGTTACTAATTAAGTGAAATGCTAATAAAGTACTTAACATTTCTGGCCATGAAAATGAAAGAGGAAACTACATTTTAAACTTCTTTGAATGTCTCAGGGAGCTCCACTAACATTTGTTAAAGCCCCTTATCTTTTCATCATAAGCATTCAATGGTCTTTAGGAAAAGAATATAATTATTTCTCATTGAATTTTTGACATTGAAACACCTAAAGAAGTGCTTGCAAGCAACCACCTACATCTTCTTAGACTTCAGAACTTTCTCCCTCAATTCACCCAGGGCTTTCTTTGCATTTATTCATCGCTCTGCAGTTCAGACCAGTGAACATTAATTAAATAGTCACTGCTTCATACCATGTGGTAGAAAGAGGATGTGGTTTGAAGTCAGTTGGAGCTACAGTCAAATCCTCCTGTGCTCTAACTCTATGACTTTAGGGATTACATGGAGGCGTGTGATGGAAGGTGGAGTCAACTTACATAAAATGCATAGCAGAAGCTCTGGCATCTAATCCTCCCTAGTCATTGTAACTAATTTTATGAATGCTTTTTGTGTATATCTATCAATATTCTTATTTACCAATTTCACAGGACAATATATTGGAACTGTTCTTTTCCTGACATTATGATTTAGCTTACTGAACGTTCCTTCTTCTTTCAATTTTCTTGTCTCCACCTTCTACCTCCAACCACCATCACTCCATATGATGAGTGCAGTTAAACAGAGCTGGAGTGCAGAAGAAAGTACTGAATTGTAAGACAAAAAAACTGCTGAAAGATTGAGAAAAGGACCAAAAGTCCTATTAGCGACCTGTGGTAGACAATCTTGGTGTGTCTAATATTTCCAAGATGCATGGAAGACTGCCTTTCTCATCCTCTTTCCTTAACGGGGTTCCATGTAAACAGTTCCCAGAAATTGATGATATCAGGAAGTAATGGGTGCCATTTCCAAGCTGAAACATTTAAAAGCTGATGCTCAATTCTTCACGTTTCTTTTTCGTGATACAGCAATTACGAAAGGATGGTTGGGATTGAAAAGCCACAAGTTTGAAGCATCCACTCTCACAGAGCCAGGATAATCAGGAAGCTTGATTGCAAGTTGACAGAACATGATGCAGACATTGTTAGCACAATAAATAAGTTTTGTTGTTGATATGGTTCGACTGTGTCCTCATTCAAATCTCATCTTGAATTGTACTTCCCATAATTCCCACAAGTGGTGGGAGGGACCCCGTGGGAGGTAATTGAATCATGGGGGCGGGTCTTGCCCATGCTGTTCTCATGAAACTGAGTAAGTCTCACGAGATCTGATTGTTTTATAAAAGGGAGTTCCCCTGCACACGCGCTGTTGCCTGCTGCCCTGCAAGACGCTAAGTTTCCTTTTCTTCTGCGTTCCGCCATGATTGTGAGGCCTCCCCAGCCACGTGGAACTCTGAGTCAATTAAACCTTTTTCTTCTATAAATTACCCAGTCTCAGGTATGTCTTTATTAGCAGCATGAAAACAGACTAATACAGTTATGTTAGACCGTTAGGTTGGTGCCCTGTGTTATTTTGTAACAGCCTAGCCTCTCTTGACTGATGCAAGCCCTCTGCCAGGACTGGAGAATGTTAGCCTCCAGACATCTAGGACTTCAGAAATAAGCACTGACCTCTTACTGATGTTAGAAGAAGTTGTTTCTATTGTCCTTGATAGGAACTAGCAGAATAACAGATGCCTGGTATGTGAGCAGGAAGAAAGAGTGCATACACCTGGTTTGAGTTGACTAAAATACATTGAGCACTGAGGAAACACCCGGGGGATTCCCAGAGCTTGTCTGCTTTTCACAAAGTGGGTTTTTGTCAAGCAGGATTATGCTGTTTAGAAATTATTCTCATACAATCGAACATTTGATGTGGCAGGATCCTTGAGGAATTTAATCTTTTCACCAGCAGGAGGAATAGTGACTCTTAAGCAAGACAATGGCTTCAAAGAAAGGAATGCTCCCGTGAGAACGCTTTAGGGAGATAATTACCATGTGACTATATATAGATTTGAATACTGTTGTTTAACTCACCTTTTTAGAACATATTTTAGCATTTATTTATTTATTAAAAATATATTTGCCTGAGTTGTGCCTGCATCTGTAACACTTAGCAGCCTGAAGATTTTGCCCTGAATTTCTCTTTATGTTCCTAAATTGTTGAAAACTTCCTTATGCAAAAACTATGATAACCTTTTAAGGCCTTTCCTTTAAAGGCTAACAGAGCCCTAAACACAAGGCTTCCCTTTTCTTTCTCCTAGACCTTATTCTAATCTCTTTCTTGTAAGGGCATATCATTTTTTGTTTGTGGTCTTGTCTATTAGTGAATTTTGCATGCTGTGTTGGAAAGTAAATAAAACCTACATTTCAAAGCGAGCACATGATCACTCCAGCCAAATAAGTACCTTGCATTCCTGGGGATTAAGCTTTCTCTGAAGTTCATGTGTCTCTTCTGGAGATCAAGACTAAATAGGGAACTTAAAAGTTCTGTTGGTCATCCCTTTATGAACCTAGATTAAAAACTAGCCTTAGGAGATCCTTCCCTTACCCCTTTCCCAGCATATTTTTAGCTCTTTAGATGCCATCCTGGTTCAGTCATCCCCAAGCTAAAATTTTGCTAGTTGAATGTTCCTTCTTTCCCTCCCCTATTCCTTCCTCCCTTCCTTCCTCCCTCCCTCCCTCCTTCCCTCCTTCTCTCTCTCCCTCCGTTCCTTCCTTTCTTCCCTCTTTTCTTCCTTCCTTCCTTTGTCTTCCACAAATATGTTTCTGTCATTGTGTGCCTGTCACTGTCATAGATAAAAATTTGGCATTGAAAAAGTTGGATTAATTGTCCCCATAGTTCATATATTCATAATTCACATAGTGAGGGAAGCAGACATAAGTCCATGCAGATACTAAATCAGAGTAAAGTAGGTTGGTCAAGGAAGGTTCATTTAGAGGAAATAACATTGATCAAGCTGGATCCTGAAAGTTGAGAAAGGAGGGGCCATGGAAAGATCTAAGGAAAATCATATTTATCTTCTTGGAGAGACCAGAATATGCTTCCCCAAAATACGAAGTGTTGATGAGCTGAAGACAATTAAGAAGAAGATACAAAAAAGCTCTCTGCCCTCCCTCTACTTGCCTAAAAGCAGAAGTTAGATTTACAAAGACAAAAGAGATCCACTCCTCTGTCAGGGGAAACAAAGGTAACTACTGAAGACAACTTTGAACCCTCATAGACCTGGCAGTGGGACCAGAGGAATCTACATTAACAAACTTCACTAACCAGCCTTTATCTGCCAGTTATCTGCCTTCTTGCAATTTGTTGCCCCTGGAGACTCAAAGTTCTTTTCCCTTATCTTGTCACTTATCTAAAAATATACTGTTCTTTGTTAATGATGCCATATAAACTGGAATTCAAAGTTACCTTTTTGAGGACTTCTCATTCTCTGGGTGTCCTCCATGTATATGTGAAATGTACATGTTAGTGAACTTTTGTTCGATTTTCTCTTGTTAACCTGTCTTTTGTAACGGGGATCCTTCCAACTAAAACTTTCTGTAGATTATTCTTCTCCAACACTTCTTTTACAGAAGAAGAAAGAAAATGAGAAGGTAGAAGCACTCTTATTGTCATCTTCTGAAAGAGATCTATCTTCTCTTACTAATCCCAAGTCTATGAGAAAAGAAAAAAGGGGGAGCAAAAACTAGGGCATGTCCTTGACATGGGGAAAGGGCTTCTGGTTCTGAGGCTGTCATAGAGAAGGAGGACAGTGGATGGGACACTTCTGCTCACCAACAATGATTCCTTCTTGGGAGGTAGCTTTGTGGTTTGGCCACGTGAACATCCAGTGGCAAGGCAGCCACTTTTAATTGTAGCATTTAGCTGGAAACAGACTAACCCATATGGGAAAGGCCTGGTTCATTTCATATGATTTTAGTGATACTCAATGTAATTTGTGGAAAAAAAAAGTATAAAATTGGTTATTTGGTGTTATCTCCATTCTATTTTAGTAGATTTTCTTTTTTTTTTCCTTTATGGGAAGTATTTCAGAGCCACAGCTGCATTATTTGCATAACACATGCAAAGAAACCCTGAAAAACAACAACAAAAAGCCTTAAAAGAATTTTTATAGGGATTCATTTTCCTTATAAAAAGTGTTTAATAGGAGTTGTCAAAACAAGTTAGACTAGAGTGGGAAAAAAATGAAAATGCATCCATGTGTCTTTGAGTACAGGAAAATAGCACACTATTCTATCAAGATGAAAGTCACAGTACCTTAGAAAGGACTTCAGATACAGGGAACTTAGGTAAACATGAGATGAAATGAAAAGGAAGAAAGTCCCTCTTTCAGTATCCAGTGTTGAAATGTACCATACAGCTAAAAAAGAAAGTTTAATATTAGAACTACTACTAATAAAAATAATGGTAATAATAATCATAGAGCATGATTAATGGGCTAAGGGGTATATTCATATTTTAATATAATTCAACATATATTTGATCGGTACATGCTAAGTACTAGATTCTTCCTTACATACAGAGACTATTGCAGTGAACAAGAATATTCGTTTTCAACCTCATACGGTTTATGGTCTTAATGGACATTCACATAAAGACAGTGGGCTAAGTTTCAAGAAGAAACAATAAAAAAGAAAAATTGAAGTGGGGTGAATGTTACATAAGGGGACTTAACATCAAATGTGAATAATCAGATTAAGGCGTCCCTGACCAAAGAACCAAAGAACATTACATTTTGACTGCAAGGATGAATGGAAGTGTGTGGTGTGGAAAGTTTTGGGAGTGAGGGGAAGTAGAGGAACTCAAGCCTAGTAATTTAAAATTATGGGACTCAGGGGCTAGATCCTGCCAGGACAAACACACCTAATAGAGTATTTTTCAAACTTTATTCTAAAGGCAGAGAAGTCATAAACAAAGTAATGATGTGGCATGGTGAGATTTATATTTTAAAAAGATCCATCTGGCTCCAGAGTAATTTGCCAATGACGAAGGACGCTGATATTGTGTGGGAAAGAAGAATGAAGTACAATTTATACATCTCAAGGCAGTTAACTCAGGAAAGACCAAAGCAGAAGGAATGGCAATTCTGCAACATGGTTCAGGCTTGAAAGGAGACTGGCAGTCTTATAAGTGAACCTAAAAGGTGGTGCATGATTTCATGGAATTTACCCAGGTGGGTGTCATAACTTGTAGGACTTCAATGTATTTTTTGTTTCTTTGTTTATTTTTATAGTCATCAACCAAGGGTTTTATTTCAGTATCATGTGAATACCAATTGTACATCTTTAGGAATCCTTTTTATTGTTATGAACCTTTCCTGCCTGCCACAGTGGTTGTGGAGTCTAAGCATTTTAAGACGTGGAGTGTCAATTAACAGATATATATTGTTTTCGATGACTAAGAGCCTATATACTGCAAGTTTAATAGTCATTTAGAGAAACTGGCAGTTACTAATATCTAGTTAAGTGGACTCTGACAGATTCTATGGGACAGCTATTTTTCAAATCCTTTGCTTGTTGCTTGATTGAACTTACCTGTCAATACCATAGGGATATATTTGATCATCATATGCCTTTTACAAACCAGCAATCTACGGAAGAGTGGGGAGGAGTGTCCTGCTTATGTTTCTGCAGAAGGAGAAAGATCTCAATTTCCTTGATCATCTAGACCATGCCAGAAAAGGATTTCCTTATAGAAAATCTTAAAAGTACATATAATTATCTATATTTTACAATGAAGGAAATCAGGATTCAGAAAGTTTAAGTAACTTATCCATAGTTTTACATATAATAAGCTGGAAAGCATAATTACAAAACCAAGTCATTGGACTCTAAGTTTTCATTATGTTTATTAAAAATGTAAACCTGTTTCCATGTATTAGTTTTTACTTATATTCAGATTTAATTCTGCTATATTTAAGCAAAAAATATAACAATAATAGCTAGTACTTATATATCATTTACTAAGCCCCAAACACATACACACACACAATATAGTTTTAAATTATGTTTTAGAGCATATTTTAGAATTTATTATATATGTATGCACATGTATGCATACATAAATATGTATGTAATTTAATCTTCACAATGGGCCGAAGGGTTGCACATTTTCACAACCATTTGAATATGAGGAAGTTGAGTTGGAGTGAAGTTAATTGGTTTGCACAAAGTTACACCGCTAGAAAGAGAAGAGTTGGGAGTAGTGGAACCCAACTGGAACCTCTGCTCTCAGCCGCTTTGCTGCACTGGAGCCTCTGCTCTTAGCTGCTATGCCACACTGCTCTCTGTGTTGGAGTGTTCTTTCAAGGGTGGGGTGTGTTCTATCCAGGGAATGTAAGAGTCAACTCAATCCACCATACATGAGAGATGCCAAGTGGAAACAAGTCAGGCCTATGGGCTCACCCTCTTCCCATCACCAAAACCACAGGTCATAGAGATTTAGCTGCACTCAAGGTAGCTCTCTCACAGTATAAGTCAGAATCCAGCAAACTACTCGGACCTAGTCTATTTCTTTCATCCAATTTCAGAAAAGTAGAAATGCAGTACAAAGCCTGTTTTTTTAAAAAAAAAAAAAAATTTGTTTGTTTTAGAGTCATCTCTATTTGATTTGGGATTATATCCTGGCTTTGCCACTTATAGCCATGTAACTTTGAACAAATTACTTTCTGTTTCTCATATTCCACATGACTACAATGGGAATTATTTTATTCTCTAATGAGTTTAGCGAATTAGGTGAGTCCATATTCATTAAGCACTGACAAGGGTACCTAGTATTAAACAAATGGTACCTGGTATTAAACAAAGATTCATGGCAAATATCAAACAAATGCTATATATGTGTTTTATTTTATCTCATCAGAGACTGGACTGCAAACTTACCTTCTGTGTACCTAGACTCTTATCAAATGCCATTTCCCACTTTCCTTAAATCACGGGTGAGGAGCTTATCCTGGGAAAGGTCCTGTGACTTGAGCAGATCAAAGGGCCATTAAGGGTCCATGCTAGGATATCAGTGCAGGTTCTTAGGGAAATATCTGGTATCCTTTTACATGTTAATAATGGTATCTCAGGCCTCTTTAATATACTGTCACAGGAGCATGTAGAAAAACTGCATTTTATCACAAGCAGCATGGCTGGTGAGTATTCCACTGAATAGCAGCTTCTGCACGGTCAATAGCCAAGTTTCTCAATCCAGTTGATTAACTCTCACTTTGAAATCATTTGCCACACCCACATTAGCACATGTTTCGATTTCCCTTATAACCACAATGAGTGGCTTCTGAGGCTTGTCTGTGACACTCATAGCAGGTGGTCCTCAGTTATGGTTTTTCTAAGTCTGAAAGAAAGGATTATTATCTATAAAGGGTGTTCTATCCAGGCAATGTAAGATAGTCAGCTGAATCCACCATACATGAGAGATGCCAGCTGGGGTCTTAGATGGCAACAAGCCAACATGTCTCTGCCAAATGTCAGCGCGTGACAGTGGACAAGTCACTCTACCCTCTGTACTTTCGTTTTCTCATCTATGAAAGGAGGACATATGCCCTTTTTCCCTCACAGGGTCTTATGGGGGATCCGATAACCTGTGCGATGCATTAAACAAAGATATTTTAGTCTATGTTCACTTTCAACTTTGTTTCAGGAACTGCCTATGGCAGTGGAGAGATAATTAAAACAGAAACATGATTCATGCTCTTAAGAAGTGCACAAATTAGTTGGCGATTCTCATTAACCTTACCCTGGTTTCTCCTCAAAGATTCATGGCAAATATCATCTTCTGCATTTTGCCTTCAGGTTTATTTAAAGAAAAGTAAGGTTTTATTTCTGACCCCGAATACTAAAAAGCACATCCTGATACTTTTCACATTTTATTTATTTGTTTGTTTATTTATTTATTTATTTATTTATTTTGAGGAGTCTCGCTCTGTTCGCCCAGGCTGGAGTGCAGTGGTGCGATCTCGGTTCGGTGCAACCTCCGCCTCCCAAGTTCAAGCAGTTCTCTTGCCTCAGCCTCCCGAGTAGCTGGGACTATAGGTGCACACCACTACAGCCAGCTATTTTTTGTAATTTTAGTAGAGACAGGGTTTCACCATATTGGTCTGGCTGGTCTCAAACTCCTGACCTCGGGTGATCCACCCACCTCAGCCTCTCAAAGTGCTGGGATTACAGGCATGAGCCACTGTGCCCGGCCTAATATTTTTTAAAAAAAATTCACATGGATTCACTTTGTTTTTTAATATAAGCAAGATAATTAACTGGCCGTTTCTACGCAATCATCCCTACTGAACCAAGACAGAGAAACTTTGTTGTTGTTTGTCCCTGTTGTTACTGTTGTTGCTTTGCCTAACCATTACAGAAGGGATAGAAAGGCAAGATGCTTGTCTACCCATGAGAGATTGGTAGAGCGGTGGGACAGACAGACCACACTGCACAGTGGGAGGGTCAGATGGTGCACTCTTGGGTTAGGACAAGCAGACATGAAGGACATGCACACTGCACAGCAGGAAGGTCAAATGGTGCACGCTTGGGTTAGGACAAGCAGACATTAAGGAGAAGCCCACTGCACAGTGGGAGGGTCAGATGGTGCCCTCTTGGGTCAGGACCAAAAGACACTAAGGGCAATCACACTGACATACACCAAGTAGAGAGGAGGAGAGAGATCGGGGAGAAGAAGCCGCATTGCGGCACATGATGGGGTTCCTTCTGTATGTGGATTTGTGTGTGTGTGAAAAATGAAGAGGACACTGGCTGCATCTTCAGGTCTGTTGGTGGTGTGATCTGATACAGCACATGGAATAATAAGGGAACAACCTGAGGGAAGAGAAACAGTAAGACTATAAAAGATGAGGCATTGTTATCATCCCTGTGTGGGACTGCAGAGTGTAGCTATTTGAAATGAAGAGCAACAAACATTTAAGTAGAGTGCATTTCAAATTGCTTTAGTCTTGAAAGTCAACATTTCTTTGGTAAGTAGTCAGAGGAAAGTTTTGGAGCATTTCGTTATTGGAATATAACTAAGTCCTGTTGCTTTATATTTAGATAAGGCAAGTGGGACCCAGCAAAGTCAAGTGACTTCCTCCGGGGGCAGGTGGCTGGTCAATTCCACAGTCATGGCAAGAAATGAGGTTCCTGTTTTCCCAGTCCAGAGTTCTCTTACTGTGAAAATATTTTCTTAATCTTTAGTATGCGTAGTTCACTAGGGTGCCAAAAGCAATATCTAATTTCCCTAAATATAATTTACTTAGGACTTTGTCAGATAAAAGTGATGACAGAGAATGAGGAGCCTCAATATGAGGAATTAGGAGACCCAAATGCCTGAAATCCAAAACACATCAAGTTATAAGCCCTTGCCTGCCAATTCATTCAGAGGCGGGTACTGGTTACAGATAATTTTTATCCCTTTTTTGCCATCTGTGTGATCTCTCAGAGAAATGCTCTGCAGAGCTCACCAGCTGGTTTTTCACGTGGGATGTGCCCAACTCGGGTGGTATGGTTCAACAGAAAAAAATACCTAAATGAAGCAGGAAGCAAGCAACAACCTGTCCATCTTTTAACTGAGAACCTCATGATCAGGGGCTGCTGTTTGTAAGATTCTCATCAATAACTGATTTCCGTGCTCAGCATTCTCCCACCAGCATTCAGGCTGACCTGAAATAGTTAAATAAACTGACTTAACTGATGGGAATATTTCGTTTACATCCATTACTGGTATCATGGCTGGTTTTCTTAATATATTAGAGAAATTGCCCATACTACTCCTGTCACAGGTGAAAAATCTGCATAGACATGCATCATTCATGAATCTCAAGTTCCAAAGAGAGAATTGCAAAGTCTTGTTATTGCTCAAATGCCAATTTTACAGCGACTTCCCAGATATAAATGAAGAGTCTGAAAAAGACATCTGTCAGAAGGGGCTTTGACACTTACTCCATATCCAAGGCTGCTTGCCATTGGCTGAGGTGACTGATGCTTCTTGATTATATCAATGGCCCTGTCCCTCACCCTTCCCAGGATTTCAGTAGAGGAGGTGCATTTTTGATTACATAGACCTCATATGAGGCAGCTTGAATTTATGATAAAAGTTGATGGGAAGGGAAATTCATTAACAGAACACGACCAAATTATAGGTATAAAAAAGAGAATTCATAGCTACATATTTTCCAGATATTGAATAAGTCATATTTTAACTTTGACCTGTTGCTTACAATGTTGTTGCTGTCCAGAATGTTTTTCTCTTACTCCTCTCTGTAAAATTTAAATATGACCCATTTCAAAATTCCTTTCTGATCTTATTTGCATTGTCCACAATAAATGTGAAATACAAAAAACATTCTTATTATAAAATAGTTAGATTATATAGAAATATATGCAGCCCTTCATTAAACACTGAAAAACTCTTAGCTATGTATACTTCAAGGATTTTTCAATGCATTTATATAATACAAGCTTCAAATAATGTTTCTTGTATACATTTTGTTGGGAAATTTATTATTTTCATTGCTTTCTCCTTTTTTTTTATTTGAGCAAACTTTTTATTTAAGAAGAATGTAGATTTGCAGAAAAGTTGTAAAGATAGCATGGAAAGTTCCCACATACCCCACACCGTTTCCCCAGTTGCTAACATCTCACATGGTACATTTGGCACAACTAATGAACAATATCAATGCATTATTATTAACTAAAATTTGTATTTCACTCAGATTTCTTCAGTTTTCTCTAATATTCTTTTTCTGTTGCAGTTTGATGTGAGACTGCCTGACTTCTAATGCTAGAATTCTTAGATTACTAGCTATGTATGTCTGTGTGTTTCATTTTTCTCATCAGTAAATTGAGGTATTAATATAAAAGTATCAACTGTATGACTGTTATGAAGGTCACATGAATGCATGGTACTATGTATTAAAACAGTTTCTGACATTAATTAAAAGCTGAGTATATAATATGGTTTTTGACAAGTATATTTTTCCCAATAAGTTTATAATCTTGAAGGACAAGTCTTTATTGTTTTTCACACAAAAAATAAAGCACATACAATATACAATGACAGCTTTGTTCATTATGGGCTGAAGACGAAAGTTCGCTAAATTGACTTTATGAGAGTAACAATCTATTAGAATTGTACAACGTCTAGAATTTTGGGTGAAATCTCTGGAAATTTTCTATTCATTTTATGCTTTAAATAAGAATGGACAAATTATGTTAAAGACAACATTTTGTTTTTGCGTGGTTTTGTTTTCATTGGTGGTGTTTTGTCAACAAACATTTATTGTGTGCCTCCTATGGTAGAGGAACATGAGATGCAAAGGAAAAAGACATATAGCCTCCTTAATTGAAAAGCTTATAATTATGATGGAAAACATACCTAAAGGACCAGGATTAGAGGAGTTATTTGCAAAGCCATGAAAGTCTCTAGGGGAAAGCCCAGTCTCATTGCAGTGGGTGGGAAAAGCTTCACCATGTTGAACCGTTTCACGTGAGCAATGTCTTCCTTCAGCCATGGTGGCTGCCAGGCCAATGAGGCGTTTTGTAAAGGTGAACCCTTAAACAGACATGGCCTCTGACCTCATGAGACTGACAGATACTCCAGGAGGTGCCGATGGCTCCTTGTTGAGTGAGAGGAGGTAAGGGAGTTGACTCTACGGTAAATACAAAGAAGCTATAAAACACCCTGGAAGATTAGCCTAGTCCTAAAATGTCCGTCTCATCTACCAGGAGAAGATGCTACCAGAATCAGGAGATTGGTGTTCTCAATCTCAACACTAATCCTAGTACAATAGCCTATTGTAGTTTTATTTGGTATTTGAGGTCTATTTTCGTCATCCATGGCTAAGGCACTCTCAGGGCCAATAGGCAGATCAATCGCTATTCATTGAAAATCTTCCAGGTCCCAATTCCTATTTTGCTTCCTGTCATGGCTAGCTGTGCTGTACCATGTAGAAACCTCAAAGATCGGTTTAATCTTGTACTTCCCAAAAATCTACTCTAAGTTAGATTCTTGCCACCTGAGGGTCACACTGAAGTTACTGGTGAAGGTTATTGTCATTTGGGCCTTTGTCATTTGACATTCGTCCAGCATGCCAACTCCCTTTCTTCTTTAATTGACCGCCATACTTTGTGAGTTTTAGCACAAGGCGCAAACCACCTCTAACTGTGCAAGAAGTCATATTTCTGCTTTCTTGGGCTCCTGGGATCCTATGATAAAGCTTAGCCAATCATTTGGATGTAAGTTGGACTTTGTCTCAGAACCTGGAAACTCTGCATAATCCTTTCTGGCAAAAAAAGAGCAGCTACTTCCCATGGGTACAGAGGTGGTGGACTGAGCTGCTCTGTCCTTGCTCAGGTTTGGTGACAGCAGCACTGTCTATTACCAGGATAATCAGTGATGCTATCTTTGTGAAATGAGCTCATTGGCATTGTTTCTGGTGATGAAGTTCCACACCTAACTATCTGGCCTTCTCGGAGCTTCTCTGAACTACCCAATAACTTCTAATAAATTATTTTCTGCTTTAATTAGCTAGATTAGGTCTCAGTTGCTTTCACCTAAGACTACTGATAAATAATAGTTTTTAAATGACTTTTTATTTTAAAATATTTCCACCTATAGACAATTTAATAATACAACAAATATCCCCCCAAAATTTATCTATATCAGTCAATTTTAACATTTTACTGTATTTGCCTTTTGATTTGAAAACAAAACTTTCTGATGTCACGACATTCATTCCTGAATACTTCAGAGCTCATCTCTGGGACGCAAGGATATTGCATAATCACTCATATACATAAGAAATTTTACATTGACACAGTAATACTGCCTAGAAGATAATTCATATTCAAATGTTCCTAACTGTTCAAATTTGTTATTTATATTTTTTATTTCAAAATTCAAACAACTATCCTGTATGGTAGCTGGTTACCATATAACTTTAATCTTCTTTAAAATAGTTTTCAAATAGTGTTCTCATCTTTTTTGGTCTTTCATTATATTACTATTTTTAAAAAGTCTAGGACATCTGTCTTCTAGAACTACCCATCTTCTAAATTTTATCTAATTTTTTCTTACAATTATATTCAGTTAAATATTTTTGTCAATAATACAACAGAGATAATGTTACATCCTTCTCAGTGCATCATGCCCGGAGACTCGCGACATCAGTTGGTTTCATTTTTACAATAATGAAAGAAGCAGAGCAATGGTTGCCTAGATAGGGGCTGGTAACAGGTGGGAGAGGGGAATTTTAATTACGAAAAGGGTTGATTATACAGGAGAAAGCTTTGGGGGTGACAGATACGTTCATTATACTGATGGAGATTGTAGTCACACAGGTGCATGAATATAATAAAACTTACCAAATTGCAAAACTCAAATATGTGTAGTTTGTTGTAAAGCAATTATATAATAATATCATTTGTAAAAGTGAGTAATAAAAGTAAAATTTGTTGATCAAAATATTTGATTAAGTATTAAACAAAATATAAAAGTCCTGTCCTGTAAGACTTCTCATAGATTACCTATATAAAATAAGTGTTTTGATGCTCCATGTCTTTCCTAAATCTAGTAGAGAACTGAACCTTTGTTCCTTAAGAACTCATCATCTTTTTTCTGAACTCATGTTTCGCATTACATAATTTGGCAAGGGTGAACATATGTCAGCCTTTGGACATATGTACTGAACAAAATCTTCAAAGTACAGTGCTGTGACCAGGGGATGAAACAAGAACACACTTAATCCCTGTTTTGGAAACCTCAGTTTAGAAAACACCATTAACATAAAAATTAGTAAATAAAAGAAAATTGATCATGCTATAGTCGCTGTAGACTTTGTAGACTTTTTGTCTCTGTAGAGCATTTCTCTTAGGAAGTGAATAAGTCGCCTACTATAATATAACAATCCATCTCAAAATTTAGTGGCTTAAAGCACCAATGGCTACTTAGCTTGCCTATAAATCCATCTGCAACTTAGGTGAGGTGTGATGGGGAAAACTCTCCTCCACACAGCATCAGCCTGGATGCTTAACTGGAGGGTGAAGGATCCACTTTCAAGATGATGACCTCGCAAGGCTGAGCAAGTTGGTGCTGGTTATTGCCCAGAAGCCCAGCTGAGAATGTGGCTTGTGTATTGTTTCTTTTCCATGTTAGCTCCTCTAAAGACATCTGGAGATTTCTCACAACATGGTGGCTAGTGTTTTAGGAGTCAGTTACTCTCCCATCTTCTCTGGCACCCCCTGCCCAAAGAAAAATGCCTAGGGAGAAGCGCACAGAGTATTTGGACCTAGAGTTGGATGTCTTTCATACTGTTTTGGCCAAGTCAGTCATGAGAGTCTGTCTAGGTTTAAAAGGAGAAGGTAATAGACTTCTGGAATCTGGAGACTGGGAAATGAAAAGTTTGTGAAAAGACACTTACTATAGAAGCTTCTTTACAGCAGGGTTTAGCTAAGATTTAATTAGTACTTCAAAACTTAGCACTATTAAATTACTGTTTTCTTACAGTTCTTACATTAAGTCTTCATGATTGTTTACAGTCAACTTAATACATTGTTCAAAACTTAAATAGTTTCAATTTTATACATTTCTCTTCTAATGAAAACAGGAAGCATAAAGCTTTCCGCTTTTTGTTTTCCATGGGAATCTCAAACTTTAATATGAATGTGAACAGTTAACACACACACAGACAAAACAGAAAACTGTTAAGCAAAATACACGGTGTTTTGAAATTGAAAGTAAGTTAATTTTGAAGGAAGCTATTGTAGTACGTTAAGAATTAATTTAATTTATCAGTCTGGGAGACAGAGCTAGACTCTGTCTCAAAAAAAAAAAGAATTTAATTTATTATGGAGTTGAATTTAAGTTTAATTGAGCACAATTTGTTTTCAGTTTTATTTTGTGAATCTTATGTCTTTTATGTATATTTTATTTATATTGATTATATTAATTGTATCTTAATATAAGTATGTGTGTATACACACATAGAGCCTTTATTAACATAACATATTATATGATATTGTGTGTATATATATATATAATATATAAAATATATGTATTGTGTGTGTATTTAAGAGAGAAAGAGAAAAAGTTTTCTTATGGTATCATATTACATAAAACAGATGAACAAAATAAAGAATATAATGTGGTAGGAAAAAATAGAAAAAATATGTTTGGAGTTGGATATAACTTACTAAAATTCTATTCCTACACCTTGGACAGGTTAATATTCCCAAGCATCACTTATTTTTTCCGTTAGCAAAATTAAAATAATGTGATCTGCCAAACTGAATGATTATAAGAAAGAATTGAAAAAATATTTTAAATTTTTGTGCATAGTAGATGCTCAATTAATTTTAAAATTATTTTTCTTATTATACTGATTTATCAAGAGTTTTCTACTGGTGTTTATACTTCTGACTTATTTGAATTTAATAGTTTGTTCTCGTGTTTTCTTTCGGAGATCTTAAGTATCTGTAACCATATTCATCTATGGAATGATCACACTACAGATGCAAGGGCTCTGGCATGTGGTAGTTAATAAGTATTTGAAAAATTAAGTTACTAATATTGATTTTTTTCATATCTAAGTAGCTCATACATATTAATAAACACTGGCAGAAATTGTCTTTCCTACAGCAGAAGTCTGTGAGCTTTAATTCTACCTAGAGTATGCAGATGAAGAAACTGAGACTAAGAAAGGTTGAATCATGCCCAAGAACATGCAACTAGTAAGAGAGAGAGAATCTAATGTTAATCTAATAAAAAATCCAATTTTTATTTCAGTGTTTGCATGCTATCTCATATTTAGAGTTAATTGCAAAGTAAATAAATGCTGTAGAGAATTAACCTCCAAAATTAAGCAGCTGCACTTGATAAATTCAGCACTAGTTATTTCAGAAAGTTAGGAGTAGTAGAGATTGAGAGATTTGCAGAAGGGGAAACCGTCGTCATTAATGAGTTAATCTCAAAAGACAGTGTAGGTCATATTCACTATCTCCTGGAATAAGCCAGGAACCTCTGAAGGGCATAGCTTGGGAAGGAAGAATGGCAAAAAAAGCTTGGTTTGGTATTGTCAGAAAACTCATAAATGTTTCATAAGGACTTTACAGAAGAAGAAGATAAAACCTCTCCAAATGACCTCTTTTGATTTTCTCATAATGGGGAGATTACAAATCCAGATGAAACATCAGGCCAGAATGAAGACCTGCCTTTTGAAAACCTGAAAATGCCTTGTCAAAATCCATTTTCTCGTATCTGATCCTGCATGTTTCTGCTATTCTCTGCACTTGAAGAGAAAGAAGGTTATCAGATTGTCACAGCAAGGGCAGCTGTGGAGTCACCCGGAGAGGAAAATCCACCCCACTCCACTCTAACGGTCTGGCTGGCAGAACTGATTCTCTGTTCATTGAAAATGGCACCATTGAGGTGGGCCAGATTCTTTTACAGGCTGTGGGTAGTTGCTTTTTAGTCTGATGCCTACTAGGTCTGTGGCCATGGCAGGTCAACGAGATAACCAATACCGAATTTCCCCTTGGGCAAATGCTGTGAATGTTGTACAAGTTAAATAAATGAGTATGTGTTGAAATTTTTTACACACTGTACAACATTATGCAATATATTTCTTATAAATACATATTTTCTTATTTATTTCATTAATAATGTTTATTGTAGAATGATAGAAAATAGAAATAAGCAAAAAGATAACAAAATTATCATTTACTCAAGAAGCAGACATAATCTGGCATCTGTTGTGACGGAACACCTTCCCAGTATACAATGCAATGGGGGACAACCAATATTCCTCTCCAAAATTCTTTTCTTTAGCAATTTCAGTTCTCTTAATTACGTCAAGATGAACAACAACTTCTTGTAACCTATAGCTAGAACTATAATAAGAGTGTTATATCAGCATATAATAATTCCATAGATAAATACAGGTAAATCATATATCTCTCTCTCTCATATATATTTGTATTTTTTATTTTATTAGGCATAGGTTCACATATGTGCATATGCATTTACAAAATCATATACAGCTACACACACAGACACTCACACACACATTTTTTACTGTGGATGGTGGCTCGTGTGCTTACTCTCCCTTCTGTACTCATAACTATCTTAACCACCATTCTGTGTTGCTTGAGACCTCACTAAGTGGGCACAGAAACTTTGCTAAGTAGTGAATAGGCTTTAATGGCCTGGCATGCCAGTTCTTCCGGGGCAGAATTCATTGTGTCTGATTATTGCCACGAACCACGGGTTGTTTCATGTTACGTCACGGTCCTGCTGGGATTCTGCTAGCTACAACAGCTTCTGTCTTCTCTCCATCTAATAAATCTCACTCTACCTTGAGGTCAAGTCCGACTCCTAGCTCCTCCATGAAGCATCTCTGAATTTTTTGGCCATAGTGAGTCTCTCATTTTTTTGGACACTTAGGACCACAAACATTTTATATGTAATCCTAAATATATTCCTGATAAATATATCACTTGCATATGGACTTCCCATTTAATGCACGTATGTCTTACCTTCCTGGCTGTGTTCATCTTTAAAGGCAAGGAGTATAAAGTTATATCTTTATATCATCGTAGGAATAGTACTGGGCATTACTCAATAAAAAGTTTCAGTATATCAAGATACTCAAGAGTGTGTGCTTGGAGTAAATGAAAGATATATGTGTGTGCATTTCACCAACTGCATAATAGTCTGGAATAAACTTCAAAGATTCTATACTTTTTAATTATTAAATTTTTTGACTGATTTATTTGTCTGTCTTCAACTTTATGTTAAAGAGTCTATAATGGCAAATATCTTATTAATATTGACAACTTCATGCATGCATGCCTATGTGACAGTTAAACATAATTATTTGCTGAAGTTATAAATAATGTTATAATCTGCCTTCTCTCAGCTCTCATATTGACTGTCTTGTATTGACTCTTGTTCTCAAGATAAGGCTAATTCTTTTTATACACAACAGTCTTTAAAATATCTGATGATAACTCTTGTGTCTCCCCTGCGCCTTGTCTTTCCCAAGCCAAATATCCTTAGGTCTATCATCTGGTTCTGTTTCTATGTCATTTAGTAGCTGCTTGATTTCCTCTGGAGATGGTCCAGATGTCCAGTGGCAAGCAGAACTGAGCACAGTTATTTAAGCAATTATTTACTCATTCTTCTTTTCTCTAATACCTTCCTATGTGATAGGGCGATGAATAAAATTTACTCACTGTCTTTAAAGACAATGTTTTGACATTCATATTTTGGTGACTTTGACTGTAATGGTGAGATTAAAACAAAAAGAAATCATTACCACGTCAATCTCCGGGAAAGACAAGGAACTGCTTTACCCTCCCCATTCTCGCTTTCTTCCAAGGTTAAGGAGCAGAAATTCTGTTACTCCTAAAGATTATAGTGAAGTAGCTGACATGCCCAGTTGGTTCATACTCCGTAATATATTTCAGAAGTAAAACTATGTGTGTGTGTATATATATGTGTGTGTGTGTGTGTGTGTGTGTGTGTGTAAAAATGTTGCTTTATCATGTGGCTCTCTGTCATGGTAATCACTTACTTCTGAACAAATTTGATTTTTTTTTTTTTCTGTAGGACAACTGCAGCCAGATGGACCTGAGACTCTCTCTGGTTTGGAAAGAGGTAATTTTTGCCTTATTCCTGAAAGCACCACGAAGAAAATAGGTAGAATGTAGACAAGGAGGCTTGGGAAATAGGATTTCACAGTCTTCATTCACTAGGGGGCTAAAGTGTGACTCCATCGAGCTCGGCAGCGTAGAAGTGCTTACTAAAGCTGAAGCCAAAACCCTAACATGTAATACAGCAGGGTATATTAAATTTACCTTCTGTCTGCAAAATCCTGGGGATTGGATTGAAGAAAACAGCTGATAGGGAATGCTGATGTCCTCACATGAGAGCCTTAACCAAACAAGACAGATGACATTACAGTTTCCACAATAGGAGAGGGGTAGATGATGCTATAATTAATTAACACGTCTAAGGAGGTTGTGAGTAAGACTATTTAAAACCTTGTCCACTAAAAGGAACCAAAATAGAAGGTAGATAATTCCACTTCAGATAGATCGTCTAAGAGAGAACACTGAAATTTAACATAAAGTCGAAGGCAATACCCAAGGCTAATAAGGGGAAGGAAGAGAGGCTGCCTGCTCTTCTGGGATTGGCTGGAAGCCTCAAGAGACTCCCTAATACAAGGAAAAAGTGAGTGAGAGACCCCAGTGGGCCACATTCTCACCATGGACAGCTGCAATTCTAGCAACAGGAGCTCTCTTTGACCCTCACTGGCCCTAAAATAACTAAATTAAGTGTGAGTATTTCCCAAATATTGGGAAGCTCCCTAACAGGGAATTTCCAAACAATTGTGTGAGGGGACTACTCCAAGAGACAGGATTTGCGGGCCCCACACACTCCCTGAGACATAAGCAGCCGCAGCAAAGTTCCATTTTAAAGCCCCACCCCAACAGATGTGTAATTTCCTGGAGCCCACTGACTCTGAGGTTGAGGCACAAGAGAATCATGGACTCTTACCTTCAGGGCCGAGATATTAATGATCGTGTGCTACAACTTTCAGAGCTAAGACATTTCCAAGGCACCAGCTACTATATCAGGCACAAAGTGTGCCACCTACCAAAGCTGAGGCGTGAGTGGTGTGTGTATCCTCTGCTGGCCAGTACCTCTGCTCTTTACAGTTGCAGGACAGCAGTATGGCCACTGAAGCCCCCAACCCAAGAATTCTACAGGTAGCCTGGGGATTACCCTGCCCTTGCTGGCAGTTGCACATCATCAGGGGGCCCGAGGACAAGACCTTCTGGCCTGCCTTTATCCCTGATCCCCAGACCAAAGCACACAGTCCAGGAACCAAGGGATCACACAGTCCTGTCCACCAGTGTTGGCTTCTAAACACTCTACCAAGTGGCCTGATGTTGGGCCTGACCACACAGCCACTACCATCTCAGCTGGCACCTATCTGCTTATGCCACATGTGGAACTAGAGACTGGTCCATGCAGTCCATCACAGCCATTGCCAACACCAGTGCATACCACTTAAGAACCAGAAGGTCATCTTGCCACTGCCATTGCCAGCTTCTCAGAGCCTGAGAACTCATCTACCCACCATGCTCACTGATGCTACTACCAGCATCTAAGTAAGTCACCTGGAGGGTCAAGAATCATCCTGACCGTACCTACTAACACAGGTGCCAGCATACACCACCCTAAGGCCTAAAGATAGGCATGTTCAGCTCACTACAGCCACCACTAGAGATCAAAGTCTGGTCTACCTGGCATGTTAACCTCCACTCAACTTTACCACAACTTCCACTAGTAACTGTATCCTAAGCCACTAAGGAAATAGCAAATACCACAAATGTCTACAGGTGAAGAAATCATACAGAGACTACGCTCTTGCACACACTCAGAATCAAAGCCAAATCGCCCTGCCCAAAATCATAATAGATACATCCTCAGGAAAATGTCCTCCCCCACAAAAACAAATTCTAAAAACTTGAAGAAGTAACTGTTATACCAGATGTGCAGATATCAACTAAGGAAACAAGAAACATGGAAAAGCCAGGAAATATGACACCTCCAAAGGAACACAATATTTCTCCAGCAACAGATTTTAATAGAAATAATTACAAAATTCTAGAAAAATGATTCAAATGTTTGATTCTAAATAAGCTCAGAGAAATACAACAGAATTCTGAAAAACACAACAAATAGAAAAAATAATTCCAAATGTGAATGAAAAAAATCACCAAAGTGATAGCTATCATAAGAAAAGAACCAAACTGAATTTATAGAACAAAAGAATTCATTGAATAAACTACAAAATGCATTCTAAAGATTCAACAATACACTAGACTAAAGAGAAGAAAGAATCTGAGAACTTCAAGACAGGTCTTTTTAAATAAACCAGCCAGATAATAATATAGAGAAAAAGTATTTTTAAAAAATGAACAAAGCAGGTGTGACATATGGGACACCATAGAGTGAATAATTATTCAATTGAGTGGGGTCTCAGAGGCCAAAGGAATAATGAAAGAATAAAAAAATTAATGAAACGATAAACGAAAACTTCCCAAGTCTAGCAAGAAATTTAAATATTAAAGGATCCTTTGATACTAGCAATGAGATATAATGCAAAAAGGTTTTCTATATGGTGCATTATATTCAAAGTGTCTAAACTCAAAGACAAACAGAGAATTCTAAAGCCAGCAAGATAAAAATGTCTTGTCACCTATAAAGAAACCTCCATCAAACTTAGTATCAAACTGATACTAAGTAGAGGAGAAAGCCCATGCAGGCACTATCTTGAGCAAACTTTTGCTGTAGGGAACAGACACCCATTCTTGTTGGAACCTGTGGGAAACCTTATAAAAGATACTTCAAAATTGTCTTAACTTGTTAGTACCAGCTGACGACTGTCTCAGGAGTTTTACTCCCTAGCATGTCCTGACTGCTTGCTTCAGGGTAAGAGAAAGCATGCAGGTAGAACGTTGGAAGTGGTTATATTAGGACACAATCAAAGGTTGTGGAGTGATATTTGCTGAAGGGATTTTTGTTGGCCATTAATAGCAGCTGCCACAATATGTAAATCAACATGTAGAAATGTGAATAGATTTTGCTTTTTGTACAGTATATAGATACATTGTTGGAACTATATCTAAATGAAGTCAAGGTGTTTGTAGTGTTAGTTTGTCTTTGTACTGCTTTTAATCTGACCACAGCTAATTGGATGAGAAGCCCTACTCTCTCATCTATCTCCAGATCTCTCCCTTTAGACTCTAGTTCTCATTATCCTCTTCGTGATTAGTTTC
This sequence comes from Papio anubis, assembly GCF_008728515.1. Taxonomy (NCBI): domain Eukaryota; kingdom Metazoa; phylum Chordata; class Mammalia; order Primates; family Cercopithecidae; genus Papio; species Papio anubis. Next base: position 132,985,009 of record NC_044983.1, on the reverse strand, counting down.
ATGACCAACAGAGACGAGCTATGGAGTTGTCCTACTGTATCTCTGCAAACAAAGAAGAACTAATTCTCCCTCCAATTTTTTCTCTTCAACTCCACTGTTGTATATCTGTTCAAACACCCAGGAGTTCAATATCTTCTGTCAATTAATTAATGAATTTTACCCAGTAACTTTATTGTAAAGAAAGTCTCACTAGGGGAAAGGGGCTTAAATAAGATCACGTGAAAGACCAGAGGGGACTATTTTTAAAATCCAGTAAGAAATCAAGAAAATAGAAATATAAGTGATCCATCAAGAAATGATACAATTTAAAGCCTTTGGGTTAATTACTGCAACAAAATGTTTTGTAGGTTTAAAAATTGAATTACTATAATTCGGCTCTTGGAGAAAGTCTGTAATGGGCTATATTTACCAAAGGAGCTGAGTCACAACCCAAAAGCGGCAATGAAATCCTACAGTGTCTGTGAAGAATTACCTTCCACAGATGTGCCTGAAGCTCCACTGGGTCACGAACACTATAGAGCTACCAAGATAGTTTTATAAGAGAGATACTTTTAATTTCAAGGGTAACTTTTACTTCATGTGAGAAACAACAAACAGTACAATACCAAATAAAATTGGTTCCTTCTTTTATGATTATTTGCCTTTTTACTCCTTGGTTACTCCTCTCAGGAGATTTTATAGTGTTTTACTGGTTGGAAAGGGCTGCAACCATGCCCAGTGTATTAGTATGTTTTTATACTGCTATAAAAAAAAAAAAACTACTTGAGACTGGGTAATTTATGAGGGGAAAAAAAGGTTTAATTGACTCAAAGTTCTGCATGGCTGTGGAGGTGACAGGATACTTACAATCCTGACAGAAGGGGAAGCAAGGACCTTCTTCACATGGTAGCAGGAGAGAGAGACAGAGTGAGGGGGAAAGTGTCCTCTTTAAAACCATCAGTTCTTGTCACTATAACAAGAACAGCTAGTGAGAAATCTGCTCCCATGATCCAGACATCTCTCACCAGGCTCCTCCTCCAACTTGTGGGGATTTCAATTCAAGATGAGATTTGGGTAGGGATGCAGAGCCAAACTATACATTCTGCCCTTGGTCTCTCCCAGATCTCATGCCCTTTTCACATTTCAAAACCAATCAACCCTTCCCTGAAGTCCCTCAAAGTCTTAACTCATTCCAGTATTAACTCAAAAGTCCAATTCCAAAATCTCATCTGAGCCAAGACATCTGAGCTCTTCTGCCCATGAGCCTGTAAAATAAAAAAATGTTAGTTACTGCCAAGATACAGTGGGGATACAGGCATTGGGTAAATGTTCCTATTCCAAATGGGAGAAATTGGCAAAAACAAAGTGGTCACAGACCCCATGCAAATCCGAAACCCAGTGGGAGAGTCATTAAATCTTAAAGCTCTGAAGTAATCTTCTTTGACTATATGTCTCACATCCAAGGCAAGATGATGCAAAAGGTGGACTCCCAAGGCCTTGGGCAGCTCTGTCACCATGGCTTTATAGGGTACAGCCCCCTTTGGCTGCTTTCATGGGCTGTCATTAAGTGTCTGTAGCCTTTCCAGGTGCGTGGTGCAAGCTGTCAGTGGATTTACTTTAATGGGATCTGGAGGATGGTGGCTCTTTTCTTGCAGCTCCACTAGGCAGTGCCCCAGTGGGGACTCTGTGTGGGGGCTCCAACCCCATATTTCTCTTCTGCACTGCCATAGTAGAGGTTACCCACAAGGGCTCTATCCCTGTAGCAGACTTCTGCCTGGACATACAGGCATTTCCATACATTCTCTAAAATCTAGATGGATGCTCCGAAAGCTCAACTCTTGTCTTCTGCACACCTGCAAGCGTAACACCATGTGCTGTTGAAAGGAGCACTGCTTCAGAGGTTGCAAGCCCCACGCCTTGGCAGTGGAAGCCTCCACTAAAGCAATAGCCCAAGCTGTTCCTTGGCCCCTGGCTGGAGTTGGAGCCTCTGGGAGGCAGGGTGCCATGTCCCAAAGCTACAGAGAGCAGCAGGGCCCTGGGCCCAGCCCATGAAACCATTTTTCCCTCCTAGACCTCTGGGCCTATGATGGGAGGGACTGCCGTATAGATCTCTGAAATGCTCTGAAGACATTTTCCCTATTGTCTTGGCTATTAACATTCAGTTTCTCTTTACTTACGCAAATTTCTGCAGCAGGCAGCTTGAATTTTTCCCAAGGAAATGGGTTTTTCTTTTCTACCATATGGTCAGGATGTAAATTTTCCAAACTTTTACACTTTGCTTGCCTTTGAAACATAGATTCCAATTTCAGACTATCTTTTTGTGAATGCATATGACTGTATGCTTTTAGAAAAATCCAAGTCACTTCTTGAATGCTTTTCTGCTTAGAAATTTATTTTGCCATGTTCCTGAAATCTTCTCTCTCAAGTTTAAAGTTCCGAAGATCTTTAGGGCAGGGGCAACATGCCACCAGTCTCCTTGCTAAGGCATAGCAAGAGTGACCTTTTCTCCAGTTCCCAATAAGTTCCTTATCTCCATCTGAAATCACCTCAGCCTGGACCCTTCATTGTCCGTATCACTATCAGCATTTTGGTCAAAACCATTAAACAAGTCTATAAGGAGTCCCAAACTTTCCCACATCTTCTTGTCTTCTTCTGAGCCCTCCAAACTGTTTCAACTTCTGGAAATCATTCAGTTCCAAAGTTATTTCCACATTTTCAGGATATCTTTATAGAAGTGTCTCAACTCCTGGTACCAATTTTCTATATTGGTCTGTCTTCACACTATTATAAAGAAGCACCTGAAACTGGGTGTTTTATGAAGACAAAAGGTTTAATTGATTCATGGGTCCATATGGCTGGAGAGGCCTCAGGAAACTTGCAATTATGGCAGAAAGCAAAGGGGGAAGCAAGGACTTTCTTCGCATGGCAGCAGGAGAGAGGGAGAGAGAGAGAGAAAGGAGAGAGAGAGAGGTGGGGATGGGGTGGGGTAGTGCCAGACTTTAAAACCATCAGCTCTTGTGAAAATTCACCTGCTATCACAAGAAGAGCAAGGTGAAATCCACCCCCATGATCCAATCATCTCCCACCAGGCCCCTCCTCCAATACATGGGGATTACAATTTGAGAGGAGATTTGGGTGGAGACACAGAGCCAAATCCAATCACCTAGTAACTCCTGCAGTGCCAGCTATGCTCACAGCTCAAAGCTCCAAAAAGGGAGGATGCTGCATTATGGAGCAAAGTCCTTGACCTGAACAACTACACATGCTTCAGGTGACTGTGTGTGCCTGAGTGTAAGTCACGAGACGCCTCTTATTTCTCAGGTCTAAGAGCCTATGAAGAAATGTTGATACTGAGCTTTGGCTATAAACTCAAAAGTCTTTTCAAAGACATGGTCTAATCTTTAGATCTTCTAGTTTAGTGATTTAGCAAATATAAATACCAGCTGCCCCCCAAATTGAAAATGTGTATAAATAAGAATAAATACATATAAATACAAAGTATATATGTATATATGTATACATATATGTATACATCCTACCATATGGTCAGGATGTAAATCTTCCAAACTCTTACACTTTGCTTGCCTTTTAAACATAAATTCCAATTTCAGGCTCTCTTTTTGTGAATGCATATGACTGTATGCTTTTAGAAAAATCCAAGTGCACATACACAATAAATACAAAGCATATACAATAAATACAAAGTATATACATATAGAAAGTATATATATGTATATACTTTGTATTTATTGTGTAAAATATATATATTTGTAAAGTGTATATATGTGTATATATATAAAGTATATGTATACTTTATATTTGTAAAGTGTATATATGTGTATATATACACACACACACATCCACACACACACACACATACATATGCATACATAGATTTTTTTTTAGTATTAGGATGCTCCATAAAATGTTGGAGACAGTAAAAAATATTGTTTTTCTGAAATTCCCATTTAAATTGTGTCCTTTATTTCATCTGGTAACCATATTCTAGGTCCTGCTTTAGTGCCATCACCCTTATCCCAGTCTTGGGCTTAACACCACTCCAGGTGAAAATAGAACATTGCTATATGACTTCACTGAGGGGGCCTTTTTGAGGATATCGATCCTTTGATCCTCCCATACTTACAGGGTCTGCACCCTGTTCTCACCACTATGTTGACCGTATTCCAGAATGTCCTGAAACATTAAAGGACCCCGAGGAACTAGCTGGCACAGCATGCCTCCCTCATCCCTGACTCTTTCTTCATTCATGTGCTCACTCATGTATTGAAAATTGAGTGCATGGAGCCTTCAGCTCCCTCAGGGTCCTTCCCCTTATACATTTGAAGTGCTATTCCAAGGGCTGAGTACATCTTCTTCAATTTTCTTAATAGCAAAAACAGCTGCCCCAGCATAGAATTAATTGTATTACCTTTTTATTTTGTTCTCAAGCACTTCTTAATCTCCTACTCACATTCTTTTGCCAAGGACATTCTCTGAGCTTTGTGTGTGGGCTCTTTCATTATCTTTCCTTCCCTAGTGTCTTTTCATTACTCTCATTGCTTGTGGATTTTGTTCAGGAGAAGTCTCAATTGTAATTATAGTGTTCAGAGTTGTTGTCCTTGCCAGAACAACAACAAAAAAAGAATCACTTGTCCACTGCCTCCTCGGATGTCAAGGTCTTTCTCATAGGATATTATCTCCAGTTATTACCAGAAATGTTTGCATGTGGGAGAACTTTGCACTTAGGGACTTACATAACAGGCAGCCAGTGAATTCCCCAAATCAAAGTTGGGAGCTGTGGAATTCTCCTCATTTACTATGTGCTTTGAAGCACATAACTTAAAGGATAAATAGAAAGTAAAGTATTCACTCTTCCACATCGACTTTTGATACTTAATCACTCCCTTATGCACACACATTTTAAAATAAGATCAATGTTGGAAAGTGTGTGGGAAACATGTCCAAATAATTGACTAATAGTTTTAGCTCACACCATGAGTTCACAGGAGATTGATGAACTGTAGATTTGAAATAGTAGAAAAACATCAAGGTGCAGGACAGGGTTTCACACCCTGAAATTAAAATTTGTATGTCAAAGATGGTCAGATTTTTGACCCAACTCTTCTCTTTACCTTCCAGATACAGAGCTTGACTACATCTCCCAGCCCCACATGCAGTTAGGTAGGGCCCTGTGGTGGGTCATGTGACAGGCATGTCTAGAGGAGGGTGAGCAGTCGGGATGCTTTTCCAGGTCTGCCCTATAGTGACCTCTCACATTGTCTCTCTTTTTCCATCCAGAGGTTGAATGGAGACAATTCTGGGAACCTAAAATTGGGGAAGGTGCAAGATAGACGAGACTTAGTCCTTGGTGAAGAAAAGTATCCTAGTAGCAGTTCATGACCTGGAACACCCACACTGGCCTAAATATGAGCATACAGTAAAATTTGATTGAATAAAGACTTTATGTTTTTAAGAGCAGCTAGCTTTCTAGATCAATGCAAGACATTCATTCATTCATTCATTCATTCATTCATTCAGTATGTCAATGAGTTGTTCTTCACATATGTGCTCAGTGCCCACCATGTGACAGAGTCTCTGCAAGTTACTCACCTTGGTAAACATATATTGTATATATATCCACACATCTGCCATTACGGAGCTTGTAGTTTACTGGAGATGAGAGACAATAAAGAAAAATGAGGTAGTCATGTACCTTGTGATAAATGCTATGAAGGAAACACATGGGGGAGATAATTCCTAATGCTAAATACCTGCCTCCTCATGGCAGTCATGGCCAGCTTCTTGCAGTAGATGATGTGTAAGGTGAGATGTAATGGATGAAAATGAGCCAGATTTACAGATAATTGGAGAGGAGAATATTAGGTGAAGAAAACACCAGAAGCCATTAAAATGGGAAAGAGATTGGTGAAAACTAAAGCCACTTTTGCTGAATTATACTGGGAGAGCTAAATAATGTATAATTGGAAAAGTAGGCAAAAGACAGGCTATATGGGTCACAAGGGTCACATAGGGATTTTGGAATTTAGCTTAAGTGAAAATATGTTTATTTAACCCTTGAACAAACTTAATCTTGGACTTGATATAAAAGGATTGATTCTTTACAATATTATTTATGTTGCTATGCATAGTATTGATTACAAGAGGATGAAAGTGATAATATAGAAAAAAACAAGTGAGATATTGGAGTGATCAAGGTTAGAGCTAATCACAAGTTGGAGTAAGTGAGGGGCTGTTGTTGCAGAGATAACTGGAAAGATTCATTTTGGAGGTAGAATCAACAAAGGGAAGTAAAGCTTGGATATGGGGGTGCAAAAGGAAGGATGTTAATGAAGATTATCAGTTTTATAGCTTGATGACATGGACCAAACGTGGTACTATTTTCTTGATTGTAAATAAGATGGGAAGAGCAGTTATTAAGGGAAGATGACGTTTTAAGATAAGACTCTCTTAAGAGATCAGTGTTGAAATTAAGTTTAATATGCTGGTGAGATAAGTCTAAGCAGAAGAATCGGGTAGAAAGCTGGGCATGAGATTTTGAAATTCAGTCAAAGGTTTCAACTGGAGATATAAACATCAGAATTGTGAACATAAGCATGTGTTTAAAAACATGAGAAAGAGTGAGGTCACCGAAAAAGAGAATACAGGAAAATAGGGGCACTGAGGGCTGAGCTCTAGGCAAAGGTCAGTATGAAGAAAATCTCAATGATGTACAGTATCTTCTCATCTTCAGCTCTTTTCTCACACCCCCATGGGTTTCAAGTCTGGGTATGGAATTCTTGCCGTGCTCTCCTATAATTCAAACTGCCTCCTTGTGTGCATTTCCAATAGTTTTCACCCTGTGTGTTATATCACAGAATCTCATTTGATAACAGTTGGAAGAAAGGATCAATAAACTCTCATGATAATGCCCACCTTTATAGTCCTCCAACATTCTGTCTCCTCTTTTAATGTAGAAAATCCTGAAGAAAGACCAAAACCATAGGTACTAGAGCTGAGCTATGAAGACCAGTTCAACAAAACCTTATTTCTGTCCTCTGTAGTCACTATGGAAACAGAGAGAGACATTTTTAGGGCTGGTCTATCTAAAATGTACCCAAAAAGTCCTTTGACATTCTAGAGCATTCCAAATTGCTCATTTCTATCCTCCAGTTTTAGTACAGTAAAATCTTTAGTAACATCCAGGGAAATATACTTCCTGGAGCATTAATTACACCGTTAAGGGAAAAGTGACTGAATCTGCTTTAAGGTTGAATTACTGGAATTAAATAATTCATTATAATCTCTATGTAATCCCTATTGGGAGAAAAACCACACTCTCTGTGTAGTTAGTTCTCTTCAAATCATTCATTGGAGATGTAAAGGAACATTACCTATTTTATGACTTGTTGTAAACATCACCCTTGAGTGAAATAAATGGTTTCTTTAGCCTCTTTCTCTGAATATATCTCCATCAGTCTGACTTTCTCTCTTTGGAGACTAGCAACAAACCATAATTTATTTTCTTTGTGGTTAGTCTACAAGTACTTCCTATACTGAGCTTTGAAAACCAAAATTTATTCAAATGAATTAACTTGAATGTACATTTTATGCCAGATATTGTGCAGGAAGATGGAGTAATTGAAATTACAATCTTGTCATCCAGAGAGACAATAAAAGTGCAAATTAAAGACCTAGGAATGAGCATCACATTTGAGAGGGAGAAGAATTTTGAAGATGAGATTTGAAGATGAGAAGTTTTTTTACTCATGTGTCTGGGAATGGACAGTTACGGACAGAGACTGGTGGTACACTTCGGCAGCATGGGACATACTTAGTATGAATATGTTAAGAAATAGCGAGATAGACATGTCTGTTAGACAGTTGTATACTTCACTCTGGAGTTTGGAAACATATTACATATAGAGATAAAATCATCTACTGTGTGTATCCAATTAGCAGCAGTAAAGCAACATTGCTTTTTTTCTCCATTACTTAGATATAAACTAAAAGGTGAGAAAAGTGAAGGTGGAGAGATTTAACACATGCGAAGCACCTGGTTTTGCAGTATCTCATTTTAACCTTCTTGTGAGTTTATGGCATGTATACGAACTGTGGTTTAATAAAAAAGGAAACTAAAGTTCAGGATATGGAGGGACCCTGCTCCTGCTGGGACTCATCCTTTGGTCTGGTTTACCCCAAAGCTCATGTCTTTCACCACACTATTCAGAGACTGTGATGTCTGTCCATGAAGCTGGTGGATGTCTGGCCTTCTGTGTAATACTTTCATCTCTGGTGACACCACAAATATCCTAGTGGTATTATTTGACCTCAGAGCATCTGGCCTTGCATATGGAAGGAGCTCAAATGCTCACGATGTAAGTAGATGAATAGAGGAACTAATAATGATGAAAAGATTAAGTTTGATTTAAAATCACTACACCAAAGTATGAAAACCTATAAATTGTGAATTTGACAATAATACACCCTTCTCCATTAAAAGCCTTCCCAAAAACGCATATTGATAGTAGAATAAGGCCTTAAATATTTAAAAATGGCCTCTAGACCTTTTCAGTCTGATCCAATATGTGTATCCAGATATTCATCCCACAATTCCGATTTATTCACTATGACTCAGTCATTGTCCATACAGAATGGCCTTTATTTATCATTTTGCCTGAATTTTCTCCTTTAATCATTTAAGATGTAATTCCTATTCTTTCTTTCTGGTCCACTGAATGACTCTTCAACTCTCAAGACTTCCCTGGTTTACCTCAGCTAGAAGCAATGCCTCTCTCCTTTGAACAAGCCCATTTTTTTTTTTACATTCTACCTTTCAATTCATGTTGTATGAACTTTTCTTATTTTACATGACAAAACTGTGAGCTTCCTGAGGACATTATTGGGATTGAATTGAAAGCTATTTCGTCCCTAAATTCCTGGTACAGGGAGATGGCTATCTGAGGCCTGAAGTGGATGAGGAGTTGCTTTAAGTGGGGAAAGAGTAAAGATGAGATAAGAGTTAATGAAAATAAAAATATACTCGAATACTTTCTTCAGCACCATTTTTTCCTCTTCCTCCTCCAGGATCAGTGAAAGAACTAGAAACATACCAAAGAAAGTGCAACTTAAAAATTAACTATCATGGTTTAACATATATTCTTTGAACTGTTGATAATAGTATTTGGGAAATATAAAATATTGTAGGCAGTAAAGTAAGTAGTAATTGTCTTGAGGTAGCCACTTATTATACTGTATTTCATTTCACATAATATTTTCTGTGAACATATAGGTAGTAGGAATTCATGGGTTAGCGTTTTTAAGCCATATCACACACAATATATTATGAGTAAGCATTGCATGACAGTGGATGTAAATCATTACCAATCATTGTTTTCATTATTACATAGTAGTGTGTTGTATTAATATCTTTTTTGTTTCGTTTAGGTAATCCCCTTTTTAATAACTTAGTTATCTGTGATTTTGTCTTTTATAAAACTTGCTGTGATATCCCTTAAAATTATATATTTGTTCACTTGAGTTCTTTTTGTTTAGGATAAATTCTAGAGTTTAAATTGTTGAATCTGAGTTCACTAATTTAATATTTTACTCATTCAATAGTCATTTCTACACTCACCAATAATATTCAGGATGGAGGAAGAGGTTGTCTCACTATATTATCACCAATACTGGGTGGATAATTTTAAAAAATTGCCATTCTGACAATTGAATGAGCACATACGTGTGTATACACACACACACACACACACACACACAGAGATGTATCTTTTTCACTTTCTTCTGTCACAGTGACTTTCCACATGTTTATGGAATTAGGTATCATAGAGACATGTCCTCCCTAAGCTAAGTAGATTGTTGAGCTCATTGTTTAAATAATATAGAAAGATCTCTCATGGGTATTCCATATTTTAGCCTTTCATCTACCATCTGAATACTTGCTCATGTGAGATTTTTGTTTGTTTCCTCTGATACACTTTTAATTGTTGATAGTTATGAATTTAAATGAGAATTTTGAAAACTCCCAAGCCTGTGCCAGGCACTGCCGAGGAACATAATATAATTAAGAAATTCACGATGGCAGGCAGAGCGATAATCTACCCTTTAATCGTTTATGGAAAACTTGGCATTAGCAGCAACTGTTGATTGGCTGACTTTTTAAGCCATTCTGTTTTTCTTTCTGGTCACAGCATTTGATAACCATGCTATTTCACCATTTCATCTATTTCTCGCCTGCTATTATAGGGTTGCCATCTGAAATGCCACTGCTTTGGGGGTGAAATTCTGCAACATTTTGCACACCAGTGATCAAACCACAGGTCAATCTGAAGGCACAGGGATAAGAAAGGCTGGAAGTGTGATCACCATCAGGCCTCTCACCACCACACACTCACAAGTGCAGGGAGCAGAGCTCTAGGTGATAGAAACGTGCCAAAAAGCCACAGAGTTCCAAAGTTAGATCTGGGAGAAAAACTAGTTGAAGTTCCTTTCCTATGAATGAGAAAAACAGGGTCGAGAAAAGTGTGGATATGTCTAGAATAAACTAAGAGCTCAAATTCATGTCTCCTGACTGAGGTGAAAGATTTTCTGCTTCACTATATAACATTTAGTGGACTTTTAAACTTGATCTTGTTTATGCTGCAGTTTCCTTAAAATTACTCTGTGAGAAAGACAGATCTATCAGTACTCCAATACCTATAAGGTAACATAAAGCAAATGGCTAATGACTGCTTCCTCTTTGGTCTCATTTCTGTTCATATAAAGAACTATTATAGCATCATTGCACTATATCACAGTTGTTGGCTTACAACACAATGTGGAAAATGGAATTGGGTCTAAATCTGCAGAGTCAGTATTGCAGAATGCTTAAAAATCCAGACACTAAGCTTACAATCAGGTGTAATTGGTTTTGTTTCTTATTAATTGTGTGATTTTCAGAATTTATTAAAATTCTTGTTTTCTTAACTTTAAGATCCAATAAAATGAGAATGACAATGATAGTTTCTATATAATGACAGAGGGCTATTTTAAGAGATAATCATGTGATACTAGATAGAAGTCTTCACATGTTTGTCAGTTGATAGAAAGTCCATCAGTTTAAACAGAAAATACTTCATTTGAATAAATTTACATACACATATTGGTTTATATATATATAAATTGCAAAGATACCAGGTGCACATGTAGTTACCAGTATCTTTATTTTAGCCTTACTACTTCTGAGCACATTCTTCATTTTCAGATTGGGCTAATAAATTGCTGATCTTCTCACACAATGTCTAGATGAAGTGGAAGAACCTTTCATTCCCAGAAACCCCAGCAAGCATTGCCTTAATTCTCATTGGCTTGATTTGGAAGTAAATTTTCACCCTGAATCAATCCCTGCAGCCAGTGGAGGACAATGTGCTGATTTACTTAGCAAGTCAAGAATGAAAGTGATGACTAATCCTGTGGTGTAGGGTTATGTCAATTCCTCCTACACAATGAGGCTGAATTTGGAGAAGGATGCTTTACTGCAGAAAATGAAGGACATTCTTACAACACAGGAGGACAGTGGCTGTAGGAGAGACATGCCTCTTTACATGTTTAGACATGTCCCTGGCATGGAGTGAGCTCTTAATGTTTAGTCATCAGTCCTTTATTAAAAGATGAAGCCCATCATAGAGATGGAGAAAGTGGAGCAAAACTGACCGAGTTGCTGAAGGGAAGCATAAGCAGCTGCATTGTAAACCTAGACCATCTGCATTTCAGTGCATTGTATTTCTTCATTCCTCCACATTGCCTCACTATACTTTTGGATTTGTTGGTTTAAGATTTCCCTCTTCTTACTGGAAGGATTCATCACAAAGGCACTAACCTGAAAATGCTATTGTTAATGGTTACTTCTCATATATTTTTTAAAAATGTTAAATTTTATTTTTGTGGGTATATGGTAGTTGTTGGATATATGTGGGTATATGGTAATTGTATATATTTAGTGAGTGTGTGAGATGTTTGGATATAGGCAGATGATCTTTAATCCCTATTTATTTGATTTTTGTATATGGTAAGAGATAGGGGTGTAGTTTCATTATGTTTCATATGGATATCCAGTTTTCCTAGCACCATTTGCTGAAGAAACTGTCTTTTCCTCAGTGTATATTCTTGGCGCCTTTGTAGAAAAGTAGTTCACTGTAGGTGTTTGGATTTACTTATAGCTTCTCTATTCTGTTTCAGTGGTCTATGTGTCCGTTTTTATGTCAGTACTATGTTGGTTTGATTGCTATAGTTCTGTCGTATCATTTGAAATCAGATAATGTGATTCCTGCAGTTTTGTTCTTTTTGCTTAGTATAACTTTGGCTATTCTGTATCTTTTGTGGTTAGATATAAATTTTAGGACTGTTTTTTCTATTCCTGTGAAGGATGTCATTGATAATTTGATAGGGATTGCATTGACTCTATAAATTGCTTTGGATAGCCTAGACATTTTAACAATATTGATTCTTCCTATTCATAAACATGGCATATCTTACCATTGTTTTGGTGTCCTCTTCAATTTTTTTTCAGCAGTGCTTTATAGCTTTCATTATAGTGATCGTTAATGTCTTTGGTTAAGTTGATTCATAGGTATTTAATTTTATTTGTAGCTATTGTAAGTGGGATTGATTTTTTATTTCTTTTTCAGATTGTTCACTGTTGACATATAGAAATGCTATTGATGTTTGTATATTCATTTTGTATCTTGCAGTTTTACTAAATTTGTTTATTAGTTCTAATAGTATTTTTGTGCATCTCTAGGTTTTCCCAAATATAAGATTATACCAGTTGTTAACCAAAATAATTTGAATTTTTCCATTCCAATTTGCATTACATGTATTTCTTTCTTATGCCTGACTGCTCTAGCTAGGACTTCTAATATTATACTGAATAATGGTGAAAATGGGCATCCTTCTGTCCCAAGGCAGGTCAAGAAATTTCATCCAAGAGCCAAGGCTTGGTGGGACCCTAACAACTCACTTGGGGCTCTACCCTCTGACTAAACTGGTACCTAACATGCAAGACAACATCCCCTTTATTTTTCCCTCTGCTTTTCTCAAGCAGAAGTCTCACCCCATAGCCACCACAGCTGGGGATGTGCTGTCTCACCTGAAGGCAGCAAGTCTCAATGTTTCACCCAAGCCCTCTATGTAGTACCTGGGAATCACTACTTGTTAGTCCAGGCCCAAGGGCTCTTTAGTTAACAGGTTATGAAGCCCACCAGAACTGGATCCTTTCCTTTAAGGCAGTAGGTTCCCTTCTGGCCCATGTGTGTTTAGAGATGTTGTACAGGAGGTAGAGATGTTGAAAGGGAGCCTCATGACTTTGGTACCTTATCCTGCTATGCATAAGCTTAGATTCAAGATGTAAGACAAAGTCTTCGCTACTGTTCTCTCTCCTCTCCTCAAGTAGAAAGAAGAGGTCTCTTTTAGAGCCCCGAGCTCTGCAGCCCAGGCTTAAGGGAGGAATGACGCCAGCACTCCCTTAGCTGCCCCAGCTGGTGTCTCAGTAGGTCTTGTGCCCCTGCAGTCCTCTGGCTCTGGGCCCAGTTCAGAATGAGGATTTGCCCGGGGGTTGCAGTCCGTGTGGCCTACACTGCCTTTCAGGTTTATTTAAGACCCGAGAGCCCTTTAGCCCACAGTGGTGAGACTTGGAGGAACTCATGTTCTGACTGCTAGGATCAGCAACTCCCCTCTGGCTGGGGCTGGTTTAAATGTGCTCGCCAGGCACAGGTGTCAGCTGAGTTTGATTTGCTTATTATTTCTGCTTATTATCTCAGGGCAGCACTGAGTTCAATGCCTTACAACTGCTGAGTTCTCCCTCTCTCCAATGCAGAGAAACGCTCTCCAGACTGCTGCTGCCAGAGGATGGAGGAGGCATGGCGTCAGCGATTCAAGACACTTTTTCATATCTCTTCGGTGCCTCTTTCAGTGATGTGAAGTTAAAATCTGGTACTGTAAGTGTTAACTTAATTTTTTGTTCTTCTGAAGGTGCTTTTTTTGTTTGGTTTCTATGTAGATAGTTGTTAAATTTGAGTCTTTGAATGGGGTGCGGGGGAATTGGTGAAGTCTTCTGTTCCACCATCTTGCTCTGCCTCCTCTACTGCTCATATTTTTAAAAAGCAAACAGATGATAAGGCACTTTTGTATTTGTTCATTCATTCATTCATTTATTCAACATATTTGTTGAATAGATAGTAACACATAAAGACTTAATAGAGTGACTACCGATTCCCATTTTATAGAGAACAAAAGTAAAGTTAAATATATTAAGATAAATACATTCTTAATCTGTTCAAACTGCTGTGACAAAATACCAAAAACTGGGTGATTTAGAAACAACAGAAATGGATTTCTCACAGTTCTGGAGGTTCGGAAGACCACAAATAAATTGCTAAAAGAATTGATATCTGGTAGAGACCCATTTTCTGATACATAAATGGCATTTTCTTGCCATGTTTTCTCATAGTGAAAGGAGCTAGCCAGATTTCTTTGGCTCATTTTATAAGAAAATTAATTCCAATCAGAAGGGAATTTGCTTTCATCACCTAATCCCTTTCAATAACTTAACCTCCTAATGCTATCGCCTGGAGAGATATAATTTTAATATATGAATCTGTAGGGTACACAAACATTCAGACCACAGCCTGTATGCAAGCATACACCAACAGTAAAAGAGAGCTGAGACAGATAGCTCTTCTCTGATTTCATACACCTTCCTCTGGGGTCTTATAAGAGATGAGAAACTCCTGGGATCATTTCCACAGTGTCTGTGTTAATAATCATCTTCCTATCTTCCTAATATTGATAATTGGTATCTGTTGTGAGTGACTGAATACTCTGGAAAATCCTGTCAATCAAGGTCTCTTCTCAGTTACTTACCAAACTCACTTTGAAGTGCCACCATCCCACCCTGCAAAACTTGTTATGAATGTTTTTATTTCCCTTAATCATCTGCTTTCACTGAAACTGAAGCCACCTTCGAAAGACATCACATCACTCCAAACTGAAACATCTGAAAGAAAATACATATATCATCATTTTCCTATTTATTAGGCAAGGGTTCTCCAAAGAGATAGAACCAATAGGATAGATAGATGATTGCTAGGTAAAAGACAGATAAATAGATAAATGAGAGGGGCTTCATTAGGGAAATCGGCCCATATGATAAGGGAGGCTGAAAATGACACACTGTCAGCAAGCTAGGAAGCGAGAAAAAAAAAAAAAAATATATATATATATATATATATATGGACCCTCAGCTGATTGGATTGTACCCACCCGTACTGGATGAGAGTGAATCTTCCTTATTCAGTTCACTGATTCAAACACTAGTACCTTCCAGAAACACCCTCACAGACACAGCTAGAAATAATGCTTTACCAGCTACTCGGCTATTTTTTTTTTGTTTGTTTAAAAATAAACTTTAAGTGTATTTTTAATTATTTTTTTTTATTATACTTTATGTTCTAGGGTACATGTGCACAATGTACAGGTTTGTTACGTATGTATACATGTGCCATGTTGGTGTGCTGCATGCATTAGCTCGTCGTTTACATTAGGTATATCTCCTAATGCTATCCCTCTCCCCTCCCCCCTCCCCCCTCCGCACAACAGGCCCTGGTGTGTGATGTTCCCCTTCCTGTGTCCAAGTGATCTCATTGTTCATTTCTCACCTATGAGTGAGAACATGTGGTGTTTGGTTTTCTGTTCTTGTGATAGTTTGCTGAGAATGATGGTTTCCAGCTGCATCCATGTCCCTACAAAAGACATGAACTCATCCTTTTTTATGGCTGCATAGTATTCCATGGTGTATATGTGCCACATTTTCTTAATCCAGTCTCTCATTGATGGACATTTGGGTTGGTTCCAAGTCTTTGCTATTGTGAATAGTGCCGCAATAAACATATGTATGCCTGTGTCTTTACAGCAGCATGATTTATAATTCTTTGGGTATATCCCCAGTAATGGGATGGCTGGGTCATATGGTACTTCTAGTTCTAGATCCTTGAGGAATTGCCACACTGTCTTCCACAATGGATGAACTAGTTTACAGTCCCACCAACAGTGTAAAAGTGTTCCTATTTCTCCATATCCTCTCCAGCACCTGTTGTTTCCTGACTTTTTAATGATTGCCATTCTAACTGGTGTGAGATGGTATCTGATTGTGGTTTTGATTTGCATTTCTCTTATGGCTAGTGATGATGAGCATTTTTTTCATGTGTCTGTTGGCTGCATAAATGTCTTTTTTTGAGAAGTGTCTGTTCGTTTCCTTTGCCCACTTTTTGATGGGGTTGTTTTTTTTTTTCTTGTAAAATTGTTTGAGTTCTTCGTAGGTGCTGGATATTAGCCCTTTGTCAGATGAGTAGATTGCAAAAATTTTGCACTCTGATGGTAGTTTCTTTTGCTGTCCAGAAGCTCTTTAGTTAGATCCCATTTGTCAATTTTGGCTTTTGTTGCCATTGCTTTTAGTGTTTTAGACATGAAGTCCTTGCCCATGCCTATGTCCTGAATGGTGTTGCCTAGGTTTTCTTCTAGGGTTTTTATGGTTTTAGGTCTAACATTTAAGTCTCTAATCCATCTTGAATTAATTTTTGTATAAAGAGTAAGGAAGGGATCCAGTTTCAGCTTTCTACTTATGGCTAGCCAGTTTTCCCAGCACCATTTATTAAATAGGGAATCCTTTCCTTATTTCTTGTTTTTGTCAGGTTTGTCAAAGATCAGATGGTTGCAGATGTGTGGTATTATTTCTGAGGGCTCTGTTCTGTTCCATTGGTCTATGTCTCTGTTTTGGTACCAGTACCATGCTGTTTTGGTTACGGTAGCCTTGTAGTATAGTTTGAAGTCAGGTAGCATGATGCCTCCAGCTTTGTTGTTTTGACTTACGATTGTCTTGGCAATGTGGGCTCTTTTTTGTTTCCATATGAACTTTAAAGTAGTTTTTTTCCAATTCTATGAAGAAAGTCATTGGTAGTTTAATGGGGATGGCATTGAATCTATAAATTACCTTGGGCAGTATGGCCATTTTTATGATATTGATTCTTCTTATCCATGAGCATGGAATGTTCTTCCATTTGTTTGTGTCCTCTTTTATTTCATTGAGCAGTGGTTTGTAGTTCTCCTTGAAGAGGTCCTTCACAACCCTTGTAAGTTGGATTCCTAGGTATTTTATTCTCTTTGAAGCCATTGTGAATGGGAGTTCATTCATAATTTGGCTCTCTGTGTGTCTGTTATTGGTGTATAAGAATGCTTGTGACTTTTGCACATTGATTTTGTATCCTGAGACTTTGCTGAAGTTGCTTGTCAGCTTAAGGAGATTTTGGGCTGAGATGATGGGGTTTTCTAAATATACAATCATGCCATCTGCAAACAGGGACAATTTGACTTCTTCTTTTCCTAATTGAATACCCTTTATTTCTTTCTCTTGCCTGATTGCCCTGGCCAGAACTTCCAACACTGTGTTGAACAGGAGTGATGAGAGAGGGCATCCCTGTGTTTTGCCAGTTTGTAAGGGGAAAGCTTCCAGTTTTTGCCCATTCAGTATGATATTGGCTGTGGGTTTGTCATAAATAGCTCTTAATATTTTGAGATATGTTCCATCAATACTGAATTTATTGAGAGTTTTTAGCATGAAGGGCTGTTGAATTTTGTCAAAGGCCTTTTCTGCATCTATTGAGATGATCATGTGGTTTTTGTCTTTGATTCTGTTTATATGCTGGATTATGTTTATTGATTTGCATATGTTGAACCAGCCTTGCATCCCAAGGATGAAGCCTACTTGATCATGCGGGATAAACTTTTTGATGTGCTGCTGGATTCGGTTTGCCAGTATTTTATTGAGGATTTTGCATTGATGTTCATCAGGGATATTGGTCTAAAGTTCTCTTTTTTTGTTGTGTCTCTGCCAGGCTTTGGTATCAGGATGATGTTGGCCTCATAAAATGAGTTAGAGAGGATTCCCTCTTTTTCTGTTGATTGGAATAGTTTCAGAAGGAATGGTACCAGCTCCTTCTTGTACCTCTGGTAGAATTTGGCTGTGAATCCATCTGATCCTGGACATTTTTTGGTTGGTAGGCTATTAATTATTGCCTCAATTTCAGAGCCTGCTATTGGTCTATTCAGGGCCTGCTATTGGTCTATTCAGGGATTCAACTTCTTCTTGGTTTAGTATTGGGAGGGTGTATATGTCCAAGAATTTGTCCATTTCTTCTAGGTTTTCTAGTTTGTTTGTGTAGAGGTGTTTATAGTATTCTCTAATGGTAGTTTGTATTTCTGTGGGGTCGGTGGTGATATCCCCTTTATAATTTTTTATTGCGTCTATTTGATTCTTCTCCCTTTTCTTCTTTATTAGTCTTGGTAGTGGTCTATCAGTTTTGTTGATCTTTTCAAAAAACCATCTCCTGGATTCATTGATTTTTTGAAGGGTTTTTTGTGTCTCTATCTCCTTGAGTTCTGCTCTGATCTTAGTTATTTCTTGCCTTCTGCTAGCTTTTGAATGTGTTTGCTCTTGCTTCTCCAGTTCTTTTAATTGTGATGTTCGGGTGTCAATTTTAGATCTTTCCTGCTTTCTCTTGTGGGCGTTTAGTGCTATAAATTTCCCTCTACACACTGCTTTAAATGTGTCCCAGAGATTCTGGTATGTTGTATCTTTGTTCTCATTGGTTTCAAAGAGCATCTTTATTTCTGCCTTCATTTCGTGATGTACCCAGTAGTCATTCAGGAGCAGGTTGTTCAGTTTCCATGTAGTTGAGTGGTTTTGAGTGAGTTTCTCAGTCCTGAGCTCTAGTTTGATTGCACTGTGGTCTGAGAGACAGTTTGTTATAATTTCTGTTGTTTTACATTTGCTGAGGAGTGCTTTACTTCCAACTACGCGGTCACTTTTGGAATAAGTGCAATGTGGTGCTGAGAAGAATGTATATTCTGTTGATTTGGGGTGCAGAGTTTTGTAGATGTCTGTTAGGTCTGCTTGGTGCAGAGTTGAGTTCAATTCCTGGATATCCTTGTTAACTTTCTGTCTCATTGATCTGTCTAATGTTGACAGTGGGGTGTTAAAGTCTCCCATTATTATTGTGTGGGCGTCTAAGTCTCTTTGTAAGTCTCTAAGGACTTATTTTATGAACCTGGGTGCTCCTGTATTGGGTGCATATATATTTAGGATAGTTAGCTCTTCTTGTTCAATTGATCCCTTTACCACTATGTAATGGCCTTCTTTGTCTCTTTTGATCTTTGTTGGTTTAAAGTCTATTTTTTCAGAGACTAGCATTGCAACCCCTGCCTTTTTTTGTTTTCCATTTGCTTGGTAGATCTTACTCCATCCCTTTATTTTGAGCCTATGTGTGTCTCTGCACGTGAGATGGGTCTCCTGAATACAGCAAACTGATGGGTCTGACTCTTTATCCAATTTGCCAGTCTGTGTCTTTTAATTGGACCATTTAGTCCATTTACATTTAAGGTTAATATTGTTATGTGTGAACTTGATCCTGTCATTATGAAGTTAGCTGGTTATTTTGCTCATTAATTGATGCAGTTTCTTCCTAGCATAGATGATCTTTACATTTTGGCAAGTTTTTGCAATGGCTGGTACCTGTTGTTCCTTTCCATTTTAGTGCTTCTTTCAGGAGCTCTTGTAGGGCAGGCATGGTGGTGACAAGATCTCTCAGCATTTGCTTGTCTGTAAAGGATTTTATTTCTCCTTCACTTAATGAAACTTAGTTTGGCTGGATATGAAATTCTGGGCTGAAAATTCTTTTCTTTAAGAATGTTGAATATTGGCCCCCACTCTCTTCTGTTTTGTAAAGTTTCTGCTGAGAGATCTGCTGTTAGTCTGATGGGTTTCTCTTTGTGTGTAACCCAACCTTTCTCTCTGGCTGCCGTTAACATTTTTTCCTTCATTTCAATTTTGGTGAATCTGACAATTATGTGTCTTGGAATTGCTCTTCTCGAGGAGTATCTTTATAGCATTCTCTGTGTATTCTGAATTTGAATGTTGGCTTGCCTTGTTAGGTTGGGGACATTCTTCTGGATAATATCCTGCATAGTGTTTTTCAAGTTGGTTCCATTCTCCCCGTCACTTTCAGGTACACCAATCAGACATAGATTTGGTCTTTTCATATAATCCCATATTTCTTGGAGGATTTGTTCATTTCTTTTTACTTTTTTTTTCTCTAAACTTCTCTTCTTGCTTCATTTCATTCAATTTGATCTTCAATCACTGATACTCTTTCTTTCAATTGATCGAGTTGGTTACTGAAGCTTGTGCATTTGTCAAGTAGTTCTCGTATCATGGTTTTCATCTCTATCAGGTCGTTTATGGACTTCTCTGCATTGGTTATTCTAGTTATTCATTTGTCAAATCTTTTTTCAAGGTTTTTAGTTTCTTTGTGCTGGGTTTGTAGTTCCTCCTTTAGCTCTGAGAAGTTTGATCGACTGAAGCCTTCTTCTCTCAACTTGTCTAAGTCATTCTCTGTCCAGCTTTGTTCCATTGCTGGTGAGGAGCTGTGTTCCTTTGGAGCAGGAGAGGTGCTCTGATTTTTTGAATTTTCAGCTTTTCTGCACTGCTTTTTCCCCATCTTTGTGATTTTATCTACCTTTGGTCTTTGATGATGGCGATGTACAGATGGGGTTTTGGTGTGGATGTCCTTTCTGTTTGTTAGTTTTCCTTCTAACAGTCTGGACCCTCAGCTGCAAGTCCATTGGAATTTGCTTGAGGTCCACTTCAGACCCTGTTTGCCTGGGTATCAGCAATGGTGGCTGCAGAAGAGAGAATATTGCTGAACAGCAAGTGTTGCTGTCTGATTGTTCCTCTGGAAGCTTCGTCTCAGAGGCGTACCTGGCCATGTGAGGTGTGAGGTGTCAGTCTGCCCCTAGTAGGGGATGTCTCCCAATTAGGCTACTGGGTCAGGGACCCACTGAGCAGGCAGTCTGTCTGTTCTCAGATCTCAACTTCCTTGCTGGGAGAACCACTGCTCTCTTCAAAGCTGTCAGACAGGGACATTTACATCTGCAGAGGTTTCTGCTGCTTTTTGTTTAGCTGTGCCCTATCCCCAGAGGTAGAGTCTACAGAGGCAGGAAGGCCTCCTTGAGCTGCGGTGGACTCCACCCAGTATGAGCTCCCTGGCCGCCTTCTTTACCTACTTAAGCCTCAGCAATGGCGGGCACCCCTCCCCGAGCCTCGCTGCTGCCTTGCAGTTAGATCTCAGACTGCTGTGCTAGCAATGAGGGAGGCTCTGTGGGCGTGTGACCCTCTGAGCCAGGTGCGGGATATAATCTCCAGATGTGCCATTTGCTAAGACCCTTGGTAAAGTGCAGTATTAGGGTGGGAGTGACTCGATTTTCCAGGTGTTGTGTGTCACAGCTTCCCTTGGCTAGGAAAAGGAATTCCCTTCCCCCTTGCGCTTCCTGGGTGAGGCGATGCCTCGCCCTGCTTTGGCTCTCGCTCATTGGGCTGCACCCACTGTCCTGTACCGACTGTCTGACATGCCCCAGTGAGATGAACCTGGTACCTCAGTTGGAAATGCAGAAATCACCCATCTTCTGTGTTGCTCACACTGAGAGCTGGAGGCTGGAGCTGTTGCTATTCGGCCATCTTGACTATGTTTTATCCAATGATGTTGACACCTAAAATTAATCATCACACCTATGTTTTTATATGTTAGCTAAACTATTGTTATGGATATACGTGAACATATGAATGGGTATATAGAAACAAATATAAAGATAGAAATGTAAATTCACACAAAGATAGAAATGTAAATTCACACAAATACATTACCATTAAATATTAATAGTTATTCTCAGGGTGGTAGAGAAGATAGAGTTTTTTTCAATATAGATTATTAACTTTACACATTTTCTATAACATATGCATTACTTTATTCAATTTTGTGTCACTTTAGAAATTAGAAATAAATGTTATTAAAGCAATGGTTAAATATGTGAGGATTTCTGATACGGTTTGGCTCTGTGTCCCCATCCAAATCTTACCTGGAACTGTAATCCCCATAATCCCTACATATCAAGGGTGGGACCAGGTGGAGGTAAATGAATCATGGGGATGGTTTCCTCTCTGCTACTCTTAGGAAAATGAGTGAGTCTCATGAGATCTGATGATTTTATAAGCATCTGGAATTTCCTGTGCTTGCACTTATTCCCTCTCCTGCCACCCTGTGAAGAGTGACTTCTGCCATGATTGTAAGTTTCCAGAGTCCTCCCCAGCTATGTGGAACTGCAAGTCAATTGGTCCTCTTTTCTTTATAAATTACGCAGTCTCGGGTATTTATTCATAGCAGTGTAATAACGGACTAATACAATTTCGATGAGAACATTGTTGAAACAAGTAATGTAAGAACATTAAAACAGACATTCTCAAATGTAGCTATGAATACACTTACTTGTTTTCCATTTCTGTGTCTATATATTTAGATTTATTCATACATATATCTCTATTTCTTAATATAGTGGAAGTTAAAGGACAGCAATAACTAGTACCTACTGGCACATTTTACAGATTATCTCATTTAATTGTCATAAAACAAACCAATAAGGATTGGGATGTTGAAATAAAAATAAATAAGATAACTATGTAACAGTATAATCATCATAATGGATTTGGGTACCATACTAAGGAGCTTAGATTTTGAAGGAAAAATATAATAAATCAAATTATTTTGGTATGCCTGGGACATGATTTTGACCTCCTTGGAAAGGTAGTATTTAATTTTAGAAAAATCATGTAGTTTTATGTTATATTGATCCTTTACTATTAGTAAGTATATGTGTGAATTTGACTAATGTATTTAACCCTTCGTTTCTTAGTTTTTTGTTGTTGTTGTTTGTTTGTTTTTGAGGTAGAGTTTTTCTCCTGTTGCCCAGGCTGGAGTATAATGCCATGATCTCGGCTCATGGTAACCTCTGCCTCCTGGGTTCAAGGGATTCTTCTGCCTCAGCCTCCGGAGTAGCTGGGATTACAGGCATGTGCCACCACACCCAGCCAGCTAATTTTGTATTTTTAGTAGAGATGGGATTTTTCCATGTTGGTCAGGCTGGTCTTGAGCTCCCGACCTCAGGTGACATGCCCACCTTGGCCTCATAAAGTGCTGGGATTATAGGTGTGAGCCACCATGCCCAGCTGTTCCTTAGTTTTTGTCTCTATAAGTTAAAATTAAAAATGACTATCT
This sequence comes from Papio anubis, assembly GCF_008728515.1. Classification (NCBI taxonomy): domain Eukaryota; kingdom Metazoa; phylum Chordata; class Mammalia; order Primates; family Cercopithecidae; genus Papio; species Papio anubis. The sequence continues at coordinate 132,961,823 of NC_044983.1, read as the reverse complement.
ATCTGATATGTGGGTTTTAAAAATGATTTGTAACATAACATATATAAGTTTTGGAACATACAGCTTCTTTATTCATTGTGATTAATGCAATACTCTATCCCACTGTGGTGATTAATTTTATATGTCAACTTGACTGGGCTATGTGATACCAGACATTTGGGAAACACTATTTCGGGTGCGTCTGTGAGAGTGTTTCTGAATTAGATTAACTGAGTAAGTAATCTGAGAAAAGCAGACTGCTTTCCCCAATGTAGGGTGGTCTCATCCCATTAGTTAAAAACCCAACTTGAACAAAAAGGCTACATAAGAGGGAATTCTGCCTGTTTTTGAGCAAGGACATTGCTTATCTCCTTCCTTTGAACTCAGACTTGGACTGTAATTTGCACAATCAGCTCTCCTGTTTCTCATGACTTCGGACATGGACTGGAACATCAGCTATTCTGGGTCTCCCGCTTGCCAGCTGCAGATCTTAAGACTGTTTAGTCTCCATAATTCCATGAGTTAATTCTTTATAATAAATCAATTGACAGGTGGATTCTATTGATTCTGTTTCTTTGGAGAAGAAATGGATAATCCATCTACCAAGCACGCAAGAAATAGTTCTGTGCAGCTTGGGTTCTCCCTGAACAGACCGTAAGCAGCATATGTACACAGACAATTTATTTTAGAATGTAACCCTGTGGGAAAAAAGTGGGTGGCCTGCGAAACACTGAAGGTTTCAGGAAAATAAATAGCAAGGGAGAGTAATTGAGCTGCTTGCTGCACAGGGCAATGAATGCTAACTTCCCTAGCACCCTGTGAGAAACCCTAGAGAGTATTCTTCAGTGTAATGTACGTGAGGCACGGGGAAGTGGGCACTTGTCCATTGAAGCCCATGCCCTGTTTGCCAATGTCACCCCTGTGGTATTAATCCCCTCATTTTTTCTGATGTTGCGTGCTGTTGCCACAAAGAGGACAAAGAGACCACATATTGGAACAAGTTAGGCATGGTGTAGCTGACATCGAGAGCCATGAGACGACACTTACATACAGGTGGTTGATACCACAATTACTAGATCAAAAAGGAGGACCATGACACTGTGAGACAGAATAGCACATATTTCCACCACACCCCTTTAGGGCTGTTGAAGTTTGTCCCAAAGCAGTGTGATTTAATGGAATAAGCAACACATGTTAAGCCGTGAGACTTAAGCTTAGATCACAATTTAGGGCAATAGCAGAGACATCTTGAAAAACAGGGGGAATGGTTTTCTTAAATGAGGACAGAGGGTAATCTGATTTGAAATTACTTCCTGGCCATGAGCTCCATTATAATTGCTACTTTCTGCTGGATGGATTTGTAATTTTCCTTTTATCTTTAGTCAAGAAGCTTCCATCTTCTATCATGATATATGACTTAAAATTTTGTAAGTGTGAGAGGCCGCCAAGTAATTGAGAGAAAGTATTCTGCCTTGAGAAGTATCAGGAATCAGGACACCCAAGATTTAGGCTCACTGTGTCACTTGTTAGGTCTTTGACATTGTTCTAACCCCTTGTGTTCTCAGCCTAATTTTTCTATTCTGTGAAAGGGAAGACTTTTATAGACTCTTCCCCACCTGAGTTAAAAAAAAAAAAAAAAAAAAAGGCTTGTAACCTGGTTTTGGAAGTGAAGAGAAATTGCACACACCATACATGCTTCTTTTTCTTTTCTAAGACATACAATTCAATAACGGTATTAGGTCCTAATCCACTGCACAAATGAGTCTGGCAAAATGACTCCAAGCTTCTTAATGCAGTCCATTTCTACAGGAAAAGCATTTTCACACATTAAGACAGGAAACAAAAATGAGTCATTCTCTCTCTGTTGATCAGACTGTTTATTCAGTAGACATTTTCCCCTAGAAGTGCTTCTTAGAGTCCCTGCTGTGAGTCATTGTTCGACATCTTATAACACGAAGTCTGAACAGCTATGATTCTGGACTAATGGTGTTGTGAGTGATCTATTTTGAGGATAGATTCATTAGATGCTAATTACACAAAGAGTGTCCAAGTTAATCCCATCTCTTCTGTTTCTGTAATCTTTGGCCCTACACAGTAGTGGCTAAATCCATCCATCTCCATAGAAACAGAGGAAGCTATAAAGAACCAATAGAGCTAGATGATGCTAGAGTCTGTAAGTAGAAAGTAATTGCATTTTAGACATGTGGAATGTCAGCTTTCAGAATAGAAGACTTCGTGCTCAGATCAGGAGAAGGCAGAGAAGGACACTGGGTATGAACCTCTGGGTTTATAAGCCACATGAAGGAACCATAGGTAGAGGATTTGGAAAATAATAGCCCAGGCAGGAAAGGCATGTGGTAAAAAGAAAGTTGTATCAGAACTAGTTGCCAAAATGCAGGAGTTTCAGGAAAGAGAATAGAAGTGGTTTAGTGGCATTCAGTCAGGATGCCTGATATATTGCCTGTAATTTACCATGTGTAAAAATCTGTACCCTGGGGATAAAATAGCAAGTACGGCAGACATACAGACATAATTTCAGTCCCTATTAGGCTTGCATTCCTTCCAAGGATAAAGGTGATAAACAAACTGGAAAGAAAATACATAAAATAATTTTAAGACTCATGAAGTATTATCAAGCATATGAAAGAGGTAGAATATTAAAATCAGAAAAAAAAAAGAAAGTTGTTATAATTTGGGTAGTCAGAAAAGACCTCTTTGAAGGATGACTGACAAGATCGAGATTGGGATGTTAAAAGCCAGTTTGCAATAAATGGTTTCAGAATATTGTCCGAGGCAAGAACACAACATGCAGGCCTGTGAAGATGAGATCTGCAGAGCATTTCTCCTAGGATCTGCTGGGTTTAAGTCCCGCCATCCCCTCAAAAAGTTTTTTTTGTCAGATGATACATGTTACTGAGAATGAGGATAATTCAAATCATTTCTTTTTTTTTTTCTTTGAGACAGAGTCTTGCTCTGTTGCCAGGCTGGAGTGCTGTGGTGTGATCTCGGCTCACTGCAACTTCTGACTCCCTGGTTCAAGGAATTCTCCTGCCCCAGCCTCCTGAGTAGCTGGGATCACAGGCATGTGCCACCACGCCCGGCTAATTTTTGTATTTTAGTAGAGATGGAGTTTCACTATGTTGGCCAGGATGGTCTCAGTCTCCTGACCTCGTAATCTGCTTTCCTCAGCCTCCCAAAGTGCTGGGATTATAGGCGTGAGCCACTGTGCCCAGCCAAATCAAATAATTTCTAAGTCAAAAATTATTTTTGTTTGCTGCACTCTGACAGATGAGCCCAAGAAACTGGTTTGAACAGCATTTAGTGGCAATATGCTTGGCCACTCAGTCTCTTGAAATGATCAGTCATAAGAACATTCTACTCACTCAAGTTTCCCTGTTTACATCAAAAAAGCTAGAAATGTGGTGAATTTCCCCATGAAACTCTTTGGACATGGACAGCATCTATAGTCATCATGGGGTCAGTGGTGCCTGGAAGAGCCCAGTCCTTCCTTGCCTCTGACAGTTGACATTTTAGGGCTGTTACCTGTAGGTGCAACCTTGGGTTGTCATCACAAAGCTGCTGTGTATGGCCTAGATACAGTGAGGGGCATAGCCATCTGTCACCACTGCTCCCAGGGCAACAGACCTAACATCTCAGGTGGTGATAGCCTAAGAACCTTAGCTCTCCCACTTTTACCTCACAATGTGAGTAGAGAGTGCTGGCAGGAAAAAGGATCTCAGACAAATATGAAGATGAGATCTATAAAGCTAGATGATAGGCTAGGAAGAGAGGCACAGAGAACAGTTTGTCAAATGGGCTAGTAAAAAAGAACATGTGGGAAAATCCAGAGATATAAGCTGGTACCATGGTTGCTTTCATGAACTTTCTAGAGAGTGTTGGGACTGAGGGTCAGGTTTATGTAAAGGACTGGGAGGAATACTCATCAAATTTCCAATTTTGGCCAACAGAAATCTTGACTCCAGTTATTTGTTTCGTCATTCTTAATCCTCTTTTGCCCAAAATCCTTGCTGTAACATACTGAGAAAACAATTAGGTAAATTAATCTGTAGAAGTTCTGGGGTAAAAATAATCACTTCAGATTTCCCTCATGGAATACCAAATGAAAACCTTCAAAAAACAAAGAAACACAACTTCAACAGGGGGGGGGCGGGGGGAAGGAAAGAACAGATTTGTAAGGGCTAAGTTATGATTTTGTACCCCTTAAATTTATAGAAATAAAAAGATAGAACCCAGTACAATAGATTTCAGTATCCCAGTTTCAGCATTGAACTGATCACCCAGATAGAAAGTCAACAAAGAAACACTGGACTTAATCTGTACTTAGAATAAATGAACCTAATAGATATTTACAGAACAATTCATCCAACAGCTGCAAAGTATACATTTTTCTCCTCAGTACATGGATCATTGTCAAGGATAGACCATATGTTAGGTCACAAAATAAGTCTTAAAACATTAAAAAATATTAACATCATACCAAGTATTTCTCTGACCACAATGAAATAAAACTAGAAATCAATAACAAGATAAACTTTGGAAACTGTACAAACTCATGAAAATTAAGGAATATGCTCCTGAATGACTGATGGAACAATAAAGAAACAAGAAAAAAAAATGGAAACAAATGATAATGGAAACACAACATACCAAAACCCATACAAAAGCAGAACTGAGAGAAAAATTTATAGCTATAAGTGCCTACTCAAAAGAGAGGAAAACATTCAAATAAACAATCTAATGATGCATCTTAAAGAATTAGAAAAGCAAGAACAAACCAAACCAAAAATTAGTAGAAGAAAGGAAATAATAAAGATCAGAGCAGAAATAATACAAAAGATCAATGAAGCAAAAAGTTAGTTTGTGAAAAGATAAAATTGACAAACCTTTAGCCATAAAAAAAAAGAAGACTCAAATAAATAAAATCAGAGATGAAAAAGGAGACATTACAACTGGTACCACATAAATTTAAAAGATCATTAATGGCTACTATCAGCAACTACATGCAATAAATTGGAAAATCTAGAACAAACAGACACAACTTACCAAGACAGAATCATGAAGAAATCCACAACCTGAACAGACCAATAACAAGTAACAAGATTGAAGCTGTAATAAAAAGGCCCATAACAAAGAAAAGCCTGGTACCTGATGGCTTCACTGCTGAATTCTGTGAAACATTTAAAGAGGAATTGATATCAATCCTACCCAAAGTATTTCAAAAAATAGCGGAGGAAGGAGTGCTTCCAAACTCATTCTATGAGGCCAGTATTACCCTGATACCAAAATCAGAGAAAAACACATTAAGAAAAAGAGAAAACTACAGGCCAATGTTATTGTTAAATATTTTTGCAAAACTCAACAAAACACTAGCAAACCAGGTTCAACACACTAAAAAGATCGTTCATCATGACCATATTGGACTTATCCCAGAGATGCATGGATGTTTCAATGTATGCAAATTAATCAATGTGATGCATCATATCAACAGAACAAAGGACAAAGAGGATATGATCATTTAAACTGATCCAGAAAAATTTGATAAAATTTAACATCCCTTCACAACACCACCACCACCAAATCTCGTAAAGTGGGTATAGAAGGAACATACCTCAACACAATAAAATCCATATGCAACATACCCACAGCTAATATCATATTGAATGGGGAAAAATGGGAGGCCTTTTCTGTAAGACCTTAAAAAAGACAAGGATGTCTACTTTCACCACTGTTATTCGACATAGTACTGGAAGTCCTAGCTAGAGCAATTCGAAAAGAGAAAGAAATAAAGAGCATCTAAATTTAAAGAGAAGAATTCAAATTCTACTTGTTCACAGACAATATGATCTTATTCAGAAAAACCTAATGACTCCACCAAAAAAAAAAAAATTATTGGAACTGATAAATAAAATTGAGTAAATTTACAGGAAACAAAATCAACATATGAAAAGTGGTAGCATTTTTATATGCCAACAGTGAACAATCTGAAAAAGAAATCAAGAAATAATCCTATTTGCAAAAGCCAAAAATAAAACAAAATGTCTGGGAATAAACTTAACCAATAGTGAAAGATCTCTACAATGAATACTATAAAAGATTGATGCAGTAAGTTGAAGAAGACACAAAAACGGAAAGATATTTTATCTTCATGAATTAGAATAATTAATCTTTCCTCAATGTCGAAACTACTAAAACAATCTACAGGTTCAGTGCAATCCCTATCAAAATACTAACGGCATTCTTTACAAAAGTAGAAAAAAAATCCTAAAATTTATATGAAACCACGAAGGACCCAGAATAGCCAAAGCTACCCTAAGCAAAAATAACAATACTGGAGGAATCACATTACCTGACTTCAAATTATACTACAGAGCTATAGTAACCAAAACACCATGGTACTGGCATAAAAACAGATACATATACCAATGGAACAAAATACAGAACACAGAAATAAATCCATAAATCTACAGTGAACTCATTTTCAACAAAAGTGCCAAGAATATACATTGGGGAAAGGAGAGTCTCTTCAGTCAATGGTGTTGGAAAATCTAGATAACCACATGCAAAAGAATAAAACTAGACTCCTATTAATTACCATATATAAAAATGAAATAAAATGGATAAAAAACTTAAATCTAAGACCTCAAATGAAGACTTTGGAGAAACTCTCCTGGACATTAGTCTGAGCAAAAATTTCTTGAGTAATACCCAACAAGCACAGGCAAACAAAGCAAAAATGGACAAATGGGATCACATCAAGTTAAAAAGCTTCTGCATAGCAAAGAAAATAATCATCGAAGTGAAGAGACAACGCAGAGAATGGGAGAAAGTATTTGCAAACAATCCATCTGACAAATAATTAATAACCAGAATATATAAATAGCTCGAATAACTCTAGAGGAAAAAATGTAATAATCTGATTCAAAAATGGGCAAACTATCTGAATGGACATTTCTTAAAAAAGAAATACAGCTGGTAAACAGGTATATGAAAAGTTATGCACGATTACTAATTATCAGAAAAATGCAAGTCAAGGCTATGATGAAATATCATCTCACCCTAGTTAAAATGGCTTTTATTCAAAAGACAGGCAGTAACAAATGCTGGTGGGAATATGGAGAAAAGGAAAAACCCATACACTGTTACTAGGAATGTAAATTAGTCCAGCCACTATGTAGAACAGTATGTAGGTTCCTTAAAAATCTAAAAATACAGCTATCATATAATCCAGTAATCCCACTTCTATGTATATACCCAAAAGAAAGTAAATCAGTATATAGAAGACATAGCTGCACCCCCATGTTTATTGTAGCACTATTCATAATAGCTGAGATTTGGAAGCAGCCTAAATGTCCATATACACATGAATGAATAAACTGTGGTACATATACACAATGGAATACTATTCAGCCATAAAAATGAGATCCTGCTATTTAAACCATCAATATGGATGGGACTAGAGGGATTTAAGTGAAACAAGCCAGGCACAGAAAGACAAAATTCACATGTTCTCTTTTGTAGGAGCTAAAAATTAAAACAAACTCATGGATATAGAGTGTAGAATAATGATTACTTTAATCCTGAGTTCTAATTTGATTGCACAGTGGCCTGAGAAACTGTTATGATTTCTGTTCTTTTGCTTTTGCTTGGAAACTGAACAACCTGCTCCTGAATGACTACTGGGTAAATAATGAAATTAAGGCAGAAATAAATAAGTTCTTTGAAACCAGTGAGAACAAAGACAACATATCAGAATCTCTGGGACACAGTTAAAGCAGTGTTTAGAGGAAAATTTATAGCACTAAATACCCACAAGAGAAAGCAGGGAAGATCAAAAATCAATACCCTAACATCACAATTAAAAGAACTAGAGAAGCAAGATCAAACAAATTCAAAAGGTAGCAGAAGACAAGAAATAACTAAGATCAGAGCAGAACTGAAGAAGACAAAGACATAAAAAAGCCCTTCAAAAAATTAATGAATCCAGGAGCTGGTATTTAGAAAAGATTAACAAAATAGATAGACTGCTAGCCAGACTAATAAAAAAAGAAAAGAGAGAAGATTCAAATAGACAATAAAAAATGATCCCACCACTGATCCCACAGAAATACAAACTAACATCGGAAAATACTATAAAAGCCTCTGTACAAATAAACTAGACAATCTAGAAGAAATGGATAAATTCCTGAGTACATACACCCTCCCAGGAAGAAGTCAAATCCATTAATAGACCAACAACAAGTTAGCAATTGAGGCAGTAATTAATAACCTACCAACCAAAAAAAAAAAAAAAAGCCCAGGACCAGACGATTTCACAGCCAAATTCTACCAGAGGTACAAAGAGTTGCTGGTACCATTCCCTCGGAAATTATTCCAAACAACTGAAAAAGAGGGACTCCTCCCTAACTCATTCTATGAGGCCAGCATCATCCTAATACCAAAACCTGGCAGAGAAACAATAATAAGAAAATTTTAGGCCAATATCCCTGATGAACATCAATGCGAAAATCCTCAATAAAATACTGGCAAACCTAATCCAGCAGCACATCAAAAAACTTACATACCACAATCAAGTTGGCTTCATCCCTGGGATGCAATGATGGTTCAACATATGCAAATCAATAAACGTAATCCATCACATAAACAGAACCAATGCCAAAATCACATGATTATTTCAATAGATACAGAAAAGGCCTTCAATAAAATTCAACACTCCTTCATGCCAAAAACTCTCAATAAACTAGATATTGATGGAACATATCTCAAAATAATAAGAGCTATTTACGACAAACCCACAGCCAATATCATACTGAATGGGTAAAAGCTGGAAGCATTCCCTTTGAAAACTGGCACAAGACAAGAATGCCCTCTCTCATCACTTCTATTCAACACAGTATTGGAGGTTCTGGCCAGGGCAATCAGGCGAGAGAAAGAAAGAAAGGGTATTCAAAAAGAAGAGAAGAAGTCAAATCATCTCTGTTTGCAGATGACTTGATTGTATATTTAGAAAGCCGCATAGTCTCAGCCCAAAATCTCCTTAAGGTGATAAGCAACTTCAGCAGTCTCAGGATGCAAAATCAATGTGCAAAAATCACAAGCATTCCCATACACCAATAACAAACAGAGAGCCAAATCATGAATGAACTTCCATTCACAATTACTACAAAGAGAATAAAATACCTAGGAATACAACTTACAAGGGATGTGAAGGACCTCTTCAAGGAGAACTACAAACCACTGCTCAGGGAATAAGAAAGGACACAAACAAATGGAAAAACATTCCATGCTCATGGAGAGGAAGAATCAATATCGTGAAAATGGTCATACTGCCCAAAGTAATTTATAGATTCAATGCTATCCCCATCAAGCTACCATTGTGACTTTCTTCAGAGTATTAGAAAAAAAAAAAAAAACTACTTTAAATTTCATATGGAACTAAAATAGTGCCTGTATAGCCAAGACGATCCTAAGCAAAAAGAACAAAGCTGGAGGCATCACATTACCTGACTTCACACTATACTACAAGTCTGCAGTAACCAAAACAGCATGGTACTAATACCAAAACAGATATATAGACCAATGGAATAGAACAGGAGGCCTCAGAAATAATGTCACGTATCTGCAACCATCTAATCTTTGACAAACCTGACAAAAACAAGCAATGCGGAAAGGCTTCCCTATTTAAAAAATGATGTTGGGAAAACTGGCTAGCCATATGCATAAAACTGAAACCGAACCCCTTTCTTACACCTCATACAAAATTTAACTCAAGATGAATTAAAAACGTAAACGTAAGACCTAAAACCATAAAAACCCTAGAAGAAAACTTAGGCAATACTATTCAGGACATAGGCATGGGCAAGCACTTCATGACTAAAACACCAAAAGAAATGGCAACAAAAGCCAAAATTGACAAAAGGGATCTAATTAAACTAAAGAGCTTCTGCACAGCTAAATAAACTATCATCAGAGTGAACAAGCAACCTACAAAATGGAAGAAAATTTTTGTAGTCTATCCATTTGACAAAGGGTTAATGTCCAGAATCTACAAGGAACTTAAACAAATTTACAAGAAAAAAACAAACAACCCCATCAAAAAGTGGGCAAAGCATCTGAACAGACACTTCTCAAAAGAAGACATTTATGCGGCGAACAAACAGATGAAAAAAAGCTCATCATCACTGGTAATTAGAGAAATGTAAATCAAAACCACAAAGAGATATCACCTCATGCCAGTTAGAATGGCGATCATCAAAAAGAAAACAACAGATGTTGGAGAGGATGTGGAGAAATAGGAATGCTTTTACACTGTTGGTGGGAGTGTAAATTAGTTCAATCATTTTGTGGAAACAGTGTGGCAATCCCTCAAGGATCTAGACCCAGAAATACCATTTGACCCAGCAATCCCAATACTGGGTATATACCCAAAAGATTATAAACCATTCTACTATAAAGACACATGCACACGTATGTTTATTGCAGCACTATTAACAATAGCAAAGACTTGGAACCAACCCATATGCCCATCAATGATAGACTGGATAAAGAAAATGTGCCACATATATACCGTGGAATACTATGCAGCCATGAAAAAGGATGAGTTCATGTCCTTTGCTGGGACATGGATGGAGCTGGAAACCATCCTTCTCAGCAAACTAACAAGGGAAAATAAAACCAAGCACCACATGTTCTCACTCATAAGTGGAAGTTGAACAATGAGAAAACATGAACACAGGGAGGGGAATATCACACACCAGGGCCTGTTGGAGTTGGGAGCTTAGGGGAGGGATAGCATTATGAGAAATACCTAATGTAGATGACAGATTTATGGGTACAGCAAACCACCATGGCACGTGTATACCTATGTAACAAACCTGCACATTCTGCACATGTATCCCAGAACTTAAAGTATAATAATAAGAAAAAAGAATGATTACCAAAGTCTGGGAATGGTAGTTGGTGTGGGAGTGGGGATGGTTAATAGGTAAAAAAAATACATAGAATGAATAAGGTCTGGTACAATGGGGTGCTTACAGTCAATAAAAACTTATTGTACATTTAAAAATAACTAAAAGGGGATAATTAGAATGTTTGTAACACAAATAAATGATAAATGTTTGAGGTGATGGATACCTTGTTTTTCATTATGTGATTATTATGCACTGTATTCCTGTATCAAAAGATGTCACGTTCCCCATAAATACATATATCTACCATGTACACAAAAAATTAAACATTTTAAAAGTATACAAATGAAAAAAATTAAAACAACAGGTCTCTGGGTCAGGATCAGATAAACACATCACAGAGAAAAGCATATTGAAAGCCTCTGAGCACCCAAACTAAAGGGACTTACCGAGGGTACAGAATCAACTTTCCAAATAAGATAATTCTTTGCTTGGAGAACTGAAGATCAGAAACCAGGATGAAATTGGCCCAATTTTAAACTTACATCCTTTCTTAGAAAACTGACTTTCAGGCCTTCCAGATATTAGAGAGATGAGGCTATTGGGATCGCCACACGTGGACAATAAGATACACCTGCTGCCTATTGACCAATTCCCCTTCCTTACTTTACCTCTCCCTAATTTCTATTTTTCTGCCTGTGGTTACAATGAGATACTAGAACCCTTATCTGACCACCTGCCACTTGTTAGCCAACTCCACTTCCCCACCTCTCTTTTTTCCTTCTCCATTGTGTAAACCCCTAACTTTTGTCGGAGAGGAGAAATGGATTTGAGATTTGGCTCCCATCTCTCTGGCAGATGTCACCCGTAAAAGAAAGTTGTCCCCCCCCCACCCCCGGTGATGCTCATTGTCTTGATGACTGGTTTTCGGTGTGGTAAACAATGAGATTTGGACCAAACCCCTGGTGTTCGGTAACAATGACATGACATGGGTCAACAGCAATCCAGCTGCTCTCTGCACAAAAGCCAAAACTTGAGAGGTGAGGGTTGGTGGGAGGAAAAGTAGGTTTATTCGCAGAGGCAACAAACTGAGAATATGGTGGACTAGCCATCTCGAGTTGGTACAAATTTCAGGCTCTTTTTGTGTTAAGGACAGGGGGAAAAGAAGGGGTTGTGATCAGGAGGTGACTGGCGACCTCAGACATCTGGGAACCAGAGAGGGTCCGAGGAGGTTGGGAACACCTTTGTCTTTAGTCAGTTCAGGATGCTCCTATTAACAAAACATATTTACTTGTTTACATACTTCTTCTTTAATCCCAGAGTTAGTTTCAAAAGCTATATGGTTGCTATTTTTGCATTTTACCTCTGTGTTCTAAAATTATCCTGGCCTGTCTTGAGGAATGAATAAAGGCCTTTAAACGAAAATGGAGTTAGTTACACTAGTTTATTTGTTGTTGCACTGTTAGATTTTTCCCCATCTTTTTGTTTTAAAGACAATGGCATTTGGAAAAACCTACGGGCTGGGAAATCTTTGGATACTCACTTTTCTTGTTATTAAAAAAATCAAATAAGCAAGGAAACAGCAGGCTTATAAATACAATTTTTGACAGTTTGATTTTTAAGTTTCCTTTTCACTATTTGATGGGCCTTTGATATTGGAAAGAGAAAAAGAAAAAGAAATACGGAGAGAGAGAGAGAGAGAGCAAGAGAGACAAAGAGAGCACGAACATAAAAGTTGAAAGAAAACTCCATACCTCTGCAGACAGGCACATATGAATGACTCCACATGCCAGCATGCTACGTATGAGAACTAGAAACTATGAGTAGAAAAAGTTGCTTATTGGTGGAAATTGCTCAACAATAATAGTGAAAAAATTGTCTTGAATATACAGGACTATAGGATCCTTACTTGTTCTTCATGTACCAAAGGCCATTGATTGGTTGGACTGATGTTACAAATTTATTAGTCAGTAAGGAAGATTAGAATTTAAAAGGAAAATACTAGGTGAATCCCAAGTCATTAGAGAAGCAATTCAAAGATAATCAATTGACATTATTTTAGAGTACATAATATTTAATTCAAAGATTTATTCTTTAGGGAATTTGTCTAAATACATTAAGTGTGTGTTTATGTTTGTGTGGGTGCATGTGATGTTCAGTATGTACAATAGTGTTGTCTTACCTGGGAAGCAGGTGAATATAGCAACCAATATCCTGAAAGAAACCTACTGTAACTGACCTGCAAATATTTACTTTTGTAGGCCACTAAGATTTGTGGGATTTGTGTAAGGCAGTATTATAGCAGAAATCTGATTTATCAATTCAGCAGATGATAAATTAATTTGATAAGTCTGACTTCAAAAATCAAGGCTCTGTCTCTGGCAAAGATACACAGGGTTATAATTTGAATTAAGTGAAGACTGTTAACTTACCTATAGAATATTGGCTCACAAAATAATGTTCCAACTCTTCAAGTTTTACCATTTCTATTTTAAATGTTCTATTCCCTTGACTTCTTTGGTTTTGGTAAAAATAAAAATGGATATTCATTTTTTTCCCAAATTATTTTGAATTATAGCCACCTTTTCAGGCAGATTCTACAGATAACTACAATTCATTTCTTTAGCCAAAGGATAATTGGGCTTTCAATCATTTAATAATAAAGCAAGAGCCTGCAAGTTCCAGAAGAATATTGTGAATGTAGGAGAAATCCTAAGATTCTTGAACAATAGCCAGCACAATGGAATATTCTCCCTATTACCTCCAAGAAACCTGACTTCCTAGTCCAGATTTTGTACTAATAAGGTTTGAAGTATTGGCAAATTCATGTCTATTTTCTGGTTTTAATATTTTCAGTCAAATAATTGGATGAGTAGAATGGTGCTGCAGAGTTTACACTCTTCATTGGTGACTTGGGCATATCAAATTGAATAGGAGATGGGGAATGGGGTCAGATTGAGGTACAAATATCCGGAAACTTTTGCTCTTGATTCAACTGTATAAAAATCCATCCTTAATCTATTTTTCCTATTGAGACTATGGATAATTTGCTAATGAGAGGCCATAGCTAAACACACTAGAAATCCATTAACTGAAACAATTTCAAGCATTCTTTCTATGTAAAATTCTCACAGACCCTAGTAAAGGAAGATGCAATAAAGATTTTAAGTTTGAAGGTGAAAATGACCTTTTTTGCTGCTTTAATTTCAGTTTAATTTTTACTTTGAGGAAATGGTAAATCTTTATTGCTACAGCAGTCTTTCTCAGTCATTCCATCTTTTGTTTTAGTTTTATGATGACCCCTCCTCGGTTTATTAAGTCAACAGTATGCTCCAGATATGATGTAGACATATTATTGTTTTAGGAAAGTCTGTAAGCAATTACAATCGACAATTTATGCCGTACCTTAAATGATAATAACTGTGATTCATTTTAGAAATGGTTGTTATAATCGAACCATTAAAATTCCGTAACAAACTGCTATTCACAAACATTAAAATGAAACAGTGCCTGTTTTGAAGATTTTCTTAAATAGTGAAAACTGTTCTGTTAGCTATTTGCTTTGTCAAAGAACATTAAGTCTCACCATGGCAGATTCCAACAGAGTCAAGTTTCTCTAAAGTCGTAGCTTAATCAAACATTTGCTAATGAAAATTAATGAAAGTGATATAACTTTCTTAATTCAAAAAGTCTTACTGAAGACATAAAGGATCTACAAAGATATATCTTAAGATGGAAAATAAATTGACCGAAGATTATTAGGCCAGGAAGTTTCAATTAAGTAATGCAAAGAAGTGTCCCGATTTGCACCAGAAATAGAATGTACATGTCCATGGAGTAAATGGATGACTCAACCAGGAGACCAAATTAGATTCTTTTATGTTAACAATTTTTTAAAACTTAACCTGAAAAGCACTTTATGTTTCTGGATCCTGGATCTTTCATCTGCCCGCTGAAGGTCTTTGGACGATGTATTGTTTGAGACACTCTTACATTTAGAGTTATGATCACGTAATGACAAAGTTATGATACTAATTAACATATGATATTTGCTTCATCCCCTACACTGAACTCAAATTGTATTGTTCCCATGTTTTGTCAAAAATGCATTTAATACATCTCCTTAACTTTTAGCGTAAAGACTAAACTCCTCACTTGGCATGTATAGATAGTATCTTAGTCTATTTGTGCTACAAGAACAAAATACCTGAGAATGGGTAATCTGTAAGTAATAAACATTTATTTCTCACAGTACTGAGGATGGAACGTCCAAGATCGAGATGCAGGGAGGTTTGGTGTCTGGTGATGCCTGCTCTTTTTTTGAAGTTGGTGACTTTTTACTGTATCCTCCCACGGCAAAAACAGATGGAGGTTAAAAAGGATGACCTCACCCCTTCAAACACTTTTATAAGGGCTCTAGGCCCATGCCCTAGCGTCAGAGCTCTCATGGCCTAATCACCTAATAAAGGCTCTTCCCCTTAATACTGTTGCACTGGGGATAAAGCTGCAACATAAATTTAGGGAGGGACACAAATTTTCAAACCATAGCATGCTGCCCCAGATCTCCCAAAATGTATGTCCCTCTCATATACAAAATGCACTCAATCCATTCCATAACCTCCAAAGTTTTATTTCACTCTAGCATCAACTTTAAAGTCTAAGTCCAAAATTTCATTTAAATATTATCTAATTCCAATATGGGTGAGACTTAAAGTATGATTCATCCTGAGGCAGATTTATCTCAGCTGTAAGCCTGAGAAATCAAACAAGTTATGTGCTTCTAAAATACAATAGTGAGTCAAGCATAGGATAGACATTCCCATTCCAAAAAGGAGAAACAGGAAGGAAGAAAGGGGTAATAGGTTCCATCCAAATCCAGAACCTAGCAAGGCAAACACTAAATCTTAACGTTTTAGAAAAATATTATTTCCCTCCATGAGTCACCTTCTGAACACACTGGGGTAGGGATTGGCTCTCAAAGCTCCTGGCAGCCCCACTCCCACTCCTTCGCGGGGTGCAGTTCACGTGGCAGCTCTCCAGGGTTGGAGTCACGTGCCTGTGGCTGTCCCAGGCTGGAGCTGCACACTGGCAGCTCTACAGCTCTGGCATCTTGAGAGTAGCCCTGCCCCAGGATCCCACTAGAGCCCCATGATCCCCTCAGAGCCCTCATGAGGATGCTTTATGTAGGCCATGCCCCTACCCCAGTCCTCTGCCTGGGCCCCGAGGCTCTCTGAGACATCGTTTGACATCTACTTGGAGGTAAGTATGTCTCCATAGGTAATTCACTCTGTGAACTGGAGAGTTGGCCAGGGATAGACACCACCGAAGTTTACGGCTTGTTTCTTTTGGAGGGGTGTCCCAAGCTGCACCTGGAACCATTCGAGCCACATAAAGGGAAACAAATGAGCACTGCTCCCTAATGCTGGGAGCAGTCTTGAAGCAGGAGAGGGCAGTGAGTGGTTCCAAGGGCACCTGAAGCCCCTTTTATGACATGGTTCTGTTGTCCAGGCCTTAGCACTCTGGGCCTGTAATGGGAGGGGCAATGCTGATAATCTCTGAAGGGTCTTCAGGGTCATTCTCCCATTGTCCTGATGAGTAGCACTTGGTTTCTTCATGTTCATTGATGTTTTCTGCTGAATATAATTTCTCATTTTTTACAAGCTGAGAACTTTCCAGATCCTTAGGTTCTGCTTCCCTTTTGATGATAAATATTCCCTTTACTTAGCTTCTCTCTTCCCACATTTTACTATGACCAGTCAAAGGAACTCACGCCACACCCTCAACACTTAGATATTTCTTCTCCCAAATGTCCTAGTTTATTGCTATTAAATTCTGCCTTCCACAAAGCCCCAGGGAATGGATACAATTCAACCAAGTTTGTTGCCACTTTGTAACAAGGATGGCCTTTTCTCCAGTTCCCAGTAAGACATTCTTTACTTCTGTCAAAGATGTCATCAGAATAGCCATTGCTGCCTATACTTCTACTAGCATTCTCATCACAACCACTTAGATAATCTCTAAGAAGATTTAGCCTTCTCTACAGCTCTCTTCTTTTGAACCTTCACCAGAATTGCCTTTAATGCTCCATTCATGGCAATATACGCTTTTTCTTTTTTAAAAAAAATTCTTATTTTAGTTTCAGGGTTACATGTGCAGGTTTGTTCTACAGATAAATTGAATGTCACAGGGGTTTGCTGTATATGTTATTTCATCATCCAGGAAATAAGCATAGTATCCTATCCAATGAGTCCTTTTTCAATCCTAAGGTTTTCTACAGGCATCTCAAAACTCATTCATTCTTGACTCATTACCCAGTTTCAAAGCCAATCCCACATTTTCAGCTATTTGTTATAGTAACACCCCACTTCTCAGTCCCAGTTACTGTCTTTGTTTGTTTGTGCTGCTATCGTAAAACACCTGGGACTAGATAATTTATAAATAATAGAAACATATTTCTCACTGATCTGGAGGGTGGGAAGTCCGTAATCAAGGCGCAGGCAGGTTCAGTGTTTGGTGAGGGCTGAGTCTCCGCCTTGGAAATGGTGCCTCGTTGTTACATCCTCCAGAGGGCAGTGCTTCCATGTTCTCACTCAGCAAAAGGGCAGAAGGGGGAAAACAGGAGCCTACCTGACTACTTCCCAGAGGCCCTTTAAGCATTAATCCCATCCATGAGCCCTCTAATGACCTCCTAAAGGTTTCACTGCTGCACTGGGGACTGAATTTCAACATGAATTTTGGAGGGGCAGCACAGACTTTACTGTAGCATGTACATACAGTATGGAAAATCAGGGGGCCACTCTGTTTGTATACAGATCTTTTCAAGAGCCATGAGTGCAATAAACAGATCCCTTGTTTTCTGTAAACTTTAATTCCATCATCTAAATACTAAAGAAAGTTATGCCCTATTTGAAGATATTTTTGTGAGAAATAAAGTGGATAACATAAAATAACTTGAATGATAGAGGTGTTGAATAAGTAGCAGCTGATTATGGTATAGTTATTAGGTAAATAGTATAGAAAATTTTAGCACAATATCCATGTATTCTTAATGTTGTAGCCATTCAGGTTATTTATTTAGCAAAAATATTTGACAGGACACATTGAGACTGATAAAAAACACAACTCAAAATTTCTTAGGTACAATAAAAATGTATTAGCTCATGAAAATGTGGAGGTAAAATAATATAGATACAAACAGTTTGATTAAGTGACTCCCTATTACTGTAATAATTTCTCCATCTTTCATCTTTGCATCATATCATTCACTGGCTTTAACTTCTGTTTTCTCCACTTGGTGGGAATTTGGCCCCCTTCAACTCCTAGCATTTAAATTTCATAGCTAGAAAGAAATGAATCTTCTTATACCTAGAGTATTAGTCTGTTCTTGCATTTATATAAAGAAATACCCGAGACTGGGTAATTTATTTTAAAAAGAGGTTTTTTAGCTCATAGTTCTGCAGGTTGTATAGGAAGCTTGACACCCATATCTGCTTCTGGTGAAGCCTCAGGAAACTTTCAATCATGGCAGAAGGTGAAGGGGGAGCAGAAGCACCAAATGGGTACAGCAGGAACAAGAGAGGGAGGAGGAGGAGGTCCCAGACTCTTTCAATAACCAGAGCTCATGGGAACTCAGCCAGGGAGAATGCACTTATCACCAAGGGTGCTAAATCATTCATGAAGAACTTGTCCACATGGTCTAATCACCACCCACCAGGCCCCACCTCCAACATTGGGAATCATGTTTTAACACAACATATGAGGGGACAAGCATCTAAACCATATAACCTAGGTATAATTATGATTCTGGAGAATAACTAAGAGTAACCAAGCTTAGTTACATGTCTAACCCTCAAGACAATCACTGTGACTAAGAAGTGGAAGCACTGATTAATCCAGCTGAAGCCCAATGCCCACTTCTCAAGCTACTACAATAGCCAAGGAAGCAGGGAACACCTCATGTCATAAGAATTGAAGAGGCTGGGTTGTTGCATAGAGGAGGCCATTGGGTATATGTTGATAAGCCCAGCAGTACTATTGGGTTGTTCACTAAGTCTGTTCAACAGTAAGCAGCTGATATCTAGACAGTTCCAAACCCAGTTTTCACTGGTGGTCTGTGCTGCATCATCCCCATACCTAAGAACCACTGTGTCTCATTTTCAGCAAAACTAGAATGGTGTTTCCTTTAGGATTGAAGAATGGCACCTACAGGCCCAGCACAAAAGCTGACGATTCTGTTGGGGGACATAGCACTCCGGCCTCTACCTCAGGTTTGCACCTCTCTTGCCATAGGACCTTGGAGTCATGAAGTCATCATTCTGACTCCCGATTTCCACATGCGTAGAAATAAGAAGTCTCCAACACAGGGTCTTTCCAACTCTATTTTTTCTAAACTTTACCTTCATGCTTGTTCTCTGATTCAAAGGTGTTTACTAGAGCTTTTCATTAACATGAATTTTTCCCAACATTACACTTTTTCTAATTTAAATGCCTTTTTTTTAAAGAAAAATATGTTTTGCATTTTAAGAGTATTTACTCTTTAAACATGAGTTAAAAATATGAGTTCAATGAACAAGCTATTTTAAAGCTATTATCAATTACTGTTATTCCCTGGGAAAGGCCTTCTGTTTCCTCTCTCATCTCCTGGATGATGTAAAGGATAAATCCACATTGTTCCTCTTTAGATTTTATTAATTTAGCATTTATAGTCTTGCTTCTTTTGCCCTCTTTGTGCTATCATCTCTTAGAATGACCTTTAAAATGTTCAATTTCCTGGAAACTTCCTGTTCATTATTTTCATAGAATTCAGAATTCACAGACAAACGGTGGATTATCAGATATTTTGTGTTCTACTATAAACGACTGTCAAAAATATAAGCTAGTTGGGTATATTATATTTTTATGCTTTTAGAGGATGCTTTTTGATTAGGAAGAGTTCTTAATAGTATTACGGATTCTGAGACCTGCTCTGGAAAAAGTGGCCCCATCTTCTTATTTACAGGTGTCCTGACTGTACTTAGGGCATATGTGTCCTCTAAGAATAAAAAGCACTTGTAAAAGAATTAAGAGAAGTAGAGGTTTTAATGTTTACTTTTTCTTATACCTTCCACCAAATTTTAAACTTCCTGAAAGAGACTGTATCTAACTTGCTCACAATTGTTTCTTCAGAGCCTAGCAGACCCGGGCACATACCAGATGCTCCACAGGTAAATATTAGAAGAGAGAATGTCTAAAGCTGCTGCTCTGTAGTTATTGAGATGTAAATATGATGCCTTCCCAGAGTCAAATATTTTATTACCATATACTAGGCATTTTCTATATAGCGCCCGACTGTGGGGGAAAAAAAAGATGTGATGCCTTTAATTTCTACATACATGAAAATCTACTAGGGAGATTAGATAGAGGTTTTAATCATAGTTTGTTGTAATTGATTTTACCAATGGGACAAGAGTCTCTCTTCTCTGTCCCATGTGGGCTTCACAGTACAATTGTGAGGACTTCCCCTACTGCTCGCCCCCATGAATGGCTGTGGGCTTGTAACTGTCCTGGGATCATGTAGGGGAGCTTTCCCTGTGGGGTGTCCAAACCACTTGCCACGTAAGAACCGGAAGCACCTCTATGCTGTTGCTTTCACTCAGATGCTCCTCCTCCTCACCATCTTAATCATTATAACAGCAATGATAATAAGGGCTACAATTCTTTTCAAATTTTTGTGTCAGGCAATAATCCAAAAGCTTCACGTTTAAACTCATTTAATTCCACACAGCCCTGTGAGGTAGTTTCTATCATTCCCCGGATGAAAAACCTGGGATACTAACGAGGAGACTAAGTAATTCACTGACAGTGACACCCCTAGAAAGAGAAGACCTAGACTGAGAATGTATGCAGCCAGACCTCAGAGTGGCCTGCCTTGCTGCTCCAGAATCACTGGAGTGGCATCTCATATTTAGTGGATATTCACGGCGTGCCTGTCCCCCTCTGTTGTCTCATTTAATCCTAGTGAGAAACTTGTGAGGAAGGTATTTTATTACCACTTACAGATGAGTAAACAGAAACATGAGAGGAGGGTGAACAAGGATCCCACAGTCACACAGCAGTAGATTCAGTGGGCTGACAACTTTGGAAACGGGGTCTCTTAGACTTTCTTCTGGCTGAGCGCGGTGGCTCACACCCATAATCCTATCACTTTGGGAGGCTGAGCCGGGTGGATCACGAGGTCAGGAGATCGAGACCATCCTGGCCAGCATGGTAAAACCCCATCTCTACTAAAATACAAAAAAAAAAAAAAAAAATTAGTCAGACATGGTGGCAGCACCTGTAGTCCCAGCTACTCAGGAGGCTGAGGCAGGGGCATCGCTTGAATCTGGGAGGTGGAGGTTACAGTGAGGAGATTGTGCCACTGCACTCCAGCCTGGCGACAGAGCAAGACTCCGTCTCAAAAAAAAAAAAAAAAAAAAAAAAAAAGACTTTCTTCTATGCACTTTCCTAATCAAAACCAGTAACACTGACATATCAACATATGGAGACAATCCACTCCAATAGTCACTTTATACAAGGTGTTCCTTTCAACACTTATAAGAACTCCATTTTACACGTGAGAAACGTGAAGACACAGGGAGGTTAAGACTTACAAGATTCCAGCATTAGTAAATGGCAGAGCTTGAGTCTGAATCCAAGCCATCCTAACTCCAGACACCAAGCTACTAACTGCTGTGCTAAACTGTCTCTTAGGTCTGTGGGCAGAAAGGGCAGACACCAATACTGAGGAAGGGAGGATGGGTCCACTAATGTGACAGACACCCTTTATGATGTGGTCACAAGCTGACTTAGAGTGCTCTGCCAGTGACCCCATTAGGCTTCTGTACTCAAACCATTCCCCTGCAGAACTGCTTCTTGGAGTGTCTTGCCCTGGACTGCTCCAGAGTAGCTCATAGTCTAATAGCTAGATTGTTGGATCCAGCAGTGCCCATTTCCTCCCCATGAATTCCTCCTTAGAGCTTTGCCTTTCTTTGAAGAAAGAGCTCAACTGCAGCTGCTGCTCTAAATGTTTTATCTATCACAGTGGTCCACAAAGAGAGGCATGCCAGCAAAGGAGCCTCTGGGTTTGCAATGGTTTCTTCTTCCTTTACCCTTCCTTCCTTCCTTCCTTCCTTCCTTCCTTCCTTCCTTCCTTCCTTCCTTCCTTCCTTCCTTCCTTCCTTCTTTCCTTCCTTCCTTCCCTCCCTCCCTCTCCTTCCTTCCTTCCCTCTCCTTCCCTCCCTTTCCCTTCCTTTCTGCTTTCCCCTTTTCCCTTTTCCCTTCCCCTTTCCCCTTTCCTTTCCTCTCCTCTCCTCTCCTCTCCTCTCCTCTCCTCTCCTCTCCTCTCCTCTCCTCTCCTCTCCTCTCCTCTCCTCTCCTCTCCTTTCCTTTCCTTTCATGTCATATCAAACAGAAACATAGCTTCATTCCTTTCATTGGACCTGAGATTCAGGATACTTAGCTGTAATTCTCTGAGTGATGCAGACAGCAAATGCCTCATTTGAAATCAGTAACTGGAATTTTCTATTCCAGGTTCAGTGTCCTTTTTGCTAACCTAAGCCAGCTCCTTGACAATTCCAGAACAACATAGGAACAAGAGAAA
Source organism: Papio anubis (assembly GCF_008728515.1). NCBI lineage: Eukaryota > Metazoa > Chordata > Mammalia > Primates > Cercopithecidae > Papio > Papio anubis. Next base: position 132,939,302 of record NC_044983.1, on the reverse strand, counting down.
TACACTTTCCCCATGTCACTGGTGTCAATACAGTGCTTACTCTATAATTTAGATGGTATCATGAAAATTTTAGATCAAATTCTCAAAAATTGCTTTATTTCCCTTTGTTGACACTGCTAACATATATAAAACTTACTAGATTCAAATTGAAGCAAGATCTTTTTCTTTTATTTCATCAAAATGATTTAAAACGATAGGCACTGATATATTTAAATCAAACTATTTTCATTCTTTTTATAAAGTTGGAAAATAGTTCAATAAGCCATGAAGGGTAAACTGAACCATGACAGATGAAAGAATTAATTTGCTGGTAATCATGTTAATTTTATCAACATGCATATTTGAATGAGGATAGAAATTGTCTTGCAGAGAGACAGATGTGTAGTATATAAATCTCTAGTTGAATTATAATTAATACTATAAAATGTGGCAAGCTGAAATAATTGGAATAATAAAATATAATAGACAGAATGACTTCCTTGATATCAAAGACAGAGTGGGAAGGAGCCAATGAGAGCCAAAGAAAACCTGATTTTATGGCCACTTCTGAAACTGCATCTGTATGAACTGAATTTTATATCAGATGAGTCAAATCCCATTTTTAGAGCACCAGCTGAGTTGCTGTTTTGAATGTCTCCTAAAATGGAAATTTTCAAGGCATAGTAAAAACGGGTCACTGACATAAAAAATCCAGAATAAAATATAGTGCTTAAAAAAATACCAAGTCTTACCTGCTTATGTGAATTACTGATTCTTTTGTGTTGGTTCTAAAGCAATCAGCATTTGCAGGGGTTGAAGCTGGGTGGCAGTGGGGAGTAACTTTTGAAAGAGCTGCTATTTTTAATCCTGACAAACATCTACATTCATCATAAAGTACTCAGTTCATAAATAATTCATGGTATGTAATGGGGGAAATACTGCTATGAGAATGTTCTTCCAATGTGCGTGTTTTGTTTTGTTTTGTTTTTCCCAAAAGCATATAAACTGAACTAAATGTTTTCAAGACTATTTGAATTCATGCCACCCGAACTTCCTGCTTTGGGATGATGATGACGTTTCCTCAGACAGATTCGAACACTTTAGTGAGATGTACTGATAGGGCTGGGATTAGGACCAGAAATAGTCCTAACAACCAGTTTTAGTTTTAAACAGTAATTATATTAGTTGGCCACTGTAGATGTTTGCCAACATTTAATAACATCTTATTTAATTTATTCCTTATTATACATTTAGTTATTTTCACATTATTTCACACATGCACTTTCTCTTTTTTTTTTTTTTTTTGATATTTCGTTTCTCTACACATCATGTATATGGTGATATTTGTACTCGATACTCTTTTCCATAAAGTGCTTAATTTATTGAGCATCTACTATGTTTTCATTTTGTTATTTTTTGTTTTTTAAATTGAGATACATTTCACATATTATAAAGTTAACCAATCTGAAGTTTATGATTTAGCAGTTTTTGGTATATTTATAGGTATAACCATCACCACTAATTCCAGAATATTTTCATCACCATACACACAAAAACACAGGTTTGAGGCTCTATTCCCTTTCTGACCACAAACCCTGACATGTAATCTGTGTTCCTCTATGGACTTGTTTATTCTGGGTATTTCATATAAATTGAATCATATAATATATGGTCTTTGTGCCTGGCTTCCTTCATTTACCACAATGTTTTGAAGGTTCATCCATGTCATACCGTGTGTCACCACTGCATCCCTTTTTATGGTTGAATAATATTTCATTGTATTTTATGTCACCTTTTGTTTATCTGTTTATCTGTTGATAGATATTTGGTTTGTGTCTATTTTGGGGCTATTAGAAATAACAATGCTGTGAATATTCATATATAAGTGTTTGTGTGAACATATGCTTACAGTTCACTTGGGTGTACACTGAGGAGTGGCATTGCTGGATCATATGGCAACTTGTGTTTAACTTACTCAGGAACCAAACTGTTTTCCAAAGTGGATGTACTATTTTACACTTACATCTTTGTCTTGTTCCTGATCTTAAAGGGAAAGTTTTGCTTCTTTTGACACTAAGTATGATGTTAGCTGTGGACTTTTCATAGATGCTTTTATTAGCATGAGAATATTTTTATTCTATTCCTAGTTTGCTGAATGTTTTTACTAAGAGGGTGCTGGACTTTGGAAAGCAGATTTACTATATATTTATTGAGATGAACATGTGCTCGTCTTGTTTTGCTTTCTTAGTCTATTTATATGGTGTATTACATTGGTTGATTTTGACATATTGAACCAGTTTTGCATTTCTGGAGTAAATCCACTTGGTCACGGTATATGATCCTTTTTTCTAGATTTAGTTTGCTAGAATTTTGTTGAGGATTTTTTGTGTACATATCATAATGAATATTGGTCTATACTTTTTTGTGAAGTCTTGTCTGCTTTTGGGATTAATGTGATACTGGCCTGAAATAATGAATTAAGATGTGTTCCTTATTTTCTGTTTTGAGAAGAATTTTGAAGTTAGCTCTATGTTAAGGTGATTCTTTAAACATTTGGTGGAATTCACTACTTTACTGAAGGCATCTGTGCTTGAGCTTTCATTTATTGGAAGTTTATTATAGTTCTACCTAGATTCATGATTTTTTTTTCTTGAGTTTTTCAATTATATCTGAGCTATAGAGTTTCTTAACATAACATTTTTCACATTTCTTCTTTATAATATTTTGTATTTAGATAAGGTGGGTAGTAATGTCTCCTTTTTTATTCCAGATTATAGTAATTGAAGTATTTTTTTCATTTTTAATTTACTATATCATCAACTTTTCTGTAAGTGTGTGATCATTTCAATATCTAAAAATAATGAATTGTTAGGCTACATAAATTTTTTGAAGTAGAAAATGGATCTTTCAAATGAAGAAATAAATAGATCATGAATATAACCAAAAGAAGGTAAGAAATGAAGAGTAAAAAAAGATAAACCAAGAAAATATAACAGAGGGAAGGTGATATAAAAATGCTTAGATCATTAAAAGAAAACTTAACATGTAAAACAAAAAAAGAAAATAAAATTTCAATCCTGATTAGAAGTTTCCACTAACCAGACATGAAATATTTGAAACTTTTTGACCTAATGATTTGGTCTAACAAATATAGGAAAAAAATGGTAGAGTCAAAGGAAAAACATAAAAATTCACAATTATATTGAAAATCATCAAATATTTGACAAAGTAAGAAAACCAGAACATTAACCAAGGACATGAAAGATTTAATTGTCTAAAAAGTTATAGAGTGATAGAAATAGGAAAACATGCACTCATGAAAAAGAAACCTAGATTGATTTTAGCATATATGTAACACAAAATTCACTCTATAGTAGAACACAGAAAATTTTCATTGCAATGAATTAAAATTAAATTTACCACATCCTCTAGGAGATTATAGATAATAATGAAAGAACTAGTATAAATAAGCAAGGGAAAGCATTGTATAGCGTTACGTATCATTAGGCAGTAAATAAACTGAAAAATGTAAGAGATCATGATGACATACTGGTGCTTATACCAGGAGATGAGTGTGCTCATTTTTTATTAAATGGTGGGAAATTGACTCTAGGAGGTAATACTTGAGGCAGTACTTGAACATTGGATAAAGCCATCTATGGAACCTAAGAGTTTTCTTGGCAGAGGGAATATGAGTGCAAAGATTAGAACAAACATAATGCCTGGCAGGCTAAACCACAGAGAATAGGCAGTTGGAATATATTAAGTAATGGCATAAAGAACTCAGAGCTTAAAGAAATAGGCCAGGTAAGGTAAAACACTGATGTTAGGAGTGAGAGTATGCTCTACATGCCATGGAAAGTCAGTGGCATGCTTTAAGGAGGTGGGAAGGGTTGTATTTCCATAGGGGGGTGTGTATGTGTGTGTTTGTGTGTGTGTATCTGTACATGTCTAATGTGATTCTCATTTAAAAAAATAACATATATGTATTGTATTGAGAATGGATTGTAGGAGATTAGAAGTGTAAACAGAGTGATCACATTTGTAATTGCCTTGTAAATACAGCTTCAATCTGTCCTATATCTGGTTTTGAATCTTCTTCTACTACTAAGAAAAGTTAAGCTTTTCTTAACTTAAATTTTTAGAAGTTTTTTTCTCTTTATCTGTAAAATATGATTGACTATTGATCTATTTCTCCAGAAAGTTTAAATAAAGCAAATTGTGTAAAGTTCTAGACACGTTACACATGGACAACAATGTTAGTGAGTGTGCCTAGCAATATTTCTGGCATGTCATAGATACACATCATTTTTTTGGTCACGATGTCCTTTCAGACTCTGGTTTTCATTTGTTTTGGGTATATATCATAACATGAAGCACAGAGAAAATGTTCAATATGAGTTTCACCACCTCATCCCTTATCATAGCCACCAATTAATAAAAGACATGCACACATATGCACATACACTTAATGCTTCAGCATATGTGCACTGGATGGCTACTCTCTCACTTCTGCAGTTAGGTGTTAGGCCAAGTTGCAAACTCTGTGTGCAATGCTCCCCTCCCATGCTGTTCATATCCCTTCATCTAACTCAGTCACGCTCATAAACCAAGACTGAGTGTGAATGATTGCCTTTATTAGGTGTATCTCTCTTTGACTACACCCATAGAACCTTCCACATTATGATTTTCTTTTTCATTGTGGGTAGAATCTCTCTCTTATTTACCGTTTTATCTTCAATTCTAATTCAATATGGACCATAAAATGGCCAGTGAAAATATATTTGGGGAATAATGGACAAATTCATAAATGAACATATGACTAGAATTGAATTTTGATTCTCCTTAATGGCCAGGGACCCAGAATTCAAATCAAGCAATACATACACACACTCACACACACACATGCACGAAAACACACACTTTTACTACTTATGCCAATCTCACAGTGTTTTAAAAGAAATATGATCAAATGGATGTTTATCTTCAAGGTGAAATCTTAAGATCAGGGTCTTATTGTGTTTAAAATCACTCTGTTGTTGCTGTTTCTTTTTATTTATTTTTTTCAATTTTTATTTTAGATTCGGGGGTTGATGTGTAGGTTTGTTACATGGGTATATTGTGTGACACTGATGTTGGAGGTGCAAATGATTCCATATCCCAAGTAGTGAGCAGAGTACCCAATATGTAGTTTTTCAGCCTCTATCCTCTTCCTACTCTCTCCAGTCTCATAGTTCCCTTTGTATGTTGATTTTAATTATGTCCATGTGTATCCAGTGCCTAGCTCCTGCTGATAAGTAAGAGCATGTGATACTTTGATTTTCTATTCCTGTGTTAATTTGCTTAGTATAATGACCTTCTGCTCCATCCATGTTGCTGCAAAGGACATAATTTTATTCTCTTTTATGTGTAGTATTCCATGGTGCATATGTATCACATTTTCTTTATCCCATTGACCACTGATAGGCATCTAGGTTGATTCCATGTCTTTGCTATTGTGAATAGTGCTGTGATTAACCTACAAGTTTACAAGTCTTTTATGTAAAATGATTTATTCTTCTTTAGGTAAGTTCTTAACACTCAGTAATGGGATTGCTGGGTTGGGTGGTAGTTCTGTTTTAAGTTCTTTGATAAATCTCCAAACTGCTTTCCACAGTGGCTGAAGTAATTTTACATTCCCACCAACAATATTAATTACATTTTCTCCACAACCTCACCAGCATCTGTTATTTTTTGACTTTTTAGTAATAGCCATTCCGACTGGTGTGAGATGATAACTCATTGTAGTTTCGATTTGCATTTCTTTGATGATTAGTGATGTTGAGCATTTTTTTCTTATGTTTGTTGGCCACTTTTATGTCTTTTTTGGAGAAGTGTCTGTTCATGTCTTTTGCCCACATGTTAATGGGGTAATTTGCTTTTTGCTTGTTGAGTTGTTAATGTTCTTTATGGGTTGTAGATATGAGACATTTGTCAGATGTATACTTTGCAAATATTTTCTCCCATTCTGTAGGTTGTTTGTTTACTCCATTAATATGTTTTTGTTTTGTTTTGTTTCATTTGTTTTGCTGTGCAAAAACTCTTTAATTAGGCTCCACTTGTCAATTTTAACTCTTTTTGCAATTGCTTTTGAGGATTTAGTTTCAAATTCTTTCCCCAGGTTAATGTTCAGAATGATATTTTTTAGGTAAACAGCAAACCTAAAATAACTAGAAAAACAATAACAAAATAACCCCAAAGGTAGTAAAAGAAATTAAATAACTAAAATTAGAGAAGAATTGAATGAATTTGAGACACTCAAATCCATACAGAGAATCAAATAAACTAAAACTTGGTTTTTTGAAAGGATAAACAAAATCAATAGACTTCTAACTAGATTAACAGAGAAAAGGAGATGATCCAAATAAGCAAATCAAAAACAACAAGGAAAAATTGAAACCTTGAACAGACTAATATTGAGTTCCAAATTTGGATCTGTAATAAAAGAAAAACATAAAACCCAAAAAACTCTAGACCAGATGGATTCATAGCTGAATTCTTCCAGATATAGAAGGAAAATGTGGTACCAATTCTAGCGAAACTATTCCAAAATATCAAGGAGGAGAGATGCGTCCATAACTCATTCTAAAAGGACAACATGACCCTGATACTGAACCCTGGCAAAGATACACCAAAAAAAAAAAAAAAAAAAGAAGGAAAAGAGAAAAGAAAACTACAGGCCAATATCCCTAGTGAACTTAGATGTAAACATCTTCAACAAAATACTAGCAAAGTGAATCTAACAGCACATCATAAAGTTAATTCACCATGATCAAGTAGACTCCATTCCTAGGATGTAAGATTGATTCAATATACACAAATCAATAATTGGGATTCACCACATAAATAGAATTTTAAGCAAAAAACATATGATTATCTCAATAGACATGGAAAAAACTTTTGATTTTTTGACACCCCCAAATAATAAGAGCCGTTTCTTGTGTCCATTTCTATGGTTGCAAAGATAGAAACATCCGTAACAACAAGAATTCAAACAGGAAATGCTGCTTTTTCACCCTAATAAATACTTTACCTAAACACACACAGACACCCACACACACACACACACACACTGGCTCACTTATTGAAGTCTTCAGTGTTTGATATTATTTAGTGATTTGACATATTTATCCAAGATCTTTAATGAAAATACTTTCTGTCTCTGAATCAACCAGAAAATAAAGAAATCTGGCACCTTATCATGACAGGTGCTTTGAAACTAAGGCCGTGGGTGGAGCTCTTAGCTCATGTGGATGAACACAATACAGGCGTGGCTGACTGAGTGTCCCACTTCTGTGGTCATGCTGGGTTGAATTCCATACTATCCTTTTAATACTTCTTTTTGATAGCTATGATCACAATGACTCTGTCTTCTTTCAATGTGATAGCTGTTTGTGGATTGGATGGGGTGTTTTCTTCCTGAGATACAAACATTGCAATGCCACTAAAAATAGGGATTTAATTTAAAAAAGATTAAATTTAATTTCCAGTGTGATGACCTCTTTGTACATATTGTACACCAGTTCATTTTCTTAGGCATGTAAGACAGTAACTCCTTGACTACAATTGCATACTTTGCATAGAATATGTAAGGGGTATAAGCAGAGAGACAGGTAAAATCAGAAAAGGATACTATATTCATTTTTTTCTCCTATATATCCAATATTTATATACAGGCTTTCCTCATTCTCTCTCCTGCATTCAGTAATTCCTCCTCGTTCTCTATTGATTTTGAAACAATTTTTAATTAATAGCTGATGATAAAACATTTACAATTTAAATTAAAATATTTCTATTGGACATGATATTTATCATCTATTACCCATTTCAAAGTGTTTGAAGTGGCTTTTTAAATGCATAGATAGTATTTATGGCTTTTGGCTTTGCAATTTCAAAAGGACATAATACAAAATTGTTAAAAAATACAGAGGCTTTATTTTTTTCCCAAGTGTGCCACATTTTAGCCTTATTGTCAATGTCTGCAGCTTTATCAGCTTAGCATATTTATAATTGAAAGGGCATATTGTCTTTTGCACTTCCTCAAATGTGCCATTTCGTAAATTGGTTCTTCACCTCCTTCTTTCACTTTTTCTTCCCTTTACTTTATTACTTTTTCTCTTCTTTCCTCTTTCTTTCTCCTCCTTCTCTCTCACTAATAGTATAGTAAGCATAAAAGTGATGGTTTATTTTACCCATCAAATTGGGTTACAGAAGGCCCAGATAGTGAATTGAGCATTATTTCTAGGGGTGTCTGTGAGGGTGTTTTCAGAAGGGATTAGTGTTTGAATTAGTAGGCTAAATTTAAAAAGAGAGAGAGGGATTTCTCCTCACCACTGTGAATGGGCATTATCCAATAAATAGAAGGCTCAAATTACATAAAAAAGTGGAAAAAGGAAAAATTCCTCCCCTTCTCCACCTCAGTTCTAAGCCTTTAACCTTGGACTGACTCTTCTGGTTATTGGACCTTCAGGCTCGAGCAGAATTAAACCAGAGGATTTTCTGGTTTTCCAGCTTGCAAATGGCATATCATGTGACTTCTCAGTCTCCATAATTGTGTGAACCATTGCTATAATAAACTTCCTCTTATATGTGTATGTATTTTATATACAATAGGATATATAAAAATATATATACACATACCTACACATATGTACACATATACATATACACACATATTTACATATATATCCTATTGTTTCTGTTTATCTGGGGAATCTTGAATAATGCATTAAGTGAAGAAGAATTTTTACACAGACTCTACTTTTACATATCCACGAATGAGGGCCTCACTACTAATTTTAGTAGCTAATTTAACCTTTGGACCGCAGTAAATATAAATTTATAACATATTCTATTTTTTGACCCCATCTCATCTCATGCTATTTAAAGGAGACATAAGCTCAAAATTGCTCCACAGTTTTAAGAAATATAAAATGTTAGAAAGTAATAACACATAACAAGTTGATGACTCCTTAATCTTTCCAACTAAAAATCAAGAAGTTTAACATTTGTTATTTTACATGTCAGCATTTTTCCTTCCTTAATAGTTAAATAAATACCGGAATCCATTATTCCAATCAATTACTGAACGTGTTATTTCTTTTGTCCTGCTTAAAAAGTAAAGGCAAGCAATACTATTTCACATTTGGCTTCTTTTGTATGCTTTCTTAACAGCTATAAAAATCTGTCTTTTGAAGTGTAGCACTAGCTGAGTAGGAATGTATAATTTAGGTCGCATAATTCGATAATAAAAATAAAAGGTCCATTTGTCGATGTGCAGTCGTTGTTACTAGGGTCCATTCTCCAGCAGTGGCTGAAAATGTTGATGTTGAATGACCTACGTCTACTTTTCTTTTATGTAAATTCAGGAAAGAAAAAGTGTCTTCTAACATTTCTCACGTATTTAGCATAATATTTCTGGGTTCTCCGTTCTCAATGCTGAAGATCTTTCCTCTGAAATCCTAGAATAAATTGTTCAACTCTATTTAGTTTGTAATATAACATGGAGGCTTTCCTCTTTGCATCAAGCAGAAGGTGAATCTATCTTTCTACAGTCTTAGTTGCTGCCCTTGCCAGTCCATTCATCTCCCCTCATTTATTCGCCTGATTCAGCCTCCCTAGCTCTGAATGAATATTGATGAAGACTGATGCTATATCTACGTGTTCAAAGACACCAGCCCAGTAGAGTAGCTTCGAGATTTCTTGTGAGTGGAGCTAAAGGCAACACTTTTGTGTAAGTGACCAAGTCTGTGTTAAGAGAGACTTGTACTGTACTGAAGCTGTGCGTAAGTGAAGATGGTGTCTTTATTTATATTGCTAGTTAGATGTAGATAAAAAAATCCTAAATTTTTCAGTAATAATTTTGTTCAATTTTTATGTAAAGTTGAAAAAACATCAACTCTGAATAAAGGCATTGTATTAATCAGGGTTCTCTAGAGGAAAAGAACTAATGGAATATATATATATATATTCCATTTATATGTATTTCATTAGTACATATATACACACACTAATATATAAAATTGAAAAAAACTTCAACTTTGAACAAGGGCACTGTATTACTCAGGGTTCTCTAGTGGAACAAAACTAATGGAATATATATATACACACACACACACACACACAACCACATATATATATGATTTTATTAAGTGTTTATTCAATATTAACTCACACTCTCACAAGGTCTCATAATAGGCCGTCTGCAGGCTGAGGAGCAAGGAGAGCCAGTCCTAGTTCCAAAACTGAAGACTTGGAGTCTGATATTTGAGGGCAGGAAGCATCCAGCACAGGAGAAAGATGGAGGCTGGGAGGCTGGGCCATTTTCTTTTTTCATATTTTCCTGCCTGATTATATTCTAGCCTTGTCGGCAGCTGATTAGATTGATTAGATTGTGCCCACCCAGATGAAGGGTGAGTCTGCCTTTTTCAGCCCACTGACTCAAATGTTAATGTCTTTTGGCAACACCCTCACAGACACACCCAGCATCAATACTTTATATCTTTCAATTCAATCAAGTTGACAGCCAGTATTAACCATCACAGACACTAAGCTTTGCTTGTTAGTGGTTACAGAGGGAATCAAAAGAATCTGAGACCACCATTTGCTATTGTTCCTTCCAGAAACTGGTATCTTGAATGTATTATGCTCTTCTCTCAGGGCCCAGGTTATACATTAATCATCATATTTTATCCTATCCCTTTGTGGCTGACTCTATCTGTCATGAAATAATGCCATTTAGATCTCTTTCAAGAAATAACTTCCCATTTTGTCTTCCATCCAAGATAGCATAACAGGAAACAGATTGACCCTCCCATCCAAAAGAAAAACAACAACTTTAAAAGTGCACAAATACATATAATTGTGACTTTAAAAATATTGGACATCAGTTGATACGGAGACTAATCCCTTTAGAATGGGAAACAAATAAGGCAAACCCTATCATTGCCTTAGCTAACTGCGTGAAGTGTTTCCAGACCACAGACCAGGTAAGGGGGACCCAGAAGGACCCTGGTGGTCCATTGTTTGAATGAATGGCACAGAGTATCGCAGATGAGAGGAGGCAGCAAAACAGAGACAGAGAGAAAAAGAGAGAGAATTCTAGATACCTGTTGACAGTCTTCTTTGAGTCTTCAGCTGAAGACTGACAGACCTATGTACGTAAGTAAAATATCAGACAGCAGTGAAATGAACACTGAAACAAGGGAACAAGTCTTAGGCTTAAATGGGCGGTTAATAGGGAGGGTTTCTGTTCCATAGTAGAGTTTTACCTCCCTTATGGGAGAATACAAGTCCTAGACTCACTGATGCTCTTCTCTTACTTAACAAAGCTTGAAAAAATTAAAAGGATACAAATAATTACAAGTAAATTAGCTGAGATCTAGAACAAAGTTCACGGACATGTACTGGCATACAAGAATAGCCAGGCTGCAAAAGGATAAAATTCATACATGATATTTAGTAAAAACTATTATTCATAAAAAGAAGCTAGAAAATATGAGGCAGAATGAATAGGCATATCAATGAATTGAAATCACTCCAGAAATGGCACAAATGATAGAATTAGTGGACAAAGACGTTGAAAGAGTTATTACAAATGGATCTGACTGAGCATGTGAAATGAAAGCATGAAAAATACATTGGGAGTTATAACTGATGTAAATGACGAGTTGATGGGTGCTGACGAGTTGATGGGTGCAGCACACCAACATGGCACATGTATACATATGTAACAAACCTGCACGTTGTACACATGTACCCTAGAGTCCACTCAGACCCTAGTCTTTGAGTCTTCATACTAAACATTCCCAGTCCTTTCAACTGCCCCTCATAGGACCTGGGCCCCTTCATAAAGATGATGACCTTAATGGACAGTTCATTTATAAACAATATTGATGGAAAAGGAGGATAGGAAGGTGGGCTGTTTTCTGACACCAATGACCAATTCTCCAAATGCCTACTGGGTGTCCAACAATTTCATTCAATTCTGCTACCTGGAGTATGCATCGGGCTCCACAGCTTTCAGAGCTGAGTCCCACAAGACTGCCCCCACTGTAGATGCCAAACACAAATCCTGAAGCTACCCATATTTCTCACAGACCAGCTATAAATTGGGAATTCCCACAACCCCCTCCTCAGGTTGGCTGATTTGTTAGCACAGCTCACATAATTCAGGATGGCACTTTGCTCACAGTTACCAGGTTACTATAAAGGAAACGAATGCACAGCCAGTTGAGGAGGTACATTGGGCAAGGCTTGGTGAGAGCCTGAGCTCAGGAGCTTTGCTCCTGTGGATTTGGAGGCACCACCCTCCCAGAACATGGATGTATCTGCCAATTCTGAGGCTCTCTAAATATAATTTTTTAAAGAGTGTTTTAGATTTCAGTCTGTAGCCCCCCATTCATCTTCCAAAAGGTTGGTGGGTGGGACTGAATGTTCCAACCCAGAATCACTGGGTCTCTCTGTTGACCAGCCTCACCCTAAGACCATAAAGCCCCATTCTAAGTCACCTCATTATCATAAACTCATGTATAATAAAAGGGACCCAGTACAAAAACAGGAGACATACTTATCACTCAGAAATCCTCAAAGTTTTAGGACCTCTGTGCCTGGAGTCCAGGAGGTGACAAGAACCAGATATACTTTTGCATGATACCACACCAGGGGAAAACCAAGTGAGTCAACTTTCTAGTCCTTTGCTGATCTGACTTGTTTTGACAGGAAGTTTTACACTTTGGACTATTTGGAATAAGATATGTGTGTGGGAGCCCACAGCAATACTCATGCATAACCATTATGTTTCATCTGAGCTGTGGAAACTGAGATGCCATGAGATAAAAGTTGTACCCCTTAGTAAAAATATCGTAAGTGGCTATTTGGTGTGATTAACATAGGGCTCATCTGTGTCCACAACATTTGAGTAAGGCGAATTGTTTACAAGCATGAGTGGAATTAGAGAGCTCTATTCAAGATTTTCTTAGGAAAAAAAAAAAAGCAGAAGGTTCTCACACTCATACAAACTTGAGCCAAGAGCATATCTGAAGGCAGAGTCAAGGTCCACCTTTGACATTAATTTGGGCTACTCCAAAGCATTGGTAAATCAATAGATGCAATTTTTTTAGGCATCAATTTTCTGCCACTGGCTTTACAAAATCATTTCTAATGTTCTCAGATATTATTTAGTCTTTTTTTCCCTTACAAATGGAAAAACATGAGCCAAATACTTGTCATGAATTGCCTTAGGATGCACAATGGTAGGTCCTAGGACCATAGTTCAGATCATCGGGCTCCCAACTCTTAGTATTTCCACTGTGCACATCCCCCAAACTCTCACTGCCATGATTGCAGGGCTTGGTAGAAAATGTATGTTCTTGGATTCACAGCCAAGTGTGTGTTTTGGGTTTCAGCTTCTGTATGTCACTGGAATTTGAATCTAATGAGCCCTAGCTTGCTATCACACAAAGGAAACCCATGACTTCCCACTGGCCAAGGGAATTGTCAACATATGGTTGAGTTGTCACCATTTTAGACAAGCAGTTTCCTTTCCTAAAACTAGGGGAAACGTACAATATATATAGTTACCAAAATGAGGACCTTATGTTGCAATCCAGTAAAGTTAAATATCTTCTTTAAACTATTTTCCGCAAACCTTTACTCTGCTTTCCTCATTGACAAGAAAAGGAGTAGTAGAACAGTCATGACTACGTTGTCTGTGGGAACCCCTCACAGCTGTGTGAGCGCTTCCTTGAACCTGTCACAGGGTTAAATAACTGAATTGTCACAAGTCTTTTGTTTTGTGTAATCTTTTCTGATAGAGCACAAATTCCTTTGAAATATTTAAATTGGGAAATAAATAAAAGGTACATTTTTTTCAGGATGTAAAATTTTCAATATAAAGCATTTTTAAATCTAGAGACCTCACAATCATATCAAGACAAATATTCTGGGGCCAGGGGCAGTGACTCACACCCGTAATCCCAGCACGTTGGGTGGCTGAGGTGGGCAGATCACCTGAGGTCGGGAGCTCGAGAGCAGGCTGACCAACATGGAGAAACCCCATCTCCACTAAAAATACAAAATTAGTCAGCAGTGGTGGCACATGCCTGTAATCCCAGCTACTCGGGAGGCTGAGGCAGGAGAATCACTTGAACCTGGGAGGCAAAGGTTGTGGTGAGCCGAGATTGCGCCATTGCACTCCAGCCTGGGCAACAAGAGCAAGACTCTGTCTCAAAAAAAAAAAAAAAAAAAAGAAAAAAAAAAAAAAAAAAAAAAAAAAAGAAAAAGAAAAAAGAAAAGAAAAACATCCGGTTTATAATCCCATATAGCGGCCTAGATTTTAATAGTCAATTTTATTAAAGTGATGATCCAAGCTAACCTACGTAAAACAGTAAAAAGAGAGCATCAAAGAAATTTATGGCTGGCTGTTTTGTATGAGACCAATAATGAGTAAAAATATCAACTACTGTTAAGAGAAAATCTTAGCAATCAGAAGGAGCTTTGGAGTCAATCAATCACACCCACTTACATTAGATATAAGGTAGCAGGCTCAGAAGGGTCAGGTGACCTGCTGATGATCATACTTATTACATTCAGTATTAGAGGCTGGGCGTGGTGGTTCACATCTGTAATCCTAGCAATTTGGGAGGCCAAGGCAGGCGAATTGCTTGAGTCTAGGCATTTGAGACCAGCCTGGGCAACACAGTGAAACCCCGTCTCTACAAAAAGGTACAAAAAGTAGCCGGCCGTGATGGTGTGTGCCTGTAGTCCCAACTATTCAGGAGGCTGAGGCTTGAGGATGGATTGAGCCTAGCAGGTTGAAGCTTCAGACTTCAGTGAGCTATGATCGTGCCACTGCACTCTAGCCTGGGTGGCAGAGCAAGAACCTGTCCTAAAATAATAATAAAAAAGGAAGTAGTAGAGCTAGGCCTGAATTCATTGATTCTAGCTCCCAGTCTTACAGTTTAACCACAGCGAATTTGGAAGCAGAACTCCCTCACACGCATGTTGTTGTTTCTTTTAAAATGAAGGAGATGAGTCTATTCATTACAAAGTATACTTAGAAATTCATTAAAAATAAATCATATATCTAAATACAATATCCAAAATGACTAATACGAATCTCCTGGAAGAAAAATTGTTGAAAATATTTGCAACCTTGTATTAGTAAAAGATTTCTTAGATATGACTCTAACGGCATGGTTCACAAAAGAAAAAAAGGTAAATTTCTTTATTTTTTATGGTTAATTTAAAACAAAAAACAAGCAAACAGCAATAAGAGCATTTTCATGTATCAAAGCGGCAAAGATCAATTTGGTAAATATTGTTGGCAAGAGGACAAGCAAACAGGCTCTTTGGTACAGTATTGCTGGAACCATACATTAGTACAATAATTCTGAAAGGCAATAGTGATCAAAATGTTAAATGCACATATCCTTTGAACCAGTAATCACTTTTAGAAATATGTCCTACAAAAAATACACACAGACACTCAGTCTCTTGTATAAAACTATCCACTGTAACACTATTTGTAACAGCAGAACCCTCAAACATCCTAAACATCTGCCCATAAACTATTAGTTTAAATAACTTACGTTATTTCCACACAATGGAGTACCACACAGCAGAGCCATTAAAAGTGAGCTGCTGTATTCTGCTGTAAAACGACCTGTAAAAGTGGCAAAACACTGCACATATAACCCATTTGTGCAAGGAAAAGGGAGGGGAGGACGCATGTAATAGTGCATACCTAAAAGCTGTCTGGAAGGAGAAACAGGTTTCAGGAAATGGCACTGAGACAAAATTTCGTTTTATGTTATTATTTTTAACAAGTACATTTGAAAATGGAAGCATGAATGGGGGAAATACCAATCATTTCTTTTCAAATACTCTTAGATAGGTAGTTTTCAACGCCAGCTGTTCATTAGAATCACCTGGGAGCTTTAAAAAATCTTAGCGGCCGGGCGCGGTGGCTCAAGCCTGTAATCCCAGCACTTTGGGAGGCCGAGACGGGCGGATCACGAGGTCAGGAGATCGAGACCATCCTGGCTAACACGGTGAAACCCCGTCTCTACTAAAAATACAAAAAACTAGCCGGGCGAGGTGGCGGGCGCCTGTAGTCCCAGCTACTCGGGAGGCTGAGGCAGGAGAATGGCACAAACCCGGGAGGCGGAGCTTGCAGTGAGCTGAGATCCGGCCACTGCACTCCAGCCTGGGCGACAGAGCGAGACTCCGTCTAAAAAAAAAAAAAAAAAAAAAAAAATCTTAGCACCCAGGTCCCACCAGAGAGGACTAAGAAATCTCAGAATGGGCCTCTGCGTAGCAGTGTTTTCAAGTTCCCCAGATGATTCCAGTGAGTAGCTGGTGTCTCACAGATCACTCATTTAGACCAGGAGCCCCCTTTTCTGTAAACAGCCACATCCTAAATACTTTAGGCTCTGTGGGCCATTGATAAGGTCTCTGCCACATATTATGCCTCCTTTTTAAAGACCTTTACAAATGTAGAAACCATTCTTAGCTCCTAGGTAATATAAAAATAGGCCATGAGCTAGATTTGACCCATAGGTCATTTTGCGAACCCCCGTTTTAGACTATGCCCAGGCTGGAAGATAGCCTGGAAAAGGCACGATGAGACAAGCTGTGGCCAAAAGCCTGTAAGCTGCTTCTAAGAAGCTTCTGCAGGGAATTCACAGGTCTGGACCCCAGCCCTCTACCTGCCACCCAGGTTGTTCTGGTTTGGGCAGGGAATGGAAGGGGTTTAGACTCACAACAATAAAACTCCTAAGATCCATTATAAACCAGCCAGTTTATTATTTTGTAGTAAGATGTAGAACTTTTATCATGCAGACTGAAATACCAATGTCAGCATGAACAGTACATTTTCTTCCTAGAGGCAGTCACGTGGAAAACCAGGTTATCATCAGGTTAGTTAGTGGGTGTGGAAACCATGCAGGAGGAGACTAATGTTAAGACCTGTAACTCATCCATAAAGGCTTGGGGCACAGTTTCCCACCACTGGAAGCCCTCAGCCTCCAGAAAGCTTGTTGACTCCTCCCTCCTCGTCTTGGTCTGGCTAAGCACTGCTGCTTGTCAGTCACCTCCTACAGCCATATGGTGAGTCCAGCTTGGCCTAAGAGCTGTATCTCTGCTCACTGGTTGGTGGTGTTACTGCCACTGTTACTAACAGTTCAGGTTCTGAAGGGGGCACGTCAATTACGCAAGTACAAGACACAATAATCCTGTTAGTTTATTCTCCCAAACCCACTCCACTCAGGTTTATCATGCAATATGCTCTGTAAGGTTCTTTCTAAACCCATTAGAACATATATGGATTACCTAAAAATTCACCTAATGTAACCTACTTCCTACTGAGAATTGAGGTTTTAAAGGTTTTGTTTCCTACTTTCTTGATCCCAGCCATGTAGGAATTAATGAAACCAATTCTGTATCACCTCTGGAGACAAGACGGAAATACCAAGTGATATTTATTTTTCAAATTAATGTGATTTTGTTCTCTATAATGTAAAAATGAGAGAATGCAGTCGACTCAGTACTCAATATTAGCAATAGTCAAGTCGTCAAAAAATGTCTTTCAGCAGTAGAAAAGTTTGCTCTCAAATTAAAAAGCAAAGCATGTATTGCAAACATCATGTAATAATGATGAAATTACAGAAAAAATATATTCAGACTGACCCAAGGCATTCACACCAAACCAGAATTTTGCCTGTAACAAAACAACAAATTTTATTCCAAAAAGTAGGTTAGGTCCACGTTGGCCTCAGTCTTCAGCCCCAGACCCAGTGAATGAGGATGAAGTACATAGTGCATGTTTAATAGGCATTGCATATAGATTAACCATTCTTTAGTATCCCTCTCTAGGATTTTGAGGGAGAGAGGGATGCAATGTGGACATGTGCACTCACAAAGGCAGAATTTTTCTTCTAACTGTAACAAGACATACATACGACCCTTTACTGTATTCTGGCCCATAGCTAAGATTTTTATCCATGGGGCTCTACCTCTGAAAATCACAACAAAAATCAATAGGGAGTGATTTAATATAAAATATACAAACTTCTTAGTATGAGGACTTTCACAGAAAAGGAAGAAGGGGACAACAGTAGAAATCAGTTTTCTTAAAAAATAGCATTCCCCTTATTTTGTCCCTGCTACTTAACACTCAAAAACAAATCTGCACAAAACTGGGAATATAGAAAAGGACAAGAGGGGATGTTCCACTGTAAAGTCTTAGGACCTACTCTGAGCTTTCATCCTCATCAAGGCCCCAACCTATAGAGCTGAGGGCTCTCCGGTCCACTGGAGAAAGTGAGTGGTGTTTGATCATCACTCCTGCTTCACCAAAGATGGCCCAGTCACTCTCTGCCAAACTGAACGAAAGTGACCTGGACAGAGGTTGAGCCTTCCTGCTTTCTTCTTAGTTTTCTCGTGCCAGAAGGATTTGCCTTGGTGAACTTCAAAACCGGATTGGCTCACTCTTTCAGTCTCCAGCTGCACCTCCTTTGGCATCAAGTTGTCTGCCACTCCTGAATCCATTTCCATTTCCTCCTCCCTGACCCTTTAGAATGGGGATGATGCCTTTTTTTCTCCTTTCTTCTTTTTGGGAACTCTGTTAGGGGTCTGAAGCTTTATGTTGTTGGCTTGAGGAGTCTCTGCCTCCTTGACAGCCTCATTTTGCTTCTACTTTTTTACTGAACCTGGTGTGGAAACTGCCACTGCTACATTTTTCTTGTCTTCTTGCTCTCTTCCTCCTCCTTACTGTTCTTAGCTGCTTTTCCATGCTGGGCAGTCAGTGCATAGGTGCCATTGGCCTTGGGTGTGGACTTGGAGAGCCCTTGCCCTTGGGCTTCTCTTCCTCATCCTCACTGGAATCATCAGAGGAAGAACTGCTGCTGCCCTCGGCCTTTACCTTCTTTCCAAGGCTGGCTTGGAAGGGGTTATGCCTGCTGCTGCCTTCTGTGGCTTCTTCTCAACTGGGGATTCAGATGTCTTCTCTTCCTCCTCACTCCTGGAGCTATCTGAATCAGAGCTGCAGACCCAACCATCCTGAAGTACCTGCCTGGCAGGAGCTGCTTTGGCAGTCACCTTGGGCTTAGGGGTGGCCACAGTGATCTTTGTCTTCTTCTCACTGGAATTGCTGTCAGCTTTTCTTGTCAGAAACTTCGGGCCACTGACTGCAGTTTGCCTGGGAGTTGCAGCTGACTTTGCTGCAGGTGACTTGGTAGTGGCAGCTGGCTTATTTGAGGAATTCTTGGTGGCACTGGCTGGCTTGGGAGGAGCTCCTTTATCCTCAGAGCTGTCGGGGTCTGAGCTGTCTGCAGAGATTTCTGTTGCTTTCTTTTTGCTGTAGGTGATTTGGTTGTTGCTTCAGAGATGACTCCCATAGACAGGGGTCTCTCCTCTTCCTCAGAACTGGAGTTAGATTCATCCATGCTGTCTTCACTGCTTTCCGCAAGCTGTTTCTTCCCCGCAGTTTTCTTGGAAGTGTGAGTTCCCACAGACTTCTATGGTTGAGGAGCAGAAGGTCGGGGGACTGAACTGTAGGGATCTGTTTTTTGCTTTTTTTTTTTTTTGGAAGGTTCTGGTCCCCTTTTTCCTCATTGGTGAAGTCCTCACTGCTGGAACTCTGTTGGGTAGGGGTGGCAGCTGCTTTCACTGGGACCTTGGCCATGACTTGCTTTTTGGGTACAGTCTTCTCGAGGATGGCTGCTGTCCGCCCCTTCTCTGAGTCACCACTGCTGCTGCAGCTGCTGCTGGCTGCTTTGCTATTGGCTACTTTAGGTGCTGCTGGAGCTAGAGTACCCCATATGGCTTTAGCCCGAGTTTAGCTGCCACAGGTGTAGTCTTTGCCTTCTGGTTCTTTGGTGCCTCATCCTCAGAGCTTGAGTCAGAATCAGAATCAGATTTCTTGGCCTTCTTAGGAGGAGCTTTGGCTGCCTTGGCTTGCGGCTTGACTCCATCTGGACAGGCTTTTGTTTTTTGTCTCCTCCTCACTGTCACTAGATTCTTCACCGCTGCTGCTCTGATGCTTTGGCCACAGCCTTTTCAGGATGCTGAGGCAGACTGGTTCCCTTGGCAGGTATAGCAGCCTTCTTAGCTGGGGGCCCTTGATTGTTCCCCTCCTCCTCGCTGCTGTCGTCACTGCCGTCACTTAGCTGCTTCTTAGCTTTCTTAGTCACTGCTCCATTTGCCTGTAACTTTCACTTTGGGGCCTTGGCAGACTTGAGCCAGAAGCTGTAGATGTCCAAGAGGGAAGACGCGTTGGCATCCTACTGTGTAGTTCCTGTCACTTTGGTGAACCTCTTGGCCATCTCCAAGAGTTGGTTGTCACGCAGGAAACCAAACACGAGGGGACACAGGTGGCTGGGAACCACATGGTGCAAGCCAGCATCCACCATCCTCCGAGCAATATGTGTCACTACTACCTTTTCAAAGTTAATAATTTCTGCTCCTAAAACTGTCATTAAAATGAAAAGAAAAGCCACAGACAGGGAGAAAATATTTGCAAAGGGTATGTCTGATGATAGATGGGATCCAGGACTTATAAAGAACACTGAAGTTCAATAATAAGAAAATAATCTAATAAAAACATATGCAAAAATGTGCATAGACCCTTGGTGAAAAATCTATTGATGACAAATAAGCACATTAAAATACACTTAGCTTCATTAGTCATTAGGAAATTGTAAATTAAATCTATAGTCAAATACCATTGCACACTGGTTAGAATGTTTGAAATTAAAACAACTGAACATACCAAGTATTGAAAAGTATGTTGCACCTTAAGAACTTTCATTCAGAGCAGGTGGAAATTTAAAATATTGCAACCATTCTGGAAAAAAAATATGTTAGGCAACAGATAAATGGATAAACAAATGGTGATATGCCCAAACAGTAAGATATTACTCATCAATCTAAGTACAAATCTCAAATTAATTGTTCTGAATAAAAGTAACCAGACAACAAAGGGTAGCTACTTGCATGATTCCATTTAAAAAATGTCTATACAATGCAAACAAATCTATAGTGATGGAAAGATCACTGGTTGTCTGGAGCTGGGGTTGGCAATGAAGGACAGATAGAGGAACGCAAGGAAGTTTCTGGTGTTATGGATATGTTCACTATCTTGTGGTGACTGGTTTCTGACTGTATACATATGTCAAAACTTATATTGTATACTTTAAATATTTGCAATTTATTGTCAAAATACCTATAAAAGCTGTTAAAATAATTTATCTGTTTCACAAATAACTTAATTGTGAATTCACAATCATTTATGAATTTTAAATAATTAAGTGGGAGGAAAATGCTGCATATTAGAACATGTGAAATGCAGCTTACTTGAAGAGTTGAGGTAAATTTATGGCTCTAAATGCTTATAATCAAAATGAGAAAATACTTAAATATTAAGTAAGAAAGGAATAATTGAAAATGAAGCACACAATAGGAAAAATAATGAAACAAATAACCTAAATTAATGACATGTAAACCAAAGATGTAAAAGAGAAAACAACAAAGTCAAATAAATATTTTCAAAATGATTGAAAGACTAGAAAAATCTCTGTTAGGGTGCATGAAGGAAAAATGAATAGACCCCAGTAAACATAATAAGAAATATGAAATCTAGTATTGACGCAGATAAACAGAAATTTAAAAAGATACAGAAATACAACAAACAACTTTCCGCCAACAAATTTGAAAATTTAAATGAACTAGACAATTAGACATATAGTTAATCAAGTAGTGTACCAAAATTCTAAAACAAAAAAATAAAAAGGAAAAAAAGTATAAATCATGCTTTGGTAATTAATTAGTGCCGTTAGGTAAATTATTCAATTATTCACTTAAATAAAACATGCAATCAAAATCTTGGCACAGCAGACAGTTTCACAAGTGAGTTCTATTTAACGTTCAATGACAAAAACATTCTTTCAGAAAACAAATAAAAGAGGCATTGTCCAATTTGTATTACAAGGCTAGTATTACCTCACATCAAAAATAGATAAGGAGAGTTATTTTCTTTAAATCTTATTTTTATATCTTTCAATGAATTCTCAACCTTTGCATGATCTACTGCCTGGAACCAGAAAGAATATATCAAATTATTTTTTAAAGTTCAGTCCTTTTAAATATGTAAATATTTCTAATTATCTGCCTAAATTTTATTTTCTCTCAGCTAAACAACCCACTGTAAAAATTGTTCATGTAAAACCAGACCTATTAATTATCAATAAACAGAAGGAAGTAGTGTTTTTATTTAACGAAGAGACTTGTGTTTTTTCATAAAGAAGTCCTCAAAAAGCCAATATTTGCAAAGATTTAATGGTGCACTGGGATATAATATATAAGGGAAAATATTTCTCTCTCTTTCTTCTTCCCCTCTCTGCCTCTAAGCCCATTAGGTTTAGCTCTTAAAATTTTCTCTTTCAATTTATTACTGACATAATTGTGTCTGGTTATAATGCCTTTCATTAATACAACAATCTAGAGATTTCATGTCCTCGAAGATAAAAGATACTATCTGAGCAATTATCTCACCTCATGGGATTTTTGGCTCATCCATCATTTAAACCCATTATTTTGGTGTACAGTGTCAGCTGATCTTTTTACCAGCATGCTGTGTATGATCATTGGTGTCAATCTGTCTTTATTTTTGGTTCAGTTTCTACTTTTCAAGGAATGATTATTTTCTTATATTTTCCTGAGTCTATTCGTTTCTACTTGGCCAGGTAGAAAGAAATATATATTTATGCTAATAGAAAGACATCTACTAAATGTTTCAAAAAATAGCAGTATCAATCTTAAAGAAAATCCAAATCTTCCCTTCTTGAGAGAGAGGAAAAAATGTCCATATGTCAACAGCAATGAGTCTTATTTTTATTTTGTTTCAATGTACTATTAGAGGTTTCCAAAGTTATAATTTTTTCAAGATTATTATACATCCATCTATCTTTATTTTAGCTATTTCTGCATGCTTGCAAATCCTAGAATTCCATAAATAGCTGGATTAGATATGTATAAGAATTTTAGCAAAGGTTGTGGAACATGCACATATTTATAGTAGTGAACATCAATAAATAACTTTATTTTGCCATCACTAGGTCCTATATGCACGGGAGATTTATCCTGTATTCCAATCCCCCATTAAGAGTCTCTTCTACAAACACTTATTCATTGCAGAGTATTTTTCATAGTTGAAATCCCTCTAGGCAAGTCTCTACTGATCAATAGCTTTGATATCCAACAGATGCAAGAGGAAGTTAATGTCTCCCTAGTGTGTGGCATCATGTAGATTTTCATTTATTGCAGTGTTGATCCAGAAATTTCTTATCCCTGTTAGTCTTGGTCCCAAGAGTTTGGAACATCTGCCTCTTGCTATTTTCTGACTTTTAATGTATTTTTTAAAAATGTATTACTATGAGTAGACTTTTTTCTGTGAGACCTAAGTGTATGTATAGACACATAATTGTCATCGATAATAACTACATTCATCGATCCTAACGGAGATATTATGCACCACCCATCCAAGAAACTCAGCATCAAAAAGTGCATTTGTTTTGAGTAAAAAAAAAAAAAAAACCCTCTCATTTTGCTTCTTCTTCTTTTATTTAAGTGTTCATATTTCATAAATGATATAATTGCTCTGGACAGGTCCTGTTCTGGGTCTATAATCTGCTAATACTCAGATCTTTCCTTATGCAATTCAATATACTGAATTCTGGTGCAAGTAACATTTTGTCCTTATAAATGGCATTCTGAGCCCAAGAACATAAAAACTGCATTTCTTAGAAAGTTTGCAAATAGTGTTTACCTCATCTTAAACGCTACCTATTTCATGTTATCTAGAATGATATTATAGGAACTTGGCACTTCTCCCCATTTTACAGACAATTCTCGTCTCTCCATTTCTCTCTTTCTCTATCACAATCTGGTTGTCTGTCTTAGACCAGACCATGATACAACAACTTGGAAGTAGGTAGTTTATTTGAGAGATGATTCCAGATAGGGAGTGTGAAAGTGAAATAGGAGAAGAGAAAATACAATAGAGTACATTGGTGAGTGGCTTACCATTCTAAACAACTGGAACTCGAAAACCACAAGGGACTCTCTGAGAAACATTCAAGCTTTTCTAGACAAGCCTGGAGAGTCTGAGGTCATTTATCCATTGACTCCCATCCCCCAGGTGGTAAACATTGACCCTGGCAGCTTTAGCTCTCTTACACTTTTGAGTTGGACTTGCAGGTCAGACCAAGCCTGCATGGCCAAAGCAAGCATTGAAGCAAAGATGTAGAGAGACAGAGACACTGTCACCTTGCTGGTAACTATCCACTAGAACTGCAGATGAGCTAATTCAAAGATAGGACAAGGAAACATGGATTGGGACAGACACTGCCCTCTGCACTATCAATGTATGCTTATAATGAATGGCAATCCTTGGCTATCTATGTAGTTATAGAATATGTAATGCAAGGATAGAGAAGTAGAAGCTTTATAATTTTTCTGAAACAATAAAATTCTCATGTTAAAACTAGCAGTTTCTTATTTTTCTGGATGCTGCAGAGTTTGCGTTGGGGTGAAAAAGTGGACAGAGTGGACAGGTCCCAGGATTCTAATTCCAGGATCACAGGTTTATTCCTTTTGTAGTGCTGCTGGTGAGGTACACCACTAAAATTCCATCTGCCATGAAGTAAGCTGAAACTTCTCTAGATCCTCCAAATAATCAGTCTTTTAAATCAGGTGTTCATGGTTATTATTAGCTCATTAATGTTTCTGTGCCCTGGTTAACATTTTAATAAAATTTTTAGAAAACTTTATTATATTCTGCATATATATATATATATGTGTGTGTGTGTGTGTGTGTGTGTGCGCGCACGCGCCTAGGTATATATGATATATCTATATATCTCTCTCTCTCTCCATACACGCGCGCGCACACACACACACACACACACACATATATAGGCATAGATAATAAACCAGAATCCCAACTCCATGGCCTTTGACTTTTGCACTGAATTTCCATTGCCCCTTTATTAGATTTTAATTTCTGAGATTTTAAATTTCCATTGAATTTTAATTTCTAAGAGGATAGAGATATTGTGGTGTTGTTGTTTACATGTATATCACCTGAATGTTTATCAAAGTATTTGTTCTCAAGTACTATATATGGTGATCTAATAGATTTTTCCTAGTCTGTATGAGATATTTAGATACAAAACATGGGGGTAAGGCCATCTTGGGGCTTCAATAGAGTAATCTGACTGGTGCAGAAATGTCCAAGAGCTCTCTTTTTTTCTCATGTATTGAGCTACTCAATTTATATATATATACATACACATTTATATTATATATAATTATATATATAATGTTTGTTTATATAATATATTTACATAATTGTTTTTGCTGAGAAACAATACATTTTATTATGTGTTTCAGGTAGAGCTGCTGTTCCACTTCACTTTACCTTGTTGTGGACACTGGGGCCTCTTTGCAGATCCAGGCCACCAGTGCTAGTGACAAGTCACCATGTCACTACAATTGCCAAATTGGACAGACCCAGGAGGACACCTGATCCAAATTAGGCCATTCAGATTCTATCTCCTTAGAAGGTGGAATTTTAATTGTATCACTTGCCTTGTTGCTGTATCATGTTAGCAGTAGTGTACTACAGAAAGTCTTGCTTCTAATGGCCTTCTCAAGGTTATATAATTCCTTAAATATTTTTAAAAATTTTCAAGAACCTGCCAATAATTTTATTTTGTTTTACTCACCCTTGCTTTTGTTTGTTTCAGTGTATGTTTATCTTTTATTTAACTTCATTTAGCCAATGCTGTTTGTTCTTACTTTCAAAAAAAATTTAACTACTGCAAAGAACTTTTTTTATTTATAAAGTATTTTCATAGCTAATATTTACTTGATCCCAAATAAGACATGAAAAAATAGCGTTTTTAGTTACTGTTGAAGCTCAGCTGAAGATGCCGAGGAGAATGCCAAAGGTCCAACAGAAACACTACTTTCCTCCTGTCATCGTTTTTAGTTCTTTTGTTTGCTTGTGTTAACATCTCATAGCAGCCGATGAGACTCAAAGGTCAAATCTAAGAAGTACCTGGAGATGTTTTCTTATCATTCCCCTTTTTTCAGATGAGAAAGCTGAGTTTCAGAGAGGTAATAACTTTTCACTGGTCTCTCTGTTCTTCTCTTTATTGACTGAACTGACAAATCGTAAGACCACAGATAATGCAGAAATATCTTGTCCTTCTATGCCAAGGAGAGAAAGCAGCGATCTTTGGGCCTTTTTCGCTACTTTATGACAGAATATACATTGGATAGTCTTTACTTAAAATTCTTCCATAAAGTCTTTCTATTTTTGACACTATGGATGAAACTTTAGGACATTATGCTAAATCAAATGAGCCAGTTATAGAAGAACAAATACTGCATGATTCCACATATATGAGGCATCAAAACCAGTCAAATGTCTACCAGCTAAAAATAGAATGGTGGTTGCCAGAGGCTAAGGGAAGCATGAGGCAGAGGTTGCAAGGAGTTGGGAAGTTATTATTTAATAGGTATCACATTCCAGGTAAGCAAGATTAAAAAGCCCTAGAGATCTGCTATACAACGTGCTTATAGGTAATGATACTATACTGTAAATGACAAAGGTGCCAAGAATACACATTGAGGAAAGACAGTTTCTTCAATAAATGGTGCCAGGAAAATTGAGTATCCACATTCAAAAGTATGAGATTAGATATCCATCTCTTACCATATTAAAAAGTCAACTCAAAATGGATTAAAGACTTAAATGTATACCCCAAAAACTGTGAAACTACTAGAAGAAAACATAGGCAAAACATTTCACAACATCTAGCTGGGCAAGGATTGTTTTTAAAAAAAATAAGGACCTCAAAAGTAAAAGCAACAAGACAAAAAATAGACAAATAGTATTACATCCAACTAAAGAGCTTTTTCACAGCAAAGGATCTTGATAACAGAAGAAAGTGACAACCTGTAGAATAGGGGAAAATGTTTGCAAACTATACATCTAACAAAGGAGTTAATATCCAGAATATATTAAAAAATTTACACAACTCGACAGAAACCCCCAAAAAATCTGATTTAAAAATGGGCAAAGTAGTTTAATAGACATTTCTCAAAAGAAGTCATACCAATGGCTGGCAGGTATGTGAAAAACATGCTCAAAATTGCTAATTATCATGGAAATGGAAATCAAAACCACAATAAGATACTTCACTTATCCTCGAACTGCTATTATCCAAAATGCCTAATAAAGCAAGTCTTGGTTAGGATGGAGAAAAGGAAACATTTGTATACTCTTGGTAGATTTGAAAATTAGTATAGACAATACAGAGGTTTCTCAAAAAACTGAAAATAGAACAAGATCCAGCAATCCCCACTGAAAGGTTTATACCTAAAGTAAATGAAGTATGTCAAAGACATATCTGCCTTCCCGTGTTTATTTCAGCACTGTTTACAAAAGCCAAAATATAGACTCAACCTAAGTGCCCAATAATGAATGGCTCAGCAAAATGTGGTATATGTGTTTGTATAGATGCACACATATACAGTGGAAGACTATTTAGCCATGAAAAGTATGACATCCTGTCATTTGTAACAACATAGATGAACCTGGAAGTCACAAAGTTATGTGAAACAAGCCAAACACATAAAGATAAATGCCATATGTGGAAGCTAGAAAATAAAGAAAATTGATATCACGGCTATAGAGAGTGTAACAGTCATCACCAGGGACTGGGAAAAGGAGGGGGAAAAGAGGAGGATGGGGAGAGGTGGGTCAACAGTTCCAAAGTTACAATAAGATGAGAGAAATAAGGTCTGGGGCTGTATTTCATGGAACAGTGACTATGCTGCACAGTAAGTTATTATATATTAGAAAGTGGCCAGAAGAGAGGCCTTTGAGTGCTCTCACCACAAAGAAGTGATAAATGCTTGAGGCAATGGATATACTAACTACCCTGATTTGATCATTGTACAACATATGCAAGTACCAAATTGTTAAATTATACCCATAAATATGTATAACTACATGACAACTAAAAATTTTAAAAATTGTTAGTAGGGTAGAATTCATATTATGTATGTGTTCTTACCACAATAAATAAATAAATAATACAGAAGTGGTTTGTCTTTAGACATCTGTGATGATACTACTCCATTAAATTAACATCTCTTACAGACACAAAAATAATGCAACAGTAAGGTATTGTATTAAAATTCCACATGTGGGCCTAGGAAATTCCGCTTGAAGAAGGAAAAACAATTCATTTTGAGGAATCAGATTTATTCCCAGCAAGGGAGTGTCAAGTTATAAAATTCTTAGAAGGAACTGACATTATTCTTCACAAATGAAAGGAGTAATAACATTTTTTTGTGTTTTTTTTTCCATAATTTTCCTCTTAAACCAGTTTATTAAATATTTGTCATGAATGGTAGAAACAATTCAAATGACTCTGGTAAAAATTTAAGAAACCAAAAATTACATAGACACACCCTTTTTTTTTTTTTTTTTTAGTTTTTATTATACTTTAAGTTCTAAGGTATATGTGCACAATGTGCAGGTTTGTTACATATGTATACATGTGCCATGTTGGCGTGCTGTACCCATTACATGAGTTATATCTCCTAATGCTATCCCTTCCCCCTACCCCCACCCCGTGACAGGCCCTGGTGTGTGATGTTCCCCTTCCTGAGACACACCCTTTAAACAAAAGACATCAATATTCAGTGCAGTTGAACATATATTGATACCTCTTAGTGCACCATTAGTTACATTCGAAAGATAAAGTGTGTGTTTATGGATAATTTGTAAGCACTTTTTTTTAGCTTTCTTCCAAAAACACTCTTGTAATAACAACATTAAGGACAAAAGACTGGCTAAGACTGAAATTTTCATCTAAGAAGAAGATTCTACTTGAACATTAAGGGACTAGAACAGACGGTGGACTTCATTTTCCTTGGGGTGGGATGGAAGCTCTGGGGCCAGTGAAAGAAGGTTGATCTCTCTTACCCTTTTGCTCCCAGTTAACACTCACACCCTTGATGTAGAATATAGGAGAAAATATAGAAGAAAATTTAGAAACATATGTATGTCTTCCAATATAAGACAGGACACCCAAAAGTCATAAAGGAAAAAACTGATACATTTGATTACAAAGACATCATCCCACATTTATGAATGCACAGCTAAAAATAATTTAATATAAAGTCAAAACACAAATTATAGACTGTAGAAAATATTTGCCTCACATAAAATTTTTAAAAATAATATTTTTAATAATAATTACTTGCTACATTGATATGAAGAAGGTAAAGAAGTCAGGATAAAAATGAGAAAGGATGTGAATAGAGAAAACGCTGAAATAAATGTAAATTGTGTAAAAATGTAGGAAAGAAAGCTCAACCTCAAGTAGCTAGAGAAATGCAAAATATGAAATGGATTATAATTTTCTAGTCTGTCTTTATTCAGATTGAACATACTCAGAGTCTTTACCTCTTCATTATATGACATGATTTACTATATGTCCTTCATATACCCTTATGCCCTTATATGAATATGCCCTAGTTTACCAAAGTCCAGGAGTATTTGGACCTTGAAGAATAAATAATAGCCATGATATTCCTGCAGGACCTGAAATATTTTCTTTTCAATCTCACCTTAGTCTAATATCTACTTTTGTCTTTCTGCTACCATCTAATAATTTTTTCTAACGATATCTCAGGACATTATTTTTTCTTAGTATACTAAAAATGTCTCAGTATTCTATCCTCTACTTGTAATGGTTTTCCCTGTCTTTTCTTCCAGCTAACTCCATCCATGACCTCAAATACAACCTCATGATTTAGGTAAAATATTACGCTTGGGTGTTCAAATAACCTGGTATTTCTTCTCCATAGCAATGTGTGTACTTTTATTTAAATAACTAATTACTTGCATATCAAACCATGAAGAGAGGTTATCTTTTAAAAGGGGTATATCAGTAGATAGTGTTGATAATTTAGTTGTATTTGAATCATTTCAATGAAAATATATTTGTCAATTATAGAAACAGTTCTATTTTATGCAACTTATTTTCTGACATAAAAGTTTAAACTCCCACTAACATAATGCACCATGAGGTCTTGGATTATCTTCTATTGTTTACCTTTGGATTTCTAGGACTTAGCATGTACCCTTGTGTGCAGTAAATGCTCAATAGATATTTGTTGACTCTCTAACACCAGATGCTTATTGTGCTATAAACAATGCAGTGTAGAGTGAAACGATCATCTCATTTTGAGACCCATGTTTTTTCTATTGTTTGAACACAAAATAACCTTTGTTCTATGATAGCTACATCCAACTGCTGATTTATTTGCACTTCCATTTGAGTAAATTCTTAAGCCTTTTGAGATTTCTATGCTATGTTTTCTTGAAACAGGTTCTGTGAACTCAAATAGAAAATGTTTTATTCTCTTAGTAAATGTTTATGGAATACCTCCCATGTGCCAGGACCTGTACTAGGTGCTGGGAATGTGGAATAATTGAAACAAACTGCCTTCATTTAAGAAGATTTCATTTTACTGGAGGACCTGTAGACTTAAAAAGAACTTTATACCTATCATTTGTTGTTTTTTGTTTTGTTGTGTACTGTGCCTTTCTGGTAATTAATCAAGAAAGGGCTAATGTGCTCCATTTGAATTTTAAAGTATAAGTGAAAAAAAAAATGCACTGGGATACCAACCAATCACCTTGCAGTTGATTTCCTGTCACTGAGTGTGATCTTGGGACAATCCATTAACCTCTGTGAATACCGGGGATGCATTTATTTCCGACATGTTGTACTCTTTTGTGGCTATGAAATTCATTATGAAGACACAAAAGAGAAACGTGCATCTATGGGCAATCTCATGATGAAACAATCCATGTGTTAAAACTAAGCACCTATCTTTTATTTCTGTGATTTGTCCATACACTAAAGATATGAATGAGGCATCAAAAGACAGAAGAAAGGATTGAGGCTATAAAACTTGCCAAGTACCTTGACCTTAGCCCGATGGAACACATTTCAGACTCCTGACCACAAGAATGGATAGAATTCCATAAAGTCTGAGATAATAAACTTTCATTGCTTTAATCATTAAATTTGTGATAATTTGCCATACAGGCCATAGGAAACTCATACAATATATGAAGAAAAGACTCCAAGAATTCACAGAAACCCATCACTGCCTAGAATTATCAATTTGGCTGAGTATCTTACTACTCTAAGTTTTGCTTTCCTCGTTTGCAAAATATGCATCATATTAATGCTGTGTACCTCAAAATACTGTGTTGAGGATTCAAAGAGGTTTTGTCTCTGCATCACAAACCTATACATGATAGTTACCTGTTACTAGTATCCTTGACATAATTCTACAGGACAACTTTTCTAAAACTCATTGGTAACTGTCTGATGTGTGCCCATGGTAGAGGGTAGGTCAATTTAATCATATCCCAGTCACTGAAACATGAAAACACACTCTGCAGTTCCCAGGGTGATGGCGGAGCCCTCTCATCAGTAGGGGTGCCATAGTGAACCTCCAGGATATCTATCACCCATTGCCTGGGCAAGCAGCCATGCAGAGTTGGAGCCAGCATATAAATCCCACTATTCTCTAAGTCACTCTTTCAACTTTTTTTTTTTAATATATATTATTCCAGTTCCTGTGCTAGGAACTGGCATTGTTATAGTGAGTAAAGCAGATCTCTTGCCTGCTGGGAATTAGATAATCAGGTGAAACCCACAAGTCAGTACAACTGTGCACTATGTAATGACCTTTCAGTCAATGACAGACCACATAAAGTACAGTGGTCCCATAAGATTACAATGGGGTTGAAAGATTCCTATCACCTAGTGACATTGGGGTTACCTTAATGTCTAACACAAAGCATTACTCACATGTTTGTGGTGATGCTGGTGTAAATAAGCTTGCACTGCCAGTCATATAAAATTCAGGGTATAAAATCATATATAGTGTATAATACTTAGCAATGATGATAAACAACTATGTTACTGATTTGTCTATTTACTATACCATAATTTTATTGTTAGTTAAAGTGCACTCCTATTTATTAAAACAAGTTAACTGTAAAACAGCCTCAGGCGGGTCCTTCAGGAGAAAGTATTATCATCATAGGAGATGGCAGCTCCATGCATGTCATTGACCCTGAAAGCCTTCCAGTGGAACAAGGTGTGGAGGTGGAAGACAGTGATGTGTATGATCTTGACCCTGCATAGACCTAGGCTACTGTGTGTATCTTAGATTTTAAGATTCTAATAAACATTTTTAGTGAATATATGTATTGTAAAATAAAAAGCTCATATAGTAAGTACATAAAGAAAGAAAGTATTTTTTTTCAGCTAGACAATGTGTGTTTTGAGTGAAATGTTATTATGAAAGGGTTGAAAAGATTCAAAAAAGTTTGTGAAGTAAAAACAGTTACAGTAGCTAAGGTTAATTTATTATTGAGGAAATAATTTACAGAATAAATGTAGTGTAGCCTAAGTGCTCAGTGTTTATAAAGTCTGCAGTAATCTACAGCAGTGTCCTAGGACTTCACCACTCACTGACTCACCCAGAGCAACTTCCAGTTCTGTAAGCCCCATTCATGGTAAGTGCCCTATCCAGGTACACCATTTTTATCTTTGACAGTGTATTTTTACTGCACCTTTCCTATGTTTATATATGTTTAGATACACAAATATCTACTATTGTGTTACAGTTGTACTTAGTACAGTACTAAATATCTACTATTGTGTTACAGTTGTATTTAGTACTAAATACTAAATTTAGTACTAAGTACTAGTACAGTATTTAGTACAGTATTAGTACAATTTAAATATTTAGTATAGTATTTAGTACAGTAACATGCAGTATGGGTTTGTATCCTATAGGCAATAGACTATATCAGATAGGTATATGTAAGTGCACTCTGTGATGTTCACACAATTAAAAATTGTCTAACAGCACATTTTTTTCTGATCACATTCCTGATGTTAGGTGGCAAGCGATGCCTGGCTATAGCTAAATATTCTGTAAATCTCTGTAGTAATTCACTGAAACTCTGTGCCTCACTTTTCACACCTGTAAGACGAAGCTAACAGACAGGGGAAGTACCTTTGAGGTGACACATGTAAAATGCTCAGAGCGGTATTCGACACATCATAAATGCTAGGTTAGTGTTTGTTACTGTTGCTGATGTTGTGTGCCATGATTAATTCCAGTGAAATTTAAATCTGGGACTCTATGGGAGCACAAAGACAAAAAAATCCAATCCCATCTTGGAGTATCAGGAGAGGTTCCAGGGAAAGAAATGTACAAAATTGGATCAGAAGAACTAAGTACTGATTAGCATGGTAAAGAATGTTAGGAAAAGGAGGAAAGGCAGAATGGAACAACACTTGCAAAGGTTTAGGGCTGTGTGTCCGTGTGCCGTGTGTGTGTGTGTGCGTGTGTGTGTGTGTGTGTGTATGAGAAAGAGAGAGACACAGAATGTGAGCTTGATTGGTTTCAAGTACCGCTAAATTTGTTTGAAATACCTCAGCTGGTTCTAAAACCTCCTACCGTGAAGGGTGGCCTCTTTTGCAGATGGATGGACCAAAGATGTCCATCCATTTTTAAATAGATTGTAATGAGTATCAGTACCAAAGCCATTGACCTCAAAGGACTCTCTGAATCTCTAGAACATTCTGGAATCATGCATTTTGTGTGTGTGCTCTCAACCTGACCGCACACTCTTTGGTGGTATGTAAGGTTCCACTGATAGTTGTCTGTATTTTTATTCCCATGTCTTCAGTTGTAGGAGTGACTGCATCATGTGACTACATGCAGGTGCAGTGATGGGAGGAGAGTGACGCCCACCATCAGTGTCAGAACCCAAGTTTCTAGGGACTGTGAACCTTGCTATGACAGAACAGGATGAAGGGTGTTTTAGGTTGAGTTCCCCAAGGACAAAGATGGAGATTTGCAAGCAGAGTGTTTATTGGGGTGTGCTCCCTAGATTAATATCTGCATAGAAGTGAAGGGAGCAGAAACAAGCAGAGAGATAAGGTGCACCGTGATGCACTTACAGCAGGACCTCAGCCCATCCCTTGTGGCACGCTGGAGCCGAGACCACCCTGCAGAGATGCTCTCCATTTAGGCCAGGGAGTGGCCTCTATGCCTACACCTGTAGTCATGGCAGGAGGCTCTCTTGGGGAAAGAGTGTACATTTTGGGTGAGGCAGCTTCCTTTGGTGGATGGTAATTCTTAGGGATAAGCCTACTCTTATAATGATAGTCATTTTAGAACGTGTTCAAAAGAGTAAAAAATGTCCTGAAATGACTCAGAGGGTATTTGTGGAAGCTGTCTTAAGTACGCAAAGAGTTGTCTTTTATAAGAAAAATTAATTTTGTTCACTGTGGCCCAAGAAATTAAGTGTAGTAAAAGTGAGTAGACAATTCAGAAAAATATATTTGAGACCACTGTCTAGAACTTTCACTTAATCTAAATGTTCCCTAAGAAAGCATGGTCTGCCAAAAGACAGTAAACCGTGGTGGATGTTTTCATCATAAACCTCATCAGCTACATTTTGTAGATGTCACACAGAGGCAACAAATATAATCAGGATGAATTTAATCATGATAAAATTTGAGGCAGTTGGAACTCACCAAATCTTAAGACTAATTTAATAACTAAGAGAGAGACACTTTTTAAAGAGCCAGGGAAAGTCATGTTCATAAGTGTTCAAATTGCAGATTCACCCACTGAGCTCTGAGGGTCAGATAAGTGGTCCTTTACCAATCTGGACTATCATACAGCAGCTGCTTTAAAAGAGAACAGACATAAACAAATTAATAGAAACCTTTGGGAAAATTGATAATTTGTTTCAATTTAGTTTATGAAAACAATCCCCTTTATGAATAAACCATGAATAGTCATTAAGAGGTGTTGAAAATATTATGCCCCTTTCTAATATTTACTTTTAAAATCATTACTATGAATTGGTATAAGGTTAAAATTATGTATATAATTTCATAGTTTTTTCTAATAACCATTCAAATCAAACAGTTAATTATAATATATAAGAAAATGTATTTGTATTCATTTCTCTCATTAGTGTATTTACTTTAATGGACATTTTTATTGTATTTGTTTTTATTACATAATAAAAAAAGAAACTTCTGTATTTGTGAGAAAAACAAAGAGATATTATAGTGCAAAGAAATGTTGAAGTACAGCCAGAAGTGAAATCCCAAGATTACTTCAACAGTTGACCCAAGAAAATCATATTGATTTGATTCAAAGCTGTAGAGAGCTTCAATGTCTTTTTTAGGGGACAGTCAGGCTTTCTTGATTCTTCAGCCCAAATTCATCATTTTGGGTTATAATAGTAATAATTGAAATCATTAACTCTCTTTATACCTTTAGGAGCTGGGTTCTTAAGTGACTTATAATAAACGAAGATGGAATTGAGGAGGTTTACCAGTGAGGAAAACAACAACAACAACAACACATAGTTTGTGTAAGAAAGAAATAGGGCACTTGTTCTAGATAGATGAGATGAAACCATGGTATAAAGTTACTTCAGGAGATGGAAGCCGTAGATGAGTGGATTCCCAATCAGCTGACTGAACAGAGTCTTTGTTAGAGATAAGCAAAACTTCTGAGTACTATATACCCTTTTATTCTATTCTTAAATTTTTATAGACCCTGCAAAGCAGCCCATTTCTATTTTCAGACATAGGATAAATTAAAGTTCAACATGATGAAAATAATACATGTCCAAAATTCCTTATCTAAAACCCCTAGGGCCAAATGAGTTTTGGAATGAAGTCTTTTCAGGATTCAGAAAGATTATATGGAACATAGAGTATACATTAGGTAATTCACTCAATGTAGTCTAGAGCGCCACCCTATAATGGAACATAGGGATATCTAGGTGGCAATATATATAGATATTCCTAATGAATGGGAAAATAGACTGTAAATAACCTTCATGCCAGTTTTGCTGAAATACAGTCCCACAAAATTCAGCAGCTTAAAACAACAAAATTTAACAAATTTATTATATCTGTTGCATATGTTGCATAGATGATGGTTTGCATGCAGTTTGATATGCAGTTGTATCTAGTTTAAAAATGGTCTGGTTCAGAGGATTCAAGACATCTACTTCACATGTCTGGTGCCTTGTCAGTGTGCCTAGAAGACTGGCTTCATCTGATCAACCAGAGCACCCCCATGAGTCCCTTCTGCATAAGTGATCTAAGCTTGGTAAGACTTTTTATATGGTGTTTCAGGAATCTCAGAAAGATTGTTGGTAGAAGCAGCAAGCTCTCTTATCACCTAGCCTTGATAGTCTCCTATCCTTATTTGCTCAACACTCTTGGTCAGGCAAGTCACTGAGGTCAGGTCAGTATAAATTGGATGGAAATTAATTCATACCTGTCAATGGGAAGACTACCAAAAACTTTGTGTTCATCTATATTTTACCAGAGTTTACCCTCTGGTCACACATTATTTCTTTTCCCCAACATGAAAAATACACTTATTCCCCCTCCTCCAATTTACCTAAATTCTCATCCCATTATGCCATCGAAGTGTAAAAGCCTTGTCATGTAAATCAGATCTCACCCATATGTGGATGAGGTTCCTATGGTGCAGATCCTCAAGTATCGTCATTGAGTATAGTTCCTTTCATTTTAAAGACTCGCCAACTGAAGACACACGTATCTACCCCCAACCCAACTAATATAATATGGTGATTCAAGGGTAGAAGAATTGCCATAGACAGTAGTATGCAAAATGTGAGAAAAAGTAAAACACATAGCTGTCACTGGTCCATAACAATTATGAAACTCGGTTGGCGCATATTGCCAACCTCTTCATTAAAACCCAGCACTGCTCCTCAGGATTTATTCTGCGGAGCTTGGCTCAATTCTCTAGGGCTTTGATTCAGCCCTCTGTGTCATCTCTCCATTCACATAAGAAACATCCCACATCTGTAGCTAAGTAGACTTACCACCTTATATCCTGCCGATAGAAGTTCTGAGGTTCTGAATGTTCTGTGGTATTTTGTTTTGTTTGATGGTGAACCTTTTCTGTTCCCTTCAGTGCAAGCTGATCATGCTTTCGCCAATACAATATTCAAAAAAAATTGTAGTCTTTCTTTTAATCTCGTTGAGATTAACTCTATTGAACAAAATCCATACCCAATGATTTCCTTGTGACAGACCTCTCTATGGCTTACCTGAAAAATCAGAATGCTGTGGAACAATGGTTTCAAGAGTCTTGGAAAACTGTCTAGTAGAGAGGGTCTATGTGGCACACTTTCAAATCTGTCTGAAGTTTGATAAAGGACTTTATAGCTATAGACTTTAGATTAGGGGTGGCAAACTGTAGCCCATAGGCCAAATTCAGCCAGTCACATGTTTTTGGATATAAAATTCTATGAATACAGTTGTTCCTTGGTATCCATGGAGATTGGTTCTAGAACCCACCACAAACACCAACATCTAAGGACTCTTCTATAAAAAGGCATATTTACATATAACCTGCCCATATCCTCCTATATATTTTAAATCATCTCTAGGTTACTTACAATATACAATACAATGTACATACTATGTAAATAACCATTATTTTAATAACCATGTGTTTTTATTCGTTATGTTATTGTTTTTATTTGTATTTTTATTGTTGTATTGTTATTTCTGGTGTATTTTTATTCAAATATTTTCAATCTATGGTAGGTTGAATCCAAAGATGAGGAACCCATGGATACTGAGGGCAAAATGTACACCCATGTTAATTCAATTTCACATTGTCATAGATGCTTTCACATTAAAATTTTAGAGTTGAGTATTTGCAACAAAGATAATATGACTTGAAAGCTCAAAATATTTACTCTGGCTTTTTATTTTAAAAAAGAGTTAATCAATCCTTGCTTTGGTTATCTTAATCCTGAGTTTTTGGCAATCTAGAGAATCTAAGTATAATAATGAGATTTATTTTCTAAACACAGCAAATCATTTTATATTTCTTTTATATTTTTTGCTTTAAAAAATGTCCTTTTTAAAACATTATTTCTTTTTATCCATATCTTGTCACATCTGGCTAAAAACATAAAAAACTCAACAGAAAACACAAAAGAATGGACACAACCCATTCACACTTCAAGATAAACAGAAACCTTTTTAGCTAGATCTACCAGCTAATTAAGTGTAACTTCTATTTTCCACACAACCACAGAGAACAATGTCACTGAATTTCAACTTTCACATAATGAGGGTTGTTTCACCAGTCTCTAGTAATAAATTCCTTCTCATCCTTCCAGTCATACCATATCTCTTTGAGACTCTTCTTGCTTTCATTGGGACTGTCCAACAAAGCAGGTTTTATTTTTAAAATGTAGGAGACGTGATTGACTCCAGATCACACAGAAACTAGTGTATAATCAAAGACTAGAAAACTGAGAAATAATAGACACTGGAGAGTTGGAAGAAGTGAGAGGGTGGGAGTAGGATGAGGGATGTGAAATTACTTAGTGAGTACTGTGTACGTTGTTCAAGTGATAGTTACACGAAAATCCCAGGCGTCACCACTAAGCAACATATCCATGGGAAAAAAACTGCACTTGTATCCTTTAAATTTATACAAAAAAGAGAAACATTGAGTTTTGATCTAAAGCTCTTTATAGATGATAGTGATACCTCTATTTTGGTATAATTACTACTACTGCCACTATTATCTTAGCAATTCTTAAGCTTATTTGCTCTCATATCTGTAATATTCTTATTCCTACCTAGACTCAAATATTATAGCCACAGCCAGACAGTGTCATATAAACTGGATGGTAGTGGAGGAGAATTATGGAGATTAAAGCAGGGGTTTCAGAAGAGAAAATTATGGAGAGAATTGACTCTCAGTCATGAAAATAAAAAGAAAAAGAAAACCATTAGTTAAAACCTTTCTATCCATGGGATATTCTGATGGCCAGTCCCCTCAAATGCACTCATATTAACCTCAAATTCCTGCTAGGCAGACAGACCCTGCAAAGATTCAGAATGCACCTCAGAGAAACAAACTCACTCTGTACCTTCATTAGTCCAATGATCCAGAAAGTCAAAGGTCTGTGGTTCTGACATTTGATTGATAAGAATAATATGCTGGGTATTTCCAACTGTGCTGATACGTTGATATTTGACTTTTTAAGAAAAAAAAAAAACAGAAAATATTTTTCTTTTATTAAAGGGAAAAACAAACAGCTGTTTTCTGATCTGTTAAAAGGAATTATAGTATTTCCCATTACCATCACATACTTTATGGATCTGGGTTATTTATTGACCCACAAAATCTTAGTTCAGATGCAGCATCTGGCTGCTCAATGAAGTCTTACATTTTACACAATTTTCCACCTGGACTCGCTGGAAAATACAAATCTAGACTTGATATAAATGCCAACTACTCCTTTATGTCAGAGTAATTTATTTTCAAACATTTATAAAACTGTTAGGCTACCAAGATCCTATAAATTAGGTTAACGTTTGCCTCGACCCCCACTTTCCATGCTGTCTTTATCCCAGTATGAATTCTAGCAGTAACTTGCAATTCTAGAAAAGACTGAAAGTGAGAAATATGTGATTAAGAGCAGAGGGTGTTTTACAGACAAGGCAACAAGATCCTAATTCCTGAGTCTTGTTCTTACCTGTCTTCTACCTTTCACTGTTGAGCTCACTGCTGTTGGCCTGTATGTGCAATGCTGCCTAGATCCCTTTTTGCCTTTTCTTTGCAGGAGAGTTATAAGGAGTTGTAGGAGGTTTGCCCATAGGTTCAGAATCTGTGTACTGGTTATGAGCCTAACATAAAAGAAACACACACAATTCAGTTGATTAAAATGAATGCTCAGGTGTTTGTACCTGACTTTCCATTCTGTTTAATAGTCTTTATCCTTACTAGAGTGAAATCTTCATGAGGACAGAAATACGTCTGTATTGCTTATTACCACAGCCATAGTGCTTAGCACATGGCTTACTATATAAAGGTTCATTAATATGTGAAATAAACGGAACAGCAATGCTGTTTTTTTTTAAAGTAATGCCATAATGAGGCATTCACTTCCTTCCCGTTTTGTATTTTCCTCCCTATTACTGAATACCTGATTTTAAGCACTGAACTTACACACAACTGATGGCTTTCTGGCCCCTGCATGTCATCTCAAATGGATATTTACTTAATGTTCCTTCTTCCTGCAATGTTAAGACACCACACATTCACTGTATCTGTACGGCTCAATAACTGTAAGACCAAGTGCTTTCCTGATGTGACTCAATGTTCACCTCTTGGGACTAACTACTTCACTACCTATAACTTTTCTGTCATCAGCTATTTACATCTATGCTACTCTCATTGGCCTCTTGGCGAACTCCAGATCTCAGGCACTTACAAAGTTTCTCCATCTCCCCTAACTCACACTTTGCCAGCCATCTATGTAAAATGTTAGGGTACTTGCAAAACACCCCTATCGGCTTTCACGTGGGATGTTAGAAGTCACTTACCGGATACCACCCCAAGGTAGAAGAAAATTAGTGTAATATAATCCTCTAGTGACTAAAATCTCAGAACAAACCGAATCCATAAACCTTGTTAATGACATTTGTTAGCTGGGTGATCTTGGATTGGGTTAGTTCACTCTATTTAAACATACATTCCTCTTAAGAAAGAATGAAAATAATAATAATACATTGTTTGCAGATTAAATGACTCAGTATGTATAAAAGTCCCCAGAGCACTTTTAAGTGCCTGACACACAATTAACACATAATATGTTTAATTGATACTACAAATTATAAAGCACATATTTCTATTTAATAAATTTTAGTTGCATGAACTACCAATCATATTTCAGAAAATTCATCTGGCATGTAAGCAGCAGCTAATTTTACTTATATTGCTATCCCCTTTATGTTCCATAATAATACTAACATTATGCTCTTTTATTCCCATTTTGTAATTGAAGAGATTGTAGGTCACAGATTATTCACATATAATGAACAAGTGGAAAAACTAGAATTTAAACCTCTTTCTTTTGTCATATATTCAGAGTTGTGCAATCAAAAAATCCTCCATCAAAATTCTCCCACAGTAATTATCCTGTTTCCCTAGCTTGAGGCAATGTTTTAAAAAATAGAATAAAGTATATAAGTACCATTTATACTTAAACTTTAAACAATGTAGATATAATTATAAAAACTTTTTAAAATGTAGATATAATTATAAATTCATGTGCAGTTATGAAAAATAATAAGAGAGATACCATGTACAGTTTATCCAGTCTTACCCAATGGAAAATGTTGCAAAGCTATAGTGCAGTGTCAAAATCAAGATATCGACATTGATACAATTAGATAGCATTTTTTTTCTTCTACACAATATTTCCTCATGTTGTTCTTTGATAGCAATACCCACATCACTCACAGCCCACAATATCTTTAACTCCTACCTAGGAAATACAAATATTCTTCCATCTCTATAATTTTATCATTTCGATAATGTTACATAAATTGATTCATACAGTGTGTAATATTTTGAGATTGTGTTTTTATGTTTTACAATCAAATTTGTCTGAATATTCATCCAAGTTGTTACATGTATTCATAGTTAATTCATTTTTATTCATGAATACTATTTATGAATCAGATTCAACGAGGTGTATGTATCACAACTAACCATTTGTCCATCAATGGATGTCTGGGTTATTTCAAGTGTGGGTCTGTTGCAAATAAATCTATTGTGAACATTCATGCACAAGTTTTTGTGTAAACATAAGTTTTCATTTTTCTTTGGTAAACATCCAGGAGTGGAATTGCTGTGTTATATGATAATTTCATTTATTGTGAGAAACAGGCAAACTATTTTCCAGAGTAGCTGTACCATTTCATCTCCCCATTATCCATGCATCTGTGACCTAGTTTCTCCATGTCCTTGTAATCACCAGTGTTGTTGCTATTTTTCTTAAATTGTTAGTCTTTCTGGTAGATTTATAGTGATAGCTAATGTTTTCAATGTGTATTTTTCTAATGTCTAATGATTGAACACCTTCATATGTTTATTGGCCATCTATGCTCTTTGGTGAAGTCTCATGTCACTTTTTTTTCTATTTTCAAATTACTTTTTTTTTTAGTGTTATCAGAGATATTTAATATGCTAGATACTAGTAGGGTACATGGTTTGCAAATATTTTCTACCTGTCTGTAAGTTATACTTTTGTCCTCCACAGTAGCAGAGTATTTGCAAAGCGAACGTTTTTGCTTCTGATGAGGTCTAATTTGACAATGTTTTATGTTATGGGTCAAAGTTTTTGTGCCAACCTTGAAAACTTTTTACCTAATATTCCATTTTGAAGATTTTAATTTTATTTTCTCTGAAACTTTTATAGTTTTATAGTTTACATTGATATCTCTGATCCATTTTGAATTAATGTTTGCATAAGTTGTGAGGGTTAATTCAAGGGTATTCTTTTCTTCCAAGTGGTCCAGCACCATTTGTTAAAAAGACTATTCTTCCTAAATTGAATTAATTTTGCGTATTTTCAAAATTCAGCTGGATACATGTGTAAGGGTTTGTTCCTGGATTCTGTCTTCTGTTCAATTGGTCTATATGTCTATCTTCCTACCAGTACCAACAGTTTGGATTACTAGCTATGTAATAAATCCTGAAACTCGGTAAATTTTTGCCCCCACTGTGTTCTTTTTCAAAATTTTTATAAGTCTTCTCATTTCTTTGCCATTCATATAAATTTTAGGATAATCTTGTCCATATTTACAGAGTCTTGCTTGCATTTCAACAGGAAGTGTGTTAAACCTATATATCAATTGAAGAAAAATTGAAATCTTTATTATATTATGTCTTCCAAGCCGTTAAAATGGTCAGTCTTCATTTCTTTAGATCTATATTTATTTATTTATATGCCTTTTGCAGTTTTTAACATACAAGTTCTAAATATGTGTAACTAGATTTCTATCTAAGTATTTCATTTTTCTAGTGATTTTAAATGGCATTGTATTTTCAATTTTGGTGTCCAGGTATTCATTGCTAGCATATATAAATACCTTGGTTTTTGTACGTTGATCCCATATCCTGTTAAATCATTGAATTCCCTTATTAATTCTACAAGTTATTTTCGATGTTGCTTGGTATTTTTTATGTGCACAATCATGTTATCTGCAAATAGAAACAATTTTACTGCTTTCAACTGTATGCCTTTGATTTTCCTTTCTTGTCTTATATTGGCTAGAACTTTCAGTATTACATTGAATAAGAGAGAAAAAAGAAAATGTCTTTTCCTGGTCCATGATCTTAGGAAGAAACATTATTTTTTTCACTATTAAATGTGTTATCTTTCTTTTTTATGTAGATGTACCTTATCAGGCTGAGGTGGTTCGCCGTTAATCCCATTTTTCTGAGAAATACTTTCAGAAAAGGATATTGAATGTTGTCAAATCTTTTTCTGTATCAGTTAATATGATCTTGTTATCTTTTTGTTTTCAAATATTGAATGAGTCTTATATCTGTGGACTTAACTCCCTTGGTCATTTTATATAATTTTTACATATTAATTAAATATATTTACTAATATATTTAAGTTAATACTACCTTTTATTTAACTATGCATGGCCAAAATATTATCATTCAAACATCATTAATATAAAGTGATTGAGATTGCTTACATTTTTATACAGGTTTATATGTTAGAGTTTAGTTCATCTTTTTTGTTGTTATTTTTTCTGAGCTAGGTGGCTTTCTTTTTTTCTTTCTTCATCATCCTTTGGTTTACTTGAACTTTTAAAAATAAATTTTATTTTGATTTATTGATGGTGTTTTTGAGTACATCCCTTTGTATAGAATTTTTTAAAAGCAACTACATTTTATTGCTTCTCAGTTATTATTTCTCAGTCTTCTATGAGCGGACTGGGTGATTTCTCTGCTGGCCTCACTGTGTTTATTCCAGCAGTTGCCATCAGAGGACAGGGGGGCTGCGGCCTCAGCTCAGCTAGGACTGCTGGGTGGCTGGCCTCTCATCCATGTGATCTTTCATCCTGGGTTTCTCCACATGGTGGTCCCTTGGCAGCATTCCAAGAGGGCAAAAATGGAAGCTCTAGAGGCCTTGGCTACTGAGTTCACACAATGCAATTTCCACCTTATTCTATTGATTAAACATGCCACAAATAAGGACAGTTCAGATATAAGGATAAGGAAAATGGATTCTACCTCTTTATGAGAGAAACTGCAAGGAATCTGTGGCTATGTTTAATCTACCAGAATGTCAAAGTTTTTATTTTTTAGTGTGTAGTTTTTTTAATGGTTATTCTAGTTATTAAATTATATATGCACAATGTATTGGCATGCTCATGTTGTTGACATTTTACCATTTCAAGTGAGGTATTAAAATACAGCACTATCTGTCTTAATGTCCATCTATTCTCCCCTGTTTATAATGCAATCCTTGAAAATATTTTCTCTATAATATTTATAACTACCTCAG
The DNA here is from genome assembly GCF_008728515.1 of Papio anubis. NCBI lineage: Eukaryota > Metazoa > Chordata > Mammalia > Primates > Cercopithecidae > Papio > Papio anubis. The sequence goes on along the minus strand of NC_044983.1, from coordinate 132,894,688 downwards.
ACAGCGTTACCATTTTTGCATACACCATCAAAGTAACTGAGAAAACCCAAGAGGAAAAGTCTATTATATTTACCTATGCTTTTGCTTCCTGTGTTTCTTCTTTTTTTCCTGATGTTTGAAGATTTCTCTTTTTTCTTTCTGTTTAGAAAACTTCCTTTAGTTAACTTTTATAGTTAAGTCTGATGATGACATCTTAGTTTTCCTTTACCTAAATATATCTTAATTTCTCCTTTATTCTTTATGGATACTTTTGCTAGATGCAGGATTGTAACTTGACATTTCTCTTTTTTCAACACTTATAAAATGTTCTGCCACTTTATTTAGGTTTCCATTGTTATCTTGTTTGCAATGAGTATCTTCTGTAATTTAATTTTTCCTATAGGTAAAGTGTCATTAATGTTTCACTGATTCCACAATATTCCTTGTGTGTTTAGATTATGGAGGCTTGTCTATGATGTCTCTTGATGTGGATTTCTTTGAGTGTTTCAAGTTTGGGGTTTGTCCAGCTTCACAAATATGATGATGTATTTCTTTAGCAAATCAGCTGTTATTCATTTGAACTCCTTTTAAGCTCCCCTCCCAGTCTGTTTATTCTCTGAATACATGAATGTAAGATCATTTGTTATAATCTCACAAGGCTCTGAGACTATGTTTATATTTTTCTTCTTTTTTTCTCTTTGATGTTCAGATTGGATACTTTTGATTGTTTTCAATTTAAGGTCACTAATTATTTTCTTTATCCTTTCATTATTTCAGAATATTTTTGTTACATAATTCCAAATGTTTGTCATGTTGATGTGGCCATCTGTTGATTGTCTTTTTTTACTCAAGTTAAGATTTTTCTGGTTCTTGATATGATGAATAATTTTTTATTGAAACCTTACCATTTTACTAAGAAGATTCTGGATCTTAATTTAAATATTTTATTCTAGCTGACTTCTTCTGATATCATTCCTATAAGGAAAGTGGTGGTGCTGCCAGATGGGGGAGATGTCCAAGTTTTCCATTTGGCCTTTATTGGCTCCAAAGTCAATGAGAAGCTCTCCTTTAATGCTGGGTGGAGGTTGAAACTGTAGCTCCGCAGTATCCCTCACTGATACTATCAGGGCTTGGAGGGACAGGAGTACCTCCTTGCTATTCCTGAAATGACCTCCACTGACATACGAAGGGTACGTGTGCCTCACTAGCACTGGACGGTGTAAAAGTCCTGACTCTGCTAGGCCTCCTCTGACATCAGCCCAACAGGTAGGGAGAAGGGAGCTTTGCTACTTCTGGATAATGATGGAAGTCCAGGCTTGGAACATGGTCTCCTCTGATACTGTGGTAGGGTGGTTCTTACCCAGAAGAGATGAAAGTAAGTCTGAGCTCTCTACTTGACCTTCTGTTACATCATCCAGGAGAGAGAATGTGGGATTTACGAATTATATCCTCACAAGGGTGGAAGCCTAGGCTTTCCACTCAGCATTTTCTGGTACAAGTGTGGTGGGGCCACAGTATTTTCAGTAGTGTTTGCATGGAGTAGAGTTGTTATTGTGAACAAAAATTTTTTTGTCTTGCTGAGCTGCCCTTTTCCTCATCCTTTGGCTATTGGACCTTTTTTGTGTGTCTGCACCTATTGATGTTTCTTGGGTCACTGACTTTTTCAGCTTCAAGTGTGGAACACATGCAACAAAACAAATACCCAGAGAAGCTAGTACCATGCTGTTTTTGGGGGGTCTCTTAAGCTTTTTGCTTTTCATCTTTTAGAACTTCAGTATGTTAATTTTATTTATGTATTTATTTAGACAGGGTCTCACTCTGTCACCCAGGCTGGAGTTCAGTGATGCGATCTCAGCTCACTGCAACCTCCGCCTCCCAGGTTCAAGTGATTCTCGTGCCTCAGCCTCCTGGGAAGCTGGGACTACAGGCCTGAACCACCATACCTGGCTAATTTTTTGTATTTTTAGTAGGGATGGGGTTTCATTATGTTAGTCTTATATATAATTTATATAATTTCAAAATATATAGTTGCACTGAGCAGCTAAAATGAAAGGAAAGCTCATTCACTTACCATCCAAGAAGCTCAAGTATGAACACAAGTTTTAAAAGTATAAACATGACTGACTTTATATGAATAATTTATTTTAGAGCTTCTCAAAAGAAATTAACAGTCTTATGTTACCTGGGCATTAGTGACCAGGGTTTATTGAGTGTGTATGTGCACGATGTCACAAGCATTAGGTGCATTAGCTCTAGTTCTTGGAGAAACTCTGAAAAGGAGGTATCACCATTTCCGTTTTAAAGATGAAGACCTTGAGGCTTAGAGAAGTGCAATAATATGTTTAAGGGAGAAGTTGCTATCCAGCAATACCTACTTAAAAGGTTTCCTTAATTGTACATTTCTCACAAGTCAAAGTTGAAAATCCATATTATGACATACAATACCCTTTGCAGTCTAATTCAAGTTTTATCTTTCCACTCTCTTGTCCCATCAGTCATAAGTCATAGTCTTGTCAATACAGAGCTACTTTTTTGCTTTCAAAATGTGAATATTGTTTTCAGCACATTTGCTGTACTCTATTTGCTTCTGTATAACATAGCCATCCCCTCCAACCTTCTCAGTTCCCAGGCCCAAAGTCAAAGACTATGATTTATTCAGAATCTAAAATCTCATGGCTGGCAGCTCAAAAAAACATAATGCTAAATGAATCAATGCATTATATAATAGGGAAATAAATGAACAGTATAATAATAACAATATGAAAAAGTGTTATATATTCTCAGTAAAATCATTTTGTCAGAGGCATAAGGAGCAATAATGCTAATTATACAAGTCATGTTAATGACAAGGGTAATTTTAAAGCCTATGGTTTTGAACTCTTTAAAGCAATTTCACATAGATTGTCTCATTTGATTCTCACATCATACCCTATAGAAGACAAGAAGTTGTTATCATTTTCTTTTTACAGACAACCACCTTAGTTGTATAAAGTAACTTCTTATCCTGGATCACCAGCCCCTAAAATGCATAGCCAGAATTTTCATTCTTTTTTCTTTTTCTTTCTTACTTTTTTTTTTTAGACGGAGGAGGCGGACTCTGGCTCTGTCGCCCAGGCTGGAGTGCAGTGGTGCGATCTCTGTCCACTGCAACCTCCGCCTCCTGGGTTCAAGCAATTCTCCTGTTTCAGCCTCCTGAGTAGCTGGGATTACAGGTGCAAGCCACCACACCTGGGTACATTTTTGTATTTTTAGTAGAGACGGGGTTTCAGCATACTGGCCAGGCTGTTCTCAAAGCAGATGACCTTTCTAAAGGAGCACTGCAGTGGGTAACATGCAACTCCTACAGGATAGTCAGCTGGGGTTTCAACCCCCGCTTTGCCAGGGGTTAGCTCTTCTTTCTCACGTATACAAAACGTAATAATAGCAGCTATTTTGTAGAGTCATTATAGACATTAAAATTATTAATGTATAATATTTGACATATAGTAAGTTGGGGTTTATTATAGGTAAAGCAGACTTTATAAATAGGATGTTTATAAATAGAAGCCGAGTTGACATATCAGTCTAACAGCAATGACTAACTTAATAGGAGTTGTCTGTAGTGATATATTTCAAAAGCTAAGCCGGAGCAACACGTGGGTTACTTTAGCATGAAATGGGAAGGCAAGAATGTCCAGCTGAAATCTGAATTAAATTGTACAACAAAACCAGTGTTTTTTGTTTTTTGTGTTTTTTTTTGAGACAGAGTCTCGCTCTGTCGCCCAGGCTGGAGTGCAGTGGCCGGATCTCAGCTCACTGCAAGCTCTGCCTCCCAGGTTTACGCCATTCTCCTGCCTCAGCCTCCCGAGTAGCTGGGACTACAGGCGCCCGCCACCTCGCCTGGCTAGTTTTTGTATTTTTTAGTAGAGACGGGATTTCACCGTGTTAGCCAGGATGGTCTCGATCTCCTGACCTCATGATCCGCCCGTCTTGGCCTCCCAAAGTGCTGGGATTACAGGCGTGAGCCACCGCGCACGGCCCAAAATCAGTGTTTTTAAAAAGATGAGCCTTTTAAGAGTATTTGTGGAAAATGTCTTTGAGGCAGAGAACTCTCTGTCACCTTCCAAGTCAATGGAAGTCACCAAAGTTAACATGAATATCTCCTTGATTCATCTTTCATAAGAGCTCCTATATAGATCAGTTTTGATAAAATCGAGATAAATTTTCAAACAGAACATCAGCGTTTAAAAATTCTTTGTTCATTGTAAATAGTCCCAGCAATAAGAAGATTAATTTTCAACAGCTCAGTGTGTATGGTTGTAATGTGTTCCCCTGAAATACAATTGTATGTTATACAACTGGAGGGGAACAGATTGGACTCAGTTATTTTGTTCTCTCCTTTATTATTGAAATATTGAGGCATAACAAAGACACCTTTTCCCTCTAATTGCATTCTCTCTAGTTGCTGGATGTTGTTGATCCTCAAAATTTCTAATATTGATGTTGAAGTGGCAATATATGTTTCTGAACCACAAGTAAGTGTCAGAAATAAATAAATTGCAAGGGAAATCTATTGTACATTTCAAAATAACTAGAAGAGAAGAATTCAAATGTTCCTAGCTTGGAAAAATAAATATTTAAGGTGACGAATATCTCTATTTCCCTGATTTGATTATGTGAGTGTATTATATTATCACATGTCCTTTCCAAAATATATACATCTATTATGTATCAATAAAAAAATAAAATAAAATAAAGTTAAATCTAAGCATGAGTTTCATTGAAAAAAGATAAAAACCTCTGCCACTGCATTTCCTTGCCAGAAACAAACATTGGCCAAGAAAAGAGAAATAGAAATGCTTGGCTCTTTGAAACAAGCATGGAAGGCTTGATATGGGTTCATTTATCACTGTTGGCAATCAGGACCTTCTGGTTGGCTGCAAGAGACTAGTGATTTGCACAGTGCCACCTTGCCTGTGTAGAAAGCCTGATATCAGCAGAATCTTCCCCAGTAATATATTTCTCAATGCCTAAGTAGAAATTGCCATAGTGAAGAAGAAAAAGAAAGAACTGCCTATGTGTGTTCTCAGACCGACTTTTTCTAATGGTATACATTTCATAATGCCATACAATTCAGGGTTGTTTATAAAAGTGAATCGGGAAATGAACAAAAGGGAAAATCAAGGGACATTGGAGAATAAAGGAACAAAACACTTCTAATTACTCTGTACTGATTTCTCCTGAGTACTCGAGTTATTGTGAAGCTTTATTCATGGACTAATGCTTCATTTATAGTCTCTTAATTTGATGCTTGTGGTCCTTATAAATAATAGGTTATATTTATCTATTACTTTACATTCATCATCTCATTTAAAACAGCTAGCAATGATGAGATAAGTATTACTAGTGATTGAATGTAGCTATGGTAACTGAGCTCATAGAAATTATCTAACCAGTGTAAATTTATAGAGCCAATAATTTGCAAAACTCTCCCTTGTACAACAGTCTTCTGGTTCAAAATCCAATACATTTCGGCTACTTGCATTACTTAGATAAATCAGTTTCTGAAACAAAAGAGCATGCATCTTCACAGAGTGCTGTTATATAATCAATGTGAGATGATTTTCCAATTCTGACTCTTTCTTCATTTACAAGCTGTCATTCTCTTGTAAAGATGAGATTCCCTTTTCCTAACCCTCATCCTATTGCTTAAGTATGTGTATGAATTTCTAGGTTTTAAAATTCAATATAGTATAATATTTTAATTATAACTGCATTATGATTATCATTATTAATTTTTAAATTGTTTTATATTAGACTGGGGTTTGAATTTCAAAGTAGTTTCAATCTACTTGACATGTTTCTATTAGTTTTCAATAGCTTCTGTACTTTCTGGCACAAAATGTCCTAGGCTTATCTTATATTATTTCTTACCACAAATCTGAAATCACCCATTTCTCTAAAATGTTCTCATTCATTTTCATGGTAAATAATAATTAGAAATCAATACGTGGGTGCTCAGTAGGCCTATTGCTACAGAGATGTCTTAGAGTTTCAAATCAAATCTAAATAAGTGCACTCTTCCTCACATTTTTCCCTCCCTTATTTGTATATCTTTTTTCCTCCCTTATTTGTATATCTTTTTTTCCCAGAGTTAGAAACCTGGTTCCAAGAGCATCAGTAGATTTACTCATTTTCTCTATTCTACAGATTCACTGCAAAAATGCCACTATTAACCATAAGCTCATCATAAAGTTCAAGAATTCTTGCAGGTTTACTTTTTATGCCCCAACTGACCACCACCTCAGCATAGACCCAAGGCACGTAAGAACATCATAGATAATCCAGCTCCAGAGAAGCTATCTCAAACCAGAATAGACCACTAACCCATAAATTCAAGAAAAATGATAATATGTGTCAGTTACTACTATTATTTTATAATTTTAAGCCCCTGTGTTTTGGAGAAATTTCTGGACACAACAGAATGGTCTTGTAATGTGCCCATCTTGACTAGACTGACCTACATTTAGAGAATTCTTATCCTTGTATGCTTCTGTAAGAATGGAGCACAAGGAAGATGCCTGCAGGATTTGGAGGGCAGAAGAAAGGCATTAGCGGTTTTATAGCTGACACACATCGTTCCCGATCTGCTGACTCACCTCGTTGACATGAAGCAGCCTCTGATCCTACAATTTCTTTATGTTCCCTGATCTCTACTTTAGTTTTTAGGGTTCTTGAGTCAAATGTGTGTGTGTTCAGCTCTGCGACAAAGGGCTTAGTTTTTGTAGGAAACCCATTCACCAGGGTCAGAGACAACAAGAACAGGCAAAGGACTCAGTCTGTCCTTGTGAAATTCCAGCTCATCTTTCTTAGGTTACAGGCTGCTCCTAATACTCCCTTCTTAATTTCCTACCTCATGGGCTTCATATTCCAACATCAGGCATGGAGACGCAGCCAGAGTCTATGTAGCTTACAACTGCATGAGCCAGTTATTTGTAACAAGTCCGGTTTGTAGATCCTACTGGCTCTGCTTCTCTGGTTGAGCCCTGACTGATGCATAGAGGAATAGATAGATACAAAAGGTTTTGAGAAAATACAGGGATCATGTGTAAGTTGGCTTATTATGGAAGGTTTCCAGAAAAAAGAAAAAGAAGAAAGAAAGAAGAAAGGAAGAAAAGAAAAAGAAGGAAAGGAAAGGAAAAGAAAGTTGGGCTAAGTTCTCAAGAATTGACAAACTTGGAGATTTAAAGGGAGTTTTTCCTGCCCATGTCCTCTAGAAGTTGGGATAAATCCTGAGGATACACACCACCTCAACCACACAGCACACAGCAATGGGAGCATTGAATTTGAGGACCTACTTCCTTTCAGATTGGGGAATATATAAAGTGGAATTTCTTATTATCCACTGTACCATGAAACTACAGAGGCCTTACTTTTTTTTTCCCTGTCCCTTGGAGAATTGAGGTAATGTAATTTGCAATGGAATCTATAAATTTTACACTCTCTAGAATCAGGTTGTCAATCACTAATAAAAAGGTCGAATTTCCAATATCAACAGTAGCTCAGTTAAATTGCTTGAGGCCCCTGGGGCAGTTAATTTCAAATGATAGTCTGCATCAGGTATTTTATAATTACATGCTGATATTCTCTTTATTATAATAATAATATTATTATTACTACTACTTAATACTGGCAAAACAGACTTGTCTGAAGAAGGAAAAAAAAGATTCTGAAGTGAAAAAAGATATTCAGACCCAATAGGCTATTTTTAATTAGAGCATCACTCAGACTTTTACCTTTTATAGATAATTTACAGTTTATGTCTTTAACCTTTTGTATGTTTAAAACCCAACAAAATCAACTTTTCATATTAGAACACTGTTGTAGGAAAAATACAGAGACTAATTATCCTGAAAGATCACATTAGGAATATACTACTCAGTCATTAACTGATGTCTGAGATTCTGGTAATATAAAATGGGGTCAAGTGAATTGAAAAGATACACATGAATAATAAACAGATAATTTTCTCTTGGTAGTTTTTTAAGGGAGCGTATCAGCAAACTCACACATTTCTTATAAAGATGAACAATGTATCTTTTTCGAATTCCACTGACATCACTTCCAGTGGAGGGGGAAAAAAGTTCTTTGATTACCACTCATGGGGTTGGGCACATTACTCACCTAACAGCAAAGATGGCTCATGTCAGAAATTAGATATTACTTTTCCTAAGTGTCTTTTAACAGTGGGTTCCAAACGTTTGCAGTTAGCCAGTTCAGGACACCCCTTCCAAAGCTCGGGTGGAAAATAAAAGTATAGATAAAAGATTCACTAAGGACGAGTTAAAATAAGTGGAGTTATCCTACTGGTAGCTTGTGGATGGGACCTAGACACACACATGCCCACCAAGTCATGGGATCCTTCCACGGACATTGCCAAGTGAATGCATTACTGGGGCATTTTTATCGCCAGCACCAACAGGACTCCGATATCTTAATCTACCCCCAGCTGCACTACTCCTAGGAATAGAACCGTAACATTTCTGAAACCCCCTGAGCCTGTGTATCTCATCTGTAACATGGTGGGAACAAAGAACATACACTTCATGGGGGCTGTTATGTGACTACTGTAGGATAATACATGCAAAGTCCTTTTGTCATTGCCTGGCACATCACGGACTCACAATAAATGGCAGAAATGTTAGGAAGTTGTTACCCTCTTGTTTCCCGTCTGTACTTAATTCCTATGGCTCTCAGGCCTTCTCTTGATGCCATGCTATCAGTTATATTACATCCCTGTGGATGGGAGGGACTTGGCCTCTAGCATTCTCTTACGGTTCTTGCACTTACTCTTATGTGATGTACTCACATTGACACCCTGACTTGCTTGTGACCTGCTTTGATCTCAATCTTATTTTCTTGCCCTCCTATTATCCCTCGCCACCACTAGTTTGGGGCTTGGCTATATTGAGCCCCTTTGAGCTATGGTTTGTATTTTATGTTCAACTCTCCATAATAAAAATCTATCTTGATATGGCCTGGTTTTCAATGTCTCTTTTTCCTTTGTTAGCACCCTATGGGCTGTGTTGCATCTCAGTGTGCATCAGCCTTAATAATGGAACCTGGAGAGGCTTCTGATGTTTTTAGAGATTTATCTTAGTATCAACCACACTGATGTGGCTTTGAAGTGTTCCACAGTGCCTGCTATTACCTTGCTTTCTGCTCTGGGGTCTCTCGTCTGTTACTCAGATACTATCTCAGTGCAGCCTGGTTTCACATTATACCAAGTCTCTGTTACTCATCTGTCTTTAAATGTCACAAACACATATTTCCAGAAATCATTAATTTTCATTTATTCTACCAATATCTCTTGGGAGCCTACTCTATTCAAGACAGGCACTGTTCTTAATACCTGTATCTGTATCTAATCATCTATCCAAATCCATCAATAAGACACTTGGCTAAATGGGTAAAGTAGAGACACTTCTCCAGGCAGCATGTTGGATATTTCCCATGCAAAGTACCTCATGGATAATTTTAATAAATTTCATAAATTATATAGAGTATAGCTGGAGTATAAGCCCTGGGAAATAGGGATGTGCAACAATTACAGTGGCAAATTAGATAGTTTTTCAGGAACTGCTGACTCCACCACTCCCCCAATCTCAATACTATGTTATACTTGCCATGTTGTGGCCCTGGCCTTGCCTTGCTCAATGTAAAAAATAGAAATGACCCAGTGACAATCCTGAGCCTAATACGTACAAGCATCCTGTATTTACACTCATCTACCTAGAAGCTTCCCACCTTTGTTAGGAGAAGAATATGCTTAGGTAAACACTGTATCTACAGTCTGGGTTCCAGACTGAGCACATGGGCTGGATCTGTGGGCTGGATCCAATAGCAGGTGTTCCACAGCCAAATTAAACCACCTGCCAACTTTCATACTTGTGAGTGGGGAATAATTGCTTATTGCTGTTTGCCATTGAGATTTTGGGTTTATTTATTACCTAGAAATAATTGACTAATTCAATAACTTATACTGAAATGGTGCTTAATATTTTATATACTTGGCATATATTAGCTCTTTCGCTCCTCCTAACAACCCTATGAAAAATTATGTAAGTTACCTTGATTTTATAGAAGAGTAAACTAAAACACAAATATTTGAGTCTCTTGCTGAACTTACAGCAGGAGAGCCTAGTTCCCAGCCTATCAAGGTGAGAAAAACTGAGACTGAAAATGTTTTTCAAGCCTGGATAATGCTGGTCTTTTAAACAGTTTGTGAAATTTGGATTTCATCTTAGGACCTTGCAAGGCATTAAAGAAATTTTAAGAGGTGAGTGATGTGATCAGATTTGGCTTTATAATGACCCTCTAACCCCTGTGTAAAGCATGAATTGAAGGAAGAAAGAAGGTTCCAGATAAAAACAAAAGACAGTACAACCTAAACTTAAACTGGGGAGGTAGACATTGAGATGACACATGTAGACATTTAAAGATTATTTTGACTGTGCCAGCAGTTCAATAGAGTGATTTTTTTTTTTTTTAAAAAAGAAAAGATTCTTAGATTTCAAGAGTAAAGAACTGGATCCTGAGAAGGGGCACCCTGGGAAGCGGATGGTCTGGTAAAGACAGATGATTTGAGATACTTGTGAGACATGTCCAGTAGGTGACCTGAAGAATTGGTGCTTTAGCATGAAATCTGAGCTGACTATCTAGGTTTGATCACAATAGAAATAACAAGTGACTGAGATTGCCTGGGCAGAATATAGGTCAACAAACATTTCAGAAGGTTAAGGTGGAAAGCAGGATAGCATATTCCCATAGAAGTTAGAATACATCTTTCAAAGGGAAAACAATCAAAATTTTAAAATTCTACAGAAAAGTGTATCTAGGGCTGAAGAGAGTCCTAGATGCCATTAGTGACTTGGTGGCATGTCTTAAGATACTTTTCATCTCACGTCTCACAGAACTATTCTTACGCTGTGTGCTCTAACCATCCTAGATGAAGTAACTTTCCCCAGCGTGCCCTACTCTCTTTTGCTTCATGTCAGAGCTGGCGGCAATGGTGCATTAGCAATGGGTCCTACATTCAGAAAGAAGGCAACCTTTGTTTAATTCTCTACTGTCACCCATTATGAAATTTTAAATAGTTGTATCTTTGAGCTTGTGTTTTGAAAGGGAAATTTGGAGGAACAATGGAGTATTCATGTGAGCCGAGGAGGTATGTGTAACATGCATGTCTGTGAGGCCCCATAGGCATATGGGGTCATTCTGAGGCTTCATGGGCACAGTGTTCTGATGGACAGGATGCATGGGGATTCAGCAAGACTCCAAGTGTGTAGAAAAGCAGCACATCTGTGACTGAGAAGGGGTGCAAGGAACCCTGAGAGGCCCCAGTTTCCTTTAGAAGTAGAACTTACTGGAAATGATGGTGTAGAGGAAAGGGAAAAATAGAATAACATATTTACTTTTCTTTTCTTTGTTACTCATCAGTAAGTTGAAGGTAGAGAGTGCTGGTAGCATGTGCATTTTTCAAGAAGTGAAATAAAAACCACTGAGTTAGCTTTAAACAGTATTTACATTGTAAAAGCTAAATGCACATACCTGTACCAATGATGGAATACAAATTGTGTAATTTTGATGATATTTTTGTGAATTAAATGTTCTCTTATTTACAGTTAAACTTGTACAACATGAAGATGCAATAATATATGCTAATAATTAAAAATGTTAATTTTTCTTTAGCTAGAATGGCATTACATAGTAAATAAAAATACTATAACAAACCAAGTTGAGAAAGAAACTGTAGGGGTGTGGTTCCAAGATGGCTGAATAGGAACAGTTGCTCCAGTCTACAGCTCCCAGAGTGAGCAATACAGAAGACAGGTGATTTCTGCATTTCCAACTGAGGTACTGGGTTCATCTCACTGGGGCTTGTCGGACTGGGTGCAGGACAGTGGGTGCACCCCACCGAGCATGAGCTGAAGCAGGGTGAGGAATTGCCTCATCTGGGAAGCACAAGGGGTCAGGGAATTCCCTCTAGGCAAGGGAAGCTGTGACAGACGGCACCTGGAAAATTGGATCACTCCCACCCAAATACTGCGCTTTTCCAATGGTCTTAGCAAATGGCACACCAAGAGATTATATCCCGCACCTGGCTCGGAGGGTCCCACGCCCATGGAGCCTCACTCATTGCTAGCACAGCAATCTGAGATTGAACTGCAAGATGACAGTGAGGCTGGGAGAGGGACGCCCACCATTGCTGAGACTTGAGTAGGTAAACAAAACAGCTGGGAAGTTCGAACTGGGTGGAGCTCACCACAGCTCAAGGAGGTCTGCTTGCCTCTGTAGACTCCACCTCTGGGGGCAGGGCATAGACAAACAAAAGGCAGCAGAAACCTCTGCAGACTTAAATGACCCTGTCTGACAGCTTTGAAGAAAGTAGTGGTTGTCCCAGCATGGAGTTTGAGATCTGAAAACAGACAGACTGCCCCCTCAAGTGGATCCCTGACCCCCAAGTAGCCTAATTGGGAGGCACCCCCAAGTAGGGGCAGACTGACACCCCACACGGCTGGGTACCCCTCTGAGATGAAGCTTCCAGAGGAAGGATCAGGCAGCAACATTTGCTGTTCAGCAATATTCACTGTTCTGAAGCCTCCGCTGCTGATACTCAGGCAAACAGGGTCTGGAGTGGACTTCAAGCAAACTCTAACAGACTTGCAGCTGAGGGTCCTGATTGTTAGAGGGAAAACTAACAAACAGAAAGGACATCCACACCAAAACCCCATCTGTATGTCACCATCATCAAAGACCGAAGGTAGATAAAACCACAAAGATGGGGAAAAAGCAGAGCAGAAAAGCTGAAAATTCTAAAATTCAGAGTGCCTCTCCCCCTCCAAGGGAACACAGCTCCTCACCAGCAATGGAACAAAGCTGGACAGAGAATGACTTTGACAGTTGAGAGAAGAAGGCTTCAGATGATCAAACTTCTCCGAGCTAAAGGAGGAAGTTCAAACCCATCACAAAGAACCTAAAAACCTTGAAAAAAGATTAGATGAATGGCTAACTAGAATAACCAGTGTAGAGAAGTCCTTAAATGACCCGATGGAGCTGAAAACAATTGGACGAGAACTACATGACAAATGCACAAGCTTCAGTAGCCTATTCAATCAACTGGAAGAAAGGGTATCAGTGATTGAAGATCAAATGAATGAAATGAAATGAGAAGTTTAGAGAAAAAAGGGTAAAAAGAAATGAACAAAGCCTCCAAGAAATATGGGACTATGTGAAAAGACCAAATCGATGTCTGATTGGTGTACCTGAAAGTGACAGGGAGAATGGAACCAACTTGGAAAACACTCTTCAGGATATTATCCAGGAGAATGTACCCAACCTAGCAAGGCAGGCCAACATTCAAATTCAAGAAATACAGAGAACACCACAAAGATATTCCTCAAGAAGAGCAACTGCAAGGTACATAATTGTCAGATTCACCAAAGTTGAAATGAAGGAAAAAATGTTAAGGGCAGCCAGAGAGAAAAGTCATGTTACCCACAAAGGGTAGCCCCTCCAACTAACAGCGGATCTCTCAGCAGAAACTCTACAAGCCAGAAGAGAGTGGGGGCCAATATTCAACATTCTTAAAGAAAAGAATTTTCAACCCAGAATCTCATATCCAGCCAAACTAAGCTTCATAAGTGAAGAAGAAATAAAATCCTTTACAGACAAGCAAATGCTGAGAGATCTTGTCACCACCATGCCTGCCCTACAAGAGCTCCTGAAGGAAGCACTAAACATGGAAAGGAACAACCAGTACCAGCCACTGCAAAAATATGCCAAACTGCAAAGACTATCGATGCTAGAAAGAAACTGCATCATCTAATGAGCAAAATAACCAGCTAACATCATAACAGGATCAAATTCACACATAACAATATTAACCTTAAATGTAAATGGACTAAATGGTCCAATTAAAAGACACAGACTGGCAAATTGGATAAAGAGTCAAGACCCATCAGTGTGCTGCATTCAGGGGACCCATCTCATGTGCAGCGACACACATAGGTTCAAAATAAAGGGATAGAGGAAGATCTAACAAGCAAATGGAAAACAAAAAAAAGCAGGGCTGGCAATCCTAGTCTCTGATAAAAGAGACTTTAAACCAACAAAGATCAAAAGAGACAAAGAGGACTATTACATAATGGTAAAGGGATCAATTCAACAGGAAGAGCTAACTATCCTAAATATATATGCACCCAATACAGGAGCACCCAGATTCATAAAGCAAGTCCTTAGAGACTTACAAAGAGACTTAGACTCCCATACAATAATAATGGGAGACTTCAACACCCAACTGTCAACATTAGACAGATAAACAAGGAAGAAAGTTAAAAAGGATATCCAGGAATTGAACTCAGCTCTGCACCAAGAGCACCTAATAGACATCTACAGAACTCTGTACCCCAAATCAACAGAATATACATTCTTCTTAGGACCACATCACACTGATTCCAAAACTGACCACATAGTTGGAAGTAAAGCACTCTTCAGCAAATGTAAAAGAACAGAAATTATAACAAACTGTCTCTCAGACCACAGCACAATCAAACTAGAACTTAGGATTAAAAAACTCAAAACCACTCAACTACATGGAAACTGAAAAACCTGCTCCTGAATGACTACTGGGTACATAACAAAATGAAGGCAGAAATAAAAATGTTCTTTGAAACCAATGAGAACAAAGATAAAACATACCAGAATCTCTGGGACACATTTAAAGCAGTATGTAGAGGGAAATTTAGAGCACTAAATGCCCACAAGAGAAAGCAGGAAAGATCTAAAATTGACACCCTAACATCACAATTAAAAGAACTAGAGAAGCAAGAGCGAATACATTCAAAAGCTGGCAGAAGGCAAGAAATAACTAAGATCAGAGTAAAACTGAAAGAGATAGAGACACAAAAAACCCTTCAAAAAATCAATGAATCTAGAAGCTGGTTTTTCAAAAAGATCAACAAAATTGATAGACTGCTAGCAAGACTAATAAAGAAGAAAAGAGAGATGAATCAAATAGGCACAATAAAAAATGAAAAAGGGGATATCTCCACTGATCCCACAGAAATACAAACTATCATCAGAGAATACTATAAACACCTCTACTCAAATAGAAAATCTAGAAGAAATGGACAAATTCTTGGACACATACACCCTCCCAATACTAAACTAGGAAGAAGGTGAATCCCTGAATAGACCAATAACAGGCTCTGAAAAAGAGGCAATAATTAATAGCCTACCAACCAAAAAAATCCAGGACCAGATGGAGTCACAGCCAAATTCTACCAGAGGTAGAAGGAGGAGCTGGTACCATTCCTTCTGAAACTATTCCAATTAATAGAGGGAATCCTCCCTAACTCATTTTATGAGGCAGGCATCATCCTTATACCAAAGCCTGGCAGAGACACAACAAAAAAAAGAGAATTTTAGGCCAATATCCTTGATGAACATCGATGCAAAAATCCTCAATAAAATACTGGCAAACCAAATCCAGCAGCACATCAGTAACCTTATCCACCATGATCAACTGGCCTTCCTCCCTGGAATGCAAGGCTGGTTCAACATAAGCAAATAAATAAACATAATCTATCATATAAATGGAACCAAAGACAAAAACCACATGATTATCTCAATAGTTGCAGAAAAGGCCTTTGACAAAATTCAATAGCCCTTCATGCTAAAAACTCTCAATAAATTCGGTATTGATGGGACGTATCTCAAAATAATAAGAGCTATGTGTGACAAACCCACAGCCAATATCATACGGAATGGGCAAAAACTGGAAGCATTTCCTTTGAAAACTGGCAGAAGACAGGGATGCCCTCTCTCACCACTCCTATTCAATGTAGTATTAGAAGTTCTGGCCAGGGCAATCAGGCAGGAGAAAGAAATAAAAGATATTCAATTAGGAAAAAAGGAAGTCAAATTGTCCCTGTTTGCAGATAACCTGATTGTATATTTAGAAAACCCCATCATCTCAGCCCAAAATCTCCTTAAGCTGATAAGCAACTTCAGCAAAGCCTCAGGATACAAAATCAATGTGCAAAAATCACAAGCATTCTTATACACCAATAACAGACAAACAGAGAGCCAAATCATGAGTGAACTCTTATTCACAATTGCTTCAAAGAGAATAAAGTACCTAGGAATCCAACTTACAAGGGATGTGAAGGACCTCTTCAAGGAGAACTATAAACCACTGCTCAATGAAATAAAAGAGGACACAAACAAATGGAAGAATATTCCATGCTCATGGATAGGAAGAATCAATATTGTGAAAATGGCCATACTGCCCAAGGTAATTTATAGATTCAATGCCATCCCCATCAAGCTACCAATGACTTTCTTCATAGAATTGGAAAAACTACTTTAAAGTTCATAGGGAACTGAAAAAGAGCCCACATTGCCAAGACAATCCTAAGCCAAAAGAACAAAGCTGGAGGCATTGTGCTACCTGACTTCAAACTATACTACAAGGCTACAGTAACCAAAACAGCATGGTACTGGTACCAAAACAGAGATATAGACCAATGGAACAGAACAGAGTCCCCAGAAATAATACCACACATCTACAACCATCTGATCTTTGACAAACCTGACAAAAACAAGAAATGGCAAAAGGATTTCCTATTTAATAAATGATGTTGGGAAAACTGGCTAGCCATATGTAGAAAGTTGAAACTGGATCCCTTCCTTACACCTTATATAAAAATTAATTCAAGATGGATTAAAGACTTAAATGTTAGACCTAAAACCATAAACACCCTAGTAGAACACCTAGACAATACCATTCAGGACATAGGCATGGGCAAGGACTTCATGTCTAAAACACCAAAAGCAATGGCAACAAAAGCCAAAATTTACAAATGGGATCTAATTAAACTAAAGAGCTTCTGCACAGCAAAAGAAACTACCATCAGAGTGAACAGGCAACCTACAGAATGGGAGAAATTTTTTGCCATCTGCTTATCTGACAAAGGGCTAATATCCAGAATATACAAAGAACTCAAACAAACTTACAAGAAAAAAAACAACCCCATCAAAAAGTAGGCAAAGGATATGAACAGACACTTTTCAAAAGAAGACATTTAGTCAGCCATCAGATACATGGAAAAAAATGCTCATCATCACGGCCATCAGAGAAATGCAAATCAAAACCACAGTGAGATACCATCTCACACCAGTTAGAATGGCGATCATTAAAAAGTCAGGAAACAACAGGTCCTGAGAGGATGTGGAGAAATAGGAACACTTTTACACTATGATGGGGCCGTAAACTAGTTCAACCATTGTGGAAGACAGTGTGGCGATTCCTCATGAATCTAGAACTAGAAATACCATTTGATCCAGCCATCCCATTACTGAGTATATACCCAAAGGATTATAAATCATGCTGCTATAAAGACACATGCACACGTATGTTTATTGTGGCACTATTCACAATAGCAAAGACTTGGAACCAACCCAGAAGTCCATCAATGATAAAGTAGATTAAGAAAATGTGGCACATATACACCATGGAATACTATGCAGCCATAAAGAAGGATGAGTTCATGTCTTTTGTAGGGACATGGATGAAGCTGGAACCCATCATTTTCAGCAAACTATCACAAGGACAAAAAACCAAACACCGCAAACTATCACAAGGACAAAAAACCAAACACCGCATGTTCTCACTCATAGGTGGGAATTGAACAATGAGAACACTGGGACACAGGAAAGGGAACATCACACACTGGGGTCTGTCCTGGGATGGGAGGACGGGGAGTGATAGCATTAGGAGATATAACTAATGTAAATGCCGAGTTAATGGGTGTAGCACACCAATGTGGCACATGTATACATATGTAACAAACCTGTACATTGTGCACATGTACCCTAGAACTTAAAGTATAATAAAAAAAAAAAAAAGAAAAAAAAAGATACTTTGAGAGACAAAAAAAAGAAAGAAAGTGTGGAAGACAGAAAAGAACTTTGTATTTTAGTACCTTAATTAGAAATTTTTTCTGCTTTTTGAGCAAGGGGACCTGCATTTTTATTTGGCAGGATCCCACAAATTGTGTAGCTAGCTCTACTTCTGTATCTATGTACAAAACGATTCTCCATTTTTCTGGTTTTGTGACTTCCTCGAGGAAGCATTTCTTAGACATTACAGTCCATTATGTTGCTCTTTATGGCCCCTTTTCTGCTGTGTGTGTGCATGTGTGTGTACATGTGTGTATGTGTGTGTGCATGTGTATGTGTGTACATGTATATGTGTGAGTGTGCACGTGTGTATGTGTGTGCATGTGTGTTCCTGCATGTGTGTCTGTGTGTTCATGTATGTGTGCATATGTGTGTGCATGTATGTGTGTGTGTAGATGTGTGTGTGTGTGTACATGTATGTGTGTGTGCATGTGTGTGTGCATGTGTGTGTGTGTGCATGTATGTGTGTGTGCATGTGTGTGCATGTATGTGTGTGTGTGTGCATGTATGTGTGTGTGCATGTGTGTGTGCATGTATGTGTGTGTGCATGTATGTGTGTGTGCATGTGTGTGTGTGTGCATGTATGTGTGTGTGCATGTGTGTGTGCATGTATGTGTGTGTGTGCATGTATGTGTGTGTGCATGTATGTGTGTGCATGTATGTGTGTGTGCATGTATGTGTGTGCATGTGTGTGTGCATGTGTGTGTGCATGTATGTGTGTGTGTGCATGTGTATGTGTGTGTGCATGTGTGTGTGTGCATGTATGTGTGTGTGCATGTGTGTGTGTGCATGTATGTGTGTGTGCATGTATGTGTGGATGCGTGTGTGTGTGCATGTATGTGTGTGTGCATGTGTGTGTGTGTGCATGTATGTGTGTGTGGTATGTGTGCATGTGTGTGTGTGTGCATGCACATTTGTGTGTGTGTTTCCTTGTAGTTGTTTCTATTTTACATGTCTCTGTTCTCTCTCATCATTTCTAAACACCTCCAAAGGCAGAGTGGTATATGCCACGTTTACATATACCCAGTTAGAAAGGAGTGTAAAGCTCATTTCTTGAAAAAATACATAGTGAATTCAACACAATATGTTTCCTACAAATCTATTTTTTTTAAAAAAGGCAACTTTGGAGAAATATGAATTGTCTTTGGAAATTAGTTGGGATTATGTGGGATTATGGAATGATGTACAGGGAGATAACACTGCCAAATTAGTTGAGAAAAATTTGAATGTGTCTTGCATGCTATGCTGTTGAGTGTGGGCTTAGCCTATTGCAAGGGGATTTTTAAGCCAGGGGATTTATTCACTTTTCAACAAATGTTTATTAAGGATCTATTATGTGCTGGGTGCTGTTCGTGGTACACAGGATACATTAGTGCAAGTTCCCTGCCCTTGTAGTGCTTACATTTTACTGGAATGACATTTTCAGATCTATGTTTTAGAAAGCCCACTATATAGATATTATCCAGAGGTTTCACCACAATGTGGATGCATTGTCAGTTTCAGATGTCCTTTAGTGATCTTATCATTATTTTTTTTTAAACCTCAGAATCTTATGGCAATCAACCTTGTCCCGACCCTGGAAGTCTCATTATCTGATCTAGGAATGAGGAATTCAAATATTATGTCATAAATTAATTACTTATAATTTCATTTTTCTTTCTTTAAGTTAACCTTATATGAATTCTTGAAGCATCCTACTGCCCTGTGATCTGCTCTGTAAACACAAATGAACAAGTATAGATTTTCAAGTGTTCTAGGATTAAAGAAATGTGGAATTTTAAAATAGACTTGTCCATTTCTACAAGGAAATAAAAGGGTAGAAGAATTCAGAAGAAGGACAGTTTGCTGTTTCCACTGAGTAAAGACCTCTGCCCTGATACACAAATGTTTGGTACCATCTTTATTGTTTTAAATTCCAAACCATCAGCCTAGAGGTGATCAATGACATCCCAAGACCATAGGTAGCTATTCAGCCAACAGTAGACATTACAAAGAAAAGAAATATCAAGGGTCAGAACCATGAAGAATTCCTCCAACTAAAAGAAAAGCTGGAGGAAGTAGTGTCAGCACAAGCGATGGGAAGAATAATCTCAGTGATGGGGGAGGAAGGGCAAGTGCCTTTAGGGCTTATGGAGGAGAGAGGGACCTAACCACGATTTTGTTGCATTTTTTTCAAATGTATTTTTCTCATTATATGAAGATATATTTTAAAGTAATAGCTTCCCAAACTCTTCTTCTAATTAGATTACCTAAGGAGCTCCAAAAAGGGCATAGGAACAAGACAAAGAATACATTTTTTTTTTTTTGCATCTCCCTAGAATGGTAACACACAGCTGTAAATTAGGTGACCAAATCTTACTTTATTTTATTTTCATAAAAGTATAATTCAGAGTGGTAATAAAGTAGCACTGTCCATTCCTTGGACAACTCATAATGGGCAAAAACACACAGAATTACCTCAAAACCTATCAAAAAGGAAAACAGATTTGCTCATTAAGATGCTACAGATGAAAAAAAAAAAAATGACCTGAAGCTTACAGAGCAAAAAATACATAGTCAATGAAGAGAAATGTTTTTATAACTGCACAAACAGTAATTCCAATGCAGTTGTCAGAGCATAATGCATAGGGAATTGGGACATCAGATTGAATTATGTAAGATAAGAGTAATGAATAATTTTGTTTATAAGGTTATTAGCTAAGTGCTTCTCCATTCACAGTGAATTTCTCAAGAGAACAAGTGGCAGATTTTATTCCTATAGAGGGTTTATTACTTTTGCTAATTTGACAGCTCGATGATGATAGTTATAGGTCATGGGTTTACTCTGCATGAGATGGGGTTAGGCCAGGCAGAAACCGGCTTCAGAATCAGGCACAAGGTTTCATTTGTAGAACAAAAGCCAAGGTCATAAAGGAAAATCAGGTCAACCTTTGGCGATCATTAGGATATGTTCACTATCTGTAACCTTTGATTACTCTGGAACCGTCTTCTTTTTTTTTTTCTTTTTTTTAAAAAATTATTATTATACTTTAAGTTCTAGGGTACATGTGCATAATGTGCAGGTTTGTTACATATGTATACTTGTGCCATGTTGGTGTGCTGCACCCATCAACTTGTCATTTACATCAGGTATAACTCCCAATGCAATTCCTCCCCCTACCTCCTCCCCATGATAGGCCCCGGTGTATGATGTTCCCCTTCCCGCAACTGGAAACCAGAAACCATCATTTTCAGCAAACTATCGCAAGAACAGAAAACCAAACACCGCATGTTCTCACTCATAGGTGGGACCTGAACAATGAGATCACTTGGACTCTGGAACCATCTTCTTCATCGAGTTTCTTCTCCTGAACTTTGGATGTGTCATTTTTCATGATATCCAAAACGTCTCCAGTTGGCTTTACCTGCAATACAGAACACGCAATGCCAATATAGCCATAACTGAATTAATGCTTTTTTAAAGTCTACATTTCTTGTCTTCTCTATATCATAGAGTAGTGGTACCACTTGGTCTCAAGAGTCAGAAATCATGTCATCTCATCTACTGCTTATTTATTAACTTCCAATGACCTTGTTCATTCTTTCTCATAAATAGCTCTTAATCTTTTCTTTAATTGTCATTATTACAGTAACTGGCTTTTTTTTCCCCTCCCCCGGAACTTATTCATTGCTGTTTGCTTAAATTTTAAGACTTTGCTATCCGGAGTTCTTGTCTTTAGTTCCTTTCCATTCAAAATACACTCTGCCTTGAGGAGAAAATGTAGAAATAAAAATATGATCACACTTTTCTGCAGTTTGCAATTACTTGGACGTTTGCTATCAAGGTTGACACTCAAGGCCGACACTCAAGGCCTATTGATTTCAGAGCTTCTATAAGCCACGCTTGCCTTTCTCTCTAAACTCATGGGCACACAATGTTGAGAACAAAGGTTAAGAGTTCAAGTTATAGAGTCAAGAGGTAAGAGTTCCTATCCTGGATTTTCTCCTTAAGCTTTTCTCATACTTAATGTCACTCAGTTTTCTCATCTGTAATATGAGGATGATGAAAATTACTAATAGAATATATGCATATATTTCTGGCTAGTATTAGTTAACACATATAAGAACTTAGAATATTGCTTGGCTATAATAAAAGTGCTCAAAGATTGTAAGTGTTATTATTACTTTTAACTTTTCCCCTAAGTGCAACTTTATGGTCTTGAATGTCCCTCTTTTTCTTATATTTTTATAGATTTGCATATACATTTCCTTTTGCCAAGAAGCCAATCTTATCCTCCATGACAATTTCAGCTTAACTTATCCAATGCTAGGAAGCCTTCTCTGATACATTAACTCTATCCCTACTACCAATGATCATTTTTTTCTGAAATCATTACTTTTGCTCATTTGACAGCTCGATGCTTATAGTTGTAGGTCATGAGTTTACTCTGCATGAGATGGGGTTAGGCCAGGCAGGAACCGGCTTCAGAATCAGGCACAAGGTTTCATTTGTAGAACAAAAACCAAGGTCATAAAGGAAGATCAGGTCAACCTTTGGCGATCATTAGGATATGTTCACTATCTGTAACCTTTGATTACTCTGGAATCATCTTCTTCTTATTATTTCTGTTTTCTTTTTTCTTTCTCTTTCTTTTTTCTTAGACGCAATCTTTTTCATGTTGCCCAGGCTGGAGGCGCAATCTCAGCTCACTGCAACCTCTGCCTCTGCTTCCTAGGTTCAAGCGATTCTCCTGCCTCAGCCTCCCGAGTAGCTAGGATTATAGGTGCGCACCACCATGCCCAGCTAATTTTCGTATTTTTAATTGAGACGGGGTTTTGCCATGTTGGCCACGCTAGTCTAGAACTGCTGACCTCAGGTGATCCACCCACCTCAGCCTCCCAAAGTGCTGGGATTACAGGCATAAGCCACCATACCCAGACTCTGATTTCTGTTTTAATAGCGCTGTATTTAGCTTGGTAACTGGTTTTGTATCATTCATTTACTTATCTACCTCCCATCTAATGTGTATTCTTGAGGACATCTCATTTTAGTATTCTCAGTGTGTATGCATGGTATACACTCAATGTGTGTCTGTTAAATAAATCAATGAATAAAAATGAATTATGAAATAGCCATGGTAAAAAAAAAAACATAAAAAATGATTAAAAACAGGAGAAGCTTTACCACACCTAAGAGAATAATGTAAAATATGGAGGAAAGGCAAATGTCTGGTCTTTCTCCTCTGAGTGGTCAAAGGTCTGATACAGTTGATGAAGTCTCTGTGGGTTTTAATTTGGTGAGGGGAGAGTATCTTTTTAAATCTAAGATTGCACCAGAAATAAGAGACCATGAAATGCCGAGGTGAAGGAGAAAAACAAGGAAGAGAAAGTGAAAATGCAAGATCAAGATGTAATGAAGAACTTAAGTAGATTCTTATCATCTGAGAATGACGCCAGAGATTCAAAATCCCCAGAAGACATGAGGCTTTGCATAGCAGATCTATCTGACAAGATCAAGAATATTTTCTATATGATTAAGTACCTGAAGCAGGTCAATTACACTAGCTAATCCTTGTATATAGGCCACAGCAGAAACTGAAGATCAACTGCCTGCATTTTTAGTCTAAAGTAAGAGAGGACAAATAAAATATTCTGGTTAAATCTAGTTTTTGTGTTTGTATGCTTGAAGTTCCAATTTTCTTACTCTTGATACATGCAGTAGTGTAGGTCCATCCACATTCTAACAGAGGGTGTAACTCTTATAATTGTAACTATCCTTCACACCACTTTTTTCATATTTGAAATGGAATATGAGTTTTCAGTGACTTTGTGATACATCCACTTCACAGCGAGGCTGACTACCTTTTTCAGAATCCTGTTTCTTGCATGTGCTCATATAATGTGGTCTACAAGTAAAATTCTCAGGAGATTTGTAGGACAGAAAGGATACAACACCCTTCTATTCAGCCATGTGTTTTGTTGTTGATCTACTGATTTACCTCATTGGTATGAAGCAGCAACTTCTCTACCTTCTTTTGTCTTCTCCTTGTGCTTCTCCAACTCTTGGGTCAAGAGTATGTGTGTTTAGGTGTTTAACAAAGGGGTCCAAATCCTGCAGGGTACATGTGTAACCCAGGGTAGAGGCAGAAGTAAGTGATGTGGGTTTCACTCCTTCCCCATGGGTTTCCAGCTCATGCCTGCAGATTGCACCCTGCTTTAGTTCTCTACCGCTTTACACTACCTTCCCTTCCGGATGATCTGTCCAGTTGTCTCCAAGCTCTAGCATCATATCCAGAAAGTCAGCTTACAGAGACTGCCCAAGCAACTCAACAATTGTGTAAGTCAAAATTCTTTTGACAAATTTATCTTTATATCTATCACAGGATCCTGATGCATTTGATATTCAATCTCAGGAAGTTAAAACAAGAGTCCTCAGCACTGACACAATTCTCAATGATAAGTTATATAGTCATTGAACTATAGTTTCACTTTCCCTGTGAACTGGAGAGTAAGTAATCAGCTGAGACTGGTATAGAACAGAGAGATGAGTGGAGTGAAGAATGGTGGGAAAAAAAAGAAAAAAATATATATATATATGTGTGTGTGTGTGTGTGTATGTATATATGTATGTATAGTGGAGAATAGGAGAAAACCTAGCTAAGGAATCTCTTCCAGGTTATCTGGACATTGGTAAAAATGGAATATCTGTTATATTTTTATGAAGGTTCAGAACAGCACAGAGGGCAGACTGTGGGGTGTCTCTCTCTCTTTCTCTCCTCTCTCTCTCTCATGCACACACACAAACACACGTACACAAATGTATAAAGTAGTTCTGCTTCTGTGGATGAATCCTGATGGATACAATTTTTATCTTCTATATGTTATTAAGGTTATATAGAATAAAGAGTCATAAAAGTCTCTTAATTACTACTTAGTCACATTTTTATAATCACAAGTTCCCTCAGTTTTCATTATCTCTTCCCGATTCTCATATCCATTCCATTCAATATTAATAAATGAAATAACAAAAACAGCAACGAGCACAAAAATTAGACACCTTTCTCTACTGAGTTTACAGGTATTAAAGGGTGAATGTTCATGATCTATTCTAAGAATAAGCATTTTTGGAGCAACCCAAAAACTTGCTTTAAAAAAGGTCACTAATTTTGCATTTCTGTTTAACTAGAAACTCCCTTTCTTATGCTGATTATAAATGTCATGTTCTGAAACTTGCATCTAATGGTTTTGGTGCCTTTTCTGGAATACAAAATAATAATTATATACCTTTTAAAATGTTAAAACTTCATAAATCCCAGAGTATTTATTATTTTCTTCCTGGGTCATGTATTCTTTATGTTTAATTTCACCAGAACTTTTAAATTTTTTGGACTCTTAATTGAGTGCTTTAGAACAATCCTAAGACTTTTTTTCTACACAAGACAAACTGTGTTCCCTCTTCTAAGATACGTAGCTTGAAACAATCTGAGGCTTTTATGGACTCACCACTTAGAGAACAGAATCTTGGTACCCTGTAGTTTCATAATGCATTCCTGTAATGCCTGAGGCTTATATTCAATGAGAAGTGCTAAGCACCTCTTACATTACTGGGTAGTTTATCTGTACTGTACTTTGAAATTAAGTTAGGAATGTGATATGATCATGTAAATTCCCAGGCTGGTCATAAAGAATTGTGACAGCTAGTTGGAGAGGCACCGGCTTGATTTGTGGCAACCTTGTTGAGTTGCCTCGCTGGGATTATAAATAATAAACTCCCCAAACATAATGAAGTAGTAAATGACAATAGAAAATCAATAATGCATAAAAACATGCCTGTGATTTACTGATATTTAAGGCATCCCCACACCGCAAGGTTCAAAGATTGCTTAAAAACCACTTTCAAGGACCAAGAAGTGATTTCGTATAAGATACTATGTGGAGGATGAGGACATTAACTAAATTCACATTCATGGTTTAATAATTACCCAGATGATGTGATTCTCATAGGATGGGGAGTTAATAGAGATGGATCAGCTCATTTCTAGTATAGGCTTTTAATTGTACCAACATTATTCTTTAAATAGTGCCTTTGTCTGTGGAAAATTACAAGTAAAGCAAACACCGTGGCCTTTGCTCTTGTATGAGAACAAAAATCTCACGTCATCTTTCTTGAGTAAGCAGTTTATAAGCAATAGAAGAATGGCTAGTATCCACTTGTCAAGGTGGCAGGTGACACAGAGTCTTCGAGAAAGAACACAATTTCAGCCTGGACAGGGATCACAAGAGGATTTTATAAAATAGAGGATTTTATAATATAGACACAGTAGAGTGGAGGGAGATAGGGAATCTCGTGAGAGACTAAAAAAATATTGAAAGACCAGCAATGAGAGAAAGAGACGCAACTAGGATGAGATTTTTTTTTTTCAGAGTACCAATATAAAAGCTTTTTTAAAAGTCCTCAGTTCTTTACTCATTCCTAATCCCTTTTTTTCTATTTATAAAATGCCTTGTCTTCACTTGCTTTTAGCTTAGCATTTGTGGTCCATAAATTTAACTTCCCTTGGCCATTCTCTAAACTCTTTATTTCAATGTTGTTTTGTTTTGCTTTTTTTTTAGAAACTGGGACAACATCAACTTGTATTATGCCATCTCTCTCCAGGATCCCTGGATACTTTCAGAATACTGAGTTGTACTGAAAAAAATTCACACCAATCTGCCCTCCATGCTACTCAAAACCTTGGCCAACATGGAATAAAATCCTGATCTTGTCCAGATAACCCAGAAGAAAGTCCTTAACCAGCGTTTTATCCTATTCTCTACAATGTATTTTAAGAAAATTCTCACCAATATTCAGACCTCTCATCTCTCTGCTCCAACCCAGTCTCACCTGATGACATCAGCTGCAATTCACAGAGAAAATAAAACTACAGTTCAATGACTCTGTAACATCTTATTGAGAATTGTGTCTGTGCTTGGGACTCTGCTGCAACTAACTGAAACCAAATATCCAAATGTGTCACGACTCATGTCCTGTTGCATTTCCTTATCCACTTTTGGAATGGTGGAGTGATTAAGGGCTTCTCCTCCCTATCATTTTATTCTTTCTTGGATTAGATCACATTCTACCTTCTCCATGACTTCACATTGCCTCCTCCACAGTCCCCACATCTAGAGGGGTTTCAATTTTAGTGGTGAGTGGTGTATTTTCATTACTATCATATAACCAATCTCTCTCTCTCTCTCTCTCTCTCTCTCTCTGTCTCTGTCTCTCTCTCTCTGTCTCACACACACACACACACACACCCCCAAATGCCTACTTCTACCCCAAGTTTCTCTCCTAATAACACCAAGTACTTTACTGCTCCCTCATAGCCATGCTTCTTGACAGAATTGTCTAAAATCTTCACAATTTCAACTTTTCTACTTTCCACACATTCTTGAAGTTAATGACTAGAAATCTGTTGAATACATATTTTAATGGGGGAAATTTTTTGCACCCTATATGTACTTTGTTGACACTGTGTATACCAGACAAAAATTATGTATATAATTTAAATCTACAAGACGATTTGGAAAATTAAATTATTATACATCAAGGTTGTCTTTGCATCTTTGCAGCCATATAAATGCTTACTACAATATGTAATGCTATCAGAAATGATTTTGAATAAAGCAACATGCAAGTTGTACATGTAATAGAAAACCTGAAACACTATACCAGCATGCAATACTGACAGGCATCAGACTCTTGGAATAGAAACTCTATTCTGGGCTTTCTTCAAAACTTACCTCTGCCCACATAAGTGTCTGTGGGGCCAAAGACATGTACCTATTTGGAGACCCCCTTACCCTACCTTCCTTATAATGTCTTAGTTACCCAGGACTCCAAAAGTTCCTGCTTCAAAGGTTCTAGCCTCTTGCCCAAATTTGTCTTTTCAAGTGTGAATCATACCACTAGAAAGTGACCTAGATGCAGCTATTTTGGAAGCTATGATCAAGACTTGAACTTGCTGACTGGATTAAGTGGAATGGGCAAAGGCTTCCGTGAGGCCCCCTGTGGAAGAGGTCAGTGCAGAGACCAGAGGAAGACAAGGCCCCCTCCATGCTGCTATGCTAAGGTGAGAAACTTCTAGGACCTGGCATTTCAATATTTGAATTTGAACTTGCAGCCATTGTTTAGATTTATTTTTCAAGGTAGAAAGAAAAGCATATATACATTTATTGTCAGTAGGTTTGTTTGACTTATGCTTAGATATTTAGATATATGTTATATGGGCTTCCATGTGCACCTAAGGTACCAGCCTTACAAATGTTGTAAGCATATCCACTAGTATGTTACTAGTAATTTCATCCCTGTGAGAGTAAGCTTAATTATTTGTTTTTCTTCCTTATTTTCTTCCTTTTGTAACCTAAAAATAAAATTCTAAGCTCTTCAACCGACTGAACAGACCAGTCTTGGCCAAGAGGATAGCAGCATAACCTTAAAAACTGAGTCCTCAGCCAGGACAGAATGGGGGATCAGACACACCTCTGTGTACCTCCTCCCTGGTTAACCATGATTGGCCTTCTTTCCCTGAGGGCTTAATGGAAACCAGCCCTTCCAAAAGTCTCTACCACTGATATAATTATCAACCAAGGGCCTGAGGCTTCTTCTCCTTTTTGACCTGATAAAATGCCATGGGCCACGAATTGGTTCTGGCCAGTCTATGAAGAATGTGCATTAAGGGATTTTGTGTCATCTCCTTCACCTGTTGACGTCAGAGGACCGAAAACTCCATCCTTGGATTAGGCTGATGCTAACACTGCCTTTTTAAAACATGGGTCTCATGAAGGTGCATGAAGCTCAATTGCACACGTGCATGTTTCTCCTGTTATAAATTTTCATGACTCTTCCTATAGCTTACTAA
Organism: Papio anubis; assembly: GCF_008728515.1. Classification (NCBI taxonomy): domain Eukaryota; kingdom Metazoa; phylum Chordata; class Mammalia; order Primates; family Cercopithecidae; genus Papio; species Papio anubis. Next base: position 132,865,823 of record NC_044983.1, on the reverse strand, counting down.
AGATGTATATTTGGCCACTCTGCTCAGCGTAAATCCCTGTTCTTTTTGCCCCTCCTTCAAAGTGTCTGTTTCTGGCTTCTGGCCAGAGGCTGTGCTTCCCAGCCTGTCAGAATGGCCACTCTGAAGGCCGCAACCCTTTATGACAAATAAAAGCCTCCTTTCCAAATTAATGAACCCCATCGTTCTTCAGTTAGCACTTTTTTTTTTTTTACTTTTTTCTTTCCTCCCTTCCTCCCTTCTTCTTTCCATCTCCTCTTTCCTTCTTTCTTCCATCATTACATTTCTAAATCACTATTTTCTGAATCTCTAGTCTTTAAAATTACATTTACAGTTAGAAAACAGCAAAATAAGTTTTAAAATATTATCCAGTAGTCAACAGATAAGATACAAAATACATTTTAAGATATGCATGCCAGTGAGACACTCTGTAAATATTTGGTGCCAGGAAATGTAGATAAGCCAGACTGGAAAATGCTTTTTAAAAAAAAATACTAGACCGCAGCTGGTAAGTGCTGGTATTGGGGAAAAGTAGCTCTGCAATGCATGGTGATTTTCCACTTTAAACCAAAAATACAAATCTCATAGCAACAAAGGACATGGGGAAAATGAATTAACATATATAAAAACATTGCTGTGAAGGCTGATTAGAAAGCTTTTTCAAGGTTCCTTCCCAAATAAATTTGACTGGCGGAGAAGCATAGACAATAGTAATGAGCATAAAAAAAGTAACAAGACCCCCAATTTTCGAGGTCAGGGATCTATTAATGCTAAGATGATACTAAGGGAATAGGAAATATAATAGCTTCAATTTACTTATCCTAACCCTGCATTTCATAGCATCTTATATTTTCTCTTTCAGCCAAATGGAATTCTCCACTAAAAGCATTCTAAGAAATTCACGCAGGCATGAAGTTAGACATGAAAGGGTTTTCTATTTTCTTAAAATTGCTGCCTTGCTCCTGATTAAGACCAGGGAGATGGAGTTGGAAGACAATGAAGTGACTTTTAGCGGGTGGCCACGAGGTAGCACAGGGGAAGGTCAATGAAGGAATGGACTCAGTCGCTGTGGATTGACCAAGACCTCGGCAAGGCCTCCTGGAAGAATGCCAGCTGACAATGCTGCATTTGTGCATTCTGGTTTTCCTGTCTTAGAACACAGAAATGGCTCACTGAGTTTCCTAGTTTTGAAGCTTTGTATGTTTGAGTGCTGGTAAACTTTTACTAAATTTCCTTCCTTAGTCTGAGTTTTTTATTTTTATTTTTTTTTCTTTTCCAATATCTCTGTCTAAAGCTCCAATACAGTTCTACTCTTTCCCTGGTTAATATTTTCATTCAGTTTCCCAGTTCCTATAATTCTAAACTTCTTCACCTCATTGGACAAATTTCTTCATTAGAAAGAGGCGTCACATCTCTTTATGTTTTTCAGGCTTAAACCCAGTAAAATCTTGTAGAGCTCCATTAACTAAGGTAGTTTTTTGAAGCCTGGGTATGTTTATGTACACAGGTCTCTGCCCAGAACACACCCTGTATCCTTTTTTCCTGGCTTAATGGCATCTTTCCCTTTAAGGACAGGCTCCCTTCTGACATCACATCCTCTGTGCACCTTCTCATGTCCCTCCTTCACCCACGTGCCCTTAGCCCCTTTGATGGTGCACTGTTGAATGAATTCTGTCTCCTGTTTAGAAAAGTTCCAGTTGTGTGTTACTAAGTGTACTGTACCATAGAAGCAGGATTGGTGGATATATTCCTCTTGTCGCCTTCCTTTGGTCTGATGAGACTCCTAGCAAAGGCCTAACGACCCATATCAATATTCAGCATGCTGTAAATCAAAGTCAAGTATCAGAACTGGCAAACACCATTAATTTTACAAAACAGAGATATTTCATAACACCTGTGCACATCTTCTTCATAGATGTATTCTATGGCATCTTACACTGTGTAGGGAGCTCTCTAAAGAATGTGATAAATATCTGTGTAATAGGTGTGTGTGTATATGAATATGATCTGAGAGCAGGATGAAGAGGAACAATTGCCTCCAGCACTTAGCTTAATTTTTAAAGGAAGAGTGCATTTATTTGATTAAGGATCCAAAACAATGTAAGGAAAGTACAGGCAGAATCAATAGTCTCTGTTCCTGCTTTTCTCCCTAGCAATGCAGTGTCTTTCCTCTCCTGTGAAAGTCCCCATGTTTGTTTCTCTGTGTGTGTTCTTGCATTGTCCTTTCATAAAAACAAAAGCAAATATGAGTACATGTTCTTACCACCCTTCATTTTTATCCCAAAAGTACTAATTTATATACACTATACGAAACCTTGCTGCTTTCACTTAATGTATCTTGTAATACTTCCTTTTTTTTTTTTTTTTTTTTCCTGAGAGAGAGTTTCACCCTTGTTGCCCAGGCTAGAGTGCAATGGTGCAATCTTGACTCACCGCAGCCTCCACCTCCCGGGTTCAAGTGAGTCTCCTGCCTCAGCCTCCGAAGTGGCTGGGATTACATGTGCCCACCACCACACCTGGCTAATTTTTTTGTATTTTTAGTAGAGATGGAGTTTCGCCGTGTTGGTCAGGCTGGTCTCGAACTCCTGGCCTTGGGTGATCTGCCCGCCTTGGCCTCCCAAAGTGATGGGATTACATGCTTGAGTCACTGCGCCCGGCCAGTATCTCATAATGCTTTCTATAACAGTACATAGAGGAATGTCTTGCTTTTGATTTTATATCGCATTTAAGGTTGGTTTTTAACAGAGGCACAGTAAGAATTGACTGAGTGTAGAGGGACATTTGGGTGGATGATAATATTTTGTGATTATGAGCAATGCTACAATGAACATACCTGTACACACACATGCACAGGTGACTATGTAGGATAAGGCAACAGAAATGGGATTGTGGGGACAAATGAAAAATAAATTTTGACAGGTATCGTAAACCTGCCCTCCATGGGCTTACACCGTTTTGCATTCTAACCAGCTAGGTAGCAAAGTTCTTGTTTCTTCAGCATTGCCACCAAAAATCTGATAACGGAGAAAGGGTATCTCAGTATATTTTTAAGTTGCTTTTCTCTCCTCTAGAGAAAGGTGAATATATTATGTACTGTGTGTACTGGCAATTTGTAATTTGTGGGTGAGTAAGTGTGTATATACATGTTTGTCTTTATCCTGCTTTGGATTTTTAAAATTGTTTTCTAGTTCTTAGAAATCAAGGTGATAATCTCAGTTGTTGAACTTCAGGTCATCCTGAAGTTGAAAATATTTTGTATCAGATTTTTCTTTTTTTTCCCTGACATTATTTACGGTGATTTTTTTTCTTTTGTATTTACTGTTTTTATATCAAAAGAATTAAATGTATCAATTTAACAACTTCTATAGTTTGAATTAGTTTAAAAAAGATGTTCTTTACTTCAAATTTATAAGGGAATTAATATTGTTTTATTCTAATACTTATATGACTTCATATTTTACAGTGAAATTTTTATCTATTTGAAATTTTACTGGCGTATCCTGCTAAGTTTCATCAATATAACTCTTCAGTTGTTCAAACCCAATTGCTAAAAAAAAACTGTCATTCCCACTTCAATTTTAAAAGTTAAATTTATCATATATTTAAACTCCGTATTGATTTCAAAATATTTCTAGATTTTATGTATTTTTTCATCTTATTATTTCTAGTTTTAATTGTTTTGAAGCATTATAATATAATATGCCTTATGACCTGTTCAGGATGGTTTTCTGCTGTAGTTCTTAAACAGACTTTCCTTAATTATTGTATTCTGTATTCATAGAAATCCAACAACCCTTGTATATGAATATAAATGTATATGAATTTCAAATTTTTATTCATATTACTGGTTTTTATTTCATATATGTATGCATTTCAAAGGAAACATGTCTGATATTTTTATTGTGATGATGGTACATTTATAAATTAAATTATTGAGTGTGCTTAGTCCTCTAGAAAGCAGAATCCAAGATAAAGTAAGAATGTGTGACAATGTTTGGAGGCTTCTGACTGTGAAAGACTGGGCAAGCATGGGCAGGGAGAGCTTCAGCCCATAGTAGAGATGGAAAGAGAATTGAGTAGAAGAGCCACAGACTATGGTGCAACTGAGAGAGTCTCAGCCTGCTTGTTGGGAGCTCATGGCGCAAAGGTGACCTACAGAGGGAAAAGCCAGCTGCCATGTTGTGAAAACACTCAAGCAGTCCCGAGGGAGCTCCAGTTTGCCAGGATCTGGAGCTTCTTCCAACAGTAAAATGAGTGAGGCATTTTGGCAGCAGAACCTCCAGACCCATCAACCACCCAATGATAGCAGCCAGAGCTGCATTTTGACAGCAGCCTTAGGAGACTGAATCAGACTACTGAGGTAAGCCACACTCAAATTTCATACACACAGGAATAATAATTAATTCTTCTTTGGACCTGCTGCATTTGGGGATAATTTATTACATGGTAATAGATAATTCAGTCACTGCCACCTTCCTCAGTCATTATCTGTGTACTGCCTGGGAAGAGTGTGGGATAGCTCTAACACTGCAGTGGATCCTGACCTTGCTGAGCTAGAGGATGTTAGCTTACTGCTTCCCAAAGGGGACTGGCACAATCTTTCTGCAAGGGAAGTGTGAGTATATACTCTCATGATTGTCACAAAGAACACAAGACTCTTTCAGGCATTTATTCTTAGGTAAGTCTACCATACCTTCAGGATTTCATTTGTATTCATCTGTACTATTTTCTAGTTTCCACCAAAATCTCTTTAAAAATTTATTATTTCTGTTGGGTTTTTTAAATCATTTTTTTTTACTATTGTAAGTGTTTTCTCTAATCTCTATTATTTCTACTACAGCTTATATATGTGAAGGCTATAGGTTTCTGAGATCTGTACTCTACTATCTTCCTAAATCTTTGTATTGTTTTAAATGGCTTTCTAGTTTGTTCTCTTGAGTTTTTAAAGTGATATTATTATCCCATCCTCAAAATGTGATAGTTTTATTAGTTCTTTTTACATATCTTTCATCTATTTTCCTTTTCAAATTGCATTAATTTTTCTAGTCCAGTAATAAATAGTGATGGTATCTATCTTCTTGTCTCAGTCTTCTGTTTAAAGAAAGCATTTTCAGTGTTTTTATATTCATGATTTTTTTCTGTGTTTGTCTCAGAAGAACAACTATTGGAAAAAGTTCCCAATATTTGTACCCTATATACTCCAAGGAATTTCACCTTTCTGTCCTCCTCAAGAATTAGGAAGGTTTATCTAAAAGCACATGGAACTATCACAATCGTGTTGTCCAGATGCCATAAGGAACACAGAAAACAAAAGATTATTATGCTTCTCTAGTAGACTCAGATACGCATTTTTTGATGTTGTTAACTTGATTAAATCTATCTATGATTTTACTTTCCTGACCAATAAAGTCTAAAATTTATTAACATGCATCTGACTGTGGCTGTTATGTTTATTTTATGTTTTATTTGTGGCCAACATGCCCAAGGACAATTTGGGTTTCACTGTTTGATAAGTAACAAAACTGACAGAAAATTAAGAATTTGAAAATTCTCACAAAAATGCCACTGAGCTGTTCTAGAGAAGACTTTGACTATCTCAGAAATAATTAGCTTTATGGATTCTTAGGTGGACTCCCAGACTTTCTCCCCATAGCCTCAAAGGCTAGTGGGGCACAGACCCGATATGACTGTGCTTAGCATGAAATGGCTCTCAGATTCCTGAAAAATTTCTTTTCTAAAATGTGTTTTAAGTTGGTGGCTATAAAGAAGAAGGCTTGGGTTTAATATCTTCCCTGTCGTCTCTTAGATGAGTTGTTTAAGGCAAAATATTATCACTTCCACTTAAACTGAACCTATTCCTCAACGAAAAGAGGGAACACACACCCTTTTCATCTCACATTCTTGCCATAAAGATAAAAAGTGATCAGTGATCAGTGAAGCTGTGTTTTGAAAACTCACAGTTCTGTACAAATGCAAGTCTTCAAGTATACATTGAGACCCAAATTCTGTACAAATGCAAGTCTTCAAGTATACATTGAGGCACGAATTCCATATTCCTTATTTATATTTCTCTATGCCTATCACAAGCCACTTCCTTTTATTGTTTTTCAATCCACCCTCCATGTAATCATCAGATTTCCCTTCAATAAATGCAAATATCATCTCATATTCCTCCAGTTAAAGTTTGATAGTAGGCTCTCAGTGCTGCATGGTAAAATCTAAGCTTACCAACAAAGCCAACATAAATGTGGTTGGTGTTCCGAGTCTGGGCTCCCTGTACCCCTTCCTCAATCCCTTTCATCAAGCAATGCTCTCCTCTCTGTATTTTAGAAGTCCTATTCCCTCTCCTTGAATCCCCCTTATCCACTCCGGAGGCACTGTCTCCACTTATCAGTAAGTCTTACCCCTTCTTTCCCTTGGCCTAATATCAAACTACAATTCCTAGGCTTTTATTTCTAGACATGCCACAGGAGGAAGTTTGGGGCCTTTTATGTGGACAGACGTGAGTGCTGCCAATTCCAGAGCCAGATTCTAAAACCACTTATCAATAGGCAAGATCCAGAAGAACGGGCTGAGAACTCCAGGGGCAAGTCAGTGGCAGGAAGGTGCCCCACATCTGGGTTACTGCATAAAGCCAAACCACAGTCCCACCCTCTCCAGCTCACCCGTGGGTGAAGTGGAGTGTATAAGGTGAACTGAGCAAGATATAAACCTTTATTGTGCTAATTCCATGAAATTAAAGTACTTGTAGAGGAGGTGGAATTTCTTACCCAAATAAGGACTTTTCCATCTCCCTTTCATCAGTTATCTTTAAGGCATAGTTTATGTACCACCTTCTGTAAGACGCTTTCCCTGACCCTTCAGAGAGAGTCCCCTTTAAATTGACCTAAAATTTATTTTAAGTTGTTGGCTGCAAGGAAGAAGACTTTATATTTACCATAGCAGTATTTCCCTTTCTTATACCAGTCTTTTAAAAATTTATGTTTATAAATGTTCTACAACTCCACTGAGGGCCCGAATTGTATCTTCGTACCTTTATGTTCTTAGCAACATTGCATACAGGTGAAAAGACTTTCAATTACCATTGAATAAATAAATGAATGAGTGAAATAAATCACAGACGTTTATTAAAGTTTATACATATAAAGGTGGTGTTGAATATTACAGCTGCAAACGTTGGGAATGAGGGTATATTCTTAAATCTATTTCTAAAGTGATAGGGTATGTTGTTAATCATTTCTTTAGAAACCAGCCTTGTAGCCTCCATATGGATAATTTCAATTTTAAATCCGATTTCAACTTGGCATTACTTTGACAGTATTTTAGTCTGAGACAAAATTCCCTTGCCAGGTAATAGCTTTATAACTCAATGGTATCTAATAAATTTAGAAAAAAACAACAGAATTAGATTACTTTTAGTCACTTTTATAAAAGATAAACTACTCTAAGAATACCTATTTGGAAACCTCAATGTCCTCTTCCATTAGGTTTTTGTTTATGTGAGTAAATTATAATTTCAAATTGTTGCCTCTTGATGATAGAGACTGGGTTTATTAAATGTTCTCAGCCCATAGAAACACACAAAGGAAAAGGCTGTTTTGATGGATGCCTCACTGTTACAGAAATGCACACAGACCCAGATGGATTCAGAGCAATGCATAGCATTTACAGTGGTGTAATTACACTCAACAACTAAAAAGTGGATCCATTACTTTCTTAAGGCTTTTTTATGTCTAAGTTAAAAAATACAGAATTATATTTAAAAAGAAAGAGGATAAATGAGGAAGGTTTGCTATAACTAGATGTCAAAGTTTAAGGAAATATAATACATGGTTTAAAATACCTGTACACAGAAAGGTCATATTTAACAAATCTATAGCTAACATCCTACTCAACAGAAAAAAGTTGAAAGCTTTTCCTCTAAAAACTGAAACAAGAAAAGGGTGCTCACTTTTGCCCTTTAATTCAACATAGTACTGGAAATTCTACCCAGAGCAATTAGGCAAGAGAAAGAAAGTCATTACATTCAGAAAGGAAAAAGTTACATTGTACATTTGCAGATGACGTGATCTTATACATAGAAAACCCTAAAATGTCACCAAAAAAAAAAAAAAAAATCCCGTTAGAACTAAAAATAATTTCAGTGAAGTTGTAGGGTACAAAATCAACATATGAAAATCAGGATTGTTTCTGGTATCAGTGATATTAGCGATATAATCACTAAGAGTGTATTAGTTTGTTCTCACATTACTATAAGGAAATACCTGAGACTGGGTAATTTATAAAGGAAAGAGGTTTAATTGACTCACAGTTCAGCATGACTGGGGAGGCCTCAGGAAACTTACAACCATGGCAGAAAGTGAAGGGGAAGCAAGGCATCTTCTTCACAAGGCAGTATATAGGAGAAGTGCCGCCGGGAAAAGGGGGAAGAGCCCCTTATAAAACCATCAGATCTAGTGAGAAGTTACTCACTATCACAAAAACAGTATTGGGAAACCTCCCCCAGGAGTCAATTACCTCCACCTGGTCTCTTCCTTAACATGTGGGGATTATGGGAATACAATCCAAGATGAGATTAGGGTGGGGACACAAAGCCTAACCATATCAAAGAGCAAACTATCTAAAAAAGAAATAAATCAGTCCCATTTACACTCACAACAATAAATAAAATACTTTGGAATAAATTTAACCAAGGACATGAAATATCTCTACACTGAAATATAAAGAAATTGAATAAGATTCAAATAAATGGAGAAATCTCCCACGTGTATGGATATTAATAAGCATATTAATATTATCCACATTAATTAATATTATAATCCCTATTAATATATTATTAATAAAATTAATATTGTTATTCATACTACCAAAAGCAATCTGCAGATCAATGTAATCCTTAGCAAAAGACCAATGATATTCTTCAAAGGAGTAGGAAAAACAATCCTAAAATTCATATAGAACTACCAAAAAAGTTTTTGAATAGCTAAAGCAATGTAGAGCAAAAAGGACAAAGCTGGAGGCATCACATTTCCTGACTTCAAAATCTCTTACAAATCTATGGTAACCAAAACATCATGGTACCAGCATTAAAACAGACACATAGACCAATGGAACCGAAAAGGGAATGCAGAAGTAAATTCACACATTTATAGTCAACTGATTTTCAACAAAGATGCCAAGGGAATGCAGAAGTAAATTCACACATTTATAGTCAACTGATTTTCAACAAAGATGCCAAGGACACACAATAGGGAAAGGACAGTTTACACACAACGGGGAAAGGACAGTCTATTCAATAAATGGTGTTGGGGAAACTAGATATTACCATGCAGAATAATAAAATTAGACCCTTGTCTCACACCATATGCAAAAATCAACTCAAAATTGATTAAATACTTAACAGTAATAGATTGATACTTTCATAGACCCAAAACTATGTACCTACTAGAAGAAAATGTAAGGAAAAACACTTCATGACATTGATCTGGGCAATAATTTTTTGGCTATAACCCCAAAATCACAGGCAACAAAAGAAAAATAGACAAATGAGATTTTATCAAACTAAAAGCTTTTGCACAGTAAACAATAAACAAAGTGAAGAGACAACCTACAGACTGAGAGAAAATATTTGCAAATTATACATCTGATCAGAGATTAATATACAAAATATGTAAGTAACTCAAGCAACTGAAAAGCAAGCAAACAAACAGATTGAAATATTGGCAAAGGACTCGTATAAACATTTCCTTAAAAATGACGTACATTGGGAGGCCGAGACGGGCGGATCACAAGGTCAGGAGATGGAGACCATCCTGGCTAACATGGTGAAACCCCATCTCTACTAAAAATGCAAAAAAATTAGCCGGGCGTGGTGGCGGCGCCTGTAGTCCCAGCTACCAGGGAGGCTGAGGCAGGAGAATGGTGTAAACCCGGGAGGCGGAGCTTGCAGTGAGCCGAGATTGCGCCACTGCACTCCAGCCTGGGCGACAGAGTGAGACACCATCTCAAAAAATAAATAAATAAATAAAATAAATAAAATAAATGACATACAAATGGCCAACAGTTACATGAAAAAGTGCTCGACGTCACTAATCATCAGAAAATGCAAATTAAAACCAAAGTGAGATTTCATCTCACACATGTTAAAATGGCCATTAGGAAATAGACAAAATATAGCAAGTGTTGTTGAGAATGTGTACAAAAGGGAAGGAACCCTTGCCCATTGTTGTTGGTGGGAATATAAATTAGTACAGACAATATGAGAAACAGCATGAAAGCTCCTAAAATATAAAACAGAACTATCATATGATCCAGCAATTCCACTACTAGATATTATTCAAAAGAAATAAAATCAGTATATCAAAGCAATATCTGCATTCGCTTGTGTATTTCAGCATTATTCACAATAGTCAAGAGATAGAAACAACCTAAGTGTCTCTCAACAGATAAATGGACAAAGAAAAGAAAATGTGGTACATACACACAATGCAATACTGTTCAGTCACAGGAAGAAAGAAAATCTTTTAATGCACCACAACCTGGATGAATCTGGAGGACATTAAGTGAAATAAGCTAGGCTCAGAAAGACAAAACACTGCATGATGTCATTCATAGATGTAATCTAAAAAAGTAAAAGCGTTAATCTCCTTGAACAGAAAGCACAATAGTGGTTACTAGGAGCTGGGGTACTTGAAGGAGATGTTGGTCAAAGGATACAAAACATCAGTTAGATAGGAGGAATAAGTTCAAGAGGTCTGTTATACACCATGGTGACTATAGTTAATAACCATATATTGCAATTCTGAAAAATGCTAAGAAGTGAATGGTAACAATTCTCATCAGAAAACGATCACTATGTAAAGTAATAGACATGTTAATTTGCTAGATTTATTAATTCCACAATGTGTGTATACTTCAAAACCTCGTGTCGTACATGATAAATAAATTTCACCTATCAATTTAAAAAATAAAAGAATACTTTTAAAGGTGGTTTGTTATAGAATCTTTTTAAATGATTCAAAACTTATTTCCCTTTGAATTTCTTATGAATACCAAATAGCCACATTCTTACTGAGACCTGGGGAAAGAAATGAGGGAGGGAAAGTGAGCAATGTACCAACATTTGTATTCCAATAATGTTCATATTACCCATAATCCCTTCTATAGGTTTGTAACAGTATTTCTCAAGGGAAAATTAGATATTAATTTAAACTTATATCAAAATGAAAACGTGGGCCAAATTTGTTTTGCTCCTCAACAAAAGCACAATGAAAGTTTCCTCTTTTATTTCATAGACTCACATGAGTGTCATAAGTTATGTGTGGCTTTGCAATATGTCAAACATATTTCGTAGGTAATAATGGAGTTGTTTTACCATGGTCAAAGCTGCCTTTAAAGTGAAAAGTAAAACTTTTAGGCCCTCCCCGTAAATGGTTCTGTTTGTTCGTGGCGCAGGCAGAGTTTGTTGCAAGGCTTGATGTAAGACTTGTTACTAAATGATTAACTGCCTTTGTTCTGCTTCTGTAAAACTGCTTTCCCGCCCTCCGAATTGTAAAACAAGCCCTGCCTCAGCCGGAAATTCCAAACCAGTATGCTAAAGGTGGCGGGGCCCGATCGCTGCAACCCAGACCCAAGGTTGCATCAGCAAAGGAAAACTGCATTCCCCAGACCTCCCCGGGGCTAGTACCAATCCCACCCCTTTGCGTCGCCAAATAGAAAAAGACACCTGGCCTCGAGGTTACAAAAGAGGCCAATCAATAGCCTGTATGTAAATGAAGCCTAAACGCTATAAAAGAGATGTATCGCCACAAATCGGGGCTCTCTCCCTCTCTCTCCCTCATTCCTTCCAGGTGAGAGGGCCCTGGTGCACCAGTAAATGACTTTCTGCCGAAATTTGTGTGTTAGGTGGTTCCTCGCGCCGACTCTCAAACCCTAAGGAACGTGATTCTAACAAAAGGTTATTGTGGCTTACTGTCAAACGGAAAATAATATCATTGCATTAACATTAAAGAGACTTGGGAATTTGGTCTTTTAAATTCACGTACATTTAACAATCATTTACAACATGTTGGCATTTTCACATAATTTATATACATATATATGAATATTATGTTTCATTGTTGTAACTGATATAAGTAAAAATTATCTATATTCTACTAAAAGGAAACTGGTATATTTAGAGGAGTTATCCAATGTCATAGATTAATACTCATCAGAGTTGGATTTCCAAACCATTTTTTTAAATGTATTTTATTTTTTTAGCAACCACATAGTATTTTTTTTAGCAAGCATCTTAACAAGAAACAATTGTATTACAAACTTTTGTTCTTTTAAACTCTCCAGAATATTGGAATTACATTGCTTGCTTTCCTTGACAGTCTACTTATACAACTTCATTTTTTCTTAATTATTAAGTATCCCATCAAGACCTGTCAAGTCCTGCAAAATGTAATTCTGGTTTTATAGGCATTTTTATAATTAAGTTTGTGGGTATTACAGAAAATGTCTAGGAATGTTGTCTTTGGGAAAAAATGGATAATAACCTTTTACTAGTCTGTGATTTAGCTATTTCTCCCACATATTTTCAGTTTGTGAAACGTCTTGCAAACGTGTGCCCTATGGCCAATATATTGTCCTGATTTAGTTTCTTCCCTAAGGAGAATTTAAACCAATGTCTTAGTTCCAGGATTCTGTAGGCAATGACTCTTCTAGATTAGCTGAGTCCCATCAGAGGTGTGTGCATTGAGTCTAAGGCAGGGAAAGAGGTTAGTTGATTGAATACGAAATGTGAGAAAAAAAATAGGCAAAGGGAGAACAGTGAAGATGGGCAAATTCTCAAATCCCAAGTGACTGAAACTTGCTGAGGGACAGGCTAGGCAAAACATGCTGTTTATCACATAAAACGTTGCATTAAGTATAGTCTATTTTGCTTGGGCTGGACCATATAGGAGGCAGAAGCTCTCCTTCTACCTACAGTGGAAGAAACTTTAAGTTGCCCCAACCTGGCTCCATCCTTACTCCATCTTTGCTCCACCTTGGTATACAGAATGTCCTGAGAACTGACGGCCAGCTTAAGAATATCTTATTGCATTAGTCTTACAGAGTTTCAAAAGACAGTGATTCCAAACTAAAAAGAAATAAAACATCTTAATAAATCAAAAAGATTATCCTTTCCAAACTAGATGGAACAAGAACCTTTAAGCTTTATTTTTCAACCTGAAATCTGTGTGGTCAGGCTTGTCTCTGCCTTGTAACCATTAAAATTCTCTCCTCCTTTGGAGATGACATGAAAGGCCTGGTTGTTGTCCCCCAATTCTCCATAAAGGCCACAATATGTTACAGGCATATATTGGTGTCTTTATATGTAGAAGCAAGTCTGAAGAGACATTGAATCCTTACATGTAATTTATATACACAAATTACTCCATGTTATGTGTCTACATGAATGTATATGTATGAATGTTCATTAGAGAATAACATGAGAATCCCTTTTTTATATTCTTGGATACTGAGGTGCTTGGGAAACATCTATAATGTTGAGAATGTGGTATCCAAAACATATCTCAAAAAAAGAATATCTATGACCAAAATTTATATAGACCAGAAAAACCCTTTTCTCCCAATGTAATATTTTTATAGCCTTCAGATTGTTTCCCCTTCCAGATAAAATATGGTGACCATCTGGGTTGAAAAATAATAGGCTGAGGGAATGTTATTTAAAAATACTAGAGATTCTAGACCCAAATGGCATCACCCACAGTCTTGGGGAATTTCCTTCAACAAACCCCTCTTGTGGTTTGAGATTATAAACCTCTTTGCTGAAATGCAATGAAAAATGCAGACATCAACAGTATCAATATCAAGAATTGATTTAATTTTATTTATTGAAAGGCGAAAAGTGTTCTACGGTAATTAGAATGAGTAGGTCAGAACTCATTTAATACAGGAGGAAATTCCCATTGCTAAGACATTCTTTTAAGTTCATCTCTAAACCACATTGACTCAATGGCCATCAAACTCATGCCTTTCTTCCGCTAGTTGGTGGTTTCCTGGTCATTCTCCATTGTCTTGTGAATGTGACCTTAAACAATGCAAATCTGCTTTATTGTAGTCCCCTACAATGCCTCTCAATCACCTTTAAGAAGAAAATTCAACTCCTTATCTTAACACAAAAGCACTTGGATCGAATTCAGAGCACTTGATTTTAAAAAGGACTTTGAAAAACAAGAGGGCATCAAGAGGACAGTGATAAGGTTTAATGAAGATCTGGGAATCCTGACAGAATAAATGTCTTAAAGAACTGAGGTCCTGGAAATGGGATGAGAGAAAGTTATGGTAAGAAAATTATCAGTGCAGGATGAAGGTGTGTGTTACGACCAGCTTAGTAGAGAGTACAGAATGTTGTCATTTGGAATAGCTTCATTTCTTCAGTGTGAAGAGGGTACAAGTATACACTAGCTGTGGATATTCAGGAAAGTTTTGTAATGTTTTCACCACAGTTTATATTTCTCTAAAATTGTATAATAGGAGTCTCAATCTCATAGGGTTGTGGTGAGAATCAAATCTATATGAAACTGTTAGTAGAATTTCTTTCCCGTAAGTAAGTGATTACTAATGCTGATTATAATGACTGCTATTCCCATTATTTTTCCATAAGAGCATTTCAAACAGGAAACTAACCGCCTTGGAATGTATTGAATTGCCTCTTCGAAAATAAACTCCTTTGGATTTTTCAGTACTCCTACAGAAAGCCCTAACCTCCTGCGATATGGAAATGACTATGGTTAAAGATAGAAAATGTTGCTTTCACTTCCTCTAGAATGCATTTCACTCCTCATATCCCATGCAAATAAGCTCCATAGTCATTTTCCTAGTTAACTGATCTGATCCCAGAGGGCTATACAATCCCAACTAGACCCCTAAATTAAGACCTGCAGGGCCAGAAAGACAAGACTGCCATCTCTCCAGCTGCTTGCATCTCAAAACATTGTGAAGGGCCGACCAAAGAAGACATCTTTAGGACTTAAAAGACTGACCCCTGAGTTTACCTGGTCCTTGTTGGAGACAGATTTACCTTCCAAAACATTAGGGTGATAACCTGGGATCCCTTCTATTGTAGCAGGACGAGCGGCAGACAAAACTCCCCAGACACTGAGTTACAGACACAGAGTTACAGACACCGAGTTACAGAAGGAAGGGGTTTATTCAGCCAGGGGCATTGGCAAGACTTCAGTCTCAAGAGCCAAGCTCCCGGAGTGACCAATTCCCGTCCCTTTTAAGGGTTCACAACTCTAACGGGGTGCATGTGAGAGGGTCATGGTTGATTGAGCAAGCAGCAGGTACGTGACCAGGGGCTGTTTGCACCGGTAATTAGATAGGAACAAAACGCGACAGGGATTTTCACAGTACATTTCTATACAATGTCTGTAATCTATAGATAACACAACCAATGAGGTCAGAGGTCGATCTTTAACTACCAGGCCCAGGGTGCGGCGCCGGGCTGTCTGCCTGTGGATTTCATTTCTGCCTTTTAGTTTTTAATTCTTCTTTCTTTGGAGGCAGAAATTGGGCATAAGACAGTATGAGGGGTGGTCTCCTCTCTTCCTATTATGTCTCAGTTGAGCAAAAGTTTGTTTCTCTCCTTGCTGAAAGGCAGGAGGTCAGCTGTCATTCTCCTGCATATAAAGATAGAGAGAACCCATTCTTCATTTCTGCCATTGGAATGTCCAGACAGGCTTGTAGAAGGTGTCACCATTTTCTTCTCATCTCCTTGCCCCAGGTGGCAAGTGGAGATGGTGTGCTTATTATTTTTTGCAAGGTACTTAATAAGAAACCCACAGAGAATACCTTCTCTGTGTATGCAGAATAAAATTAATAAAGATGGATATTTTTTAAAAATGTTAATAAAGAGATAGATCAATACTAGTCATGAGAATGTAGAAAAGACTATTAATTTTATAGAAGTGTGGATCTAGCTGAGGTCCAGCAGAGCGGTGTGGAGAAGTGTGACATGGTCATTTTCTACATATATTATCCTCTTAAGGAAAGGGGAAATTTGTTCCTTGTGCATGGGGTTCTTAGTTAATGCCATAAGATGATGATATAAATGGGACTTGTAGAGAATAAAAAATAACATTGGAGCTCTAGTGCTTGGTCTGGAAGTTATACTATTATTAATGCAGGCCATTGTTGTTTAAACATTTGGAAATCACATCACACCCCTTGGACTTTCTGATGATGTGAGTGTCTCTGTGGAGTAAGTCCAGCAGGAATCTGGCCCCGTAACCTGGAAATCAAATGCAAGAGGAACTGATTTCCTGTCTTGCCTTCAGTTTATGATTCTCCAAACTCACTTTCATCTCAGGGCCTTTCAGTTTGCTGGTTTCAGGAATGATTTTTCCTCTCTTATTTGAGTGGTCTTCTCATTACCCACATGTTATTGTCACATTGCTTACTTTGGAAGGCTTTTCTTCAATCCTAGCAAAAAAACAGCTAACACTTTGTTTATTTTATAAACTTCAGAAAGGATTTATTAGAACATAGAGAGAGAGAGTAGGTGTTTAATAGATATTTGAAGATGGATTCACAAGTATTTCTTCTTGGTTACATGACTGAGCTCCCAGTTCATAGAATTTTTGAAACTGCTGTGTGTTATACACTTTTAAGAAGTGGCCTCTTAGCTTTTCTGCTAAGAGGAGCTTTTCTGCTATTACACATATTTTTAAAAGTACACCATCTAGTACACATCTTTACAAAAGATATGTAATAGGTTTAGAAAAAATCTGCCTCTGTTTTCTGAGTATATCATGATTAAGAAATGACCTTTCCTTCTAAGATGGCTTTAAAAGCCATTCCTTGTAATTCCCACTGTCAGATAATATTATTTAAAGTAGTTTTTACTCCTGCTTCTACCTATATGAAAGCACATCTACCTCTCCTGCCCTCACCTTAAAACTGAAAATGTAGTCTTGTTTCTACCTACGGATAACCCTCTGTTTATTCTGTGGTTTTTATCTCCTCTCATCTGATCAATGGCTTGGCTTCTGAAGTTATCTCTTTGCCCTTGATTCATTCTTTTTCTTCTTCTTGTCCTTCTCTATTAGTTCAGCATGCAAATGTACAAGCCTGTAATATATTCTAACTACTGGCCCCATGTTAGCTATTTTCATTTCTTTTCTCCCACTCCATCTATGCAAAGACTCCCAAAGAGAGTATTCTCCACTCCCATTTCCACTCACCACAGCACACTTCCCCCTTGAACATTCCCAGTCAGATTTTATCCTAGCTCTCTGTTAAATATTCCTTTTAAGGCATACCCATGACATCTGTTTTTGCAAACTCTAGTAGAAATTTGAAGTTCTCATTTTAATTGAATTCTAGGTAGGATTCAACACAAATAATCACCATTTTTGCCGTGAAACACTATTTTCATTGGTCTGTGATACTTTCAATATTTTCTCCTGCCTCTTTTGTCCTTTCTTCTCAGTCATAGTAGCTAATTATTTTCCACAGACAAACTTCTAAATATATACTCAATTTAGAATTTTAAAACCAAATATATGATCAAGGATGCAGTTTTTAAAATATGGTATAAACCAACAAAAAGGGATGTGGTAGTGGGATGCAGATACAGACACTGAAAGGCAACAGTACAAAAGCAAAATAAATTAAGTCCCAGGATGATATGGAAAAAAAATTCCTAGATTATAACTGGAAAGCAGATCCCAAGACCAATCATCTAGATAGTTTACATGGTTTTAGAAATATTTCTTTGGAGGAAAAAATGTAATTCCAATTATTTGATAGTTTAGACTGTGTAGAAAATGTACTGGAGGGATACTTTACAGATTTTTAAAGGATATAGAAAGACACAGATATCAAATAAATATACAACCAAAAAAGTAAGTTATGATTATTCTCAAGGATAATGTAAAATTGAACAAGGGTAATTTATTAACTATACACTACCTGACTCAGCAGTGGGCATTTTTATAGTCAGAATATTGAAATTAGCACACAGTAGATAAGGCCATTGATATATATATATATATTTTTTTTTTTTCCAAATGGAGTCTCATTCTGTGGCCAGGCTGGAGTGCAGTGGTGCAATCTCAGCTTACTGCAACCTTCGCCTCCTGGGTTCAAGCAATTCTCCTGCCTCAGCTTCTTGAGTAGCTGGGATTACAGGCACCTGCCACCACGCCCAGCTAGTTTTTGTATTTTTAGTAGAGACGGGGTTTCGCCATGTTGACCATGCTAGTCTCAAACTCCTGACCTCAGGTGATCTGCTCGTCTTGCCTCCCAAATTGCTGGGATTACAGGTGTGAGCCACCGTGCCATGCCTCCATTGATAGATAATTTATATTGTATTTGGAAAGTGCAAGTGGCAGTATAAATGAACTAAGATCCTAAAAGTGGGAGGTAGGAGATAAACTGAAGCAGAAATAAAAATAAAAATACAGTTATAAGCAAAATAAAACTAAAAGTAGAGAAGTTTGCCTCTGGGAGCAAGATAGAAGTAGAAATACATAAAAAGCCCTGTTTCTTGAATCTGTTGTGTTATAAGCCTTTAGCTCTAAATGGCATGTTCATTACAGCACGTAATAGTTTGATAATAAATAAAATTAAATGTTAAAGTAAATAATTCACAGTATATATCATCCCAAATTAATCCAATAATGTGTCTTTTCCTATGGACCCCACATTGTTTTCCTGTTTGTCTTGAGTAATGGAGTACCTCTCAAGCAGAAAGTAGGGTTAGCCATGAAGCTTCCCGATGGGGCAGGAACAGAAGAAGTACCTATTCACGTGTGCGACCCAGTTACATTTAGCCATCGAGTTGTCTCCCCATATGCTGGAAAACCTATGAGGTAGGCACTTTTTGAGGCACCTCTACTTTGTTTTTGGTACCTATACATTTGACCCAGAGAAGGTTTGGAGCTTTGAGTATGGCACCCACCTAATCAATTCTAAGGAAAGTTTGGATTGTATTTTCTTTGGAAGTGGAAACTTCCTTAAACATAGTCTTTTAGATGCCACAGATCCTATTCCGTCTACTTTCTTGAGAAATATGTGTTGATTTTGGGAAGCAGTAAATGCTTGCATTTTTAAACTCTGAATTCTATCGCACTAATATTTATTAGATGGTTCCATAAACAAATTAGTAAATAAAGTAACAAATTAATGACTGATTTTTTTCCCTGCCACAGGAACAAAACAAGACTTTGGTACTTAGTTCATGTGGAGTCCAAAACTGATGAGGCTGCAAACTCTTCCCCAATCACTTATTGATGGCAAAAGGATCTGACAAGGCAGAAAAGCAAATAGTCCATCCAGAGTTCAAATTATTCCTGAACAGGATGGAGGTTTTTGGTTAATTTAGTTTCTAAGTGAAGCTGCCATCCAAAATTTCATCAGCGTAAAGAAAATCTAATAGGTCAAACATTTCAATCTCACATTCATAGATGCAACAAGATAATCCATATCGCCCATCACCCCATGCATTTTTATGGTATCTATCTCTGAAGTCCTTGATGAGAAATTATAGATCCCTCCTTCAGAGACAGGGGGCTTGAACCATTCTATTGTCAAGTTAAAGTGTCCCATTTGAAGGAAGATTTGAAAATAGAAACATTTTGTTCTCTTTAAACTGAGTTAAAAAATACTAGGACTTCCTACAATGGAGAGGCAACCAAGGGATAACGAAGACAGTGCTGGACTTGGAGTCCTAAGATGGGAGGTCCAATTTGGTGTCTTTGTTACTATACCTTGTTCAGTTTCTGATTTCAAATCTATAAAGAATAACAGTAATCATGACTCAAAGATTGATTATGAATGTTATTGAAGTGTGCAATCAGCAGACTATCCATTCACCAAGTGTATTTTTTGGAATCTACGAAGTAGCAGGCATTGGACTGTATACTGCAGTTTTTGTGTTGCTCAGGAGAGGGGCTGTGAAGGGGCAGTGTCTGTGACAGTGCCTGGAGTACAGAATGGGGTAGTTCTCCAGCAGTCTTTTACTCACAAGTATTACTAGTGGAAGATAAATGAATTTTTCCAGGCACAGAGATTGCTTTATGCAGGAGTATTACAATAGAAGAGAATTATCATTGTATTTCTTATATTTTGTATTCAGAATCCCCATAGATTGCACAGAAAGGGTTTGAATGAACAGAGCACAATGAAAGCAGGAAGGTAAGACAGGGTGAGAGAAAAGTGTTGAATGGAAGTGGGATGATGAGAGCAGGGTTCTAAATTTAACCTACTTCCACTTACAAACCCATCTGGAAAGGAAGAAATAAACCTACATAAAGGAGGAAGGAAACACACACAGTGCGTCAATAGTCATTTTTAGTCCTGGATTAGCCATGAATACATATGGCAAATAGGCTACTGTCCATGTACAGACTGAAAACACCCAGGAATGTGGATCTGTGCTCGCTCAACACCTTGAATCTCATATCTCTGTGCAGAAACATGTCAGAGCCTGCCTGCCTTCCTTCCTTCCTTCCTTCCTTCCTTCCTTCCTTCCTTCCTTCCTTCCTTCCTCCTTCCTTCCTTTCTTTCTTTCACACAGTTTCGCTCTTGTTGCTCAGGCTAGAGTCCAATGGCCCGATCTCGGCTCTCTACAATCTCCACCTCCCAGGTTCAAGCGATTCTCCTGTCTTAGCCTCCTGAGTAGTAGGGATTACAGTTACATGCTATCACGCCTGGTTAATTTTTGTATTTTTAGGAGAGACAGGGTTTCATCATACTGGTCAGGCCAGTCTCGAACTCCTGACATCAGGTGATCCACCTGCCTCGACCTCCCAAAGTGCTGGGATTACAGGCATGAGCTGCCTCACCCGGATTCCATTTTCATTTTCTAAAATTGTTCTTCCTTAGGTCTCTGCCTTTGCATCCTGCTTGCTGCCTTGACACTTAGGACTGGCCATCAGGTGGTTTCATTAATAAAATATTTTCATTTCAGATTGGCACTTATAGTCTTAGCCAAAGAAATAACTATTGAAAGAAATCTTGGTCAATGATGACGGAAAGCTGGGAGTGACATGGTTGGTCTTGTTGATTGTTCCTCAAATGTGAATTACGCAAATTGGTCAGAAGCCTAGTGAGCCTTTAATTGACTGATTGATTGATTGATGAGATACAGCCACTTAACCTGAAATCTATCCTGCTAACAATATTTTATGTTCACAGTTGCATATTTTTAACTATAGGCACTATGATGCACAGCAGATCTCTAGAATTTATTCATCTTGTCTATCTCTAACTTTATACCCATTGAACAACTGCCCGTTTCTCACTTTTCTCGTCCCCTCACAACCACCATTCCATTTTAATAAGTTTGACATTTTTGACAAGATTAGCAAAAGTTACATAGGGTCTGCAGATTACAGGGGTCAGTTAAATGTGTAATGTGTCAGCATTAATTCCCTGATTTTGATGGTTGGATTGTGAGTATGTAGGAGAAAGTCTTTGTAAGAAATTACACTAAACAATTTGAAGTGATGAAGCATCAAGATAAGCCAAAGAACATTATTTGTACTGTATTTGCAGCTTTTTAGTAAGTTCCAGATTGCTTCAAAACTTCAACATATATTAAAAGTATAAATTTTTATTTAATTTGATATAATTTATACTTTGTATTATAATATTAGTAGATAATCTTTTGTAAGTCTATTGCGATAACATATTATTAAATGTTAAGTTTTGATTTATTCTATTTAATTTAAATTTTAATGTGGTTATGTTCAAATGTGTACTCTTTTAATATAATTACATTTTATTTTTGATTCATCGATAATAATAAGAAAAGTTTGAATACGGATAAAAATAGATACAAAAGTATTTTGAGAAGAGAAAAACTAATAGTTAAAATTAAATAGGAATTCTTAAGATCATTTTGATTAAATTTTTAGGAAATTTGAAACAATAAAAATTAGCAGATTTCCATTAAGTGGATATTACATTTAATTTATACACCTACAGGATATTACACATTCTTTACTTAATAAAGATCTCATTACTGACCAAAACTGTGAGACTACAACAGAGAATTACTCATAAGGCTGGCCTTCCCATTGTAAGATAAAGAAAATTACACTTAAATTGAACAAGAAAGACAAAAATACTTTGAACTTTGCTCTTGTGACGAATGATGGTTCTGGAAAATGTTCGTCACAGCTGTGTGAGATTAGAAGAAGGTTTCTAGGAAAAGAAACCTAATTTTGACATTAGTGAGTATGTAATAAAAAATTTATATTAGAAGATTATGAGAGAAAGTAGTATTTTTTAGGATTCTACTGACACTTTCATATATGTATTATACCTTAATTTTCATTTTTATTAAAAATAAAATGTTATTATTTTATACATAATAATTGTATCTATTTGTGGAGTATGTGTGATATATTGATGCATGCATATGATGTGGGATAATGAAATCAGGGTATTTAGGATCTCCAGAACCTGGAATAGTTATCATTTCTTTGTAATAGGAACATTTCAAATCTTCTTGTCTAGCTATTTTGAAATATAAAACATATATTGTTGTTAATTTTACAAGAAAAGTCTTTCAGATTAGAAAGTAAGTGGATTTTGTATACTAAATTTAAAGACAAAGTATTTTGTCATTACTCTTACATGTTTCACAATAAATCTTTAATATCAACTTTCATGAATGAAGATTTTATGACTGGCAACACTTAAATATTTATACCCAATAAAGCACCCATAGGATTCCAAGAACAGAAAAAAAAATGGATCACAAACAGGTAATATTACTCAACCAAGAGAAGCACTTATCCAGAACTTTGAATAATTCGAAGAAAAATAATATTTAGTGGTGCATAACAAGGGTAACATGGCACTGATGGTCCAATATTTATAGAGAACAATTTCAAATTCTCAAGTTCAGTAGAATTCTAAAAACTAATGTCAGAATGGCTAAATCTATAAGATGGGGAGTAGTGGGAGAGGGAAAAAAAATGAAACAATGATCCCTCTCTAACATGAATGAAAGTAATAATTGAACAGATATTAATGTGAACAATAAATCGCTTATACAATCGAAAAAGTATTTTCAGTTCAAACATTCTTGGTAAAGGAAAAGGAGTGCAACTCAGAATTCCCGCCAAAATTCCAGAGCATTCTTTGAGCTTTTTACTGATACATACTTTAAATTTT
Organism: Papio anubis; assembly: GCF_008728515.1. Classification (NCBI taxonomy): domain Eukaryota; kingdom Metazoa; phylum Chordata; class Mammalia; order Primates; family Cercopithecidae; genus Papio; species Papio anubis. Next base: position 132,842,642 of record NC_044983.1, on the reverse strand, counting down.
TTATTAGAAAACATGGCCTCAACTGTGCTAATAATGATAATATTATTTAGAGCAATCAAAAGATAAGATATGCTGTTTTCTGGATCTTTCTAAACTGTTTTCATGAGGCATCTAATGTTTTTCCTAGATGCACAACGAAACGCTAAGGAATTAGAATGAACTTACATGATAAATGAGAAGAACAAGAGACATTAGGCTGGTTGAGAGAATATCTGCTAGTAGATTTGTGGTTCTTTGAGGAGGCAGATGTGTCTGGAGAGGATGAGTGAGGGAGGCCACGAGACTGCAGGATGCTAGGGGCTGCCGACAAGTGAGACTCTACATCTTTGCCTGCTAAGAAGAGCTCCCACATACCCCACATTTACTGTATTAAACACTGGGGATTCCTGTGATTGAGCAAGCGAAGACCTGCTTGTGGAGGGCTTTTCAGCAGAGAAGTGACATCATCTAACCTAGTTCAAAGGATTCCTGTGTAGACCAGCGCTACACACTGAGCATACCGAGTGTATTAGACAGAAGGCTCCATCCTTCAATATCCAGGATGACATTGTTTTGTTGCACCAACTCTATATTCTCTATCTCAGAATTCCTTGTAAGAGAAAACAAATGAAACCAAACAAAAGCATCCAGATAAAACTAATTAATGAAGCCATTGTCTTTTCTTCTTAGTCTACTCCCCGTCTTCTTCATTTTACTATTTACTGTCCTCTTCTTTTCTTAACACTGAACACCATGCTAACTCCAGAGAGATTAGAAAAAAGGCTTTTAAATGGCAGAGACATCTGGTGTGAGGCTCAAAAAAAGAAACAAATGTCAATAGCAAGTGAAACTAGGAGAAAAAATAATAATTTTGGGAAAGAAGGTGTCGGCTCAGAAACGGGAACTCTCAGGGCACTCAGAGTAATTAGAGTGAAGAGACTGGAGTGAGGCAATGCAAAAGTGAAAGCTGGATTATAAAGGGGCTCCACTGCACACTGAGGAGTTCCTTTCCACCAGCACTGCCCCAACCCACTAATTCCAAGGCATCTGATGTTTTTGAGAAGACAATTGATAGGATTTGAACTAGTTTCTCAAAGAACTAACTGGCACTGGTGTAAAGATAGGGTGGACAGTGGGAAGATGAGACTGAGTTTAGGCTACAGAAGGGCAAGTCTGTGTGCTAGAAGCCACACATCCCCATAGTCCATTTCACATGCATTTACTCAGCAAGGGCTCTGTGTGCCCAGGGGCTGCAGCTTCAAGCTGAAGGCGCGCCAGCCTGTTTACCTGGCTTTCTCAAAGAAAAACTTACTATAGAGGCCCCTGAAAAGAACATTGATGAGGAAGCTGAGTTTGGAAAGCATCCAGGCTTGGATGGCTCTGCATCGATCTGTGACCTACAGGCTTGGTGATTTTGGACAAGTCACTTAAACTCTCCATGTCTCATCTGGGAACAATAAAACCCGCCTTAAACAATTATCTGCAAAAACTAAACAATGCGGCTGAGCGCGGTGGCTCACGCCCGATCCATCCCCAGGAGGCTGGATCACCTGAGGTCAGGAGTTCAAGACCAGCCTGGCCAACACGGCGAAACCCCGTCTCTACTAAAAATACAAAAATTAGCTGGGCATGGTGGCGTCTGTCTGTAATTCCAACTACTGGGGAGTTTGAGGCAGGAGAATCGCTTGAACCCGGGAGGCTGAGGTTGCAGTGAGCCGAGATTGCACCACTGCACTCCAGCCTGGCGACAGAGCGAGACCCCGTCTCCAAAACAAACAAACAAACAAACAACAAAACTAAACAGTGCATGGCTGTCCTGTGCCCTGTGTCACACACAGTCCATGTGGGATACAGAGGAGCTCTTTTTAGCCTGCAAAGAAGTAGATTCTTACCTGCCTTGCAAAATGTATTTTAAATGTTTCCTCTGCTGGAAATTTTCCCTACACGCTCCATCCTCAGGCAGGGGAGTCACTTTCATTTGGATGCTTCTAAGAATAACATTCGTAATCCCGGTGCCTTGCTCTGCCTTCCCTATTATGTTTATTTTTTTAGGTGTCATAGAACTCTAATCCACGGGGTGGCGCTATTTGTTGAATGACTTGTTCAGTTATGAAATTCATTCAAACCCATGTTACATACTTCCTATTTCTTCCTACTGTTTTAATTTTGGATGCTTTTCTTTCTCCCTCTCTCCCTCTCCAAGGAAGGAAGTCCCCTCATCTTTCCTCGAAACCACTTTCCCTCCCCTTTGCTTTCTCTATCTCTCTGTTCTGTTTCCACTCCTCTAAAGGTATGATACAATAAAATGAGACAGTGTGTCAAAGAGATCTTAAACAATAGGTAGTAATTGGTATGAAATTGCTTTACTCCATACAATAACTCCCTATTTTGTGTGATTAATCAACAACATATGGCTGCTGGAAGAATGCAGTTCCTGCCAAAAGATTCTTTGATTTAGCTGAAACATAAACAAAGTACACAGTGCTTATTTGCATAATAAAGAGCTAGTTAGGGTGAGATAAAATATGCATCTATTAAAAAATGCTGTCCTGAGACTCCCAGTTAACCAGACACTGGCCTAATGATAATGGAGGAGAGAAACAGGGTTAAATGCTATGTGGGGCCCTTCCACAGCCCCTCTCCTGCTGATTAGAGCTGGATTTCTCCCTGTTGACTGCAGAAGCCCAGTGGTCTGGAAAGCTGTAATAGTTAATACGGAGTGTCAACTTGACTGGATTGAAGGATGCAAAGTATTATTTCTGGGTGTGTCTGTGAGGGTGTTGCTAATGGAGATTAACATTTGAGTCAGTGGACTGGGGGAGGCAGACCCACCCTCCATTTGGGTGGGCACCATCTAATCAGCTGTCAGTGCAGCTAGGATAAAAGCAGGCAGAGGAACATGGAAGGATACGTGGAAGGGCATGGATGCTTCCTGGCCTGGAACATGGAACTCCAAGTTCTTCAGCTTTTAGACTCTTGGAACTTCACCAGTGGTTTGCCAGGGCCTTTGGCCACAGACTGAAGGCTGCATTGTCGGCTTTCCTACTTTTGAGGTTTTGGGACTTGGACTGACTTTCTTATTCTTCAGCTTGCAGACGGCCTATTGTGGGACTTCACCTTGCAATCAGGTGAGTCAATATTCCTTAATAAACTCCTTTTCATATATACATCTACCCTAGTAGTCCTGTCCCTCTAGCGAACCCTGACTAATACAGAAGCCCTCAGAAAGGAGGACATTCTATTCCTCCAGGGCAGGGAACAGGGAATTGTGCTTTTTAAACTATGGCACCCAAAGAGGACACCACAATGAAATGCACTTCCAGCTATTCCTAGAGTTGAATATTTAATAAAGATCAGCTATGCAAAAGGTCAGCATGGGGCTAGTCTCATGCAAGGGGAGAAGATAAGCATCTCCTTTTTTTTTTTTTTTTTTAATTTCCTCTTTTTTTTTTTTTTTTTGCAGAGATAGAGTCTCACGCTCTTGCCAGGCACAGGTGCAGTGGCGCAATCTTAGCTCACTGGCTCCATGCCTCCCGGAGTTCACACCATTCTCCTGCCTCAGCCTCCCGAGTGGCTGGGACTACAGAGCCCATACACCAAACCCGGCTAATTTTTTTGTATTTTTAGTAGGGAGGGTTTCTACCGTGTTAGCCAGGATGGTCTCGATCTCCTGACCTGTGCAGATCCAGCCAGCCTAGGCCTCCCAAAGGGTGCTGGGATTGGTAGAGCCACCAGCCATTTAATCAAGCATCTTCTTAAGTAGTCTCCCATTACAAAGAAGCTCTCATACACTATCCCAAGAGCCATTTTGAAAGGAGACATGTGTTTTTAAGTTGGTATGTTCTTCCAAAATATATGTTGAAGTACTAATCTCTGGTTCCACTAGCAGTCTCATTTTGGAAAAGGGGTCTTTGCTGATGTAATCAAGTTAAAATGAGGTCATACTGGATTAGGGTGGACCCTAATACATTGACTAATCCTTATAAAAGGATAGTTGGACACAGAGGAGACACAGACACAGAGGGAAGATAAAAGCAGAGACTGGAGTCTGTAAAATGCATTTATAAGCCAAGGAATGACAAAAATACCAGCAACCGCCAGAGGATACAAATGAAGAACAGAATAGATTTTCCTTCAGAGTCTCCAGAAGAAACCAATCCTGCCAACATCTTTATTTCAGCCTTCTAGACTCCAAAACTGTGAGAGAACATGTTCCTTCTTCTCTAAGCCGCCTAGTTTGTGGTGCTTTGTTAGGGCCATCCTGGGAATCTCAGATAAAGGTAACTCGGGACATTCATCTTAATTTAGAAAATGTTTTTTTGCTGGCTGTACAATTTTAATGGAATTATGAATATTTTCAAATGGATACTTGGAGAAGCCTTCATGTTTATGTGATACAACACTTATTTGATAGTGAATTTGGATGAGAGGTTACATCCACTCAGCAACCCACATTTTGTAGGTTTTGCATGTTTCAGACACTGTGCTATCAACTGAAGAGATAGCAGTGAAAAGTCTATTTTTATAAAGTTATAGTTTCACCAGGTTTTATGTAATTGCAGCAAAACATGATGAATGCCATTCTCAGGGATGAAAAAAGTAGGGAGAGAGCTCTGGGGACACACATCACTTAGATTCAAGGAAGGCCTCTCTGATAAATAGACTCGTAAAACTCAAGATGAGCTCCTGCGTTCAGGCCAGAGCCTTGGTGACATCCAGCTGGATCCAGGTTCCAGTGCTCCAGGGAAGACCTCTGAGCAATGTATTCCTGCATAGCCGAATTCCACCTCAACGTGCCACATTCCAAAGGAGAGCAAGCTGCTTTGATTCTAGCCTGTGTCTTGTTTCCAGTTTCTCAGTGAGGGACTGGAGCCCTGGCCCAAATCCCAGATTGTTGATTAGGGCCTCATTGAACTTGTACCACTTTTGTGGTTTTCTGTGTGCCTTTTGCACAAAAGTGGATGCCAGTTCCTAGATACCTCATGCTGTGTTCACCCAGCTGATCTAAATAAACCCCACAGCCCGCTCCCAGAAATGCTGATATATACCATAAGTAATTTCTACTGTGTATGTGTGTGTGTACGTGTATGTGTTTAAAAGAGAGAAAATACAGAAAGATTTGCAGGGAGATGCGGAGACTACTGTACTTTTGAGACATTGTATCTAATGTACCCTGCTACACATCTATTCATCCCGCCTCTGTCTTAGCATCTGCCTGTTTTCTATATAGAAGAGAATCTAGCATCACGTTCTTGATGGCTCACTCTCTTCAACTACTTGCTGTTAACAAAGGAGCCACCCTTTTGCAAACCACAGCAGGACAATTATAAGTCTAAGTCTGCACTCTGCTTTAGCCCCTTGCTTGTTTCTACCCTAGAACTCTTCAACTCAAGAAATGAACATTGTTGTGTTTTCTGTCTAATTGGTCAAGTGAGAATTATTCAAATTGTCTTTAATTTCTCTCCTTTTATCTCCCACATTTGATCCTTTAAAATATTTTGTTAATTTTGTTTCAGAATATATTTAAAATCTGCCCTTTTCTTTTTATGTTTTCTACCAAAATCCTTATGTAAACCATCCTGTTCTCTTTGACTATTGTAATATGCTCTTAAAAATTACGAGTTGTGGCCGGGTGTGGTGGCTCAAGCCTGCAATCCCAGAACTTTGGGAGGCCGGGGAAGTGGGGTGGGTCCTTGAGGGTCAGGAGGTAGAGACCATCCTGGCCCAGAGACCATCACAGCATTTCTTGTAGGTGAAACCCTGTCTTTACTAAAGTACAAAAAATTAGCCAGAGCGTGGTAGGCGGGGACCTGTAGTCCCAGCTACCGGGAGCTGAGGCAGAATGCGTGAACCTGGGAGGCGGAGCTTGCAGTGAGCCCGAGATGGGTGCCACTGCCCACCAGCCTGGGTGACAGAGTGAGACTCATCCTCAAAAAAAAAAAATTAGGGGTTGTATGTTTGCCCTCCTCTAATATTTTTACAAATGACAGTTAAAATTATCCTCTTAAAAGTAAATCAAATTAGGCTATTCTCGTATAAAATGCTTTGCTAACTTTACATGACTATCCATGTAATTTAGGGCAAGTTATTTCTTGCCTCTGTGCCTCAGTTTACATGTCTGTAAAATAAAGAGTGTGGTAGTAGTCATCCTATATGATAGTTGTGACAAATAAGTTAAAAAATGTAAAGTGGTTCAGGCACAGAGTAAAATTCAGTAAATGTTAATTTTTATTATCTTTACAATTATCATTATTATCAATATCATCATTATATTTATAATGAAATCAAACCTGGAATCGTGGCCCTAGTCAACCTATCTCCTATCTGTTTTTGCCTTGGCATCCCATACACTGCCTCACGAAGTTCCAACCACCAACACTTCCTTAACCTCCTTTCCACCTCAGGACATTTGCACATACTGGTGTCGCTACTTGGAAGCTTCTCCCATTATTCTCGTTGCTGACTCCACAGAGATTATGAGTCAAATATTATCACCTTAGAGACACCTCCTGACTACCCCATTGAACTCTTAGTCTTAGTTTTTTCTTTCATAGAAAAAATTCAGTTTGTAATTATAGTTGTTTTTAATTGTTTTTTGTTGGTCATTTTACTACTCACCCTCCCCTAGACTGCATGCTGCATGAGGACAGGGATCATATTTATCTTGTGTTTCTTGTGCCTCTAACACCTAACTTAGCTCCTAATATTAAGCCATGCTTAATATTTATGAAATGTCCTCAGTCTGTCTTCCTAAAAAATTCTCACATTACTTCCCGCTTGGCAACACTGTACTCTTTATTATTTATTTAGTTATTTTGAGATGGAATCTTACTCTGTCACCCAGGCTGGAGCGCAGTGGCGCAATCTTGACTTGTTTCAACCTCTGCCTTCCAGGTCCAAGCGATTCTCCTGGCTTAGCCTCCCAAATAGCTGGGATTACGGGTGTGTGCCACTACACCCCAGCTAATTTTTATATTTTTTATTAGAGAAGGGGATTTCACCATGCTGGCCAGGCTGGTCTCAAACACTGTATACTTTGGCCTTGTGATTTTCTCACCAATTCCTGAATATACTATTCCAAATCACTCGATGCTGTTTCTCCTACAAGTAACTCCTGTCTTCCACTTTTCTATCTGTTTTCACCCACACCTCATTATGTGGCAGGATGCTTTCTATGTAAATGCCTCATTACTCTGAGACAGTATCTCTTAGTTGTTAGTCCAGTTGTAGGATCTGAGATTATAGTGGTTTTAAAAATTGAGTATTAATTGGTTATAGAAGGAAAAATGGAAAAAGAAGAAAATATAGAGAGGGAACAGAGAGGTTGATAGGCAAGATCAAAGAACTTGGAGATAGCCAACTTCAGGGTGGCCACGTGGAAGAGAGCACCTGTTCAAGCAGGACACTGGGGTTCTGACAAGATGTAAGGAAGAAGTTCGACTTTCACTTTCACATCATTCAGGCACGGTTTTGACACTCAGACATTTATCACCTGTTTGGCTTGTCTGCTTGACTCATGTTTTAGAGGCTGGAAGCCTGTTGTACACGTCATGTCTGCCTCTGGCATTGTCTTATGCTGCCACATTTCCCAGCTGTAAATGGAGTCCAGCACCATGCACCTGGGATGACACATTTTTATCTCGTTCTCCTGAGTATTTATGAACTAATGTAAGGAAATCCTTAGAAATGCAGATTTCTGAGGCTTGAAGAAAAACAAAACTGCAGAGTCAAAACGCATTTCATTGGCAAGAACTGAGGTTCTTATACAGTCCCTGCTAAGGCTACGATCCAGCACTCTTAACTCCTCTACCATGTTCTTTCTAAAACATCAAAGTACAAAAGTTCCTATGACTGATGAAGCATATTTAGAAATATATAAAACCTTCATTCAAATATGTAAAATGAATAAAAGAATTTTCATACTACATAAGCATTATGTCTACATGTAAAAGTGGCATTTACTCAGTAAAATATATCCTTCAGTTATTGAGGAAGCCTACATTGCATTCCTTTTTCTTCTATGTGTGTACCTTTGACAGATAGCAGTCAGGGAACCCAGTTCGCTGCCTTATCTTTTTGTCTTACAATTCCTCCTCTTCACAAAATCAAATGTGATTTAGAAAAAGCTTAGAACTGGGCATGCCATTTACAAGATCAACCAATCCCCAAGACTTTCAGAGACTCCCGTCACCAGCTAGGCCCCTCCAGCCAGGCAACGTAGAACCTGAGTCACAGGAGGGGTCCCCATAAGGAGTGCTGAGCCTCCTCTCACAGCACCCGTAACAGATGACAAGGGAACAGATTTTAAAATATTCTAACAAATAGATGTATGAATTAGAATGCAAAAGAAAAATACATTTTTAAGATGAAATCTATTTCAAACCAAGAAAAAGGGTCATAGCTGGCATGTGCTGCTTCAGGACACGTGGGGACTTCACAGCCCCACAGCCTAAGCCAATGACTCCCCTTTCCCACGTGTTGGGGAGAAACACAAGGAAGGTCCTTCATAGGTTATAGATCCATGAGAATGGTATTTCAACCTCATCTCCCAATCTCTCTTCAATATTTCCATCCTTCCTTTGTTCCTTCCTTCCTTCTGATTCATTTATTCACCAAATGCATACTGGGCAACTACTTTGTACTAGATGCTGTGCTGTGAATAGGACAAATGACTCCCCTTCTCTCACAAAACTTCTAGTGGGAAGGAATAAGGTCAATAACTAAACCAGCTACACACACAACACACAACATAATGCACACACACACTCACACATATTTAGAATCCTGAGTTATTTTTGAACAGTAATATACGCTAAGATTAAAAACGGTGCTGGGTGCAGTGGCTTACTCCTGTAATCCCAGGAAGTAATTCTGGGAAGATCACTTGAGATCAGGAATTTGAGACCAGCCTGGGCAACATAAGGAGAGCCTGACTCCACTAAAATAAAAATAAAAATTCACCACATGTAGTGGCATGTACCCATGGTCCCGGCTACTTGGGAGGCTGGAGTAGGAAGATCGCTTGAGCCTAGGATTTCCAGGCTGCAGTGAGCCGCGATTGCACCACTGCACTCCCGCCTGGGTGACAGAATGAGAACCTGTTTCAAGAAAAAAAAAATGATGACAGTGACTGAGGGACTTATGGTATTGAGGTGGGTGGACCGACCAACTGTGGAGCGGGACTCTGAGAAGATGGTACTCGACATGGATTTAAAAGTAAGGACCCCCTAAACAAAGATCTGGAGAAAGACCAAGCCTGTCAGGTGGCTTGGAGAATAGCAAGCCAAGAATGAAGAAGCAGCAGAGAGAAGAAGGCCAGTGCAGCTAGAGAGAGTGAGGTAGGGAAAGGGGAAGAAGAGGAGTCGGAGAGGTAGCAGGGCAGCATCACTAGGTGCCTGGAAGATGACTCTGGACACAAACCACATTAGTAAAATAATAAGAATGACGTACTTAAGACATATTTTATTATAATATGATACATTACGATTTAGCTCAGAGATGTTCAGCAAATTTCTCAAACTCACACAGCACCTACATCCACTGAACTCCAAATTAGATCTATGCTCCTAGGATGATGCTGCCTTCAGGAGGTTGATGACTTCATCAAAGCCAAAGAGCCATTGATGGAAAACATATCATTGCATTTGGCTATGTCCCTTCTGTATGCAACATTTAAAGTCCTGAAAAAAGGCAGTTATTGTCCCAAATGGATATTTTGTTTCAGTTTTGTCTTAAAATACTTTATTTTTGTAGAGGCACTACAGGTAATATATGCTAAGATTAAAAGCGTTGCTGGGGTGGTTTACTCCCTTTCCGTGGGCCTGAGCGGGATCTGGGGATGTTTGGAGCAGAAAGTAAAAGTAATGAATAAAGAGAAGCCACAAAGGGACCGGTGTTCCTCCTCCTTAGTGCCTTCACGGGTCACTGGAATAGATGGGGCCCTGCTCCTCTCCACAGGTTCCCAGGATTCTGATGGCAATGGTGGGGAGACTTTGCACTGATGAAGAGTTAGAAAATTCTAGAGCACTAGCGCTTGTAAGTCACACCATCTAATTCCAATCTTTTTTATTTTATATGGTGGATGAGATAGATATCCAAAGAGAGGCAGGGACTTTCCCAAAGCAACACAAATGGTTAACGGAGGATTTGGGACCAAGACAGAAATGGCCAGAACCGAAGACCAGAACCCTCTAAAGCCAGCTCACTACAACAAAGGATGTAACAACCCAAAATTTCATTAAGAAAGAGTATTTTTTCTAAGTTATGATATTAAATAGAAACAGCTGATTTCAAAGTATAGAACATGACACAAAATCTTTAAAATATAATAACATAAAAAAAGCCCTCCCATGCATAATATGCATAGATACATGAGAGAAGAATTGAGCCTGGCCATTATCAGCAGTTACTTCTGTTCTCTAGGTGTTAAATAAATTCTGTGCTTTTCTGATTTTCCTTCTTTGTGCTTCTCTGATTTTCCCTAAATTTCTAAAAATTACACGTAATATTCTTTGTGGGCAGAAAAACAAAACCAAACAAAGCTAATAAAAGTTTTTTTGTGCAAAACCAACAGAGTGATGATATTGCCTTTTCATACTAGCCTACTATTTTTTTTTCTCATACAGCAAGGTAAAAACGTAGGAACTTTCATATCACCACTCATTCTTTTCAAAATGGAATTCAACAAAATACAAACTAGTTCCCCAGGAGCGTCTTCTCTTATGCGCTACCATTTTCGATGAAAGCATTTTAAAATCATCATTCTTTGCCCCCAAACCACTGTTCTGTATTATCTACTTTTTTAATGTTCTGGGAGATAAATGACTTTGTAACTTTTTGTGATTTTTACGTCACATTTTCTATGTGTGCAATTGATAGCCAGTAGTATTCTGATTAATTTTCAACAACCACTGAGTCACTAAATGATGACGGATATCTAACAGTGGTATTGAGACAAAGTAGGTACTCAGTATAATATTCCTGAAAGGGAGGAAAGAAGGGAAGAAAAAAAGGAAGGCAGGAAGGCAGAGAGAAAGGAAGGGGAGAGAGAAGAAAGGGAGGAAAGGACAGAGGGAGGGAAGATGATGAATGATGAGATAAATAGTTGAATAATGTGAGGTGTCAACGTGACTGTTTAAAAACCAACCACAAATTCACCCAATAAACCAAGATAATTTTGCTCCATGAAAGGACTGCCCTCCCAACTCCTTATGCCCTCCGTGGCCAGGATCTTTAAGTAGAAGTCTTTGAACCTGTTTCCTATTGTGGATTAAATATACACCTTCCACCTGAAGAACTAGGGGCTGCCCCAGGCTGGGTTTTCCCCGGGATGCCAGGGACAACACAAAGTTGAGCAACCAGCACCAGAGCCGTGGTAAAGCAGGCAGACACTGGGCAGGGATCAGACAAGAGTCTCAGGAGCATCTGCCAGTATCAGTAAGTTTCTCTCCTGAAGAACACCTGCGCATAGGTTGGACAACTAGGCATTTGGCTGCCCACCAGGTAAAAGAAGTATCCCATGAGAGGTACTGTGTAACTATCACGTCCAGCTCTCCTTCATTTCCTGTTAGGGCAGGGCTGCTAGCTGCTCTGCTGCTGGCACCTCAGTTTACCCAGGGGCTCTGAAAACACCTGGCTAGAACTTGGTCTTGAACACAGTCTGGCTGCAGAGTTAGAGTTTGTATAGCATGCTAGTAACTTGTTTTCTGGAATCTGAAGCATTTAGATCCAGTTTATGAGACTTGAAGAAGTCTACTTTCCTCCTTTCTTCCACCCACATCATCAGATAAACAGAGGCAGAACTGAGCTCAATTAAATCACCTACAGACTATTCTGGGAGAGAGTATGCATAAGAAATAACAGGCATGGCTGTGAGAGACTTTAGAACATCATTGATAAGAAACTATGTGGGCATTAGGTAGAGGCGCAATCCTCAATCCCAAAACAGATCTGACAGTATTCCAGCTAAACTCTGGTCCCGCCCAAGTGAAGTCAGATCAAATAAAAACAATATGATAGAGATATAGTGTGTGTTTTTCTAAAATGATTATTTTAACAGTAGGACTTAAATGATGTTGTGAATGTCCACTGATGGGTCATGATACTAGATTCTCTTATGCACTGATAAAAAATTCAAAAATGCACACATTGTTTGTCTTTCACAGGAAGCCAACAGACAATTCCAGAAACTAATATCCTAACATGCTTATGGTTAATTTTCTAGCAACCTTACAAAATTAGTTTTTAAAAGTGACTAATGTTAGATATTTTAAAACTGAAATTACTGTATAACTAGAATTTCCTCAAGATTATACTTTAGCATTCTAACAAAAAAAAAAATGGTTGCCATGCAACACTTTGTCTGCAATATTGCAAACTTCCTACTGTGCATACATAATCAAAGATAATTGGGATTCTCATAATTTTGTTCTGAAGCGTGTCATCTGCACTGTCTTGGGTTTCTTGAGAATTTTTATTGTTGCTATTTTGGTAGTCATTAACACATATGGTGGATTATGGTTAGTTTTAATTTTCTCGATCATCTTCTTCTTGTACCATTACTGGGGTTTTTTTTCCAAAGGCTCTCTGTCCCATTCATTTTTTTTCTGTGTCTGCGTCATCATTGAGTTATTTTTTTGTTTATTTTTTTTGAGACAGAGTCTCGCCCTGTCTCCCAGGCTGGAGAGCAGTGGTGTGATCTCGGCTCACTGCAACCTCCGCCTCCTGGGTTCAAGCAATTCTCCTGCCTCAACCTCCTGAGTAGCTGGGATTACAGGCGTGCACCACCACCACACTGGGCTAATTTTTGTATTTTTAATGGAGACGGGGTTTCACCATGTTGGCCAGGCTGGTCTTGAACTCCTGATCTTGTGATCCACATGCTTTGGCCTCCCAGAGTGCTGAGATTACAGGCATGAGCCACCACGCCCAGCCTGAGTTACTGTTGTTTTTTTTTTTTCTCTCCTACATCAAAATTGGAAAAGGATAGAGATGGTAACGATGGGATCTTATAGTAGCCTAAGTGGTCTATAGATCAGACGAAAAGAATAGAGATATACTGTGCAGTTGACATAAAAGAAAGTGTGACTTCACTGCATTAAATAAAGGCAATTCAAACCAGTGGCACTGTTGCCAATTTGTCAAAAATACATAATACATTTGCAAGACAGAAGCGGAAATGCAAGAGAAAAAAGAGGAATAAAATAGTGATGATTTTAGTTGCATGTGGGTTACTGATTTTGTGTTTCATTTTTTTCTTGATCTGATATTGTGTCTATTTCAGACACAACGGTCCAGTGTTAAGAAGCCTGGCATCGGTGCAGCACACCAACATGGCACAAGTATACATATGTAACAAACCTCCACGTTATGCACATGTACCCTACAACTTAAAGTATAATAATAATAAATAAATTTAAAAAATAAATAAATAAATAAATAAATAAATAAATAAAAAAGAAGCCTGGCATCAATTCCTGCCTCGACAGCACAGTGTCTTTGTAACCGGATAAATGACTTCCCTGCTCCTCAACTGTCTGCCATTCCAAATGCGGACAACAATGAAACTTGCTACAGAGGGTTATTATGAGGATTGTCTTAGTCCATTTGTGCTCCTATAACAAAATATTACAAACTGGGTAATTTATACAGAGCAGAAACATGCTTCTCACAGTTCTGGATGCTGGGAAGTCCAAGATCAAGGCGCTGGCAGGTTTGGTGTCTGATGAGGGCTGCTCTCTTCTTCCAGGACAGCGCTTTACTGCTGCATCCTCCACGGGGAGTGACGATGGCTGTGTCCTCACCTGGCAGAAGGCTGGAGGGTGAACTCTCTGATTGCTGTGGGAGCTGCTTTTATAAGGGCCTTAATCCCACTCACAAGCCAGGAGCCCTCATGGCTAAATTACCTCTGAATAGTCCCACCTGTTAATATCACATTGGCAACACCTGAATTTCAAAGGGGCCGCATTCAGACCATAGCAAGAATGAAATGATTCAATGCCCATAAAGCATTTAGGTTTGGCACATAGTAGATTCTCATGCCATGCTAAGCACAGTATCTTCCTCTTATTACCCTCAGTTTCCACATCTAGGAAAGCACCTTCTCCATTCCTAGCCTGTGTCCATTCACTCATGTGATATGGTTTGGCTGTGTCCGCACCCAAATCTCAACTTGAATTGCATCTCCCAAAATGCCCATGTGTTGTGGGAGGGACCTAGGGGAGGTAATTAAATCATGGGGGCCAGTCTTTCCCATGCTATTCACATGATAGTTAATAAATCTCATGATGTCTGATGGGTTTATCGGGGGATTCCGCTTTTGCTTCTTCCTGATTTTTCTCTTGCCACTGCCATGTAAGAAGTGCCTTTTGCCTCCCGCCATGATTCTGAGGCCTCCCCAGCCATGTGGAACTGTAAGTCCAATTAAACCTCTTTTTCTTCCCAGTCTTGGGTATGTCTTTATCAGCAGCGTGAAAATGCACTATTACAATAAATAGGTACCAGCAGAGTGGGACATTGCTGAAAAGATACCTGAAAATGTGGAAGCAACTTTGGAACTGGGTAGCAGGCAGAGCTGGGAACAGTTTGGGGGCCTCAGAGAAAAACAGGAAAATGTGGTAAAGTTTGGAACCTCCTAGAGACTTGTTGAATGGCTTTGACAAAAATGCTGATAGTGATATGAGCAATAAGGTCCAGGCTGAGGTCGTCTCAGATGGAGATGAGGAACTTGTTGAGAATTGGAGCAAAGGTGACTCTTGTTATATTTTAGCAAAGAGACTGGTGGCATTTTGCTCCTGCTCTAGAGATTTGTGGAACTTTGAACTTGACAGAGATGATTTAGGGTATCTGGCATAAGAAATTTCTAAGCAGCAAAGCTCTCAAAATGTGACTTGGGTGCTGTTAAGAGCATTCCATTTTTTTTTTTTTGAAATGGAGTCTCACTCTGTTGCCCAGGCTGGAGTGCAGTGGCGCGATCTCAGCTCACTGCAAGCTCCACCTCCCGAGTTCACGCCATTCTCTTGCCTCCGCCTCCCGAGTAGCTGGGACCACAGTTGCCTGCCACCATGCCCGGCTGATTTTTTGTATTTTTAGTGGAGACGGGGTTTCACCATGTTAGCCAGGATGGTCTTGATCTCCTGACCTCACGATCCAACCGCCTCGGCTTCCCAAAGTGAAGAGCATTCCATTTTAAAAGGGAAACAGAACATAAAAGTTCAGAAAATGTGCAGCCTCACAATGCAGTAGAAAAGAAAAAACCATTTTTTTGAGAAGAAATTCAAGCCAGCTACAGAAATTTGCATAAGTAGTAAGGAGCCTAATGTTTATCCCCAAGACCATGGGGAAGATGTGTCCAGGCCATGTCAGAGACCTTCACAGCAGCCCCTCCCATCACAGGCCGAGAGACCCAGGAGGAAAAAGTGGTTTCGTGAGCCGTTCCCAGGGTCCCCATGCTGTGTGCAGCCTAGGGACTTGGTGCTCTCTGTCCCAGCCACTCCAGCCATGGCCGAAAAGGGCCAAGGTACAGCTCAGGCTGTGGCTTCAGAGGGTGCAAGCCCCAAGCCTTCACAGCTTCCATGTAGTGTTGAGCCTGCTGGTGCACAGAAGTCAAGAATTGAGATTTGGGAACCTCAGCCTAGATTTCAGAAGATGTATGGAAACTCCTGGATGCTCAGGCAAAAGTTTGCTGCAGGGGCGGGGCCCTCATGTAGCACTTCTGCAAGAGTAGTGCAGAAGGGAAATGTGGGATCAGAGCCCCCACACAGAGTCCCTACTGGGACACTGCCTAGTGGAGCTGTGAGAAGAGGGCCACCATCCTCCAGACCCCTGAATGGTAGATCCGCCGACAGCTCCCACCATGTGCCTGGAAAAGCCGTAGATATTCAATGCCAGCCCATGAAAGCAGCCATGTTAGAGGCTGTACCTTGCAAAGCCACAGGGGTGGAGCTGCCCAAGACCGTGGGAACCCACCTCTTGCATCAGTGTGACCTGGATGTGAGACCTGGAGTCAAGGGAGATAAACTGGGAGCTTTAAAATTTGAATACCTCTACTGGATTTTGGACTTGCATGGGCCCTTTGTTTTGGTAAATTTCTCCCCTTTGTTTTGTCCAATTTCTCCCATTTAGAATGG
Organism: Papio anubis; assembly: GCF_008728515.1. Taxonomy (NCBI): domain Eukaryota; kingdom Metazoa; phylum Chordata; class Mammalia; order Primates; family Cercopithecidae; genus Papio; species Papio anubis. The sequence goes on along the minus strand of NC_044983.1, from coordinate 132,826,536 downwards.
CTGTATTTACCCAATACCTGTACCCACCTTGTGTCTAGGAAGTGGCTAGCTTGCTTTTGATTTTACAGGCTTGTAGGCAGAAGGGACTGGCTTTGTCTCAGATGAGACTTTGGACTATGAACTTTTGGGTTAATGCTGAAATGAGTTAAGACTTTGGGGGACTGTTGGGAAGGCATGATTGTTTTTCAAATGTGAGGGCATGAGATTTGGAGGGGTCAGGGATGTCATGATATGGTTTAACTGTGTCCTCACCCAAATCTCAACTTGAATTGTATCTCCCAGAATTCCCACATGTTGTGGGAGGGACCCAGGGGGAAGTAATTGAATTCTGGGGGCCAGTCTATCTTGTGCTAATCTTGAGATAGTGAATAAGTCTCAAGAGATCTGATGGGTTTATCACGGCTTTCTGCTTTTGCGTCTTCCTCATTTTTCTCTCGCTGCTGCCATGTAAGACATACCTTTTGTCTCCTGTCATGATTCTGAGGCCTCCCCAGCAGTGTGGAACTGTACCTCCAATTAAACCTCTTTTTCTTCTCAGTCTCGGGTATGTCTTTATCAGCACCATGAAAACAGACTAATACAATCATGCATCAGGGATTTAACAGGCATGTTCTGTGTACATAGCAACGCATGAACTGAATTATTAGGGGCACGGATGTGTTAAATTGGTGAAAAGGGGAAAGAAGCGGCATGCCTGTATTTTCCATTCTCACACTGCTATAAAGAACTGTCTGAGACTGGGCAATTTATGAAGAAAAGAGATTTAGTTCAGTTGACTCACAGTTTTGCAGGCTGTACAGGAAGCCTGACTGGAAGGCCTCCAGAAACTTAAAATCATAGCAGAAGGCAAAGGGAAAACAATCACCTCCTTCACATGCCACCAGGAGAGAGAAAGAGTGAAGGGGGAAGTGCCACATACTTTTAAACCATCAGATCTCATGAGAAGTCACTCACTGTCACTAGAACAACAAGGGAAAATCTGCTCTTATGATCCTATCACCTCCCACCAGGCCCCTCCTCCAATTTGACATGAGATGTGGGCAGGGACACAAATCTAAACCATATCAATGTCTGACAAACCTCACTTTATATATATCAGACGAACTCAAAACTTGTGGAAAAATACCAATAGTCCTGTGTTGTGGCAATTATTTCAGGCAATGTCGCTGAAATTTCAGAGAAAGTCCAGGTTGGAAGAATCTTTCATGCCTTGCCAACTAGTGTTTTATTTACCCAAAATGTATTGGACACTGCTGGAGAGTTGGAAACAGCAGATGGATTCAAATTCCACACAAGATCCCCTAGTTACTGTGTGCAAAACAGATTTGTGGCCATTTAATTAATATTTGAAAAAAAGATTTACAGTGTTCAGAAGAGGCTAGTGAAGGTGAGTCTCAACAGGATGGCATTCAGGATGTAGGGTAGTCTGGGTGGTTTGAAAACTTGGTGAATGCTGATTCCTCCAAGATAAAGAATCTAGAAGGTGGAGAGGGGGGGATAAGAGAAATAAATGTTGTGTTTGAGATGCAGTGTTTAGTGGCTGTTGAAGTTCAAGGTGGGGCCTGCAAATATTACAGTTACACTTTTTAAAAGATATGACAAACATTTACAGTCATCAGCATAAAGATGCACTTAAATTCATAAAATGGATGTGATCTTTGAGAAAATAGAGGGATGTGCCTAGAACACAGATAATTTCCTGAAACCACCAACATTTAAAAGCCAGAAGGGGGAACAGGAAGCAGGCAACACAGGCTCTAGAGGCAGAAATCAAGATGGAAAAAGTTACCCCACTCTTCATAAGGTCATATGAAGTCAAGTCATCCATATATCAGGTTTTTTAATTTTTTAATTTTTTTATTTTTATTTATTTATTTATTTATTTGAGATGAAGTCTCCTTCCATCGCCCAGGCTGGAGTACAGTGGTGCGATCTCTGCTCACTGCAAGCTCCGCCCACCACCATGCTGGCTAATTTTTTGTGTGTTTTTAGTAGAGATGGGGTTTCACCGTGTTAGCCAGGATGGTCTCAATCTCCTGACCTCGTGATCAGTCCCCCTTGGCCTCTCAAAGTGCTGGGATTACATGCTTCAGCCACTGTGCCCAGCCCCATGTATCAGTTTTAAAGACAATTAGATAAAGAAAAAAGAAAAAGAATTTCATTGTCATGCCATGCTAAGTTGTATATTTTCTTGATTCATTTAATATCATGTCTTGCAATTTTGTAAGTAGCTTCCAATGACGTGATTGTAATTTAAAGACCACATAACATTATAATATAGAAAAATTATTTTATTCAATAACTCCTTTTAAGAAAACTTAATTTTTATGTTTTTTATTGTAAATAATAACCTGAGATGCACACATGTGTGACTGCCTGCGTGCATGTGCGCGCACACACACACATATGTTTGGGGTTATGTAGACACACACACACGTTTTGGATTATTTAATTACCAGATGTCTGGTTTCTCTATAAAACTGAAGGAGTTCCTTCAGAAGTATGAAAGTAAACCAATTCTGACAAACTTATAAAAGAATTGATCAGGGTCAAACATAAGGTTTTACTAAAAACGTTGGGAAGGTTATTCTGATGTTTAATCACTATCAAGAGTCCCTGATATGGGATATATGGATGTTTTAAAGCTATAGCTATAAACTGTCAAATTGTATACAAAATGTACTTTTATTTTTTAATGATATTCTCATTTTACATGGTGAAGGACCCAGACCTCTGGACTTTCCTATCTCTCTTCATTATCTGTTGTGTTTCTCAAAAATCACCCAATCGTAAAATAGGACACTGAGGTAAGACAGAAAACCTTGTATCTCCATGTTATTTTTCTTTGTTGTTTCACTCAAAGTTGATACGTGGTTCAGTATAAGGTGGCACATTTCTACCTTCATGTTTATAGAATTATCTGTTCTAGTGTACTAAGAAAAGCAAGGGTAAGTTTGTTTGAAATTCATCTCTGTTTTGTACATTTTGTTTGAGAGAATTTATTCACTATGATGATAAATGCCGATGGGTAGAAAACAGTGCATTATATACAGAAAGTCAGCGGTAGGAACCTTTTAGGTAGACCCTTCTCTATCTGTGACACTGGCCAAGTCATTTAACCGAATGGCAAAAGAAGAAACTGGAGTTGTTTCAAATCCCCTTTAGAGAATTAGACTCAGTGATCAGACCGTTGTGTGACCAAAAGTGAAAATGAATGAGGAAGTCGTCTGAATGTTTCAAGATCTACTAACAAAGAAGTTTATGGTAAGATATCCACATGTAATGTTTAAAATAAATTCAACATTTCCACAGATACTCAAAATGTGCTTTTATGCTTTCCAAATTAGAAATTTAATATCCTTACTTCTCTTCTTTCAAGTAAAATGATTTCCAATGTGCCTCAAAAGATGAAAACTTACAACATACTGAATCAACCTAAATATTCATTTTATAAAACAAATATGTATTAAATATTCTTTGTACTTAATATTTATTAATTGTGTATTGTATAGCCAGACTGCTTAAACTGCTATATATGCAGTAATCGCAGAAAAAAGAAAGTCAGTCATCCATTCACTACACAGGGGCTGTATGTAAAGATGGCCAGAATACTTCCTCACTTGACTTTATTTATTGAAGCAGTCCATTAGTGCTGCTCAGAAAAAGGGTCTCTAGGGCATTGTACATAACACATTATACCCTGAGAAGCCTTATTGCTCCAACTGTTCTAGAAACAGGGATCAGGGAAAGAAGAGTCCTAGACACAGTGGAGATCAAAGCTTCTTCCAGACTCCAACAGTTCAGCCTTAGAGCATCAGAAAGTTGAGGCAAGATAAAAGCCCCTCATGGTGGGTCTTTAACACACGGCTCTATGACTGAGTATAAAATGGTAGAAGACAAAGGAACGTTATCAAAGAAAAATTGCTCTCTGAGGCCAAGAGTTCTAGTTGAGCACATATACGCCTTCTCTTTCGTCAGATCTGGGCTCATGTTTCTGAGAATACAGACTGCATTTCCCAGTCTCCATTGCAGATGGGTGTAGTCATAAGGCTACCTTATGGCTAATGAGATGTAAACCCAGAGCTCATGGGCCAGCTTCCAGGACACCTCATTCACAGGCCAAGTCATGTAGCATTTGACCATTCTTCACCACCACTCTTGCCTTCCTGGGGGATGGAAGCTGGAGCAGCTCTCTTGGACTAGGACAGGAAGTTTGAAATGAAGATTGTGTTGCCTGGTGCAGTGGCTCATGCCTGTAATCCCAGCACTTCGGGAAGCCAAGGTGGGTGGATCACTTGAGGTCAGGATTTGAAGACAAGCCTGACCAACATGGGGAAACCCCATCTCTACTAAAAAAATGCAAAAATTAGCCTGGTGTTGTGGCACATGCCTGTAATCCCAGCTACTTGGGAGGCTGAGGCACTTGAACCTAGGAGGCGGAGTTTGCAGTGAGCCAAGATCACTGCAAGTGATCACTGTTGTTGAGCTGAAACAACAAAACCTGTTCTTATTGAAAGAGCACCCTATCTTCGGAACCTCAGGCTGCCCTCCTCTCCACCAACTGTCGGTTCACTGCTAAAGTTCCCACCACACGTTGGTTTTAGTCTGTGTCAGGGGGCCATTGCTACTGGCTTGCCCCAGGCAGGTTGTACGGCAGCCTCTAAAGTGTCCTCAAGCTTACACAGATAGACTGACTAGCCAAGAGTCATTGAGAGGGGCCAGATAATTCAGCATCTTCATCCTAAAAATTTACATCGTTATGAGAACACGTGGCCAATTTGGCTATGATTATATCTTACAATGTTGTATTTGTGGTTAGAATAATTTGGTTTTGAAAAGAAAGGAGGGTAAGCACAGCATCATCTCTGTGCTCAAAATTGTTTTTCAGTCACCCAGCTTGCTTGGGAAACAACTATGCAGACTGTGATGTTGTTCGGTGTCAATGCCTGGACATCATGAAATTGCTCAACAAGAAGTCGCCTCCACAATCATCCTGTTTGATTTCTATACTTTATGTCTCATACAGGAATTTTTCTACTATAATCCCAGAATGTGTTTTCTCTCTCTTCACCTGAATGCTCCAAGGTATGTTATTGTTTCAGACAGAAGTACCTTTGCTTATAAGATGGCCTAAATTCATGTATGACTTGCCATTATTTAGATTAGAGCTATTGGCCTTAGCTATTTCTTCCAGGAAAAGATAGAACAATTCTAAATAGGTTTGAAAACACCTTCCATGGTCAACTGCCCACCATCCACCTATCTGCAATCTCAGTGGTTTTATCTTATCCAGTCTGATAATCTCCTTTAACGATTCTGTTTATCAGCGGTTCCCAGATAAAGACAACCAGTGATCATCAAAATCTCCAGGGATATATAAATATACACATATAAATACATCCTCCCAGACATAATAAAGCCAGTTGTTTAGCTGATGATTTACTGTACTATAAAAAATATATCCCCTGTGTGATCCCAGCTTCTATCTAATTTAGAATGAACTACAGATCAGTATAACACAACCTACAGTGCACAGTTGCACTTATTTTCCTCTGGCCTGATTTCTTTGGGCAGATGTGCCTGTGTGTTGGCTCCCCATCAAGGCAACTTCTCTTTCTCCTTGTCTGTAAAGAGTACCTGTATCTTAAGGCTATTGTGAGGAGTATGCACTTAGAGTAGCTCCTACCATATGAGAAATGTTTAATGAACATATGCTCCTACTCTCTAGCATTGACTTCTTGTTGTTGGTAATTGGCCCTCAGTCTCTCTGCTTACTATGGCTTCATCCAATTACTTTTACTGATCTTCAAAGAAAGGATAACATAAGGAGTCTGTTCCTTCTTGGAATGCCAAAGTTTCAACTGTTTGAGAAAACAGTCCCCGCTTTGCCACAAGTCTTTTCTGGTGTTGTTTCTAAAATAAAATCAATTTGAATAAATAAGGGAGTAGAGACAAACATTTATTGAGCTCCTGCATGGATGGATACAGCACTCTTTTTATCTTTCTAATGTATTTATTTTCTCATTTAGTTCTTATAAACACCAAATGAAATAACTACTATAACAATCCAGAAAAAAAAGTCAAAGAGAAGTAAATTTCCAGATTTTTGATTCAGGTCTGCCTGACTCTCGCAGCCCAGATCCTTCTTTTATGTAGTGAAAGGAATCAACAGGCCAGGCATATCACTGCCCGCACCGTCCCATTCATCACAGACACACGTGCGCACAACAGCCTGTGCAAGGCCCATTTAAAAACTCATTTCAACTTCAGAGAAACATAATGGGTACGGAAGAGGTCAATTCAGGCAAACAGATGAGGCAAGCATTGCCTGTGATATTTTAAGATGCTAATTAATCACCCTTAATATTGCAACCATCTAAATATTGCAGGCATTTGCTCTCTATCCTTATCTAATTCTGATTACTTCTCATAAAGAGATTCATTTTGAAAATGACCATTTCCTTAATGTAGTGGAAATACATTTTCAATTTTCTATCTGCTTCAAGCATATCTCCAATGAATCTGAGATTTAATTTAGTCAGTAAGTTGCTGAATGGGGCAACCAAGATGAATGGATTGAATAAAATAGTTCTATCATCATTCCTTTCTTCTGCTCTAATTATTAGAATTAGTCATAAGATATCTGTACATGTATAAAATTAACATGGAGAAATTTGCTCCGGGCCAAAAAGAAATCAGGCAAGGTATAAATAGAAACTGGCAGTGGCATCAAAGCTCCTACAGCATTGATAAATTTCCACGAGGACATGAAGCCAATACTTAAGAGTCAGAAACGTGTGCTTCCAGTTCAATCCTGTCTACAAAGCAATGCCTTCCCCCAAATCTGTGCTTGCTGAAACGCTCCCTCTCCTTCCATCTCCTTTCAAATGCTACTTCCTCCAAGAAGCTGGCTCAGATTCTTCTCAATTGGATGTGACTCCATGCATTGTTAAAGACATACACGCATTATGCTTGTTTGTATTGCATTCCTTCTTTGCTAGCCCAATTAATCAGTGTTATGATCATTTCTCCCACGACATTGCTTTATGCATAAAAAGCATGTGTTATTCGGCTTTGCCTGTGTCAGAGCCCAGCAAGGTATAGTAGCTCTGTCAGTCAGTGATGGTTGAATTTATCTGTCCAGATGTTCTCACCCTATCTGCCTCTCTGACCCAGCCCACAGATTGCTGCATGTTCAATCCTCCTAATAATAAAACCAAAAAGCCAACAAACAAAAATGAGGACAATCACAACAAAGGTACAATCAAAAATTTTCACACGATTTCCAGGACTCCAAACTCAAATGTCAATCTAGAATTCGCCAAATTTTTCTGTAAAGGGCCAGAAAACAAATATTTTTGGCTTTGTGGACCTTAGGGTTTCTGTTGCAACTGGTCAATTCTGCTGTTATAGCATGAAAGGGGACATAAATCATCCATAAACAATTGAGTATGGCTGGATTCCAATAAAACTTTATTCACAAAAGCAGACAGTTGGCTGAATTTCACCTGCAGGCTCACACTTGCCAACACCTGATTTTTAGTTCAATGGTGTTTAATCATTTTTGGTCTGTGGAGCTTTCTCTTCCAATAAAATCTTAAATGATTTTCATTACATTCACATAATAAATGCTGCAAGCAATGAGATATCATTTTATCAGTCTCAAGTTGTCTATCTCCAATCCTTAATTCTTTCAGTTCCCTCTACCTGCACAGCCCTGTCTCCTTGCTTTTTAAGCATAAACAAGAACATCCCTGAGAAATCTTTCCTTATTTATTCAGTTAAATTAGATAGTGATTTAAAAAAAAAATTCTCCCATAGTGTATTGCTCTGGCTTCCCCGATTCTTTGCATATAGTTACATATTTATCTCCAATATACAGCCCCATCCTAGTCTTTAGCCTTCAGAAGGGAAGCTCACTGCTTGCATCTGGTGGACGTTTATTTCTTGAATTCAAGTTTAATTGCTATTCATCCTATATGCTCAGCTGAGGTGTCCCTTTCACAAAGATTTATGCATGTCTTGTGATTGTAGAGAAAGAGATCTACTTGGTATCAAACAGATATGAGTTAACTCTGGCTATTGTGGAGGCTTGGGAAAGTTGTGATGCTCTCCTTTCTTCATGGTATTTTCACATATAGACAAGCCTACTCAGTGCCTAGCACATGCGATAAATATATGCTCTATGAATAGCTGAATGCTGCTCATCTTATAATGGCATATCCAATGAATCCGTTCGTATAAAGAATGTGACCCATAGAGAAGCATATAATATAAGCAAAATTGATGGTTGTCGGTGTTAAACTTACTATTGTTTCCCCACCTGTAATATATTTTTTCATCCTCTAAATGTCAGATCTCTTTGTCTATACTTTGGTGTTCATGACTTTCTCTTTGGCATTCCAATCTTTAAATTCATAACCTTATAATCTCTGAATGACTTAAAGCACTTAAAGATGGAATCTTTATTCTAAAGCATTTAGAGCAATCCCAGGCACAGCTCAAGGACTCAATTAATGTGTTTGGTAGAAATTAATAAATCAATGGATCCATCATCATTTAAATTCATCAAGCAAGGAAAAGAGTGCACACCAGAGTTACTGGGGAGAAGAGATATTCAGGGTCTGAATGGAGCCCCTGAGCACCACTCTGTGTGATGTCATGTGTGCAATGATTCTGGGGTGTGCAGTGGTGAGGGGCTGGAAATTCTGGATTTGCACAGTTAGGTGAAGTGTATGAATCCCTGCAAACCAAGCAGAAATAGATATCTTGATCTTTTCCATACTTTTATTTATCTATTTATTTTATCTGTAACATCACACTTAGACCTTGATGTCTGAAGAATAGTTTTAGGTTGACAAATTACGAGCTACTTAACATTTTCCTGGAGTCAGAGAATGGACAGGCAACCTTGCATATGAGATGGATCACTGGAATGGGAATTCTAACAACTAGACTCAGGACAATAATTAACCAAGCAAATCCACCTTTGCTACTCATAAGCTATTCAACTATGCAAAACTGCTCTACACTTCATATTTATAAATTGGGTCAACTATCACCTATTTTATCCAGTTAATGAAATTGACAAAAGAAGAAGCAAAAACAATTAGGTGCATAAAACCCCAGCACAGTGTCAAATACATGCAGCAGGCTCTATTCTTGCTACTCTTCTCCCCAAACCTCCTTCTGTTCTCTTGACACTCAGGAGAGTGCTCCTAAAGTTTTCAATTTGTAAATAATTTTCACTAAGGCTTGATAATCCTGTCAAACATTTGATAATCATATTGTTATCTTAAAGGCAAATGTAATTATAAGAAGTTTTCACAAGAGGGCATGGGCTCTATTTACTGAGCCAGTGATCAAATATACCTATCATATTGGCCGGCCTCATATAATACTAGGCAATGTTGCCCAGCAAGAAAGCAAAGACATTGGATATTATAAGGAAGAGACCATGTTGCAGTGGTGGGAACATCAGTTCAGAAAACAGAAACCCTTGTTTGAGCATCCTTTCACAATTATCCATCTGGCCAAACTTGACTGAGATGAGCCTAATTGTTTTTAGCTGGAGAAAAACACCAATAATACCTTCCAGAGTTTGGTTAAGATTAGCAAAAGATTGACAGCATAATTTGTAAATCAAAAATGTCTCCAGATCCTTGAGGAATCGCCATACAGCCATCCCATTACTGGGTATATACCCAAAGGATTATAAATCATGCTGCTATAAAGACACACGCACACGTATGTTTATTGCGGCACTATTCACAATAGCAAAGACTTGGAATCAACCCAAATGCCCATCAGTGACAGACTGGATTAAGAAAATGTGGCACATATACACCATGGAATACTATGCAGCCATAAAAAAGGATGAGTTTGTATCCTTTGTAGGGACATGGATGCAGCTGGAAACCATCATTCTTAGCAAACTATCACAAGAACACAAAACCAAACACCGCATGTTCTCACTCATAGGTGGGAACTGAACAATGAGATCACTTGGACTTGGGAAGGGGAACATCACACACTGGGGCCTATCATGGGGAGGGGGGAGAGGGGAGGGATTGCATTGGGAGTTATACCTGATGTAAATGACGAGTTGATGGGTGCTGACGAGTTGATGGTTGCAGCACACCAACATGGCACAAGTATACACATGTAACAAACCTGCACGTTATGCACATGTACCCTAGAACTCAAAGTATAATAATAATTTTTAAAAAAGTCTCCAAATAGTAGAAATTATTTGTAAATAGCTAAGAGGAAGAGTCAATCTCTGAAGCATCCTCTCTCTCAAAGACACAGAACGATCCTCACCACATGCTCTGTTCACACAGCCCATGGAATAAAAGGGTTTCCTATCATCTCAGCCAGTGATTATAGGCTGTTGGTATCAAGCAGAACCGTGTTCCACATCACAAATAATGAACGTTTTTTCTTCTTTTTCCAGGCAACAGCATAAGCCACGTTCAGTGGTGCAAAGCCCCCTTCTTATTGACAATTGGCATCCCTTATCCCTGCTGTGTTTTTTGGTTTCTCTGCACAGTCCTCACCTACTCCATTTCCAGATATTGGCATCAAGCATCAGCATGTGGAGCTCTTCAGAGAACACTCGCTAATCGATGTCTGTGCTGGAATGAGATTAATCTAATGAGGCTGACAGGGAAAGAGGAAAAATAGTGCAGGCATTGGGATAAAATAAGATGAGAAATCAATTACTGGAAGAAAGCGTAATGTGTACGAACATTTCAAAGCTAGGTGTCTTTCCTCCCTGGCTCTAAAAGAAGGCAGCAGCCCACCTTGGTAAAGAGAAAACTTCCGTAAAAATAGTCTTACAAAGTCCTCTGGGAAAACTGAAACCAGACGAGAATAGGAAACAGAGAGGGAAACATGGCTATCCTGTTCTCTCCTTCAGGAAGACTTTTTCTCCCCTCACTTCCTGGGCCTCCCTCTGCTTTCCCCTGTGACCCCTGCACACTTTCCTCAACTCGCTCCTTACATATTGGCAACCCATGTCCAGCCCTCAGCCCCTGAGAGCAGGGATCTGCAAATGGTTTCTTTTCCTCTACTCCCACATCTTCTCCCTGGGTGATCCCACCCCACCCCCAAACATCCAAACGTGTCTCCCGGGCTAAGCTATTCTTCTTGTGTGCCAGATGCACCCCTCTGAGAGATGGGGCTGGGGTTGGGTCTAGTGGAAAAGCCAGAGGAACTTGAATGGAAGAGTGTTAGCCTGCCATCAGAATCAGAGGATGAAGAAGGTGAACCATGGAACAAGGGAGCAGAGGGAAGTGGCTCCCAGTGAGGACCACAGGCCCGGAGTGGACTGGCTCTGCCCCTTTCAGAAGGGTCCCTCCCATATCATGGACACAAATTATGTAATTATTCGTGCGTCCATTAGTGTTTTCTTCTTGGCAGACCATGAGCTTCAAGAAGCTGGGGCATTATTAATTAGTCATTCCTACTCCAAATGACCCGTACAATCAAACAAGGACTGCTCCATAAGACATTTTGAAAATGAACATTTGTTATCAAGCAAATAAAAAGACAGTCATATAGCTTGAAAAAAATCTCAACTCACTATTCTTTCAGGTACTCTGAGGGCACTTTGCATGAGAAATTCTTTTGTGGAAAACAGCAATATTCTAGAGGAGGAGTCGGTAAGACCTAGTTATTGTCAGCAAATGAAATCCTCAAAGTTCAAGGTGAACTCAAGACATTTTCTATATTATACTTCTAATGCCAATCCATATGGTATTGAACAGAAAAAGCACTCCTAGATCTGTAGTCCTTTCCATGCCATGTTGAAAGTCTCTAAAATATTTTAGCCAGTTCACTTGAGTACTATTAATTACACTGTCTATTTCTAAAGTCCATTATGCTATTTATAAACTCCTTAATTTCGCCATTGACTACTTATTTCTAATGTTAATTATGCTAATTAGCAAAACATCTGGTGTTGACCAGAGTTCAAGATAACTGAAACCCCTCGTTGCCATCTGTGGAGTATGTATTTCTGATTTAAAATGCCATAACTTCTGCAGTTTAGCTTCAACTATCACATACATGATGTCATACTGTCCATGCAGAAGGATTCTAAAGAAAATTACAGATGTCTTAAAACCTGTAATTCCATCATCTCTCTTGGCCTTTGGAACTCTTTAATGGGCAACTTTTTTTCTATGCAGCTGACTAAGCAACCCCCATTTGAAGTCACCAGTTTAATCTTTAAAGATTTTAAAATACAGATTCCAAAAACGAAGTATACATATGTTAATTAGCCCAATTTGGCCATTCCACAATATATACATATTTTAAAACAGCAATGCTGTACATGATAAATATGTACTATTTTTATTTGTTAATTAAAAATAAATAATTGAAACAAGAAAAAAAAATACAGAGGTTCTAGATTTCCTTCCCGGTGTGGGAAATAGACCTTTATAAATACAATGCTGAATTTTCTTTCCTAGGGCAGTGGAGAAGAAAACCGATGCTAATGCCAGATGTTCTCTTAATAATTCACCCTTTTGAACTAGTTTACAGTCCCAACAACAGTGTAAAAATGTTCCCATTTCTCCATAGTTCAACCATTGTGGAAAACAGTGTGGCGATTCCTCAAGGATCTAGAACTAGAAATACCATTTGACCAGCCATCCCATTACTGGGGATATACCCAAAGGATTATAAATCATGCTACCATAAAGACACATGCACACGTATGTTTATTGTGGCACTATTCACAATAGCAAAGAATCAACCCAAATGCCCATCAGTGACAGACTGGATTAAGAAAATGTGGCACATACACACCATGGAATACTATGCAGCCATAAAAAAGGATGAGTTCGTGTCCTTTGTAGGGACAAGGATGCAGCTGGAAACCATCATTCTCAGCAAACTATCGCAAGAACAGAAAACCAAACACCGGATGTTCTCACTCATAGGTGGAAATTGAACAATGAGAACACTTGGACACAGGAAGGGGAGCATCACACACCGGGTCCTATTGTGGGGAGGGGGTAAGGGGGACGGATAGCATTAGGAGATATACCTAATGTAAATGACGAGTTAATGGGTGCAGCACACCAACATGGCACATGTATACATATGTAACAAACCTGCACATTGTGCACATGTACCCTTGAACTTAAAGTATAAAAAAAAAGTTAAAAAAAATAATAATTCACCCTTTTGCATATAATTTCAACTGACACTTTTTTCTACTTCCCTTTTCGTTGATGGGGTTGTAATCCTTAACTATTATTAAGACAGCCGAGTGTAAGTTGAAAAGAGGAAAGAGTCATTACTGTTGTGGTAAGAAAGAAGAAAAATAACAAATCCAAAAGGAACAATTGGAAATATCTTTATGGGGGGAAAAAGAAAGGCTTCAGAGAGGAAGGTATTCAAAATAGATAGTAATTAGGGAGATATTAATGGGAATCCTGTGCACTAAAATGCAAATTATCAAAACTCAAACTGACCAGGCTTCAGAGGGGAATCCGGACCAGGAATGCTTTAATGCTTATAATAATGTTAATGCTGGTGAAATGTGCATGCCATATGTTCCCCTGGAAAGTTTCTCTTCTTAGAAGTAGTCTATCTAATAATGGCAGAAGAAATTAGACAATTAGAATAGCACCATTCTGAAACCCCTAATTAACTAATGGATGACTGTCAATAGCTATTAGCATCACAGAAAGAGAGACATCTAGAAAAGATGAGCCTCTTGTGAGAGTTACACAAAACTACTATTAAAGTAGTCTTTTAAAAAAAAAAAGAAGAAGAAGAAACGGAAAAAAACCTGAATTTGATTAAGACTTTAGATCAATTGATCAGCTTACAGGAAATACAAGGAACAGAAGACCATGGTAGATAATACCACGGCATTGCCGTCAGTATAATCCACACTGTGGTCATCTCTACACAATGGGCATGTCAGTTTCATCAACCAATAATTGCCAAAAGAGGGAATCTGTGTTGGAGCAACTTTATGTACAGAAAATGAAGAAGCATATCAACTAATTATAGTGTATGCAGCTTATTTATACTCTAATTCAAATAAACAAACTTTTAAATAAAATATAGGGCCTTGGAAGACATGAGACTATATCTTAGAATTATCAATGACAGAATACATTTTAAAGGTAAAATTGGTATTGTGCTATGTTTATAGGAATTCTTGTATTTTAAAGAAACCTACTTAGATATTTACAAAATAAAATGCCATTAGGTATGGGATCTTTGGTAGAATAATTTGAAGTTAAGAAAGGAATTTTGAATATTGATAAAAAAGACTGGTGATTTTGCAATAATTTTTGGAGCTGACAGGTACATTGGTTTTAATATACTTTGTTACTCTCATATATATACGTACACATTTATTATTTATATATACATTAATTTCCATATTAAAAAAAGATAGACAAAAGATCAAAAGTATTCCTTGAATGCTGTTTAGGTTTTTGGTGTGTTGTTTTGTCTTGTTTGGTCGTGTTTCGATTTTCATTTTGTTTTTCTTTCTTTTAATATTACAAACATGACACTTTTCTCTGTCTCTCAGCTCTCAGTTGGCCACTTCTGCTTCTGGTCAGTATCTAGATGGGACAAGATCATAGCACAGAGACCACTGGGTGCCAAGCAGAGACTATACTGTTCTATCGATGTAGTCTGAAAGCCCGACAATGACTCATTGCCTGAGTTCTGTTTCGTGGAGAAGGTATTATTAGCAAAACAGAAACAAAGGTTTGAAGAATTTTAATTTGATAAGAAACATAGATGAAGATGAGCAATCTTTTTCCTGTGTTTCTTATAAATAGATGACCTCCAGACCATACTCCAGATCATATGTATATGAATGAATGTATATGTGTGTGTATATATATATACACATTTGGATTTATTAAGTTGGTGCAATTTATTTATTGTATATGAATGTTTCAAATGTATGTATATTTGTAACCTAAAAATGTATTTTATTTTGAAGTTGTGTTTTAGATTTTTCCCAATCCAACATCTGTTTAGTAACAGTTGTAGGTTCACACAAACACCTCCAAGCAAACATACACTATTCCAGTTATCAACACTATTTTAAAGAATAGACCATTTTACATAAAGGTGACATACGAGTCAGACGTCACAACATTGCAGTTCCCTGAAAGCCCTGACTTCTCTTTTGCACGTGGAGCCGATCTGCACCAGCCCTTCCAGGGCTCTGCACATCCCAATGCTGGCGTCATCCAGTATGGACAGATGACACCAGCATCCATCGTTGGGCAGAAGCCAGGGCACCCCGAGGAGGCTGGCTGAGACCAGTGTTTCCAGTTTACAGGCTGCCAGCTACAAACTCCTTTTTTTTCTAATTTGGGATGCTGATAGCCCCACCCACCTCTCTTCCCCAAAGACTGACCCTTCAGCATCCACACCAGGAAAAGGATCCATGCAACGAGGGATGGAGCAGGGCTCTTTAAAGCATCGTACTGGTTTCTGCAAGGATGTCTGAGGAAGTCTGGCCTCCCTAGGCCCTGGGTGGCTGGCAACTTTTGGCCTTTCAGTATAAAAATCACAGTGTGCAGCCTCAATTCCAGTTGACTGTAGTGAGTGCATATATATGTGTGTGTGTACATATATATCTGTGTGTATATGTATATTTTGTATGTGTGTATATATACCCTTTGTATATATACACATGTTTATAAGTATATGTATATATGTGTATACATGTATATATGTATATGTGTGTATGTATGTATATACTTATATGCATATGCGTGTATATATACACACACGCAAAGGGTATATATGTGTGTCTATACATATGTGTCTACATGTTATATATGTATATGCATATAAATCATATACATATGTGTCTATATGTTATATATGTATGTGCATATATGTATATATACACACCTATATATCTATATAGACATATATGTATAGTCTTTATGCTTTCCTGTCACCATTCTCTATTTTCTTCATTGCTCTAATTAGACTCTATAACTATTTATTTACTTGCCTGTTTTCTACCTTTCTACACAACAACAGTGTAAGCACCCCATGCTCCTCTGCAACCCAATCTTTTAAATATCACCTGGCACAAATATACAAATGACATAAATATTTTTTAGTTGAAAAAATACTGAGTGCATGACTGCATTGGAGTCAGAGCATGCAAAAGATGAGAAATGACTTTAATGTGCACCCACATGTGGGAATACAGTAACATGGTGTTATGCCTTTCCTTACCTTCCCAAGATGATTCTATCTGCCTGGAATCCACCTCTCAGTACCTCTTTATCTGGCTGCTGCCTACACATCTTGCAAAACACAGCTCAAGCATACATCTTCCAGGAAGCTTCCTTGATCCACAGTGCCTGAGTTAAATGCCCAAATTCCATGTGTTTGCCTTTAATATATAAGTTTTTATATTCTGCTGTAGTAAGAAGTGTGCTAGTCTATTCTGCCCCAGTAGACTGTGAACTTCCTGGAAGTCACTGTATATCTCCAGCATCCATTAGAGAGAAACACGCACCCCGAGTGTTATTAAACAGACCAGAGAAACATGTCGGTGATTGTTTACCAGGGAAGCTGGAATTTTCTCAGTTTATATGCTGTTGTTTATCTGCCCAGTATAAAATAGATCCCTTTTGTTCTTTGTAACAGATTCCTTCATTAAGAGGGAAACTTTGGGTTAACATACAATGTCACATTTCCCAAACTCTCCTACATATAAGGGTGGCCAATTGTGTATAAAAATAATCCAACAAGAGGGATTTTCTACTAAACAATTACAGGGAGATGAGTGATTCAGCTTTAAGACAGAAGCCATTTTGTACTACTCCTCCTTTTTGTTTCTTATTATATGGAATGTGGACGTGAGGGCAGGGACTCCAGCAGCCATATTGTATTGGGTAGTCATTTTCCAAGGATGAAAACTTGTAAATATCAAGGCAGGCTAGGTCCCAGACAATAGAATCACTACATCAGCCCTAGACCATGTAACTCTGGACTTTTACATGAGAAAAAATTCTCTTGTTCATGCTATTATATTTCAGTTTCTGTTACAAAGAGCTAGAGTAAATCCTAACTTATATAACACTTAATGCTCAAGTAGGGTTACATAGTGTATGTTTGTTCAGGAAACCCCTTTGTAATAACTCTTCACTAAGATGTTTACAGCAAAGGTGATTTGTAGAATATGTCCCAGATTCTCGCAGAGAAGTCAGTATTTGCAGTCATTCTAAAAGCTGTATTTTAGCTATAAAATGAAGTGATAAGGGAGAATCTGAGGATCTGTAGGATTACAAGTGTGGAGGGTAATTTTGCTTTTTCAAAGAAGTAGAAGTCAGAAAATACTGAGAAGATAAGGGCTGAGCTGGAAAGAGTGGTAGGAGACTCCCAGAGGCACAATGAGACGGCATTTCTGGGAGAATAGCCTATTTCCTAATGGGGAGATATGAAAGTGGTTCATACTTTGGAGTGGACTGTAATAACTTGGTTTGATTTATAAAAAGGAATTTGTAGGTGACACAGGTCAGTGAAACAGTGGTGAATTAGCCCTTTTTTGTGTTGTGATAAAGAAATATCTGAGGCTGGGTAATTGATAAAGAAAAGAGGTTTAATGTGCTCATAGTTATGCAGACTGTACAAGTATGGCACCTGCACCTGCTTTGGTGAAGCCACAGAAAGCTTAGAATCATGATGGAAGGTGAAGTGGGAGACAGTGTATCACAGGGTGGGAGCAAGAGAGAGGGGGCTGAGGTGCCACACTCTTTTAAACAACCACATCTCACATGAACTAACTTATCACTATACCTTAACAACTTAACAGCTTAACACAACTCAATTATCACCACGGGGATGGCACTAAACCATTCACAAGGAATCCGTGCTCATGATCTGATCACCTCCCACCAGGTCCCACCTCCAACACTGAGATTCACACTTCAACATGAGATCTAGAGGGAACAAACATCCGAACCATATTAAATGGTGACGAATAGGGAGGTCAGAGGAAGAATCAATGTGTCCGAGATGGCCAAGGAGGTCTTCTTGGAAAGGGACCTGTAAGCTCACCTCTGTTTGTATTCAGATGCAGTCTTATGGGAAATGCCAATTTTTGTGAAAATAAAAGTGGAGCTCCTCTACTTAAAGTAGCAGTGGCGTTTGCAAACTGTGCATCTCAACTTCTTAACTATTTAGTCCTGCCACGGGGATCATTGCAGAACCGCCACAGGATCCTACAGCTCTGGAGAACACACTTTTACTTTAGAGTCAGTTTTATTAACAAGAGAGTAAAGTTTGTTGAAAAGAAGACGATGGGCCTATCCCACTGCCCCTAAAGTACTCCCAGCTGAGTGATTGCCTTTCCAACAAGGACAGAGAAGAACAACACTATTGCTAACAGCATCTGAGTACGTGCTCTATGTCTTAGACTAGACCTTTGCATGTGTTATTTCATTTCATCTTTACAACAGCCTTATGAGAAATAATTTGTTTGATAGCAGAGTTGGGTGACTATAGTTAACAGCAATGTATTGCATATTTCAAAATAGCTAGAAGAGAGAACTTGAAATTCTCCCAACCCAAGGAAATGATGAATACTCTAGCTGATGAACAGCCCGGATACCCTGCTATGATGATTATATATTCTATGCATGTAACGAAATATAGCATGAACCTCATAAATATGTACAAATATTATGTATCAATAAAATATAAAAGAGAAATACTTTGTTAATATTTCTAACATAGAGACGAGAACACAGGCTCAGCAAGGATAAATGACTTGCTGGAGTTTCTACAGCTTGAAAGGGCAGAGCTGGGATTAACCCAGGCCTGCTGAGAGTAGGGCCCGTGACCGTATGCACAATGTGAGGCGCTGGGGTCACGGAGATGGACAGCTTCCTTCTGTCAATGACCTGCCCATCAGAAACAGGACTTGGCCTCTTACTCCTCACAATCCCCCGTATCACCCAGCCCTTGAAGGATTATGGTACTTCAAAAAGGTGGCATGTTCTAGGGATTCTAGGGGAGACAGCTGGACTGGGAATTTAGACAAAGACACATTCTTTTTTTGCTGTGTGACCTTGAGGAATGCAGACAAGCTCTCTGAATTTCAGTTCTTCATCTCTTATTCGGGATAATACTCCTCCCACTTGGGGATTATTGGGATCACTAAGTGGGGTGGTTCCTTCTAAATCACCAGCTCACTGCAGTCCTTATCAACAAATAGCCCTCCACACCTTGCCTCCCAGCCCACTGCCTCCCCCAGGCTCTGCCCATTAAAATACACTCCTCAAGCCGTTCATTTGGAGGCCACCACCTCAATCAGATAAGCTGCCGGGGTGCTGCCTCCATTGCCAGCCACCTGTGCTTCACAGAAATCACATTCTATTCAATTAAGTGGACTCTGAAGTAGAGTCACATGGCTCTGTCATTTGCCTGATTTAGAAAAAAATAAATAAATAAAAGCAAGGGGTGGGGTACAATGTGCACTCTGGCATTCCGGTCAGCTGGTGTGACATGAAGACATAAAGAGAACGCTATTTTAGAGAGACAGCATTTGCAGCTCCCTCCCAGCCCTGAGGGTTCTGTCTAAGTCCCCTCGAGGTATCAGCCCTAATTAGAAGATCTGGAAAATCAGAGTAATGAAAGCAGCCAGCCACACGTGACACCGATGGGGCCACAGAGGTCTGAGGGGTGAGTTAGGTGATGAGTTCTCTCTTACACAGACAGGTATTCCTTTGAAAACCTCTTCTGGCATCTGGCACAGTCTAACTAGCATATCTTGTCCTGCTCTTTTATTCACAGCAAACATAGATTAAGTATTTTCTTGGTGCAGGGAGCAGAGATAACCTCTGCAGGCATAAGCTGAACTCCAGGGCCGCTCCATCACTCGCTCAGTGCACAACCTCAAGAAAATGCCACACTTCTCTGAATCAACGTTCTCTCATAAAAGGGAGATGACAATAGGGCAGGACCCTGGGTTAGGGTAAAGGTCAAATCCTATCACGCACTTTGGAAACTGGGAAGCACTGTGAACATGTCTGCTCTTATTTTTATTTTTTTAATATGGAACTTGCATCAGTGAAGGAATAAAGGGCATATTGGTTTGTTATTGCTGCTGTAACAAATTGTCACACACTTAGTGGGTTAAAACAACACATACTTATTATCTTTCAATTCTGGAAGCCAGAAGTCTGAAATAGGTTTCCTCAGGCTAAAATCAAAGCGTCTGCAGGGCTGTACTTCTTCTGGAGGCACTAAGGGAGAATCTGTTTCCTTGCCTTCCCCAACTTCTAGAAGCCACCTGCATTGCTTGGCTTTTGGCCACATTCTTCCATCCTCAAAACCAGCAACATCAGGCCAAGTCTTTCTCACTTGGCCATCTCTTTGACTCTCTCTCTTCTGCTTCTCTCTTCCACTTATCAGAACCCATGTGATTACATTTGGAATCCAGACAATCCAAAGTCAGCTTGTTGGTACTTTAATTCATTTGCAATTTTAATTTCCTTTTGCCATGTAACATATTCAGAGATTCTGTGAGTGAGGACATAGACATATTTGGAGGGGCAATTATTCTGCTAGTCATAAGCAGTTACTGAGTTAGGGTGGATAGAAGTTGTAAACAAGACGAACACCAGCTCCTTTTATTAGGTTCATATTTATTTGTAATTTAAGTACCAGGTTTGAATTCTAGTTCACCATTTTCATCATTTTCTAAGCTGTGTGGCCTTGGGCAGTTAACTGAGTCTCTCTGGGCCTCAGTTTCCTTATGTGTTAAATGAGAGTAATAACAATAATGCCTTTTTTCTAAGGTTATTACTGGGTTTAAATAAGTTAATACATGGTCAGTGTTGAGTACTCTTCTTGGCCTGTGATAAATTGGTCAGTAACTAGTGGCCATCTTTATGGTTATATACCACATTTGTTTAATGAATGAAGGAATGAATGAGTGAATTAATAAGTAAATATAGAGAAAAAGTCATAGAAGTGTTGCCTAATACAGACTCTGGATGTCATGTAATCAGAATTGAAACTATATTCTACAGGGGAAAAAGAGCCGCCTTAGACAGGATTAGAAAAGGTGTCTTAGAGAAAAGACAACAGATTATGTGTACAAACCAGGTGCCCTTCTGCTAAGGAATTATCCAAATTGTCTCAAGGAATCCTGTTAATACCCCATTTGATCAAGAAACTTGAAGTTCAGAAAAGTTAAGAAGCTTGTCTGAAGTTGCACAGCTTGTCAATAGCAAATTCAATCTTGTAATCCAGTTTGTCAGAATCTGAAGTTCATGCCACCCGATTATTCCTCCCCATTGAGAGGTTAAATATGGTCACTGTGGTGTTCTATGTGTCACATAGAACTTGGCTAGACTAAGTTGCTCAGTTGTCTGGCCAAACACAAGTCCTGATATTGCTGCAAAGGTATGTTTTAGATGTGATTAAGTTTAGGAATTTTGAGAAAAGTTGTTAATAATATGTGTGGGCCTCATCCAATTAATTTACAACTATCAGAAAAGATTGAGGTTTCCTGAAGAAGAATGGGTTCTGGAATTCTCCTCAAGAGCACAACATGGAACCCTTGCCTGAGTTTCCAGCCTGCTGCCCTGTGGAACTCAAACTCAAAACTGCAACCTCAGCTCTTACCTGAATTTCCAGCCTGCCAGCCTACCTTGCAGGTTTCAGACATGCCAGGCCCTACTATTGTAACCACCCAATAGGTTCTTCTTGCCCACTGCCCAGATAGAGCTGATTTATCAAAACAGGGGAATTGCAATAGAGAAAGATCTTTACACACCTTGAACTGGCTAGATAGGAGACTGGAGTTTTATTATTACTCAAATCAGCCTTCTTGAAAATTTGGAGGTTAGCATTTTACAAAGATATTCTGGGGCTGGGGGCAGTAGGGTGGATAAGGAATGGGTGCTGCTGATTAGTTGTGGATGCAATCATAGGGGTGTGGAAAATGGTCCTCCCACATGCTGAGTTCACTTCTGGTTGGGGCCACAGGACAGGTTGGTGAGTTAGTCATCGGAAGTGCAAAAAACAGAAAAAAGACATTTCAAAAGGTCAACCCTAGGTTCCACAATAGTGATATTATCTGTAGGAGTAATTAGGGAAGGCACAAATCATGTGACCTCTTTACATGTATACCTTAGCAGAATCCAGGCTCCTCTCATCCTCCTAAATTGGTGGTCTCTCATTAGCTTTACAAAGGTGGAATAGTTTTGGGGGAGGGCTATGATTATTTAAACTAGAAACTAAGTTTATCCTAAAGTTAACTTGGCCTAAATCTAGAAATGATAGGGAAGTTTGAAGGCTAAAGGCAAAATGAAGCAGATCTCTTTTACTGTGATAATTTTCTTACTGTTATAATTTTTGCAAAGATGGTTTCACTATTATATGAGTTACTTCTTTAAAATCTCCCTTTTTTTCTCTGTTCTGTTTCTCTGGAGAACCCTGAGTAGTGCAGTCATTCTATTTGTTCAAACACAGCAATGCAGATTTGTTTAATTTAGATCAGCTTTAACAATCTAAATGTAACACCAAGGGATTAGTACAGTTTGGTGAAAAGTGAATTTGACCTTCTCAGTCAGGATACTGCATGCTAACCCTGCCTCGCAGTTAACTCCCTGTGCCCGTGGGCAAAACTCCCCACGCCCTTGGGCAAGTCCTCTAGCCTCAGAGGCGCCAGGTCCCATGTCATCCAGGTACTCTCACTAGTGTTAGAAAATAATGAACCTGACTCTTGAGAGACACAATGTTTACTCTGGCAGGAAATCACACACAAATCTAGGATACTGTTTAGCGTGTGGTTACCCTTGATTAAACCTTTACAAGTCCCAAATGCTTTAGAACACAAAGGGGCATGGACTTGTTTAGAAGCTGAATTTTATTGTTAAGAGAACGTTAGTGATTGTCATTGTCACCATCCTCTTTGTTCTACATAGAAGTGGTGACCTAGAGAGCAAGTGGCCAGACCAGGATCATCAGCTAGGAGTTGGCAGAGAGCAGAGCAGATCCCACTCTGAGCACTTCCAGTGTGT
Source organism: Papio anubis (assembly GCF_008728515.1). NCBI lineage: Eukaryota > Metazoa > Chordata > Mammalia > Primates > Cercopithecidae > Papio > Papio anubis. The sequence goes on along the minus strand of NC_044983.1, from coordinate 132,803,476 downwards.
GCTCTGTAGGAGTTCCGCTTGTGAAAAACGATGTCCCTTCTTCCACCTGCCAAGAGGAGAAACCTTTTATGTCAGCGTTGCTCTCATTCTGGAGACTGGAAGTTTTCCAGACAGGATGATCAGGAGGCCCTTTTCACAGGAGTAGGACATTCACAGAAAATGCCAAGTGCGGATCTGCCTCCACCAAGAACCTTAAGCAGTGTCTTCAAATGTCAGTAGCTTAGGGAAAGACAATATCCAGCTGCACGAATTCAAGGCCCACCTCCATGAATAGTAATTATTCAAAAGTGTCTCTTAATAAAAATGAGAGGTAAAATGGATTTTCTTATTTTGTGATTTTTTGTTTCCAGAGGTGCTTGTCATGTTTATCCAGGCCTGTGTCAGCTAAAGGTTGGTACTGCTGTGCTCCCCAGGGTTAGGCCCTCACCATCAGATGGTGCCGTTAGTCTACTGTATTCCAGAGAGTTCGCCACTATTTGTCATCCCAGGAATTGGCCAGAGCTGGCAGGGAGTCATTGTCTTAAAAACTGCCCCAAGAAACCCCTAACTTTTGGACTTGATAATAAGATGCAATTTTCCGAAGATAGGGTTACATCACTTTAAGAAGTGGAGAAAGTGTGAGTTAAGGCATTAGAGATTGGTCTCAGCTCTCCGCTTCATTTGCAAACTATGTAGTCTTGAACATTTTTTTCTTTCTCTGAGCCAGCCATACAAAGAGGGTTACACTTATCACCGAGTTCATGCATAGATATAAAATACCTAGGCCATGTTCAGCACCCACGAAGTGCTTCCTAGCTATAAAACTAACTCTTCTCTCTATTAGATTTTGAAGTCTTTGTTAGGGGTAGAACAAAGCCCCAAGGCAAGTTTTAGCTAATCAGATTCCATTGTCTAAACTTTGTTGCCTTGGCTCGTGGTGGATTCATTTTGACTAGTAAGACTCACTCACTAAGACTCTAAGGCACAACTAACAAATGGTAGGTCAAGATTCTTCCTGGAAATGTTGGTCTCAGGTTGTAGGAAAACTACCAGCTGAGACCTGGGAGTACATGAAGGGTACTGCCACCCTGCAGTAGATGGTCCTGGAATTGAAGCCATGTTTGCAAAAATCACATCAGTAAGAAAATTATGGCAGTGGGGGAGATCTGATCTAGCCAACCTCCATCCTGCCTTTAACCTTCAAGCTGCCAGATGTTGAGTTTATAGGTTAAATGATCATAGCTTTTCTGCAAAACTCAAATGCCTTTGTCAAGTTAATGAGAGACCACTGGGATATGAGGATAGAGGAATCTGAATGCTGCTAAGGTATACACATAAAGAATTGACATCCATTATTGCAGAGGCCACAAGATATGCAACTTCCCCAATTACTCCTGCAGATAACACCATTATTGTGGAACTTAAGATTGACCTTTTGTGATATCTTTTTAGGATTTTTGCATGTCTGACACGCATGGCTCCAACTGGACCTGGCACAGCTCCTACGGCCCCACCCAGAAGTGACTCAGCACAAGAGGACAGCTGCAAGTCTCTATGATTTCATATCTGACCTAATCAACCCATGGCAAGCACCCATTGCCAAACTGCCCCTACCCCTTTTCCCAAACTACCTTTGAAAAACCTCTAGCCTCCAAACCTTCTATGAGATTGACTTGAGTAATAATTCTGTCTTCCATATAGTATAGCAAGCCTCACATCAATTCACCTTTCTTTATTGCAGTGTCATGATCTTTGTTTGTGCAGCAGGCAGGAAGAACCTGTTGGTAGTTACAGAATTCTGTAAGGTTGCATTGTGAAACATACACTCTTCCCTTCTTTTATTCATTTATTGGACACATTCACTGAGCAAGTCACTTTTCAAGGGGTTAGGGACACAGCAGAGAAAAAAATGACTCATCTACCCTCATCGAGTTGTGTGGTAATGGGGTAGGGATACAAAATGAAAATACAGTACAAACAAAGGAAAAATATATATATTACATGATAATAATAAAACAGTGCTGAGAACAAATAAAAGATGATGTGACAGAGAACGATGGAGTGGGGGGGTGGCATTGGATTAGGCCATCAAAGGCCCTCTTCAGAAATGTGACAACTGGGTTGAGCCACAAGCTAAGGGTACAAAAGTCTGTACAGTATCCCAAAGAAAAGGCACTGGGTGACCTATGCCAACCGAGGTAATGAAGATGGGGAGAGGGTAGAAGGAAGAGCAGATGTACGTACCAAGCTCTGTGTGTGGGACTAGAAACTCTTACAGCCTTTGTGCCTCTCCCTAGGGAGAAAGTGAGCTCCTTTGGATGAAAAGCCAAATCCATCTTCCCCATCCCCTAGAACCCTCCCCTTCTTAGGTGGTTCTACATAAAAATGTGAAGATATTTTTTAAGCCTGATGAGTGAAAGCACTAACATTGCCTTCCTTGTACAGCACAAAACCTTAAGAATGATGTCTAGAAATAGAAAATGCAACTCAGCAGAATCTCCCCCAGAGTTGTTTAGTAGAGGCATGCAAAGTAGTCACACACATCCTCTCTGTCTAATTGACTCTCTGTCTCTACTGCCTTTTAATAACAATAAAGAGTTTAAGCACTCCATGTGGCTTCCGCCCATCTGCTTGGGAATGAGCACCTGGAGAAAACAAAGCTCCTTGTAGTAAAATGGAAGTTTGGAACCTCTCATCTTTGAAACATAAAGCACAGCCTCTTTTTCTGGGCTAGCATCTGGATGTGGCCCTGGAGGAGAGAGAGCTGCCCTGAGGAATATGGCCAAGGTTGCTCCTCAAGAGAGAGCATCTGCATGAGCTTGGGTGGTTTCAGAGGGAAGAGCGCTTGCCAGTAGGTCCATGTTTCCAGGGAGATCTAAGGACAGTGACTCTATGAATCTCCTAGGGTTGTTGTAACAAATTAACACAAACTAGGTGGCTTCAAATCACATAAAAAAGTGTTCTTTCATAGTCCTGGAGGCCCAAAGTTGGAAATCAAAGTGTTGACCTGGCTACTCTCCCTGTGAACAATCTAGAGATGCATTCTTCTCTACTTTTTCCAGCTTCTGACAACTCCAGGCTTCCCTGGTTTATGACAACAAACCCTCCAATCTTTGCTTCTGTCTTCACCAGACCTTCTCTGGAGTATATTTGTGTGTCCTCTGTGTATTACAGGGACACAAATCATTAGATAATCCTACCATAATCCAGGATGATTTATTCTTCAGATTCGTACCTTATTTACATCTGCAAAGACCCTATTCCCAACCAGATAGACATGAATTTTAGAGGATACTATTCAACCCCCTTCAGTGACCTCTTAAATCAAGGGAGAGTTTTGTAGCTTGAGTTTGTGGGGTATGAAGTCTGAAACACAGAATAGGATTTAGGTTCTATGAGATTTTAAGCATATCCAAATTTTCTAATCTTCTGGGGGACAGTAAGAGAGTATTTAATTTTGTATATTGCTTTTGTTTTATTTATATAATAGAGATGCAATTAAATGCTGTCCAAATAAGGATTAATTTGAGGATTGAATAAAAGGTCAGTTTCACTAAAACCAATGAGCATTTGGCATGGTAGATATAAATGTAAAGTGGAGGTACTAAAATGAGTAAAGCTCAGCTTACACTACATATATATATATATATATGTATGTATATATATTTTTGAGATGGAGTCTCACTATGTAACCCAGGCTGGAGTGCAGTGGTGCAATCTTGGCTTACTACAAGCTCCGCCTCCCGTGTTCACGCCATTCTCCTGCCTCAGCCTCCCCAGTAGTTGAAACTGCAGGCTCCTGCCACCACACCTGGCTAATTTTTTGTATTTTTAGTGGAAACGGGGTTTCACCATGTTAGTCAGGATGGTCTCAATCTCCTGCCTCCCCAAGAGCTAGGAATACAGGCATGAGCCACCACGCCCGACCCCAGCTGACATTATATTTCATGTTATTTTGGATCACAAACATGTATCATGCATGTACAGACTTAGGTAGTGTGCATTTAGTCATCTGTTAAACTAACTGATGACTAAGTATTAGTTTAATATTAAGCATATATGTAGTGACCATCTGCTATGGTTTTATTTTCACTTTTTGTGTTGCGATTGGAGTTTTCTGTGTGTAACATGGCCTATGAGACTTCTGCTGCCACCCCACTGCTCTGGCTGATGTGAACGTGTTACCTGTCAGAGGACCTTACAATGAAACAAAAAAATAGCTGCTTAACACAGCTTAATAGATCTTTATGAGCCAGGCATGTAGTTCCAGTTACTCAGGAGGCTGAGGTAGAAGAATCAATTGAGCTCAAGAGTTTGAGTTTACGTGAGCTATGATTTTACCACTGCACTCGAGCCTGGGTGACACAGAGAGACTCCATCTCTGTAAAAAAAAAAAAAATTAAATTCATGAAAGTAAAACAAAAAGATATTTTACAGATAAACTTAAAACAGTTTTTGTAAGATAAAATAGAAAGTCTGATTTCTATTTTTTTTTATGTTTTAAAGGAAACATGTTTTTACATGTGTGTTTTGTTTTTTTTTTTCCAGAAAAGTATTATCTGATTTGGGATTATTGCTATCACACCTCCAAAAGTAGGCTAGGATAAAATAGTGAAAGTATTTCATCAATATGGAAATAAAATGAATTTTTAATAATATAAATAATTGAAACCAATTTACTAAGTACAATTATTAAATTCCTTAGACATGTCTCATTAATTAGAACCCAGATAAAAATATATGATGCTGCCTAATAAAGTGCTGGAATTTCCTTTCCTTCATTAACTGCATGACATTGAGAAATTTGCATCATCTCCCTGAGCCTGTTTCTTTGACTGTCAGGTTTTTCACACCTCCTAGGGGACTGTGTGAAAAGGAAATCAGATTTCACATGTGACATGCTCAGTGCCATCCCTTGGGGGCAGATGCCACAGTGTGATACCCCCTTACACATGTCGCACCTGCTTGATGTGCATTTTGAGATGTAGTGAAATGACCTCTTCTGGATTCTGAAACCTCCTTCAGCTGTGAAAGTCAGTGATTTTACAGCAAGCCCATGGACCATCAGAGGTCATATGTGACTCATGGTGCAGCCAATGAGTTAACTGTAATTGAAATAATAGTGCACCTTGAGTGGCTTCTAAGGGTTTTACGGATACATTCTTAACTAATCCTTATATCAATGTAGTGATGCTGGTGGATATTCATATTTTGTCAATGGGAAAATGGGCACAGAAAGGGTAAGTAGTTGAAAAGATGGAAGTCTCTCTCTAAGGCACATTTTTAACACTATCTACTTCATTACCACCCTCTTTCTTTGTTTCTTTCTTCTTTTTTCAGAGTTTTGCTCTTGTCTCCCAGGCTGGAGTACAATGGCATGATCTTGGCTCACTGCAATCTCCGCCTCCTGGGTTTGAGTGATTCTCCTGCCTCAGCCTCCTGATTAGCTGGGATTACAGGCAGGTGCCACAACACCTGGCTAATTTTTGTATTTTTGGTAGAGATGTGGTTTTGCCATGTTGGCCAGGCTGATCTCGAACCCCTGACCTCATGTGATCCACCCACCTTGGCCTCCCCGCATGATGAGATTACAGGTGTGACCCACCACACCCAGCCACTACTTTTCTATAATAATTTAATCCGAATGTGTGGGAAAGAAGAAGGGGTAAAAAACACACATCATGTCAGGTGTGTGTTTTTAGGTGGGGGCACTAATAGCAGTAAAATAAAAACCCAGCTCTATCAGCAGAGCATAACACTTACCCTCCTTCTTCCAAGGTCTTTTCGGCAGGCTGCCTTCGCTATGTTTCCTCCCAGCAGCTAGAATACCTTGCCATTGTTATCATATAGCATTATAATAATCAACATAAGAGTTGCAGTCGTCTAAGTCAGCTAGTAATCCCATTTACCTTTGGCTGGGGCATCCTGTTAGGGAAGGAGAGCTGTATCACATTGGGTAAACTATTAAACTTACTTTTTTATCAAGTTCTTATGTTAAAATCTCACTTAAAATAATAATAGTAGCTCTCCCATAGGGTTGCTTTTACAATTAGACAGGATGACACAAGTAAAGCATTTAGTGTCTGATACTAGGTAAACTGCTCACCATACCTTGGCCATTTAGTATCTCAACATTTACAGAGTGAAACAGAGTAAGAAAGCGCTGGATGTTCATTAACTATTAGCAGAAAGGGTATAGCAGAGAACAAGGGAAGAGCGATGTGCCTGGAACGGAAAGCTTTAAACAGAAGGCTGACTCTACTTTTAGTACATCTATAATGAAAGCGCTCCTCCTGTATTTCTAAGTTGTGTCGAAGTGATATAATTCAGCATGCTCGTTGCATAAATAATACAGCCTTTGGAAAGAAAAATCTGCTGGTCTTTTCTCCCTGCTGTGGGTCAATGCTTATCCCATTCAGCCATATTACAGTACCTAGAAATTATCTCATCTCTCTGCCTAACAAGGGTCATGGCTATCTTGATAAGCTATTAGAACCTAGATTTACCACAGTGTAGCTAAAGCAACTGTTTCTCCCTGAGGCCTGCTGAGGTCCGCTAGGAGAAGTGATCTCTTCAACTCTGGTTTGTTTATTCATTTACTAAATATTTATCGTGACCCTGCTATGGACCAGGCACTATGTCAGGTACAGAAATGAAATGGTGAGCAAAACCAGGCATGACATTTGCTTTCGTGAAGATTTCAGTATGTTAGGAGGGTCAAATTTTAATAAAGTAAATTCATAAATAAATGTAAAGTCACACTCATGTAATGTGTTGCAAAGAAGAGGTGATTATGGACTGTAGGTATGTAAGAGGGAGAAGTGGCAGGTAAGTCAGAGTGGGAGAGGCTAATTGAGGAAGCCATTGTTTAGCTAAAGTCTGAAACAAGAGAGAATGACTGGCAGATAAGGATGTAAGCTTGGATTTAGAGAGATATTATGGGTGTGTAGGTGTGTACTGAGGGCTGCAGGTGCATTTTAGGAGCTTTCAGAAAGGGGAAAAGGCCCTGTGGTGAAACGAACATGGAGTGTCTGAGGTAGTAAAGTAAGGGGGCAGGGTGGCCACAGAGGGAAGGTGGCCAAATCCTGATTGTTAGTTTTTCATTATGATGTGTGTTCATATCCAAGCTCTTCTAGAACAACACTGTTCAATAGAATTTTCTGCCATTATGTAAATGTTCCACATCTGCATTATTCAATTTACTAGCCACTGACCACAGGTAGCTCCTATGAACAAAAGACTGAGTTTTAATGTCATGTAATTCTAATTATTTTGAATATACAAAGACTGATGTGAATGATGGCTTCCTAATGAACTCCCGGTTCTAGAGTTTGTCCTACAGACATCCAGCATCAAATCTCTTTGAAACAGCCCAGTATAAAGGGGTCTCCGGAGAAACTCCTACCAGCCTTCACACTGGGTGAACAGGGTGGAGAAATAGAAGTTTGAGCCCTTTGTAGTGGGGAGGAGCCTGGCCTCTCCTGTTCCAGGGTGGAACCTGGAGTTCAATCTGTGAGGCGGGAAACTGGCTAGCAGGACTCTGGGTTTGCTGAGAGTCCCTGTTTCCCTTTTTTCCTTTTTGTTCAATACATTCAATTTTTCTCACCCTTCAAAATGTCTGAAAACCTAATCTCTCATGGTCGTGTGACAAGAACCCGGCTTTTAGCTGAACTAAGGGGACAGTCCTACAATATCTTAAGCATGTGATTATTCCCTGATCTAAGGATATATTATCGAAAGTGCCCCAAACAGTGCCATTATATAGAAAACACTGATTTGATATTTATTAGAAGGAAAATGATGGGGAAAAGAAAAATCAGAAAGACAAATTGCAAAGGAATAATTACAACCTTAATCCAGCGTTTTGAGAAGAACTATAACATCAGTAATACTAGTGCTAATTGTCATGATGTAGCGTTGCTACCACTAATCCATCTATTACTATTACTATTAAGAGCTCAATGTTAATGAGGTTTTTTTTTATGTGCAAGTCATCGTTTACAATGCGACCTTTACAATAACACTGTGATGTAGGCGTTCTTTTTGTCTCCATGTTACTGATGAGTAAAATGAAGTACAGAGGGAGGCCCCATTCTATTTGGCGTAGGTGTCAGTGGCATATCATGGACAGCTATCTCCTCTTCCTCAGGGGAATATGTTTGGGATGAAAACCTCCCTGCCTTTCTGGGTCACCCTTTCTATTTTTGAGCGTTCTTGATAGTTTCTTAATTTGTGAGAAAAAAAAAAAGTATCTTTCTAATTCCATCCACTAGTTGGATCTTCTGCCCTTGGAGCAAAGAAGGGCAAGCTAAAACCTGAATGGAAAAGCCAAGCAATGACACCCGAAAATAGGAAAAACATACAATAATGAGAACAGATTTCCATAAGATTGTCAACTCTTAAGCTACATGGGATCATGCTGAGAGGCTACTTGAAGGTCTCCAAATGGTCCTCTGCTTGTGAATACTATATTAAACCGCACAGGAGGAAGCAAGCACTTAGACAGCTTCAGGCAAGGAGGACTGCAGCAAATGCATTGCCTCATCAAACTTCCCCAGTTCTTCAGTTTCTTTAAATGTCACTTTCTCTGTATCTTTCTTTACATTCCACCTTTAGGCAGAACAAATCATTGCCTCCGCAGTGTTTTCCTAACCACTCATCTGCACTTCTTATTTTAGCTATTTTGCTCAACACTGTACTTCCAGCAGCTAAAATAAGGCATGGCTCAGGGCACATTCTACGTATTTGTTGAATGAATGAGTAAAGGTCAATGGTGCTGCTTTGTAATAACTTGATTATATAGTAATCTCTCTCCCGAGAGTATAAACACTTTAATTCAGAGATTTTACTGGCTGGCAGGTAATATCTGAGGATAGGGAGGACTTCACTTATTGAGTTTGCTAGATATGATGTTGAGTACCTTAGGTGAGTAACCTTCATTGATCTTTGCACAAACCTATGGGTAGATATTTTAAAGGTAAGAACGTGGTAACTGAGAGAGTTTATATAGCTTGTCCAACTTGGTCATTATATTTTAACATATACAAACAGAAGAATCATAAATGTTTATTTGGGTGGCTTCTGTTCCATCTGTATCCCCAAACTCATCCATATATTACCTTTACTTCCTAATATGAACTTGGTTCTAGCCCATTTCAGTGTTTCCAGGCTGGAGAAATGTATGGTTTTCCTTGTTCCTTTAGTTACACATTTTATTTCTTATTTTTTCCATCACTTCTGCCAAGGGATTTATTTGTTTCTAGAAATCTACAGGTGGGGGACAATGCCTCACAGAATACTTGAGAACTTTGTTATATGCCTAGTGAAAAGAGTGCCTAGCACACAGTGAGGGAAAGGAAGGAAGGAAGAAAAAAAAGAAGAAGAAAGTAATGAAAGGAGCAATGGAGGGAAGGAAGGAAGGAAAGAAACAAAGAAAGAATGATGCACTGTGTTTTTTTTCCTTTAATAAATGATGATAAAAGTACTATATGTTTATGGTAGAAAGCTGGCGAATAAACAAATAAGGAAGGCAAACTATAAATCAATGATGATCCCATATTCAGAGAAAGTCACTCTTTCTAGTGTATTCTCTTTAAGGGCATGGGAGTTTTTGTTTGTTTTTGTTTTTTGTCCTCAACTCTGTTGTCCAATTCTATGTCTCTGATTCCTAACATAATGCCTGGCACATATAGCAGGTTCTTAAAAACACCTTTATTGGATTAATGGATATTTATATAATTGGGACTGTATTTTCTATAAGGCTGCACATCTTACATTTTTACTTAACATTCTCAAGAGTGCTTTAACATAGCATTAAACATTCTTTGACACACCTTGAAAATAGATGCATAACATGCAATCTTGGACCATACTATTATTTACTGAACTAATTTCTGAAGTAGAGAAATTTAAATACCTTCAACATTTTCAAAATTACTAGTACTACCATCATAAATAAATATTTTCATTAATAAGTACAGAGGGATAATTGAGAGACAGTTGTCAGAACATTGGGAAACCATCAAAATCATACTTGACTTTTTAAAAGAAATATTCCTTAATATAGATGAAACTAAGTTTATTTTGAGGCTGCTGATGAATGCTGTGAAATTGCAGACTAGAAAGAATTTGATATTTTATATATCTACCAGCAGTGCATGAAAGCAGTCATTTCAACCTTTGCTCATTACAAACATTGATTTTTGTTTTGGCTAGTTTGTAGTTGATACATGGTACCACACTGTTATGATAATATTTATTTCAGTGAGACTGAAATATTTATTTTCATTAAAATTATCCAATGGGATCAAGATGCCTGGTGAAGAGGCAAGCCAGTGTTGGCATGCAAATCTCTCCAAGGCCTCTAGGAGGATGAACAACATGCCTGGAAAACCAACACTAAAAAACCCTTTCAACTTACATTTATGAGGCAAGGGTGGCAATGAAGTTCTGCTGACGAGGAACAGAAAACACTTTTCATTGCACTTAACACAGATAAACCAACTAATTATTTCTGTTCAAAAAATACAGATTTTGTTAAATATCGAAATACTGGCAGAAAGCCCCAAACACTAAATTTTGCGGGTTGGTTAATTTTAGACATAAACAAAATATAGATAAGTCCTAAAGTGCTTCAATGTGGTATATTTTCATAACTGAATACATTCATTTCATCAAACATTTATTATCTGCTGTGTTCCAAGCACTATGCTTGCCATTTGGAATGCACAAATTAGTAAGACATGCACCTCTCCTCGAATTTCTCATCGTTCAGAGGGGAAGACAGAAAATAAAAACAGCACTCAGTACAAAGTGTAATTCATGTGATGACACAATATATACAGAGTACTATGGGAACAGAGAAGGGGACACATAAGGAAAGACAGGTGTTGTTGAGATCATTCTGAAGGGATGAATCAGAATTTACTATGTGGCTAAAGATATAAAAGATGTTTCAGAAAAAAATTGACATATGTGAAGGTACATGACTGCCTAAGCTGTCTTTGCATGACTTCATACTCTTCAGTGTGGCTGCACTGTAAAATCTCAACGCTAAAATATCTAGTGATCAGGATGGTAAAGTAATTACATAGGTGATTATGAAGACATATCTGTTGAATGAGAAGGAGATGGAATTTGCCACAATAATGATTGAGAGGTCTTAAATAACTTCAAATTAAAAGATTTATAATTAGAAAATCACTATTTTTTTTCCATATGAGAATTGATTGTAAGTGGGAGGTGAATGGAGGTAGGAAGGTAAATAGTCTTGGTGAAATTCTAGGGTTCCAGGAAGAAATGACGACAGACTGAGTGAAGATGTGACACTGAGACTGAAGGGAAAACGTCAGTTATAAGAAAGATTAGGAGGTTATAGTCATTTGCTTCTAGGAGATACTTCAGTAACAAACCACCCCAATTTTCAGTGGCTTACAAAAATGGCTTATTTCTCACTCATATGGTTTTCTCTATGTCAATGGGACTTTGCTCATGTCTCTTCTCATGCTTCGGCTTAAACTGAAGGAAGAGCCCTATACAGGACATCTATTATTATAGCACAGAGGAAAGGAAAGAGAATGGCCCCAATGTTCAATGACACTAAGGCTTTTGTGCTGATGTAGCATGTATCATACCCTTTCACACACCTTTGGATAAAACAACTCTTATGGCCAAGTGCCCTAGGAATGGAGATATATAATCCTTTAAGGGGAGGGAATGTTTGAGAACAAAAATATAATTCATCACAGGAGATAAAATGAAATTAACATAGAAGTTCATTCATTGCGTCAGCCAGTGTGGTAGGGCTTGAGGGAGAATGAGCAAACAGATGGACACATTTAAGATGATTCTCATGGTTCTTGACCAGCATGAAAGAGAAGGGTGCGATTCAACAAAATGCTAAATATGAGAGTCACCTATATTCAGAGAGGTGCTGAGTTCAGTCTTGAAAATATTAACTGTAATTTCCAGGTGCAGTTGTTCCGTAGGTGCTTCTCCTTATGGGTCTCAAGCTCACATGTGGTTAACTCTATTGACCTAGTTTTATTTTTTAAATTAAAAATAGTAACTGCTTGCTCTTTATTTACAATTCAATTCAATTTAATTTCCATATTATTAAAAGTGGTAAAAACTATTCTGAGGGGGCCAAATTCTTTCCTGAAGAAAAATGACAGAGAAGTAGTACCTTAGTGTAGTGTAACAAGAACTCCATTCTATGTTGTTATTTATGGTGTATATTCCATCTGCTTTCAAACACAGTCGAACTAGGAATATGGAGACAGAAGCTCTACTCTGTAGCCCCATCTCAATACAACATGTAGCTTTAGACAAGCTGCTCTCTGGACTTCAATTTCTTCATCTGACAGTTCAAGGTTCCACGAGGACAAAAACTTAATTTTAGTTACGCACTCATATATCACCAATATTCAGAACAGCCCTTGACACATAATCAATAACAAGTAACTATTTGTTGAGTTAATTGAATTTTTAAAATTAGGTATTATAATATCTTATGTCTTTCATGGTTACATTGATGCTTATATTTGATGGCAAATGCATTGATGAAAAGTTATCAAACTGTTCTTCAGTTTAAACTAGTCTCCTTCTTGGGTGCTTTTCTTCACTAAAACATGCACCCTTCTAAGAGGAATATGTCCAAGAATGCTGAGAAAGAGGTCACAGAAAGTGGGCCTCAGAACGTGGGTTTTCAATAGATGGTGAAGAGTCAAAAAATGAAAAATTGGATTCATAAATGTCTGCTCAGTGTCTGCCTATCCAGCGAAAGTCATACTGACCTCGTGCATTGCCAGGCACCCTAACTTCACTGAAGGGGAAGTTTTACATAAAAGAGCTGGACATTTGGGTTTATGAAGTCAGTGTTTACTCGAGTTGCACAGAAGGCAATTTTCCAGATCCACTTTTGCACTTTGATTTTTGTTGCATTTCTATTCTTGTTTTGTCAATAGTTTCTCAAATGGATGCATTTTTATTTCCCCAGGTCACTATTCTACAACATTAAATAAAACCTGTGCCATAACTAATCTTTGCAGAGCTTAATCTCAGCTGGTTGTGTTTTTAATTGCGCCTCTTGCCATTTTATTTTGCTGAGCCTGTAAGGTTGGAAAAATGGGGAAAAATTGATGAACAGCAAAATTAAGTGATCAATACATACTTGTATACATTTAGCACAACCTCACATACTTGCACAAAAGACTCATAATTAACCCCTATATTTGCATTAATGAGGGTCTGGTGTTGATTTTAGTCCCCCCTGCATTTAGAAAATAGATGTAAACCTAACTGTTATTTGGGGAAAAAAATACAGTCCTATTCCTTCCCACATGTCTTTTTCTCAGCATCTTAATCTGTTCTACATTGTCATCAGTTTGAATTTATACCGTGCAATTTAAGTCTTCTTAGTATCTCTACTGCAGATGGGCTTCCTTCCCTCCCTGACATCTTAGCCTCTTTGCATTGACCCTCTTCAGGAACCTGACCTTCCAAGTCTTGGAATGAGCTGTCAACATTCTCCATGACTCTTTTCCATGTGACTAGATAGAAATTGGTGTCTTGACCAGGGGGATTTAACTCAGTGATTGGGTTGGCAAAATTTGATTTTCCCTCACTTAGAAATTTGGAAGTGAAAGATGGAGATGGGTTTAATTAATCATAGGTTCCAGACTAGATGAAAGGCTCATGTGACTCAGGACTGCAGGCAAAGTCAGAGACTGTCCGAATGGAATACACAAAAAAAGATGAGGGAACCTGTATTTAGAGAAAAAATTATAAAATGCACAAATATGGGAGATGCATAGTTAAAAGGATACAAACGTGTTAGTTTTCTATTGCTGCTGTTGCAAATGACCACAAATTAGGTGGATAAGAAAAGCATACAATTACAATTCCCCGTGCTGTGGGTCAGGAGGCTGACATGGGTCTCACTGGGCTGACATCCAGACGCTGGCAGGGCTGCACTCCTTTTTGGAGGCTCTGGGAAGCATCCATGTCCAAGCTCATTCAAGTGGTTGGCAGAATTCAATTCCATGTGATCGCAGGACTGGAGCCCCTGCTGGCTCGCTGGCTGTTAACCAGGGATCCCTCTTAGCTTTTAAAAGCTAATTACTTTCCTTGAACCGTGGCTTTTTTCCTTCTTATTCAAAGTCAGCAACAGTGGGTCGAATGTTTTTCACGATTCACATCTTTCTCACTTCCCCTTCTGCCTCTTCTGTTCTTTGCTCTCTCCTGCAGCTGCATCTCTCCTATTAGGTCCAGAAAGAAATCCTCCTCTGCTCTTATGAGCTCATGTGATTAGACTGGGGCCATCTGATATTCAGGATAATGTCATTTTATGGTCCCTGATCTTAATTATATTAATGCTTTTATAGCAATGCTTAGGTTCATGTTTAATTAAATAACCAGGGGATTGGCGTCTTTGGGGGAATGTTTAGAATCCTGGCTACCTCAGGAAAAGAGAGCACGAGAGAGACTCAGAGATGCAGAGGCAGAGACAGGGTGCTGAGAGGAGCCGATTGCTTCCTGATAACAATTCAGTCCCCAATTCAAACCCTTCCTGAAGCTTTGAAGCACTTCCTGCTCTGGGTTTTAATGAGATCCCCCTATATCCTTGCTATGTCATCTCCATTTACTTAACCTGGCTTAAACGGGTTCTGCTAACAAACACATGCCCTATGCCTAAGTCGTTCTGACACAATTAAAATTTTCCAACATCAAATAACAATTTGGTGTTTAAGGAACTGTACCCTGGGTTCAGTATGCATGGATTCTAGACCAGGCTTCCCCATATGGTGGACGTTTCAGAATAAAACCTATACAATTGAGATGAATTATAGGCTAACTCATAGGCTTCTCATAAGGGTTAAATGGATAATGTGTGCAAAAATGTTCACTGCTGACAACAAGCAACAGAAAGAGCCGCGACACAGTAAGTCACACAAACTTGTAAGTTTGTTTTCAAATGGTACCTCGCATTTGACAAATAAAAAATATGGCAGGTGAGTTTACTTTCTCAAGGCCTTCCAAATATATATCAGCACACTTATGTATTGCATTATTTTTCTTTTCTTTGTTCTTTCAAACCCATTCTGACTGCAACTGTATGTCACTCTCCTCCACTAGTGGGACTGACCAGGCCAGAGTCAGCTAAGGAAAATATGGCTTGCTCTGACGTGATGTTACTAACATGATCAGTGACATATTTACTTTAAGTAAAATGAAAAATTATTTATGGACTTTGAGCACTGGGGACAAAGGTAGAGCCTTCTGAAACCTTCACTTAGCATGGAATAGGATCTGAGAGAATGGTTAGCTAGATCAAGGGGATGGAAGAGATGTCTTTAAGTTACAGATTTGGTGGGGAAAAGACAAAAGTTCTTTTCTGTTGGAGACTATTTTGACTCTGAAGTATGTGTCAGGATTATCTGGTGAAAATATAAGAAACTTGTATGGAGCGTTGGTGGTCGAAGGGTAACAGGATCGCAGAGTTTGAAATAGTCATTGTCAAGAATGGTTGGGTTGACTGGGAAACCATCCAGGCAGACAGTATGGGATATAACAACAGCACTAGGTGGCCATCTCTCAGGCCTTGAGGAGGTGATAAATACCATTACCAGAAGAAATGAAGAAAGACTTTTCCAGTGGGGTCATAACTGAGCTGATTCTAAAAGGATGAGAAGCAGTTTGCAATGTGAAGGAGGAAAACACAAGAGGAACCCATGTTAGGATAGCACTGGACAGTCTCCCTAGGCAAAGCATAGCGTGCGCCTGGTAGAGGGCAGCAGAAAGGCGTCAGAGATGCGGATGTGGAGCGCATTCCAGTCTGCCCTTGGTAGACAACAGAGAGATAGCAGAGGGCTTTATATACGGGTTGTATGAGTCCTTATTCTTTAATTTTTCATTCATTTATTCCATGAATATTTATTGAATTGCCATTAAGTGTCAGGTTTATGTTTAGAAATGTAACACTTGGCTGGGTATGGTGGCTCATGCCTATAATCCCAGCACTTTGGGAGTCTGAAGTGGGAGGATCACTTGAGGTCAGGAGTTCGAAACCAACCTGGCCAACATGGTGAAACCCCGTCTCTACTAAAAAAAATACAAAAATTAGCCTGGTGTGGTGGGAGGCACCTGTAGTCTCAGCTACTTGGGAGGCTGAGGCAGGAGAATCACCTGAACCCAGGAGGTGGAGGCTGCAGTGAGCCGAGATCACCCCAGTGCACTCCAGCCTGGGTGACAGAGTGAGACTCAAAAAAAAAAAAAAAGAAACATAACACTTATAAAATAACTTTAATAATTCTAATAATTATTAAGAGCAAACGTTAATTGAAAGCCTAGGAATTTCCACGTGCTGGGCAAATTCTTTCTCCATTTCAGTAATATTAAGTATAAAGCAATGTTACTAGTCATCCTTTTAAATGAGAACCCTGAGGTACAGAGAGGTTACTGAACCAAGCTCAAATTGCATCACTATTAATTCGGGATCTCACATTTGAATGTAGGCAGTGTGAAGTCTCAACTTGAAATCTTAATGTCCCTTTGCAAGAAGATCTGCGGGAGAGTTAATAGGCAGAGAAGGACCTCTGCTAAGAGTTATTGCTCCAGGTCTTAATGTGTTATTGTTTGTTAGGGGAAGGAAAGCAAAATAAAAGAGTAGTCAGAAAAAAATATTGGCATGTTATATGAATATTTCTATTTGGCTGATATACTAGTCTCTAACTGAAAATGGCTCAGTCACCTCAATGAAAAATCTATATATATATTGCTTCTAGGCACAGCTCTCTCAACAAGTCCAGAGATCTGATGAACTCTTGGTCAAGAAACACTTTCTCATCGCCTGTGGTTTCTTATAGCTCATTAAATTAAGACTTCCAGAGTAGAGTAGATATCAAGTTTATACCAACAGATAAATCGAGATTGTACTTACAGTTTACAGGGGTTAGAAAGCCTGGTTTAAAAGAGTGTTATATGTGTGTTCTTGTAACTGGAGCTAATAAAATTGACATAAATCAGGAATAATGGGTGTTCTCTAGTGGGTACTTTCACAGATTAAATTAATGCTAAAGCAATATTTGCAGCCATTTATAAAAGGTTTTGAAGATGAAAGCCATACTAACTTTTAAGTTTTATTATTATGTAAAACAGGAAGATTCATTTTTTTACAAAATCTTCAAGACAAGTTAAAACTGGGAAGGCAGTAAAATCCTTATTTAAAAATTATTCAAACAGATCAATAATATAATTTTCTTTATTGTTTTATTTCAAGGTTTGTATGCTTTTCTTCCATCCAAGAATTTAAACTTATTGAAATGCAAGTAAAATATTTTTATTTGTACTTCTCTCTATTGTATTTAAATAATACATAGAGATAAATCAAAGAATTTCAACCTGTAAGAATATTTCTATATATTTGGTTTTTGTAGATTTCTTGCATACACACACATATACACACCCCACATATACAAGAAATATATATGTAAAACATACATATATAAGAAATATATATACACAAGAATAGATATACACACATACACACACATAGACACACAAGATGCATGTGTATTTGTATATGTGAAGATAGATAGATAGATAGATAGATAGATAGATAGATAGATAGATAGATGTAATATTACTGAGAGACACAGTTGAGAGCATCTGTTAATACCTGTTGGCCTTGAATGCAATATTCAAACTGAGGAACTTGATAAAATAGAAATATTTCTTCTTTTCTATGTTATTACATGCAAAATGGTAAATATTCTATAACCCATTGCTGATATTACTGATATCTAATTACTTGTAAATGCACAAGTTAAAAACAAAACATTACTGATTGTTGTAGAAACAGGACTCAAGGACTCTAAAAGTTGTATATCGTGTGTCATCTATTTCTTTTGTCCTCAGTTTCGATTGCCATCTTTTATGAAGAGCACTAGTAAGGGCTAACATGTTCAGGTGGTGATGTCACTGAATTAATATCATTCTGTACTCCAATGGGGGGCTTGTGTTAGGGCTTCAGATTTTTCATGTAGAAAAAAGGCAAAAGTAGGTATAGAGGAAAGAGGTTGTGGACTTTGCTAGACATTTTCATTAGCCATCTTCCCCCATTTAATGTTTGCCTCCTATACCCTAATCAAATTCTACATAGTATCTTCCTGCTGAGAGCAGAGAATAAAGAATCAGGAAATGCACCATCTTTGTCCATCTGGATCGGATCACAGTTTGGCCCACCTCAAGTCCTCAGTTCCTCCAATTGGCTATTGGTCCTATTTCTACAACAACTCCACCTCTTCCACCTTCAGGTCCACGGGTGCTAACAGCTTCCTGGTATTACTATTCCATGCGCCTCACTTTTCCTTGTTGGTTCCTTCAAACCTGCCTATATTTTTTTCTATATTATTATTTTTCTATATTATTATCTTTTGTTTAAACTGTCCTTTTAAATGTGTCATTTATTTTCTGCAGGAATGCTGAATGATATAGGGAGGTAAGGATTTATTTTAAACAGTACAGGTTATCACATTCTACTATAGTATGTCTTGAGACCCTATAGATTTCACACCAATCTGTTACTCTTTTTCAATTTCAAGCAGTAAACTGGAAAAACAAAAGCCATAAGGAGAATAATAATAATTAACATTTGCTACAATACAATTTTGTGGTGCTGCAAACAACCACCAAACCTCAGTGGCTTATAAAAATAAGTGTTTATTGCTAATACTCTGAGGTGGTTATCTAGACAGCTTGCTGATCTTGCCTGGGTTCATCCAGATGTCTTAACATCAGCTGCCTTTAGTTGATCTGAGATGGCCTTGGCTGAGACCTTAGGGGCAGCTTGGCTCTTCCATGGGACTCCTGCTAGGAGCATTCCACTATTGTAGGTGTGTCCTTCCCATGGTGATGGTGGAGGCAAGGACTACAAATAAAAACATGCACACTGATTTTTTTCAAACCTCTGATTGTGTGATGTCTACTACATCCCACTGGCCAAAACAAATCACAAGGCCTAGCCCAGAGTCACTGTGAGGGTTTCACAAAGATAAAATACATGGGTGTGGGTGAAAAATAATTAGAAAGGTATTTGACCACAATGTCTAATTAAATGACAGTTGCAATTATTTTTATATATATATATATATATATATATATATATATATATATATATATACGTGTGTGTATATATATACCTCTCTCCTAATTTTAAAGATAATATATCCACTAGAATATTCTTTAGACTTTTTGAAACCTAACACATCTGAATCAGATTACTATATTCTTCCAAACATCGCATGGATTCCTCCATCAGTATTTCCCTTCATGTGGTTGACATCACTGTCCATTCAGACCACAGGCTGGAAACCAGGGAATGCTTTCTATTCCTAATTATCACTTATAGCAGTTGTAAGATATGGCGGTCTTACGTTTACTTCCTGTATATTTCCCAGAACACTCCAGTTTTTTAATATCTACTAATGTTACCCAAGCTTAAGGATGTCTTATATTTTTAGCAAGCTACTAATCCAATATCTCAAGTATTATTTATATCTTCAATTTTTGTATTTGTAAAAGCACAAATACCAGAGCAATCCACCTAACAAGCCGCTTTGCATACCACTCTCCAGCCTACAATTCCACAAAGTCTTCCTAAAGTGTGGGAAAAAAAGCCTGAATTACTTTCAACATACCCCTGAATTCCTCTTCATCATCTTCAGACAAGCTTCTCTGCTCTACACTTCACTTATATCAACTGACTTTCCATTTTCTGCATTAAATCTATGATCGGCCAGCTGCTGGCTCACGCCTGTAATCCCAGGCACTTTGGGAGGCTGAGGCAGGAGGATTGCTTGAGCCCAGGAGTTTAAGACCAGCCTGGGCAACATAGCAAGACCCTGTCTCTACTAAAAATACAACAAATTAGTCAGGCGTGCTGGTGCACACCTTTAGTCCCAGTTAAGGATGGGACTGAGGTGGGAGACTGAGGTGGGAGGATCACCTGAGCTTGGGAAGTTGAGGCTGCAGTAAGCAGAGATTACACTGCTGTACTCCAGCCTGGAGGACAGGAGGGAGACCCTGTCTCAAAAAACAAACAAACAAACAAACAAAAAAAACAAAAAAAAACCCCTAAAATTGAATTTTATATTTCTATGTTTTGCACATTTCTCTCTACTTAGATATCCTTCTACTTTCTATTATTTATCTAACTCCCAGTTTATCTTTTACATTCATATCGGAAATCACCTTTTCAGGAAGCTTTCTTGAATTCCCTCGGGTTGTGAAAATGAAAACGCTTCTCTTACCCTCATACTCACCACATTGCTATTCAAAATGTTTATCTACATGGTAATATCCTTAAATTTCATCCCAAAAAATGTACCAGCAAAGTCCTGAACACAGCAGATGCCCAATAGCTCTTCTATTGTTGTTGCTAAACTAAAATTAACTAAGGCTAACTGGGGTTAAAGTAAGCTCACAAATGACAAAATTGTAATTGAAATTCCAATATTCTGGCTTTAAATTATTTAATATGAAGCATGACCAAGTTTCATGCTCAGAGTATATTATGAATTAGGTAGCAAATTTTATAAAATGCCTACCATGGGTCTGGTTAATATTCTCGATGGGAAAAGCTTACATTCCAAAATCTGCTAAATTCATTCTGATATATATATATTGGATAGGAGAGGATATTATAGATTTGAGAATGATTTTCAAAAACTGAGAAATAACTTTGAGAGGCCAAGATGGGAGGACCATTTGAAGTCAGGAGTTCGAGACAAGCCTTGGCAACATAGTGAAGCCTCATCCCTACTAAAAATACAAATAAATAAATAAATAAATAAATAAATAAATAAATAAATAAATAGCTATGTGTGGTGGCACATGCCTGTACTCTTGGCTACTCAGAAAGCTGGGGCAGAATTTCTTGGACTTGGGAGGCAGAGGTTGCAGTGAGCCTAGATGGCACCACTGCATTCCAACCTTGGGAACAGAGGGAGACTCCCTCTCAAAAAAACAAAATGAAACAAACAAACAAACACGCTGAGAATTAAAGCTTAGAGATATAACTGTTCAAAATACACTGCTCAGTAAATGCACATTGTCAATTTCTAGTACCCCCTTGGTTACCCAACTATCCAAGAATGTGGGTTTTTAAAGCTCAAAGCAGTTTGTCCTTTCTAATAATTAGAAAGTTGTTGCATATTTAATACTAATTCCTTATGCTTTTTTAGGGCCTACTTTTATATTCTACTGCAAAGGCTTTTTTTGTTCCAATAGGATATTAGTTAATGAATGTCGTTTTGGGATTAGATTCATTAGCTTAATTATTATTCTTCAAGTTCTTGGATCTGTAACTTAATCACTCTAAGCTATAGGCTTCTATTTTTATTACAGCACAATACAAGTAAATTCCTTAAACTTAAACTAATTTTATGAAGATCATCAGAAGATAAATATGAATAACAATACATTGACTTTACTTTATATTTTGCAAATAATTTCACCTACTTTATCTCATTTGATGGCTTTTTAAAAATTTCTAATTTTTCCTGAGTTGTAATTTAGACACTTTCAGAAATTCTGTAAATAAAATTAAAATATTGCTACCAATATATGCAAAACTATTTCTAGCAATTAGGTAGATAAACAGAGATAAAGAGATAGTGAATTTATCAAATATATTTGCACAAAGTTGAAATGATATTTGACAAAAGTAGTCAAAACTTGCCAGCATTAAAAAAAGGCAAAACTATAGCAATGTACCCTTCACAACCTAAAAGTAATCTAGTTTAAAAATGTGAATCTGGTTTAAATTGTGATGGTGCTATTAATAAGAGTGGAATGAATCGTCAAATAAATGTGCTGAATAAGTGTAAGAATGAATGACCCTAGAAAAATTGCTGATAAGACTCTAATACTTGATACAATGTTTGATTAAAAAAACTTAAAATATAAAATAAAAGATGTGTAACATAATCATACAAATATTCAAAGCTGTTATCTTTGTTTCTTCCAGTTCAACCTAAGGGAGAAATCCAGACACATGAAACACTATGTACTAGGATATTTACCACAGTATTACCTATAAATGGCAAATAAACAATGCAAAACATCAATATTATATGAATCATTATGATATATCATTCTGCTAACATATTATAAAAACATGAAAATATATTAGTTGCTATATGGATTCAAGGGAAGTTAATGTCATATAATCAGGAGTAATAAAAGCAAAGTGTAATACACTGTGATGAAAAAATTCATCTTGGGCAGCTATGGTAAAGACAAGAATGTAATTTATGGTTGGGCGCGGTGGCTCATGCCTATAATCCCAGCACTTTGGAAGGCTGAGGTGGGCGGATCACCAGGTCAAGAGATCAAGACCATCCTGGCCAACATGGCGAAACCCCATCTCTACTGAAAATACAAAAAATTCGCTGGGCGTGGTGGCACGTGCCTGTAGTCCCAGCTACTCGGGAGGCTGAGGCAGGAGGATTGCTTGAGGCGGAGGTTGCAGTGAGCCTAGATAGTGCCACTGCACTCCAGCCTAGTGACAGAGTGAGACTCCATCTGAAAACAAACAAACAAACAAAAAATGTAATTTATGCACACAACAATATTGAAATGTGGATGGCTGATTCATGAGTGACATATCAATCACATAATTTGTGTTTTTGTGTGACAAATTACTTGTAATATTTGTTTGTTTCGATGTGTGTATAGGTTAAAATGAAAAGAAATAATGGTATAAAAGGGAAAGAAGTATAAAATAATTTCTACTTTTGTAATTTATGCAAAAAATAATTTCTATCAAATATTAAAAGATAATTTCTGTAATTATGACTGTAAAATAGTGCGCCACATACTGGTTTTATTAAAAATAGTTTATTATAAGAAAACTTTCAGGATACATTTTGAGAATTTAATGTAAAATATGTATATACAAACATATGGTTGGAAATTATTTTAAAATGTAATAATTGTTTATTGTAATAAAATACAATATTTCACTTATAATGTAAGAAATATTCCACTTATAGTTTAAGAATGCGTTGTTAACATCAGAAATAATTATAATAGTAAATGTTTTTGTGGATGATTTATCATGGATATTATGAACATGAATTATTAAACTATGTTATATGCTAGTTCTACATAGTGGTAAAACCTTACTCCAAATGGCCTTCATTCTTATTTCCATAACTCTTGCAATTTCTTTCATAAAAATGGTTTCAAAAAAAATGGCCTTAGTGATGGCCACATGCTATTCTCAATTCTGTTCTTACATCTTCTTCCTCTCATGTAATGTCCTTTCTTCAGATGCATTGCTTAGAATCAAAGTCTGTATCTCTTCATCTTAGTATTTAAGGGTACAGGGCCTGGACAATAACTAAGTGACAAGTAAATATTAAATAATTAGTGATTACTAAGGCCAGATAATCAAACTTTCTGTAATTATAGCAAAACAGGCTTTTAGCGAGAATCCAAAGGGTACAAGCAAAGTAATTGCACTTTGCCAGAAGTTACAGTTTTAGATATATTTTTGTGCTTTATTTTATCTTATTTCATTTCATTTATTGTAGATCCATACTCACGGGGTCACTTCCCAAAGTTCAAAATAATCTTAGGTTTAACCCTAAGGTAGTTAACTCGTTACTTTTTTTCTCTTTTTAAATGATCCAATAGAGTCTTCAAAGTTATTCCTAAGACAGCAAAATTCCCTGAAAGAGAAAATACAGTATATCAAGTACTGATGACATTATTCAATGGAATTAAAGTGACATTTCCTTGGAAGCTATATGTTTCTTAAGTCATATTTTAAATGAATCTTTTCAAATTTCGTATTTCACATGCTCTGTCCAAAATTTTTACATACAAAATGAAGAATGAATACCACTTTAACAATTACTTCAGCTTCCATTCAAATGAAAGAAAAACTTGTAAAGGAAAAACAAAGAAATCTTACTGTTTTGGAGTTAATTTTTCTCAAACATTAATTACTCCCTAAGGCACTAATTCAACTTTGTTGTGTGTCATGATATTAATTTTGCCAGTAGCCCTGAACAGTATAACAAATGTTGGCTCCTTTCTTGTATAGAAGGGATAAAATGGATGTCCATCTCTTCCTCTATAGCTCCGGAAGTTGGACGAGGGAATATAACTAACTAGTCTAAGGTGTGTTGGATGTGATGGTGCTATTTTAGTGTTTTTGGTGTGTTTTGATTCTGCCTTCTGCCATTTTATTAAAAATAATTGGAACAGGGTCATCCACCAATCTGCAGTTGCATCTTACTTTGATAATGAAACTTGCAAATAATACTATAACGTTAATAATTAAGATTAAGCATAATATGTTGGAAATTCTCATCTCATTCCCTCATTTTAAGACTGACTTATTTTGGATTACTCTGGAAGAGAATACAACGATCAATGAGGGCAGGGGGAGTACAAAGAGAGAAGTACTTTTTCTCTCTCTGAGGAAGAGCTTGTTAAATGTAATTGCTACTGAAGGAATGATTAGCTAAAAAAAAAAATAGCAGAACCACAAACAATAACAGAGTCAGCAGACTTCTTTGATGCTGCTATACAGTTATGCCATGGGCTTTATGAAATTTAACGTCTGAAGAAATCTTTAAATCTGGTAGTACAAATCATCTAAATTGCTTCTTTCTGAATATGTTTTTGGCTATCTAGGTATTTTGTATTTACACATATATATTCTAATCAGCTCAGAACTTAAAAAAAGACAGATGGCATTTGATTAGGGTTGCATTAAGTCTATACATCCACTTTGAGAGAATCAACATCTTAAAAATATTGAATCTTTCACAATGACATGTCTATTATTTAGGTCTTTCTTAATTTCTCTCAGAATTACTTGTAGTTTTCATGGTATATATATTGCAAATGTTTGTTAAGTTTATTCCTCAGTATTCATTGTTTTGTAATGCTATTGTGAGTGATATTTTAAGTTTAGTTTTCCAATTGTTTGTTACAATCATTATGCAATTGATTTTTATTGTTAAAATTTATATTTTGACCTTGACAAATTTAAGGGATGTTTTTATTTCTAGTATTATGTTTTTGAATTTATTTCTAGTTTTCACAAACATAATCATCTCATATGTTAAAAACAGGAGATTTTTGTCTATGGTTTCAAAATATAATCATTTAGTTTCCTATTTTCGCTTATTGAAATGATTAGGTGCTACATTATAGTAATTAGCAGAAGTATTATATAGGTAGGATGGAGGAGGGAAAAACAAAGTGTGAGAGAAAATAAGCGGGAGTAAACAAAACTTTTAAATCATGTTCTAGAAAGAGACATTCTAATAAAACATTGGCGGTGAGGAACATAAATCACTAGAAATATTGAGAAGCTTAAATAAGTATATAAGAACACTATACATAATTTAATCTAGAAAAAATGTAAAAGATGTGTTTCAAAGCAAAAATTGTCAATATTGATTTGGCAATAGGCTGAAAATCTAGAGATTGATTAAAAAAACAAAAATTGGAAAGAGTCTTAGAAATTTTTACAAGAAAATTTTTCCAAATCTTCAAGAAAAATAAAATATTCGGGTTAAAAATAAAATATTAGTCCAGAATAGAGAAAAGGAAAGTTTTTCACCTCATTTTACAAGGTTACCAGAATATTTAGACCAAATCTGGCATTCAAAAGGACCAAATGTATATACTTGTATTTTTAATTTATATGTAACATAAAATAATAAAACGATACAATTTAATAACAATCTTTCCCAGGCCTCTCCCCTAGCTGCTGGTGATTTGCTGTTGTTTGCTCGGTTTATCTCAACAAAATACAGGATATCAAGTGTCTTAAAGAACGTAAATTGGCTGGGCACAGTGGCTCACGCCTGTAATCCCATCACCTTAGGGGGCTGAGGTGGGCGGATCACTTGAGGCGAGGAGTTTGAGACCAGCCTGGCCAACATAGTGAAACCCCATCTTTACTGAAAAATACAAAAATTAGCTGGGTGTGGTGGCATGTGCCTGTAGTCCTAGCTGCTTGGAAGGCTGAGGCACAAGAATCGCTTGACTATGGGAGGCGGAGGTTGCAGCAATTGGTGATCCTGCCAGTTGCACTGCACCCCAGCTTGGGCAACAGAGCAAGACCCTGTCTCAAAATAAATAAATAAATAAATAAATAAATAAATAAATAAATAATTATTGTCTGACGGCTCTAGAGGTTGAGATCAAGGTGTTGGAAGTAGATAAATAAATAATAGAAATTTATTGTCTGATAGCTCTAGAGGTTGAGATCAAGGTGTTGGCAGCGTTGGTTCCTCCTGAAGGCTGCAAGGAAGCATCTCTCCCAGGCCTCTCTGCTAGCTGCTAGTGATTTGCTGGAAAGCATTCACATTCCTTAGCTTGTAAAATCTTCACCACAACCTCTGCCTTTATCTTCACATGGATTTCATGTTTCTTGTGTCCAAATATCCCCCTTTGAGAAAGACACCAGTCATACTACAAGTAAGGTCCACTCTCCTCCAGTACCACCTCACTTTAAATAATTTGCAAATGCAATTACCCTATTTCTAAGTAAAATCAGATCCTGAAGTGGGTGGTTAGGACGAGACACCACTCAACCCACAACAGATGCAAACTAATTTTCTATCACTTGATTAATTTTGACTTTGTCCACTTATTTATATATATATATTATATATGTAGACACAGCAATTTATAAGACTGTTGAATGTTATATAATATAGTACTTTATAAAATTTCAGAGACAAAATATTAATAACAGTATATTCAATAATGCAATAGCTCATGAATAATTATATAATAGTAACTAACCAGCAAATAAATGATGCAAGCCTCACCAAGAAACATTATGATATCATTTCCTTTCAAAAGTGGGTTATAGCATCATCTGTGTATGCCAGGGTATTTAAACCTTGACCTTTTAGAATTGGTAGCTACACTTCTCTTGCCATGACCCTGTATCATCTCAGAAGCATTTTCAAAAATGTATTTATCATAGAAATGTAAAATTAAAATTATTTTCCAACTGTGTCAATTTAACAAATCAAAATGGAATTTAAATAGATTTTTAAAGAAAGATAAAGGTTCCCAAACATAAAATGGATTCCCGTTGTTCGTATTTGTTCATATCAGCATCAATCTCAGAACACCAGGATTATTTCACACTACGGAGAAATCCAGGGCAGGATTAGTATTTTTATTCCTTAGCACATGTCAATAAATTAGTAAACAATTGCTACATGAATAATGAATGAACAAAAGACCTACATTCTCACAGTTCATGTTTTGAAAGCTTGTTGTTTCACAATAACATTTAATAATCTTGGCTGGTTTTGAAGAAATTTGGTACACTGCCACCAAAATGAGTCATAGAGGTTAATTTTTAATTTATGGTCTGGCAGCCATGTTGGAGAAACATATTGAATGAATACATTGACCCATATACAAATTTACAGTTTACTTTGTTGTGTTCTGACTGGATTCAGTAGTGGTCGCTCACTCCTGGAACAGATGATGGCCCTGTGTGTACTCGATAGGTAACAATGCTCTCGTAGCACTTCAGTTATAAGGATTACCCTTTTGTCCCCTATAATGATAACGAGCTAAATGCTTTGATAATGAGATTCTTAGTCAATAGCATTGATCTTAATGTTTATAGTGTTCTTTTTCCCAGAACACATTGCAAGTTATATGAAGGGACGGCTACATCCAACATAAAAAAGCTAATTAGCTCATATTGGTTATCACTGTGGGGACTTGGGGTTGAGAATTTTTTTTCCTGTGACTCTTAGGCCAAGCTATCTATTGCAATGAGGTAGGGAGCTTTCAATAAGTAATAAGTACTGGTGCTTGTACTTTAACATATTAAAATGATTCCCCAATTGTGGTTTCCTGAAAGTCAGCATCAACATCAACTGAAAACTTGCTAGAAATAGAAATTCTCCAGAACTGAATCAGAAACTTAAGGGTAAGTCCCCAAAAATCTGCTTACCATGCCATCCCAGTAGTTCTACTAGAGTCTTAGAATCATTTGATAAGACAGATCACTAGGCTTGAGAGGCAACAGAAGTATCTGAACCATCTTAATAGTGAATATATAAGTGTTATAGTAAATACATATTTTCCTGTAAATCCAAAAATGTCTATATATATATAACTAAAATATATATTTATATTTTCACATACACATATATATTCTTATTATCCAGTGATATACATTGTTAGTATTTTGGTGAATTATATAAATTATTATATTATAGTAAATTGCGGTTTAATTATAATAATATTAGATGGTAACCAGATGTGCTATTAAAAATAAATTGGAAATGAAAACAATTTGGGTAATATTAATATGGTACAATGATTAAAAGTCAGATTCCTGACTTAGGCAATCTATAGGCAAATTCTTAGAAAAAAAAAGAGAAAAAACTGAAAACTGAGTGTCTCAGAGTCTTACTGTCTGAACGTTATTATTGAAAAATATGTGACAAATATGAATCTGCTCTGATATGAAAGGAGCTTGGAAGTCATTCCTCCTTTTTTCTCATAATAAAAAGCTGAAAAATCTGTAAACAAATTAATTTTCTTGGTTCATCAGAAAAGTGAGGTCACCAGGCAAATCATGACCCCCAAATGGTGGAGCCACAGGAGAATCCAGGGAGTTGCAGCCAAGATCTGCTTACCAGAGGGAGAAGTTCCTTGAAGACACAGTATTAGGGGATGGAGAATCCTCTATACATCCATACTTCCATGGGAGGATATAACAAAGATCTCTTTGTGGACTGGAGGAAACAGTCATTATTAAATATATTCAGAGTCATGTCTATAACAAAGCCTACTCTTCAGGGGAAAGGAATTTGCCAAAATATTATCCAAACTAGGGGAAGAAAACTCCTCCTCACTTACCCCTTTCTAGGCTTTCTTTATCACCTAGGAGCCCTATAGTCATATAAATACCTGTACATAAAGATTCATAACTTTTTAAAGTAGTGTTTCAAAAGTGAATGTCGCCAATATGACTTTCAGTAGATATATATGTAAACAAAATGTCTTACATTTATATGCAATTGATTACTTTTCAGCAATAAAAAGTAGTGAACTATCAAGTCATGCAAAAACATGGACTAATCTAATCTTAAATGCATAGTTGAAGTGAAAGAACCCGATCTGAAGAGGCTACATAATGCATGATTTCATTTATAGGACATAAAGTGGAAAACCATCGATACTAAAGAGGTTGCCAAGTGTTTGTGGAGAGAGTAGAATAGCTAGAGCACAGGAAACTTTTAAGGGCATTGAAGCTATTCTGTATGATAATGTAGTGGAAGATATATGACACCATGCATTTGTCAAAATCCATAGAAGTGTGCAGAACTTACTATAATATTTAGGCATACTTTGATGTATGAAATTTTGTAAGTCATTTAGGAAGTCTGAGGATGGAGGGATGAGCCCATACTTTAATAAAATAATCTGTTATTATAAACATATGGAATTACTAAAATGGAGAGGAAAAAAGGTCTAATTTTGTAAAAGAGTGGAGTCTGCAAGATTAAAGGTAAAAGGAACTGTATATAAGTATTGTACTCTAGTTAATAAAGTTGATTCCCTGTGTGGGGAGGGCAAGGATTTACAATTTTGAAACCGCTATACAAGTTTACATCAATTGAACAATTAGGTAAGTGAATGTCAAGAGGTGAGATCTTGACAAATCCCAAAGGAGAGACATCCTACAAAATGCCTTATTAATACTCCTCAAAACTATCAAGTTCATCAAAAACAAGGAAAGTCTTACAAGTGGCCACTATCAAAAGGAGTCTAAGGCAGCATGACACCTACATGTAATGTGGTACCTGGAAGGGATAATAAAAAAGAAACATATAAGTGAATACTGAGAAAATCTGGAAAAGCATAGACTTTAGTTACTGATAATGTTTTTTACAATGCTGATGCTTCCATTACACTTCAGTTCATGGTGAGTAAATTGTGAGTTTTTATCAGTTTCTGAACAAATAGAGACCATAACCATTCATTCATTCATCCATCTACCGTTTAATTAACACATACTGAATACTGCTTATATATGTGAATACCAGCTAGCAGAGAAGGGTAAGTTGACAACATCTACAGCACATCATGTCACTCAGTCACAGATGGATATGAAAAGATTATTGGTGTACAAAAAATGGAAATACATGTTTTAGAACACTGTTACACTGAGAGATTTGTGGATCTCTGGGTTGCTATGTCATATGGCTATTGTTAACAAAAATCAGTTTTGAGTTATTGTGGCTATCAAGCTGACAAAGGGAGGCAATGTACTCTTCAAAAGAGAGATGTCCCCAGATTCTGGTAGAAGGCTGGGGTTAAATAAAAGATACTCCCAGAAAATAAGATAATTAGGGGTTTGTGAAAATAAGTTAGAGGATTACTCCCCCACTTTATTGTGGTAAAATTGACAATAAAAATTTATATGTAAGATGTACAACTTGATATATTGTGTATATATATATAATATTCACAATAGAGCTAATTAACATATCTATCACCTCACATACTAAGCTTTTTCTCTTTTTAGTAAGAGCACTTAAAGTCTAACTTGTAAGAAAATTTTAATTACACACTACAGTATTGCTAAGTATAGTCACCATGTTACACATTAAATTTCCAGAATTTATTTATGTTGCATGACTTAAACTTTGGACCCCTCAGTTAACATCTCCCCATATCCTCCTCCACCCAGCCCATGGAAACCATCATTCTACTGTCTGTTTCTATGAGTCTGTCATTTTTATATTCTACATGTAAGTGGGATTGCAAAGTATTTGTCTTTCTGTGCCTGTCTTATTTTACATAGCATAATGTCCTCCAGATTCATCTATGTTGTTTCAAATGGCAGGATTTTTTTTTTTTCTAAGACTGAATGGTAATCCACTGCATATATACATACATCTATATATAGATAGATAGATAATATCTATCTATCCATCTATCTAGCTAGCTAGCTAGCTATCTATGCCACATTGTGTTTATCCATTCATCTTCCAATGGATATTTAGATTATTTTCATATCTTGACTATTGTGAATAGTGCTGCCATGAACATGAGAGTGCAGGTATCTCTGCTATGCCAATTTCATTTGCTTTGGATATATACCTAGAAGTGTGATTACTGGATTATAAAGTAGTTCTATTTTTAAGGTTTTGAGAAACTATACTTAACAATACTGTTTTCTATAATGACTGTAGCAATGTTTACTCCTACTAATGATGTACAAGTGTTTCCTTTCATCCACGTCTTATCTCCATGGCATTTGCTACCTTTCACCCTTTTGATAATATCTGTTCTAACAGGTGTGAGGTGATATCTCATTGTTTTAATTTGCATATCTTTGATATGTTATTAAAGAGTACAACAGAAATATGTTGCTTTAATTTAATTAGTTATTAATAAATACATAAAATACATAAATACAGTGTATATTAAGTTGAAAAGGGACTTTCTTGTCCCCTTTATAGACACGTTTCTACGCTCCTGTATTAAGCACGACTTTGAGTTTCATATGTATGTTTCTACACTTTTTAATTAGTGTTCAAACTTTCATATAATTATACATACATGCACGTATATGTATATGTGTATAGATATATGTGCTTGAATCTGATGCATGCATACATACTACATTTTATATAACAATTCTACTCCAACATCTGAACACCAGCAATATTAACATCACCTGGGAAATTCTTAGAAGTGCAAATTTTTAGATTCTACTTTAGAGTTTTATTCTCCATGTTACAGGTAATTCTTAAGCACACTAGAGTTTGAGAAACATGTATGCATACATATATATATATCTCTCATGGAAAAATGAGTAAGTACATGTATTTTGTGTATGTATGTAATTTTATACTAGTACAATTTTATGTATTAATTTACCGCTTGTTTAACTTAAAGTAAACCAATATACCTCTCCATAAAAACACACATAGATCTGTTTCTCTAGAGCTGCATGATGTGCAAATAAATGGGCATTATAAATTTATTTCATAGACATATTTTTTCTTTTTCTTATTACTGTTTTATCATTACAAATAGTGTTGGCAATATGCAACTTGGCTTATATTCACCATCACATTTTCATTAAGAAATAGTATAGAATTTTGGTTTAATTTCTTATATGAGAGTATTTTTTGGAGTTATGTAGACTGTGAGAACTCTGGTTTAATTTCTTATATGAGAGTATCACAGAGAAATTTTGAGAATGGAATAGAACATATGTGTAATACTTCGGTGCTGTGCCTGGCACCCAATGTTTCTAATAATATAAATTGAAACTTCGTGACATGCAGGGTGCAAAGATATGTTGGGGTAATTTATATCAAAATATGCACCATGTATAAGTATATGGACATAACTGCACACATGATAAGGATAACAACTTTCAAAAAGAATCACCTTTGGACTATCATATTTTCCTTCCTCACCACAATTCCATCACAAATAATCGATTACCTGAACTCTCTTTTCAGTAAGATGTCTTTCTAACCTAGATGCCCATCTGCTGTTGGGTCAAGTCTATTGACTTTTTACTGGTCAAATACATCGGAACATGTTTAATACCCTAGGGGAACAAAAATAAATAAGTAAAAAAAGAAAATTTTCTTTTGTCTTGCAACAGAGGGATTTTTTGGTCTGTATATTGGAATGACTTTGCCAAAAAAGATAATGTTCCATTTTGCCCTACCCAAATACAATTAGCAAAAACACTTCTCATATCTTTGTAAGTAGAATATTACCCACTGGGCATTTAAAAGGTAGTAAACACAGATATTGGAAAAGCTCAGCAGTATAGATAATTTTCACAATTAATCATTAGATGTTCTGCTTTACTCACAGGGCTTCAGGAAGGACTGCAGGAAGTAATTGTTATCAAGCGTTGCATCATGGGAAATATATTTAATGAAAACACATTTTGAATTTTTTAGCAAGTGCCATTTGTAGTAGTTTTGTTCCAAAAAGTGTCATCCCTGTACATCACGAGCGAACTACTAATTATCAAAATGTACATCACAATGCTTGTATTCATTTTCTAGGGCTTCTATAACAAACTACCACAGAAGAAGCAGCTCAAACAACAGAAATGTGTTTTCTCAGACTTCTGGAGGCTAGATGTCCAAGACCAGGTACTCGCAGGTTTGGTTTATCCTTGGCCTCTCTCCTGGGCTGATAGATGGCTCCCTGCTGTGTTCTATTATGGATGTTCTTCTATGCCTACACGTCACTGATGTCTTTACATAGTTCCAGATTTTCTCTTCTGAGAGGTACACCAGCCATATTAGATTAGTGTCCACACTATTGATCTCATTTTCATTTAATCATTTCTCTAAAGATCCTTTTCCCAAATATAGTCATTTTCTGAGGTGCTGGAGGTTAGGGTTTCAACATGTGAATTTTGTGAGGACACTATCCCATAACAATGATAATTTTAATAATTAAAATGATGGAGATGTTCTAAATATTCAATAAAATCTGAATGACTAAGTGCTTATATTATACCTACAGATTAAATGTTATAAAACCATCATATATGAGATAATTTGTTTTATGGTGAGTGCACTTCAATGGCTATGTAATACTACATCATATACAGATGCCAGTTGGAATTTAAATGATATTATTAACATAGAAAAATGCTCCGGCCAACACTTCCTTGAGTGAAAATAAGCAATATGAACACTTCCATCTAAAGAATGTCATAATTATGTAAAGAGAAGTATACAAAGAAGGGTCCTTAACTAGAAATAATAGTTAATTATTCAGTATAATTATTTTTATTTCTTTTCAAATTTGTCTATCTTGCAGAATATCTATAATGAGTTTGTATTAATTTTGTAAGGAGGAAATTATGCTAGACCCTTAAAACAATATAATAAAATTCCTTAATTAAAACAGGAATGAGAATTGTTTAAAAAAAATAGATCACTTGTGGAGGTCCTTTAGGGTCAGCTGTGGTCTTAGACACTGCTGCCTGAGAGAAACGGGAAGGAAAAAATTGTGCTTTCAGTCTGTAGCATACCTCTGAACATATATGCAAGTGTTTTAGTAAATATATATTCTTATATATTTTTCTCCTGATTTATAACTATTTTCCCTGCCAAGAAATGAAAACTGGATGTTAGTGAAAATGATGGATAAGGAACTTCAAATTCTTCCCCTCCACAAAAACAATTAAACACTGGAAAGCTGTCAGAATCAACTTTTCTGAATTCTGGAAATGAACCAAAGGCTTGCAGCCACCCAAAGAAACACTTGATCATTACAAAAGGCTAGTTTTTGGTAATAACGGTCAACTTTGTGGCATTCCAACTTACCCCAGCCCTATCCTCTACAATCCAGTAAGAAAACTTGTTCATTACAAAAGGTTAATTTTTGGTAATAACGGTCAACTTCATGCCATTTTAACTTACCCTAGCCCTATCCTCTACAATCCAGTTAGAAACACTTGTTCATTACAAAAGGCTAATTTTTGGTGATAACAGTAAATTTTGTGCGATTTTAACTTACCCTAGCCCTATGTTCCACAATCCAGTATTCCCTGTAGGATACACAGATTAACGGACCTTATTCATAAATAGTTATAATTAATTATTTGTTTTTACCTGGCTTGCGGCTCCCGGATATACTGGCTCAAATGGATTATCATAATGTTGCCTAACTTGAAATTGGCTTAATGCCAAAGTTGCTTCCTAGGTTGGATGGGGAATATTTGTGGAAAACATTTACAGGCTGTTGTCTCAATTGCTGCTGCCTGAGGATTATAGATAACAATAGACTAACCAAAAAGCTCAGAAGAAACATCTAGGGAATAAGATATCTCTAAGAGGTTTGAAAACCTCTAACATATTCCAGGAATGTAGTATGCTACACACATGCTCAGGAAAGATCTAAAAAGACCCTCTACTCTCACTTCCTACTGATATTGACAGTCTTTGGCAGCAGGAAGTGAAAGATAAGGCAAAGCTGTAAACTGCCCAGTGAACGATGAAGGCATGCCACGACAAACAAACATAGCCTCATGGAAAGACTGGAAGATTTATGGTACCAGGCATTTAAGAAAACCTCTCTCCAATATGAACCTGACCACCAAAATAGTGGAACAAAAAATTCAGGAGCCACACACAACAAAGAATATAGACTTAACAGAATTATTTCAAAAAAGTAACTAAACAAAATGAGCAACAACAGTAATAAGCAACAACAATAACAGATCCTGAGAAAGAGAAGTAACATGACTTTCAGTGTTATCAAATTATAATATCCAAATTCCAATTTTCAACCCCAAATTGCAAGGGATTAAAAAAGACAGAAAGGATGGTCCATAGATAGGAAAAAATAAATTATAAAGCCTTATGCTTGAACAAGCCCAAATGTTAGAACTTCTAGAGAAAGATTTTAAACCACTTATTTTAAATATGCTAAATGAACCAGAAACCACACCTCAAGAATTAAGAGAAAGTATGAGAGTAATATTGCAACAAATAGAGAATATCAATAAAGGGATAGAAATTTGTAAAATTACCCAAATAAAAATTCTGAAGCTGAAAAGTAAAACTGATACGAAAATTCACAAGAGGAGCTCAACAGCAGATTTGAGTAAACAGACAAAAGGAATCAGTGAACTTGAGTAGGTCATTTGAGGTAATCCATTCTGCGGAACAGAAAAAATCAAGAATAAAGAAAAATAAAGAGTGCTTAAAAGGCTTTTGGAACACCATGAAGCACAATTACATTCACATATATGAAGTTCCAGAAGGATGAGAGAAAGTAAGAGAAAACAGGATATTTGAAAGAATAATGACCCAAATTTATCAAATTAGATGCAAAACATCAATCTACACATATAAGAAGCTGAACAAAGTCCAAGGAGGAAAAAAATTAAAGAGAGCCACATGGAATCACATCGTTATTAAATTGTTGAAAACAAGGACAAAAAATCAAGAAAGCAGCAAGAGAGAAGCAATTGTTAGTACAAAAGACTCTCAATAAGATGAACAACATAATTGCATCAGAAACTATGGAAGCCAAAAAGCAGTGAGGTGACGTACTCTAATTTCTGAAAGAAAAATATATGGGAAGCAAAGAATTCTATATTGGACAAAGTATCCTTCAAAAACGAAGAAGAAATAAAGATATCAACTGATAAAATGTAAGAGCTTGTTACTCTAAGGCCTGTTCTCCAACAAATGCTAAACAGAGTCTTGTGGGATGGAAAGAAAGACCACTAGACAATAACTCAAATCAAATTTAAAAAAGAACACTGGAAAGATAACTACATAGGTAAATGAAAGACATTATACATGCATTTTTCTTTGTATTTTAAAAATCAAATTTAAAAGACAACTGCATAAAGCAATAATACTTAATTTTAGTCGATGGGCAAACTATGTATAAAAATGCAATCTGTGAAAATGACTGCATAGAATTTAGGAAAAAATATATAAGAACAACATTTTTGTATGCTAATAAATTTAAGTTTGTATTAATCTGTATCAGATTATTATATTTAAAATTTTAATTTTTGTCTCCATAGTAACAACCAAGAAATTATCTAAAGAAATATAGAAAAAGGTATAACGTGATCCATGAGAAAATATGTATTTAATTTAAAAAGTCAGCAAGGGAGGAATTAAAGAACAAGTAAGACATAACACATATAAAAAATATTTAGTAATATTGCAAGACTAACTTCTGCCTTATGGGTAATTATATTAATTATAAATAAACTAAACTCCTTAAATTTAGCAGAATAGATTTAAAATAAAGCATAATTCAACTATACACAGTCTATAAGAGACTCACTTTAAATTCAATTATACAAATAGGGTTAAAGCAAATATATAAAAAAATTAATTGCAAACAGTACTCAAAAGAGAGCTGAAGTAACTGTGTTATCAGACAAAATAGACATTAAAATAAAAATTGTTGAGTGACAAAGACATTATGACATTATGTAGTGATAAAGTTTCAATCAATTGAGAAGCTATAATAATTATAAACGCATAAGCACCTAAGAACAGATCCCCAAAATGCATAAAACCAAACTGACAGAATAAAAGGTAGGCAAATAAACAATTATGGTTGGAGCCTACAATACTTCACTTTCTGTAGAACCACTAGACAGAAAGTCAATGAGGACATAGAAGATGTGAACAACACCATATACCAACTATTAGATTGGTACAAAAGTTATCACCGTTTTTGCCATTACTTTCAAAAGCAATTGGGGCAAAAACTGCAATTGCTTTTGCACCAACCTAATAAGTCACAATATGTATATTATATGTAAACAACAATAGGTAAAAAATAATAAAATCCATGTGATCATTTGAACACACACTAAATGGTCATGTGGCAAAATACAACATGTTTTCATAGTAAAAATACCTAATACACTAGGAACAGAAAAAGACTTCTTGGCCGGGTGCAGTGGCTCACACATGTAATCCCAGCACTTTGGGATGCCGAGGTGGGTGGATCACTTGAGGTCAGGAGTTTGAGACCATCCTGGCTAACACGGTGAAACCCCGTCTCTACTAAAAATACAAGAAAATTAGCCGGGCGAGGTGGTGGGCGCCTGTAGTCCCAGCTACTTGGGAGGCTGAGGCAGGAGAATGGCGTGAACCCGGGGGGGCGGAGCTTGCAGTGAGCCGAGATCGCGCCACTGCACTCCAGCCTGGGGCACAGAGCAAGACTCCGTCTCAAAAAAAAAAAAAAAAAAATACAAACACGAGCTGGGGATGGTAGTGCATGCCTACTTGGGAGTCTGAGGCACAAGAGTCACTTGAACCCAGGTGGTGGAGGCTGTGGTGAGCTGAGATGGCACTACTACACTCCAACCTGGGCGACATGGTGAGACTCTTGTCTCAAAAAAATAAAAGAAAAAGAAAAGAAAAATGAAAAAGATTTTGCAATCTGAAAAAGAACAAAAGAACATTGCGAAAACTCCGTAACAAACGTCATACTTAAATGTGAAAGGCAAAAGTCTTTTTTCTAAGGTCAGGTGTAAGGGAAGTGTGTTTATTCACACTGTTTCTCTTCACATTGCATTGGAGGGTATAACAAAGAAAAGAAAATGAAAAAGCAGGAAAAAGGAATAAAAAATGTTCATTTGCATAGGAAGCAATAATAAAATTATCATTATTTGCAGACGACATTGTCTTATATATGAGAAGGATCTACATGTCTCCCACCAAAGAAAACCAAACAAGACAAAAAGAAACCTATTAGAGCCAATAAATAAGCTTAGCAAAGTTGTAGAATATATATCAACATGAAACATCAGTTGGATTTCTATACGCTAACAAAGAATTATCTGAAAATGACATGGCATACAAAAAATAACATACTTAGAAATGTAACAAATGTGCAAGACATACACTAAAATCTGTAAAACATTATGTGTAATTTGCTTGTAATAGAATACATAGGATTGTGTGTAATAATTTCATAATTATTGTTTTCTTTACTACTTTTTGGGTGATTACCATGTTTGTGAGTTCCAGAAACTAACACCAGACCTGACATTAGGTTGTGTGACAACAAAATATGAAAGGGTCTGAAGACGGAAAAGTCAAAGCCCAAGTAAAATACTAAAAATAGAATGCAAATACAAAATATAAAATGTTTCTAGGTCTCTGATAGTAGTCAGAGAAATCACTTAAATTATGGGCAAGAATCTAGAGATATTAGCAAAATAGGAACTGAATTTCTGAATTTAAGATTGAAACACCTTGGTGTCTCCCCTTCAGTTACATTTTCTCCTCTTACCTCCTCAAACACCCCAAAATCAATTCAACTAGTAGCTGAAAAGGCCGTCAGATGGACATCCAGGCAGACAGTTTTTGGGCACCTCCCGGAAACTGAATTTCATACTACCATCACAAGGACTTTGCACTGGATTTGACACAATTTGTCATTATTTCCTACATGTCCCACTGATATTGCAACTGGAACAATAAGTCAAATAGATATATTCCAGTATTCCCAAGAATGGCCTAAGTTGTATGTCATTCTGAAAAGTTTCTCTAAATAAAGGTTCTCAATCTTAGGACTTCTTTGTCTACACCTTTCTGTTCCATAAAGCATTAATATAAAAGAAAGTAAAAATGCTAAGTATCTTATTTTCTTACTATATTTTCCTGCTAAATGGCTTCAGGGCAGAAATTGCAAATTGCAGAGCTCCCAGATAGGAAATGCCACTCGCCCCATCCGTTAATACAACAAGCATAAAGTCCTTGTGCTAGGCTTTGAGGATGCTGTTGCTTTGCAGCGTAAGGAGAACTAGCCCATCTGGCCTTAACAGTCGTGTTGCTAGAGCCTCAATTTGAACAGATGGATTCTTGGATTAATAAATTGAAAAGACCAGCTGATACGTTGGCTCAATGTATTTTTATCAAGTATAAGGTGGGAAGAGTTGGAAGTAAGTGTGACAATATTTCTGATCTAATTATTGTCACCTTCAAGGACATAAAAGCTATCAGGAAACAGTGAGAGACTTTG
Source organism: Papio anubis (assembly GCF_008728515.1). Taxonomy (NCBI): domain Eukaryota; kingdom Metazoa; phylum Chordata; class Mammalia; order Primates; family Cercopithecidae; genus Papio; species Papio anubis. Next base: position 132,763,909 of record NC_044983.1, on the reverse strand, counting down.
ATTCTATATCAAAGGTCAGCAAACCTCCCAAAGGGGTAAGACAATTGTTCTGGCTTCTTTGTAAAATGCCATGATACGAATAAAAAAGAGATATTAATTAGTAAAAAAAACCCAAGAAGCACTTTGTCTATGAAGAAGTACACAACCATGTGAATGGAAGGGTAGAAATAGTTTATCCATTGATATATTGTTTGGTTGACAAATTAATTCATACATTCATTTACTCAACAAATGGTTATTGAATATGAGTCTGCAAATTTGCCTCGAATTTCTTTCTACGCTTATCTCTTATCATGGATAGTTGTACATCTTATATTGTAACAATATTGAACTAATTACAGTTATTGGAAACCGCAGTGCCCTTTTCTGTTTCCAAATGGCCAAGTATATATTCATCTGTAATACTCATTTTTCTACATAGGATTTACCAAATCATCTTTAAGATCTTGTTTGAATTTTACATTCACGACATTACCTAAGATTTTTTAAAGCAGTTAATGTGCATTTTGTTGCATTCCTGCAAACAATCTACAACTTTGCAAGTGAAACTATTCTAGAAAGATGAATAGGCAAGTAAGTTACTTGCATGCCAAACAAATTCTTACATAGATGTATTAGTCTGTTCTTACATTGCTATAAAGGGCTACCTGACACTGACTAATTTATGAAGAAATGAGGTTTAATTGACTTATAGTTCTGCAGGCTGTACAAGAAGCATGGCTGTGAGTCCTCAGGAAACATGATCGTGGCAGAAGGGTGAAGGGGAAGCAAGCATGGCTTCACATGGCAGCAGGAGAAAGAGGGTAAAGGAGGAAATGCTACATACTTTTAAACAACCAGATCTCATGAGAACTCACTCACTATCATGAGAACAGCAAGGGGGAAATCCACCTTCATGATCCAGTGACCTCTCACCAGGTGCCCCCCCACCAACAATGAGGATTGGAATTCGCCATGAGATTTGGGTGGGGACACAGAGCCAAACCATATCAATAAATAATTGAAAAAAACAAGAATTTAGGGTATAAAACCGACCCTGGAGAGAAAAAAAAAAAAAAAAACCTTAACAATGGAATAGAACTTTGAAAGTCAAATTAGTATCCTTGATGGCTTTCAGAAGGATATTGCATCCCTACAAAAGAGAACTAGAATGCCCAAGGAAGTCGGGGGCAAGCATTCAGAGAAAAGGAGCAGCTGAGTGAAGATTAGTGGGCTTGGGCCTCGAGGGTGGGAGGAAGGGGCAGAAGGCAGAGCTGAGTTTGAAGCATTTGAGCTAATAAAGTCTCTAACTACCTCCATCACAGGCAAATGATTCACAGCCCCTCTACCTTCCAAACCCATTAATGCCCTGTTTAAAATATCCGGGAGATGGATTACTGTACTAACTACTTTGCACACTGGATTTACAGGGAGGATTTAGTGAAATACTACCTCTTCCAATAAATCACACTATGAATATTGATTGTGGTGCCCTCTACTTATCTGAAAGTTTTATGTGGATTATAAAAAGAAAAAACAAACAAAACTATACGGTGACTGTTTCAGTGGAACAGTTTGGAAGGGAAGGATGTTGTCCAGAAAACAAATCTATGGACATGTTCTAAAATATGCAATGCCAGTGTTTATGGCGTGAGGAATGAGTATATAACACAGCGCTGCTGATTGGGACCAATTTATTAGATGCTCTACAAGTGCTAAACTGCCTTAAATCAATAGTTTGCAAGACAGCAGAAGGTTGGGCGTGATAAGTCATCATCTTAATGAAATATGGATTATTCCAAAACTATTAAACAAGTGGTTGGTGTCAAGAAAATTGTTCACTTTTCAGAACTAAACAAAACTGTCTATTTCAGAGCAGAGAAATCAATAGACATCTGTGACTTGCCATGTAGCTTGAATATATAAATATATATATGGTTAAAATATCTCATTGACAGCTGGCTGGGTTATATGCTCTTCATTGTTATTTAATTTCTGAAAAATAATTTTATATAGAGTTTGCTGAAGGAAAGGATAGAAGAAAATACTCCCCATCTCCCACATCTTTATTTTTCTTCTCCTTTCTTTTCTCCTCTTCTTCTTTGCTGGCTTTTATGGAGCATCTATTATCTGATTATGGATACCGTCCTTAGTTATTTGTCCAGATTATTTTAGATAGTATTTAAAACAATACTGAGAAATGGAAATTATTACCCTATTTTTCTACCTAAGGAATAGATGTGATGGTAAATGATCCCTAGGTCTCTAGCTAATGTACAGCAGATCTTGGGAATTCTTGGCTTCCATGATCATGTAAGTTAATTCCCATAATAAATTTCCTCTTTCCGTTTCTCTGGAGAATTATAACTAGTACAATAGAGTTGGAGAACAATTATGTAATCTGCCTGGAGTTAAATAGTTAGTATGTGTAGAAAGGGCATGGAATTCAGATATCTTAATGAGCTTTGCTTTTTATTGGGAGGTCTGGTGAACATAAAATCAATCCTTACATAGAAACCAAATGACCTTATGGTGTAAAAATTCCTCTTTGCAGGTCCCCCTTCTTTTAAGTGATATAGTGCTGTCCCTTCTTCTGAGAAAAACACTTCCCAAACAGGTATTTCCCCATGTGACCCATCATGAAACAGACTACGGATCCTGGTCAATAATACAGATTCTGCCAACCAGTTGTTAATATAAGGAAGATTTTTAAGTGGAAGTCTGGAGACTTTCATTTGTTTTGGGGGGGTTCCCATGGCAGTATCAAGGGAAACATTCAAATAACATACATCTCAAACTACTTGCTGAGATCTACAGATTCTGAAATCTGCTATTGAAGCCTCATATCCTCAAATAAAGGAATAAGAAAGAAAAATCCGTTCCTTTTCTTTGTTCAAGTGGTCTTTCTTTCCACTCCATTTTATTTCCTTGCTCTCTTCTTATATTACCTTTTATTAATGCCATAAGTACATTCCTGCCCTTCACCATTTTAGTTACATTATAGATACATTTTAACAGGTTTTCATGCATTCTTTGGCATGAATAAATATTCACTAAATATTTATTAAGTGCCTATTTTGTGACAGGTGTGGTGCTATTTAATAGTCATGGCAAAATTATAAGGTAAATTCTATTATCAACAGCTTTTATAGATGATGAATTAAGATTGTTCCTTGATTTACATTAAGTAGAATATTCAGAACTTGATTGAATTTCTTTTTTTTTTTTTTTTTTTTTTTTTTTGAGACAGGGTCTTGCTCTGTCGCTCAGGCTGGAGCACAGTGGCGCTAACTTGGCTCACTGCCACCTCTGCCTACTGGGTTCAAGTGATTCTCCTGCCTCAGCCTCCCAAGTAACTGGGATTATAGGCGCCCGCCACCACACCCAGCTAATTTTTGTATTTTTAGTAGAGACAGGGTTTCACCATGTTGGTCAGGTTGATCTTGAACTCCTGACCTCAGGTGATCCACCCGCCTCGGCCTTCCAAAGTGCTGGGATAATAGGTGTGAGTCACAGCTCCCGGCCTGATTTAATTTCTTATGATAGAGAGGTAGAATCTTTCTAAGGTGTTTCATGTATGTCAGTTCACTTGTACCCTTAATAACTTTAATATTTTCCTTCTATAACTAAGTACACATATTAATTTTTTTAAAAGTATTTTTAAGATGACTTTTAGTTATTAGGTGCTGAGGATAAAATGATGAGTTTAAAAAATACATCCGCCCTGGTTTCCAAAAGCTATAGTCTTTGGAAGGCTGAGGTGAGATAATCGCTTGAGCCCAGAAGTTCCAGATCAGCCTGGACAACACAATGGGACTCTGTCTCTAAAAAAAAGATAATAATATAAAAATATAAAAAATTCACTGGGTGCAGTGACATGCACTTGTGTTCCCAGCTACTCCAGAGGCTAAGATGAGAATATTGCCTCAGCTTCCTGAGCACAAAATATGTACTCAAATGTTTACCCAAATAATACATGATTATAAATTATGATTAATGTTATTAAGAAAATTATAAATTGCTACTAGACAACAAAATGGAGAGAGGCTTGTAGGGTGAGCACAATTTCCCTGAAGAAGCAATTTGTGAGGTGATTTTTTTTTTTTTCTTAGACAGGGTCTCGCTCTGTCATCCAGGCTGGAGTGCAGTGGTGCAATCACAGTTCACTGCAACCTCAACGTCCTAGGCTCATGCAATCTTCCCACCTCAGCTTCCTGCATAGCTGGGTCTACAGGTGCAAGCCACTGCACACAGCAGATGCTTTTATATTTTTATTTTTTATTTTTTGTAGATACAGCATTCTGCTTTGTTGTCCAGGTTGGTCTCGAATTTCTGGGCTCAAGCAATTCTCCTACCTCAGCCTCCCAAGGTGCTGGGATAACAGACATGAGCCGCCGCACCTGCCCTGAGGTGATTTTTGCAACCTGAAAGAGCAAGAATGAGGCAAAATGGGGAAACTTATTCTGTACATCATGAGCAAAAGCCTTGAGTCAGCCAGAGGCCTGGCAGCATGAAGGAAATGAAAGAGAGGCGGAGTGGCTGAGCAGACTAAAAAAAGGGGGAAAGTCAATATTGGGCTACAGAGCTAGAAAGTGCAAAACTATGATAGAGTTTTCAGGCTATGTGAGCCTCTAGGTCTGTACACTTGGAAAAAGAGACATGAAAGGATCCTGAACACCAGAATGACGCGTCCAGGCAAGCTGGAGCACAGGAGGCTTGCTCTCCACCCTGTGATACCTCCTCCACTAGCGTGGAATGTCACGTCTCACAACCTTCAGAGTCCTGCCTGTTTAACTTCACAACCACATGCATCTGCTACCTGCTCACCTGCAGATATCACACTGACCTGTGGCATTCCTCGTAAAGTTTCAAAGATAATACAAACTTCATGCACTGTGCCATGAAACGTATGTACAATCTAGTGGGACTAACAAGTATATAAACAGGTGACTATCCACCTACGTGATCATTAGAAGTCTTGGCTTTTGGAAGAGACTGATTTTATCTCTTTGTCATAATACAGATTAACCAAGCTTGGTAGTTAGGATGACTCCTAGGGCTCAGATTGAGAAAAGGTGTGAGAGAAGCTGGAAGAGCAGGTGAAAATGGGAGTCTAAATAACATGGTGGATGTGTGCAGCAGTAAGGCAAAGATGCCTAAGAGCATGCATCAAAAGACCCAGAGGTGTGAAATGAAGTTGTATTAAAGGGAGACGTCAGAAAATGACCAGATGATAAATTAGAATGGTAGAAACAAAGGTGGGAAGATATATTTGGCCTTCAAATAGAGCTTGAGGAAGATATTTCTTCCTTTGAGTTGATGGCACAATGGTTGTGGAGGCCGTAATAACACAATTCAAGGTAATGCATGTGATTTGTAAATATTTGGAATCAGTGCTCCCCCGCACCACCCACAGTCCATTGATGGATTGCATAATAATCTAGTAAAAATCCACACCAAATGTTATAAAGTAGGAGCCCCAACCACATTTATCTTCCCTGGAAAACAAATGCTCAATTTTTTATTAAGTAATGAGTGATATAATGCAATTTGCTTCTTTACATTAATTACCAGACTTTCTGAAATAGTTTATGCTGTGCTTTTCCATTGCTTTAGGTGTTGAATTGATTTATTTCTTATCCCCTGCTAAAATTCTTCATTTAAAAAACATATTTCAGCATTTGTATCTTTTTATTTTTCAAAAATGCGTGTGATTTTTAAAGCATGTAACTCTAAATCCTGTTTCCCATAGTGACATAATGTATACAAAAAGAAAACTAATGAATGAGTGTCCTTTGTACATTATCTATCAATGCATTTGTCCATGGTTTTGATGCATAGAATTTGTTAGCAGTAAAGCACATCTATTTAATGATCAGCCTAAGCTGATCCATGGTGATGTCTTTAAAGTTGGCCTTCAATGTGTGAGAAGTACTAGTATCCTGGTGCTGCCTGTATTTAGCAGTTTTACCTCTTGTGCATTCATTTTGTATTTGCAAATGGGAACAACACTAGCTATTACAATATTGTGAGGATTAAGCAATACAGTGACACCAAGCAGGCTGTCAGGGAGAGATACTCCCTTTTCTCTTTAATAATTCCTCCCAAGTGAAAGTATTCAATGATTCTAACAAAGATAATAGCTAGCAAGATTTAAATTTTATTCCCACCAAATGGTGCTGGTGAACATAGAGGGATAAGATGCTAATAAAAATCTCCTCTAATTTCTCAAGGCTGCTAAATTAAGCTGGAAACAGCAAAGCACCAGTATTCTTCAAAGACATTTGCAATACTTCAGCCTGTACTCCTTTCCTGAAATACCTCTCATACCAGCTTTTGTACTTTAGCTTCACACTTTGAGTTCTGGGCCCAGCTGGAACTGCAAAGTATTAGGAAAGGAAGAATAAAATTATTAGCATTTAATGCTCAGTGAACATTGTAACTTTGAAAACTCTCTGCCTAGGAGAACTTATACTCTGGACAATAAATGTAGGACGATATAGGAAGACAGTTTGGCACTTAAAAAAAAGTAGTCAAAAATAAATCCTTCAGGCCCAGTCGCTTTAGAATGTAAAACAAGTGTCCCATTTGCAAATACAATATGAATACACAATTCAAGGAAGAATTATTTATTCTTTTCTGGGAAGTCCTTTTATTATAATTATTCTCATCATGAAAACTATTTAAGAATATTGTCAAAATTTCTGTTAAGCAGAAACATTGCCTTCCAGTGCCCCCAACTTGCAATAAAAAGTAAAGAAAAAAATGATTTCTGATATGTGGTTTCCACATAAGGAGTCTCCTGTCTTTGTGCATAGCACTCGCTATATGTGGAATATTTTTCCCTTCTCTCCACCTTGCAAACTTTCATTTGTCTTTTGAATCTCAGTGTACCTGTTATTTCGTCTAAAATGTCACCCAGACACGTTCTATACATAAAAATTAACTACTTCCTTTATCTTGATAAGAGCACTGTAAAAAACAACCACCCTTTGTCAAACCAAGAGCTCAGCATTTTACTTACATTATATAATTTAATCACCATAAGCAACAATATATTATTGTCTTCATGGTGCAGGTGTTGAAACCTAGGTAACTTGGATTCAGTTATTCACCCAAAGTCACCTTGTAGATGTCCGGACCTATATTTGAATCTAGATATACCTGGCCCCAGTATTGGGTCTCAAACTGACCCTGCTTTACCTTTTCTCATAATTATTTTACCCACCTTTGATACAGGTGGATAAATTACTCAGACCTGTTATATTTTGTGGCATTAGGGCTGAGACAAGCAGTTGGCCACATAGGACTTCCTATTAGGCTTGTAGATGTCAATCATTGGATTTGCAGAAACGCAAGTCTGTTTTCAATTTTGGGTTCTTTCCTATTGGTTTGTGCTTTGTGGCCTTGGCTAAATTAGTTTAGCTCCTTTAAGCTGCAATTTCCTCATCTAGAAAAACAAAACAAAATGCAACATTACCTTACACACACAAAGCTTTACTTTATAATTTTCTGATGGTTAATTGAGATTTCAATGAAAGTGATTAGAGTGCCTGTATTAGTCCATTCTTGCACTGCTATAAAGAAACACCTGAGACTGGGTAATTTATAAAGAAAAGCAATTTTATCAATTCACAGTTCTATAGGCTGTAATGGAAGCTTGGAAGTTTCTGCTTCTGAGGAGGCCTCAGGAAACTTACAATCAAGACAGAAGATGAAGGGAAAGCAGAGATGTCTTACATGGCTGGAGCAGATGGAAGGGAAAGAGGCAGGAGATGTCACACACTTTTAAACAACTAGATCTCACAGGGACTCACTATCACCATGATGGCACCAAGGAGGATGGTGTGTTAAACCATGACAATCCTGCCCCACCACGATTCATTCACCTTCCACCAGGCCCCACCTCCAACACTGAGGAATAAAATTTGACATGAGATTTGGGTGGGGACACATATTCAAACCACATAATTCCACCCTGGTCTCTCCCAAATATCATGTCTTTCTCGCATTGCAAAATACAATCATGTCTTTCTAACAATCCTCCAAAGTCTTACCTCATTCCAGCATTAACTGAAACGTCCAAAGTCTCATCTGAGACAAAGAAAATCCCTTCTGCCTATAAGCCAGTAACATCAAAAACAAGTTAGTCACTTTCAACATACAATGGAGGTATAGGACTTAGGTAAATAACCCAGTTACAGAAAGGAGAAACGGGCCAGAAGAAAGGGATTAGAGGCTCCACACATGTCCAAAACCCAGCAGGGCAGTCGTTAGATCTGAAAGCTCCAAAATAATATTATTTAACTCCATGTCTCACTTCCAGGGCATGCTGGTGCAAGGGGAAGGTTCCCAAGGCCTTGAGAAGCTTTGACCCTGTGGCTTTGCAGGTTTCAACCCCCAACAGTTTCTTCCAAGGGCTAGCATTGAGTGCCTGCAGCTTTCCCAGGTGCAGGGTGTAAAGTGCCAGTGGATTTACTATTCTGGGGTCTGGAAGCTGGTGGCCCTATTCTCACAGCTCCACTAGGCAGTGTCCCAGTGGAGACTCTGTGAGGGGGCTCCAACCCAACGTTTTCTCTCAACATTGCCCTAGTAAAGGTTATTCATGAGGGCTTTGCCCCTCCAGCAGGCTTCTGCCTGGACATTCAGACTTTTCCACACATCCTCCAAAATCTAGGTAGAGGCTCCCAATCCTCCACTCTTGCATTCTGTGCACCTGCAGGCTTAACACCATGTAGAAGCTGCCAAGCTTAGTGCTCGTACCCTCTGAAGCAGTGGTTTCAGGTGTACCTGGACCCCTTTGAGCCATGGTTAGAGCTAAAGCAACCAGGATGCAGGAAGCAGTGTCTCAAGGCTGCACAGGGTAGTGGGGCCCTGGGCCTAGCCCACAAAACCATTCTGTCCTCCTAGGCTTCTCGGTCTGTGATTTGAGGGGCTGCCACAACAGTCTTTGATATGCTTTTGGGGCCTTTTTCTCATTGTCTTAATTACTCGCACTTGGCTTCTTTTTACTTATAGAACATTTCTGCAGCCTGCCTGAATTCCTCCCCTGAAAATGGGCTTTTCTTTCCAATCACATGGTTGGGCAGCAAATTTTCAAATCTTGTATGTTCTGCTTCCCCTTTACAGATAAGTACTAATGAAAACACATGGACACAGGGAGGGGAGCAACACACACTGGGGCCTGTTGGAGGGTGGAGTGAGGGGAGGGAGAGCATTAGGAAAAATAGCTAATGCATGCTGGGCTTAATACCTAGTTGATGGTTTGATAGGTGCAGCAAACCACCATGGCACACATTTACCTATGTAACAAACCTGCACATCCTACATACATACCCTGGAACTTAAAACAAAAATAAAAATTTTAAAAAATAAGTAAATAAATAAATATAAGCTCCACCTTCAGGTCATTTATTTGCTCATGTATATAAGCATAGGTGGTTAGAAGCCTCCAGGCCACAGTATGAATGCTTTGCTGCTTATAAATTTATTCCACCAGATACCCTAAATCATCACCCTGAATTTGAAGGTTCCATAGACCGCTAGAGCAGGTGCACTATGCAGTCAGGCTCTTTGCTAAAGCATAGCAAAAGTGACCTTTACAACAGTTCCCAATAAGTTCCCATTTCCATCTGAGACCTCCTCACCCTGGACTTCATTGTCCATATCACTACCAGCATTTTGGTCACAACCACTCAACAAATCTCTAGGAAGTTCCAACCTTTCCCTTATCTTCCTGTCTTCTTCTGGGTCCAAACTTCCAAATTGTTTCAACCTCTGTCCATTACCTATTTCCCAAACTACTTCCACATTTTCAAGTATCTTTATAGCAATGCCCTACTCTTTGGCATAAATATTCTATTTTAATCCATTTTCACACTGCTATAAAGAAATATCATAGACTGGGTAGTTAATAAAGAAAAGAGGTTAAATTGGCTCACAGTTCTGTGGACTGTACAGGAAGCACAGCAGCTTCTGATTCTGGGGAGGTCTCAGGAAACTTACAATCACAGTGAAAGGCAAAAGAGAAGCAGGTATGTCTTATGTCTTACACGGTTTTAAGGAACCAGATCTCACGATGACTCACTATCACTATGACAGTACCAAGGGGAATGGTGTTAAATCATGAGAAAGCACTTCCATGATCCAATCACCTTCCATCAGGCCCCACCTCCAACACTGGGGTTTATAACTCAACATGAGAGTTGGGTGGGGACACAGATCCAGGCACAGTTTCAGTACCTGTTTTATGGTATCAATACATACATAGTAGCCATAAAGATAGTAGTTATCATCATTATCATTCTACTAATAAAAGATGTCAAAACTAAAAGGAGAATTAATAAATAAATATGACTATAGTAAAATATCCTGGGTACCTGTAGACCTCTCCCCTTAAATGTTCTTCTTTCTAATAATACTTATATTAAGGTATTTATCCATCCATTGATTTATCAAAATTTTTTTTCTTTTTTAATATTTTTAAAGTTTTGTGGATTCATAGTGGATGTATATATTTTGAAGGGTATATAAGATGTTTGGATACAGGAATGCCATGTGAAATAAGCACATCATGGAGAATGACGTAACCATCCCCTCAAGCGTTTTTCCTTTGAGTTACAAACCATCAAATATTTATTAAGCAGCTACTACCTTACAGACACTATTGTAGTGTTGGGATTACCATTATTTAGATTTTGGTTCAATTCTCACTTCTTCAGAGAAGCATTTTCTTCCCCTCAAATATAAATAAGATCTCTTCATGATTATTTTCTTAGCACCATGCTTGTGCTTTTTGTACATATTTGTAATAATTATATCTGTATGTTTATTTGCTTTGTATCTCTCTCCCTCATGGAGAACAGAAACCAGAACTTGGCATGGTGCTCCACAAATCAAAGATATCCAATCCATATTAAAAAATGAATGACATGAACTAAAAAAAAAGGAGTTTAAAAGTAATCAAATAAAAATTATTATCTCCACCTAGCCAGATATGAGTATTGCTTAGAAAAAAAAAACAAACAAGGAAAAGCTGGTAAGAACAAATGAAGTAGAAAGTGGAACATGTATTAGAAAATGCACCCCTCATCTAAACCTAAGGAAATACGCAAAATGTAGTAAAATGAGTGAGATTACTTAGTAAAAGAAAAAAAAAGACAATAAAGAGGGTGCAAATTAAAGAGTAGCTAAAGAAGAAACAGACAATTCCATCTTTATAAAATATTCTGTGCCTTCAACATATCCAATCCCCTAAATATTTGTTCACGCTTAGTCAAAGATACCCATTATGGTAGCACCTGACGTTACTTTTAAGTAATGAGGTTTCTAGTGATTTATTTCATTGTTTTAATGCTTTTCAATGTTTAATAACCATGTATGATGTTATGACAAAATACACTTTTTAAATTTAAAATGAAAATAACAATGCCTAGATTCTAACAGTGAATAATTCCAGGAGATACGGGATAAGGATGATTATAAGAGTCTAATAATATTTTTCCCTCTGCTTTTTTGTATATATTTTTATTGTAACCCATCAGACACTTGATGAATTGATTGATGCAATTATGTAAGACAGTGCCTGAGTCTTCTGATGACATTTGCATGCGAGAACAGTTGGGCATGTCAGAAAAAGTGTAGGTCACGTTTGAAATTGGAACAGTTATGTACCTTATATAGTGACTTATTCTTGAATTTATGACACAGAATTACACAGGCTTTTTGTTTTGTTTTGTTTATATAACTCTTGTGCTAGAATACAAGACCCTCAAGATAGGGAGTTTGGCTTATTTCTTCACTTTCTATAGGATCTGACACATTGTAAGTGCTTTACAGTGTCTTGAAAGGAAGTGAATTGTCTTAGTTCTGCCACAAAAGGTTGTGAAAGCTCAGCCATGCCAGGTAACATAACTTTGTTCTTTCTGAGAAGCACATTTTCTATTTTCCCCCTCATCAGCAATAGAATATGATCTTTCCTGCTTCAGGAATAATGTTGCCAGATGACAGAAATCTTCAGATACTTCAACTCAGGTGAGACACTTGGGTTTCCTCCAAAAAGAAGCAGGGCTTTGGAAGCTCATCATATGCTTCATTTAATTACTTGCCAATTCAGTGTTAAGTTTCTCATGATGCTAATGGAGCCCTTGAGAAAGCTGAGAGAATGGTAGAAAATGTCCTGATGTTTTAATGGGGTTGAGGGTGGCGAGTGTTAGATATAATTTAATCTATAGGAACTAATAGCTTTTGAAATAATCATGCCACTTGACTATCCACTGGAAAGCTACTCAGAGTAATTGAACACATATTCCAACTCAGAAAAATGTTGCTTATTTCCTTTTCTTTTTTCCTTTTTTTTGGAGATGAAGTTTCGCTCTTGTTGCCCAGGCTGGATTGCAACGGTGTGTTCTCGGGCACCGCAACCTCCGCCTTCCAGGTTCAAGCGATTCTCCTGCCTCAGCTTCCTGAGTAGCTGGGACTACGGGCACATGCCACCATGCCCAGCTAATTTTTGTAGTTTCAGTAGAGACAGGGTTTCATCATATTGGCCAGGATGGTCTTGAACTCCCGAACTCAGGTGATCTGCCCACCTCGGCCTCTCAAAGTGCTGGGATTACAGGCGTGACCCACTGTGCCTGGCCTTTGTGTTCTTGATGTAAATATTGGAACAATTGGTTCTCACTTTAAGAACATCAGTGGGCAGCACCATTTATGACTTAATTCAGTGATCACCTTAAAACATTTTCACATATACATGTAAATTTTAAAAATGAAGATTTTTTTCTATAGGCCTGTGTGTGTGTATGTATATATGTGTATACACATATATACATACACATACACACATATATATACACACATATATATACACACATCTTCATGTCTTTATATGTGTGTTTGTGCATACATCTAACCATATTAAATAATTTATTTTTACAATGTGAGAAAAATATATATGAAAACTGTTCTATTTTACTTTGACTGGGGTCAGTAGATCAATCTGTAAATCTACAGAGTGAGACCATGCCACTATGGAGACCACTCACTAAATAAAGGCTTGAATTAGACTGTGTGGGCATATCCTGGCTTCTCCATCAATTAGTTTTGGAACACATGAAGACTTTTATTCTCTCCGGGCTTGATTTCTCCATCATGAAATGGTCTCCCCCAGCAACAACAGTTGGAATCTCACTACCACTTCTGTGCATATGGTGCACTGCTGGTACCTCTACTGAAACCCCTTTGCCTTTATTTGTGGCTATGGCATGGGGGTCTGTCACCCCCATCCCACATTCCCCACCCCCCACCCACACACACACATGGCTCTATAGCTCAGCACTGTGCTAGGAGCTCTTCTGAAGAGGTTTCAGGAAGGTCAAATAATGACAATAAATTATTATTTATGTGATTTGCTTTGTTTTGTGTTTAACCTCATTGAAAAATATTTGTGAAATTCTACTTAGGTATCATTGTCTGGCTTATAGGAAGTGTTCAATAGATATTAATGGTTACATTCCTTATAATGGTTATCTTGAGAGGACTATAACATCCTGCTAACAACCATTTCTTGAGTGTGTTTGGGGTATATTCTAAGGTACTTGGCATGCTAAATTATTAGAAAATAGACAGGACTCCTTTCAATAAAATACTCATCTTAAGATTATTTATATAGAAATTATGTATGGACTGCCCTCCATTTAAAAGTTTTTAATTGGAAAGTATCTTCAGTTGTGACCTGATATATTCTCCTGTTATCATTTTTTTTTTTTTTTTTTTTTTTTTTTAATCATGACCTTCCAATTATCTTACTGGCAGGATCACTGGAGACAACTGTCAGAGGGACAGTGGAATACACATTATTTAGTTCAACAAAATTCCAGCCATACCAAGAGCTGCCAAGAGGTACACCAATTAAAAATGACATTATTAAAGAATAAGTTCTGAGCATCTGTCCAAAGATCTGGTAAAATATAAATAAAACCTATATAAAGCACAGAATGTTAACATATTAAAATTCAAAGAGTGGGGGTTTTAAACCTTACCTCTAAATGTTTGGCGTCCTCCCATAAAAAGGCAAGGAATAATTCCTTTTTCCTTGAATATTAACTTGCTTTAGTGACTTTTATATAATGCATAGAATGAGGTGGAAGCAATGCAGTGTGACTTTTGAGGCTAAATTAGAAAAGGGGCTACATCTTCCACCTCTTTCTCTCTCTCTCTCTAACTCTCTCAGAATGTGTCTTGGGAACCCTGAACTGCCGTAACGGAAGTCCAGCTACCTGAAGCCACCGTGCTGGGGAGTCCCCAAAGCGAACAGTACTGGAGACATTGTCCCTGCTGTTCTCACCCCTAGAGCCAGCTGAAGCCAAACGGAGCAGTAATGACCTACTCCTGCCAATTCCTGTCCAAAGAGTACATTCATAATTGAAATAAATATTGCTCCAGCTTTATGTGAGTAAATGTCAGTGAGGTTTGTTACATCAATAAAAACAATACAATGAATCTTCACGGAGCTGGGGGATAGATGATGAAAAGGAGGAATATATTTTAAGATCCTATAGTTGTGAAATTAAAACAAATATTCTTTACTGTAACAAACCCAGTTTTTTCCATTTCCAAGATTTATTTAGCCCCACATGCCTCCTGAGCCACCTCCTCAATGGAGAGCTCCAACAGGTGTGTCTCCTGCTCTTCTACAACTACCATCTTTGTGTCTTTTTCAGCATTTCTCCAGGGGAGGACCAGCCCTCAGCAGGGACTCTATTGCACCCTCTTCAGGGAGCCAGCTACCTCAGCAGCAGTGCTGTATAATCCAAGTGTCTACAGAGTCTCTGGCCCCTCTTGGCAATACTTAAACCAAAAGAGGGCACTGGTTAGCACATGGTTTAATAGAGGGATAATTCAGCATGAGAAAATGTTAATTATAGTGGTCAATGTTATTTTTGCTACTCAGCATCTATTAACCCACCATCTGGTAACTTTAACTTAATTTTGTTTACTGTTTTCCAACTTGGAACGTAGGGCTTATTAAATGTGACCTCTCCACTGATTTGCAAATGTTGGATGCGAGGGAAAATACAAGATTTCCTTGTTGACACATACCACTAAATGTAAAAGCCTAGATCCATAAAGCCGGTTTCCAAGGCTTAAGAGTAAATGTTTTATGCTAGAATATGCCATGAGCCTACAAGAAGCATCTAAATTAAACATATCCACATTTTTCTGGCTAATGCACCTACTGCTTTATCATGAGGCATTGGATTATTGTTATGGCGTTTAATCTGATTCTAGTGCAGCAAAAGAAGGGTTGTAATCAGTAACAACTTTAGGAAGTTTAAATGTTTATAGGACAGATTATTTGATTAGTTGTTACATTATGTAAACGTTCAACAAAGTCATAACCGAGAGAGAGAGAGAGCAAGAGATAGAGTGAAGAGAGTTATGACTGTATTAAAAGTTCAGCTTTTCATTCTGTTCAGTGATTAACTTGACTGATAGGCCTATGATCTGAACTGTAATTTAAAATTTTCAAGAATAACATGTTCTCTGGAGTAGTAAGAAAATCTTGTTGCAGTTTTTGTATACTTCCCTGCAGAACATAATTTTGCGTGCATGGGGGGATATGATCACTGTACCTAAAGACTGCTTTTTATTGTAGTGATGGCGCTGTGTGTCGCTGTTTTCATAGAAAGAGTCCAGTTTCCAGGACCAAAAAAAAAAAAAGGACCCATCGTGCAAGGGAAAGTCATCATTAATTTAGATGCAATTTTACTTCCGAACACTTGTCCTAGTAGTTCCACCTCCTCAAGACCTCTTGTTAAGCCAGCCAAACAATAATGGAGGTCCCAACCCCATACACACTTTCTGATATGCAACCAAAAATCAGTGTTGATCTCTGGAGAAGGAAATTAAAGTTATCTGCTGCTTCTACCCATAACATTGCATCCATGTTATTTTCTATTGAGACCTGGAAATGTCCAAGTCATCTTTCTCTTATTGTTTGTGGGTTTTTTGTTTTTGTTTTTTGAGATGGAGTCTCTCTCTGTCGCCCAGGCTGGAGTGGATTGGCGCAATCTTGGCTCACTGCAACCTCCACCTCCCGGGTTCAAGCAATTCTCCTGCCTCAGTCTCCTGAGTAGTTGGGATTATAGGCACACGCCACCACATCAAGCTAATTTTTGTATTTTTAGTAGAGACAGGGTTTCACCATGTTGGTCAGGCTGGTCTCAAACTCCTGACCTCATGATCTGCCTGCCTCAACTTCCCAAAGTGCTGGGATTACAGGTGTGAGCTACTGCTCCCAGCCTTCTCTTATTCTTTTAGTCTTTTTCTAACCAATTCTGTCTCATTCTTTCTTCCTATTTATTTATTTATTATTCATTTATTTTTACTTGTTTCTATATAGATATACAAGAGACTTTTAAGTATGCAGACTTATCAGTAGCCTTTCTGCCTTAATTCCACAGACATTGGGAAGTATACATTCTGTAGGGTTTTGACATGTTCTGTAGTAATAAGTTAGCTTTTATACCCCTAAATACTGGGACTTAAAACAACAACCACATATTTAGCTTTAAAATTCTGAGTTGGGAATTTAATCTGGATTCAAACGGGTGATTCTTATTTCCCAGCTTCGCTCACTCATGTATGTGCAATCAGCTATTGAGTCATCAGAAGGCCAGATGGTCTAGCCTGCTGGAAAATAAAAGACAACATGATCAAGGACAAGTTGGAATAACTTCCCACTACAAGCCACAGACACAAAAGAGAGCACAGCCAAAAGTTTAGCAAAGATTGAACCCAGACGTTTTCCAAAATACAGAATCACAAGCTAAATAAGTGGTTATTTTAAGTAATTAAGTTTTGAGATTTTTGTTAAATAGTAATAGCTAACTAATACAGAAATTGGAATCTAGGACTCGGGAACTAACGTAATATATTTCATTGGCTTTGATAAAGAGTGGCAGAAAGAAGCTGAAAAGCGAGGAAACACCAGAGGCTGGGAAAACATTGAGGTAACTTTTGGAGCTGGCTGGGTAAATGGCAGTCCCTTTCATGGAGTATCAAAGTAAATGGCAGAAACACAGACTACAGCATTTTGAAAGGTACAAAAAAAGGTACCAAACAAACTTTTGGTTTAACTGAACAAGTCTCCAGTCAGTATGCTATAGATAACAGTTAGTTGGTCCTAGGTACTGCTGATCCCTGAATAATGTGGAGGTGAGGGAAAACTAGCACCCCTATGGAGTTTAAAATTTGTGTACAACTTTTGGCTTCCTGCAAACTTAACTACTTATAGCCTACTGTTGACTGGAAGCCTTAGTGATAATATGAACAGTCGATAAATGCATATGTTGTATGTTATATATATTATATACAGCATTCTCACAATAAAGTAAGCTAGAGGAAAAGAAAATTGTATTGAGAACAGCATAAGGAAGAGAAAATATATGTCCTATCCGTTAAGTGGAAGTTGATCATCATATGGGTCTACATCCTTATTGTCTTTATGTTGAGTAGCCTGGGGTGGTGGAGGATGAGTAGGGGTTGGTCTTATTGTATCAGCGGTGGCAGAAGTAGCAGAAAGTCTGTGTATTAGTAGTCTTGTGCAATTCAACCCCATGTTGTTCAAGGGTCAACTGTACATAGTACAAGTCTATAAGCAGAACATACATAGAGAAGATATCCAAATTGCCAAGTGAAAACTAAAGCTGTTTCTGAGCTAGACTCTCCCTAGGAAATACAATTCTCTAAGTCAAATTAAACCTGAAGTCAAAGCTTAAATATTTAAGAATTCATAAATAATTAAGGTGATGCCTGGTAGACCCTCTCAGCTAGATGAAGGACTTGCCAGGGTCTCACGGGTGTTGTTAAATAGTTGTCTGACACACCGGATATAGCTTGGGATTAGCCCAGACAGCAAAATATGTCTTGACAACAACTTAGAGTGTGGCTTTTGGTGATGAGGCTAAAAGGAATCAAATTCATAGATGGCTCATACAGCATATGAGACTTGCAATTCATTTGTGTCCATGACAGCTTACTCAAGTTTGACTGGGAGTTGTGTCTAAAGCCCTACCTAATAGTGAATTGTCACCCTGGCTGCTTCCAACTTGCAGATGTCTCAATGTCTTCATGTTTCACTCACCTGTGGAGTCATGTTTGACTGAAGAGTCATATCAGGTATCCCTGGGTTCTTATATCATACCATCATCATGATAGCCAACTATCAACTTCACAGCCTTCCACTTCTATGTAAATCACTGGAGATAACACTTCAAAAGATTTTCAAAAACTATTCAGAAACTAGAAGTAATAGGGTGGAATAAGAATCAAGGGTCACTAACTGGCTACTTTAACTTTTGTTGGAACACCAAAGAGAAATTTGTATCAAAAAATAAGCAGCAAAATAACAGTAAATATCCAACAAACTAAAAAACCACCTGGTATTGAGTCCTCTAATATTTCTATTCAATTGATATTGGAGATATGATTTCCAATGTGGTTGTGTCCAGCAAGGTGGACAGACACAAATCTGGTTCTCACCAAGTAGCAGCGATAGAAAATATAAACTGCTCAGGAAATGAGGGAAACCATCAGATGGCTGGGTAATTTGATTACAGCTAAGGGACAGTGTTCTTTATGTAATAATATTCTGGTCTGTTACATTTAATAAATCTCTTCTTGATAGAGTGCCAGGGACTTGCAGTTATGAGAGTGTCAAACCACATGGCCTCAAAGGGAAGAGTGTACTTTTGAAGACGGATCGCAAATGGCTGTGAACCCCGACACTCATGATTCTCACTAAATAGTCCATCAGATGTTTGTGCCACTCCAGTCATTTCATCCCCTCTCTCAGAGAATTTGAGTCCTCTTCCTTTTAAGTACCACCCGTGGGACCTAGCTCTACATTTTGAAAAGCTAATAAACATGCTTCCTTATCCCCGAGGCTTCAGATATTTTCTTCATTTATAATAGATTTACTGCACATATACCATCTGCAGGGCTCTGGAGACTTCGTAATGCAGAAGTAGCGAGAAGGCTCTCTGCTCCTACGGAGTGCACGGTCCAATAAAAATACGGTGCACGCAATTAGGGGAAAAAAGTGGAATAGTTTGCTCTATTATGAAATGGTGCATTATAAAAACATTTGTGTCCTCCAATGGTTTAACTTTTCTAAATTAACAGCCTTGAGTTTCTTTTATCATCTGTCGAATGGCACAATTTCTCAGCATTATCTGAATATTCTGTTTTCAGAATCCTTAAAACTAAATAGAGAGGTAGATGAGGATGGATGGATGGATAGATGATAGATAGATGATAGATGATAGATAATAGATAGATGGATAGATAAAAGAGCATGTATATGTGTCAAGCACCACAGTAGGTATTGGTGACATAGATAAAATACTAACTCTTGTTTTCAAGAAAGATGCAGTGTAATAAGAGCTATGGTGTATATAGGAATGCTTTTTGGTGGGAACTCATAACAAGATCACTCAGTTTATATTAAAGGTGTATTAGTCAGGGTTCGCTAAAGGACCAGAACTATTAGGATAGGTATATACCTGAAGGGGAGTTTATTAGGAGAACTGACTCACACGATCAAAAGGTGAAGTCCCACAACAGGACATCTGCAAGCTGAGGAGCCAGGAAGCCGGTCCAAGTCCCAAAACCTCAAAAGTAGAGAAGCTGACACTGTAGCCTTCAGTCTGTGGCTGAAGGCCCAAGAGCTCCTGGTAAATCACTGGTGTAAGTTTAAGAGCCCAAAAGCTGAAGAATTTGGAGTCTGATGTTCGAGGACAGGAAGCATCCATCACTGGAGAAAGATGGAGGCCGGAAGACTCAGGCAGTCTAGTCTTTCCACGTTCCTTTGCCTGCTTTTATCCTGGCGTGGCTGGCAGCCGATTTGAGTATACCCACCAAGATTGAAGGTGGGTCTGCCTCTCTGAGTTCATTGACTCAAACGTTAATCTCCTTTGGCAACACCCTCAAAGACACACCCTCAAAGACTGAAGGATTGCATCCTTCAATCCAATCAAGTTGAAACTCAGTATTAACCATCACAGGGTGGAGAGGAAAGGCTTCCTGGGTGATACGAAGGGAGACTCACTGGTAGGCACATAGACACATAATAGCCATCAGGAAGTTAAGAAAGTGTATAAAGCAGAAGTAAAGTATGTAATATTGACTCTTTTACTGGAGACAGCATATTAATAACTAAAAACATTTAAATTCAATTTAAAAGCAAATTTTAAAAATACAGGTTAGATTATGGTCACAAGCCAACAAGCTGTAAAATGACTTAGAGTTTGGGAGACAGAAAAGGAGGTGGAAATTAAAACAGCAGAGGGCATCAGGGCCAAGACCCAGAGAGGTGAGAGGGACATGGATGCCAGGCCTTTGCTAAGTCATGTCTGTGATGAAAGGCAATGGAAGTGGTTTGGATCTTCAACTCATACATACTCTACTGGGCATTCAGCTCTTCCACTGTCTCTTTCCACGGGGGCATATAGACTCAGTGAAGCCTTCATTGCTGTGGAGAGTTTTCATCCTATGTCCCATCTGATGTGCCATGTATTCACCTCTAAAACATGATTTTCTCTTTACTTTACAAACTTACCAAGCAGATTGCTTGGCTTCTTTCCTACTAGTGCTATCTAATTTTGCTGAGTTAAAAGGAGGTACCAAAGGAAGATGTTTAGGGTGCATTTATCGCATGCACTATCCAATCACTGCTGGCTATCTAGAATCCTCCATCTGCAAACTTAACAGCAAACATCTAATTTACAGAGGCCTGTACGTATGTTGAGGAAGACAAAGGCTCCCTGGATGTGTAGCTACTTTTTCTAAAGAGATGGGAGGAGAAGCTGCTGCCAGAGCTGCTTCCAAGGCCCCGGAGTCCAGAGAGTGACTGTGGCCCCTCCTCCCATCTCAAACCTTCTTTTGCATTAGTATCTGAATTCTTCCTTAAGACTTGGCTAACCCCGACTACTGTAAAAGCATCATGAAACAGACTTTCTGCCAGTTTCTCACCAGTAGCAATTTCCCCAATAATACTAAATCCCTTCTGGGGCTGTGACTGAAACAAAGGGAGCCCCACATCCACTTGGAATGTGAATGCCATACCTTCCACCAGTGCTTGTACATCAGAGGTCTCTTCATCTGGCGAGGACACCTTCCTGCCTCCAGAACTGATTCCCTTTCCCCATCAAAACCGGACCTTGCTTTCCGAACCAATACTAGTCCCCACCTTCTTCCATTGAAGCGTTTTGTCTACAAGAAAACCAGGTGCATTGTCACTGGAGTTTTCTTACTGATCTTACTCATCTTTGCTTCCAAAACCAACTCTTTAATTTGCTGATCTCTGCCAGCTCTTAGGTGTGTGTACATTAAAAACGCAGAGATGGTAGGCAGGCCTGACCTCTGGCTCCTTGGGCAACTTTGAGTTTCCATGAAGTTTCCAGTTTCATGGAAACTCTCCCCGTGTAAGCTTTTTCCACCCAAATCTTGGCTGAAGACATATGCTGGTGAGACAGGCAAGGCCCCAGATGAACTTCCAGGATTCATTTTGTTTGTTCATTGGAAGCCTAGAGATAATAATTTTCAATTTATTTCATGATATTTCACACCTGACAAAACAGCAAGATGATTCCCGTGCCTTTCAATGGGCGTGCCGGAGTTTTTGAAGGAGATGACACGGAGCAGACAGGCTGCTCACGCTTCCAGCATGCTGCTTGAAGGGATCACTGGAAACAGCCGGCCTACTCGGGGAACAAATGTACTGCCTTTGCTGTATCCAGGCCCTGATGGTGGATGTAGAGGCTTTACTATTTTGGTGGGGATATGAAGCATGGGAAACTGAACCAAAGGAAGAATGTGACTCCCTATAAGTTCTGTTTTAAAAAAAAAAAAAAAAAAGTTTCAGACCAGACGCAGTGGCTCATGCCTGTAATCTCAGAACTTTGGGAGGCCGAGGCAGGTGGATCACATGAGGTCAGCAGTTCGAGACAAGCCTGGCCGACATGGTAAAACCCTGTCTCTGCCAAAAATACAAAAATTAGTCAGGCACACTGGTGTGCGCCTGTAATCCTCCCAGCTACTTGGGAGGTTGAGGTAGGAGAATTGCTTGAACCCAGGAGGCAGAGGCTGCAGTGAGCCGAGATCACACCACTGTACTTCAACCTGGGCAATAGAGCAATACTCCATCTCAAAAAAACAAAACAAAACAAAACAAAAAACAGTTCCAATAATCTGTTTCATGGAGGAGAAATGAGGGGATACAGAGGTGGTCCTGGTCACTAACTGTGTGCTTGAGATGCTTGTGAGGTTGGAGAGTGACAATGACTAGTCAGATTGGCATGAAGACATTTGGGATATTGATTTTAAAAAGAGGGCAGGAGGCCGGGCGCAGTGGCTCACGCCTGTAATCCCAGTGCTTTGGGAGGCCGAGGCGGGCGGATCATGAAGTCAGGAGATTGAGACCATCCTGGTTAACACGGTGAAACCCTGTCTCTACTAAAAATACAAAATATTAGCCAGGCGTGGTGGCGGGTGCCTGTAGTCCCAGCTACTCAGGAGACTGAGGCAGGAGAATAGTGTGAAACTGGGAGGCAGAGCTTTGCAGTGAGCCGAGATCGGGCCACTGCACTCCAGCCTGGGCAACAGAGCGAGACTCCACCTCAAAAAAAAAAAAAAAGGAGGGGGCGTGCAGGAGAGGTAGACAGAAATTCTACATCAAAGGTACTCTACGCTTGTCATGAAAATGAGTCTGAATACCATCTTTATTTATTGATTAAATTATTTTAATTTTAATTTTACGTTCGGGGGTACATGTGCAGGATGTGTAGGTTTGTTACGTAGGTAAACGTGTGCCATGGTGGCTTGCTTGAACATCATCTTTAAGGCAACAGAGCTAAGAAAGCATATTATGATGGAGGAGGTATATGTGAGGATTATATTTCTCCCTTAATCTGTATGATGAAAGGTTTAACCCAATATTAGAGAGATAATGTTAGCACAAAGAAGTGAAAAAGGATAAATACATCCTTTGTCCTGGATTATAACCCCAGATCGTGCTTGCCTTTGATGTAATAAAACCATGACTTTAAAAAAGAACTCTGTCCTTGCGTCCTGGCTCAGGAATCCCTGGTATTCCTTCCTCCTTCCCGGAGCTTCCCCAGGTAATGTTGGTTGTCTCAAGCCATATATATATATGTATATATTTTGAGACAGAGTCTCAGTCTGTCGCCCCAGCTGGAGGGCAGTGGTACAGTCTCGGCTCACTGCAGCTTCTGTCTCCTGGGTTCAAGCAATTCTCCTACCTCGGCCTCTTGAGTAGGTGGGGTTACAGGTGTCTGCTACCATGCCCAGCTAATTTTTGTATTTTTAGTAGAGACAGGGTTTTGCCATGTTGGCCAGGCTGTTTTGGAACTCCTGGCCTCAAGTGATCCTTCTTTCTCAGTCTCCCAAAGTGCTGGGATTACAGGCATGAGCCACCGCACCCCACCTCTAGGAACATGGGTGCAGGTAACAAGTGTGCCTCATTCAGGTACTGGCCTCAGAATTGTTCCAGGCTTAATCCTATTAGAGTAAGAAGCCATATTAGGATTCAGCTGGGCAAGAGAGCAATAGTCTTAGCAATTAGGAAGATTAAGGTCATTACTATTTAGCGGCCACAAAAACTTTCTTTACTTAGAAATATTAACCTTTTCTAAACTCCCACAAGAATGTTATTTTTGTTGTTATAGTTGATTTCATAATTTATTACAGTCCTGGAGAAAGACAAGAAACCATTTTCTTGTACCTGGTCTGGCTTCCATCTCTTCTCTCCCTCATGATAATGATTGCCTATATTTATGGGGTCATACATTGCATATAGAGTGCTTACGATTCTTAAAAAATTTTGCAAATTACTACTATCACAAAACTAGAGAAAATTTCAGGTTAAATCCAATAATATGTAAGTGGGTACAAATGGCCACCAATTATTCTGTCTATAACACAAATACCATATTGTGCTAGGAACTTTATGTACATTTTAAGTTTCTTCTTCACAACTTACTTTCCACAAAGTAACTTCACTTATTCTAAGTTAGTGGGTAACAAAATTGCAATCTGCAAAGATAAAGTAACTAAGGTTTTATACTTATTATGAATTTGGTCCAAGAAACAAACTGGTGTTTATCCGGCATCAAAGTCCATGTTCTGAACATCAATGAAGAGCAACATTTAAAATAACTCCTCTAATTGTTAAATAAATTTCATATTTTGGGTTTCCAATATTGCTATTAAAGTAATATAAATATTATAGATAAATTGGAAACATTGACTTAAATGTAAAATTATATCTACATTAAATTAATAAATTAATAATAGATTAATTAAATTAACCTATCAGGCTAGACACAGTGGCTCCTAGCACATTGGAAGGCCAAGGTGGGTGGATCACTTGAGGTCAGGAGTTCAAGACCAGCCTGGGAAACATGGTGAAATTACATCTGTACTAAAAATATGAAAATTAACCAGGTGTAGTGGTGCATGACTGTAATCCCAGCTCCTGAGGAGGCTGAAGCACAAGAATTGCTTGAACCTGAGAGGCAAAGGCTGCAGTGAGCCAAGATCATGCCACTACACTCCATCCTGAGTGACAGAGCAAGACTCTGCCTTTAAAAAAAGTAATTAATTAATTAATCACATTATTATGTATTAATTTAAGTTATTAAATAAATTAAATTGGGGATATTAGTAATATCCCAGATATTATTAATAAAAACGTTATTACAATAAGATAAGAATAATTTCTACTACTACTTTGAGTGGGGTTTGTTTTTAATGCTTTCATGTTTGGATTAGTTGGGGCCCTGGCAGAAACATGGCAAAGTGTTGATTGAAGAATAATTATTAATGTAGGAATGTTTACAAAGGTGTGGGCCAAAGTAAGGGAAATTTTTAAGGGGTGGTGAAGCATCCTTGGGCTAGACAAAATAAAGAGGGTTTTTACCTCTAGGCTTGAGAGCTCAAGAGGAGTGAGAAGCCACTAAAATCAACAGAGAACAGAGCAGAAGATGAGGCCACAGACAGGAGCTGGGGCTTTAAGCGGAGAAGTATAGCTGCTTAAACCCTTGGACTGATAGGGAAAGGATCAGGTTCATGAACACCAAAACATGTATCTTCTGCCTGCCATACTCAGACTTCCTGTGGGGGTTTTCCATGGTTCCTACCCCCAAAACCCCAGAGGTCATAGGGCAGGATAGGACGGGTTATGCGTCATACAAAGTTCAGTCATTCAGCCCTTAGGGCATAGACAAAGGTGGAAATGGTAGAAAATGGATTTGGAGGAGCCAATAAATAATATCCAAC
This sequence comes from Papio anubis, assembly GCF_008728515.1. Lineage (NCBI taxonomy): Eukaryota > Metazoa > Chordata > Mammalia > Primates > Cercopithecidae > Papio > Papio anubis. The sequence continues at coordinate 132,738,568 of NC_044983.1, read as the reverse complement.
ACAATATCTACTTTTATAGTTGCTTGTTACAGGACTGTAAAGGTTATATATTATCCTTATCGTATAACTCTGGAAACAGAATATTTCTGCCTTACTCAGTTTTACTGGTGGTAGACAACAGAAATGGACTCCAACTGCCTGTTTTGAAATAATTTTCCCAGAAGCAGACCCTGAGCAAAGAATAAGGGTGCAGGTGGTTTTTGGGTGGTAGACTTTCTAGCTAGGGATACCATATAACATATTGAATATCTAGTTAAATTTCAATTTTTTTTAAATTAATTTATTATTATTATACTGTAAGTTGTAGGGTACATGTGCATAACGTGCAGGTTTGTTACATATGTATACTTGTGCCATGTTGGTCTGCTGCACCCATCAACTCGTCATTTACATCAGGTATAACTCCCAGTGCAATCCCTCCCCCCTCCCCCCTCCCCATGATAGGCCCCGGTGTGTGATGTTCCCCTTCCTGAGTCCAAGTGATCTCATTGTTCAGTTCCCACCTATGAGTAAGAACATGCGGTGTTTGGTTTTCTGTTCTTGTGATAGTTTGCTAAGAATGATGGATTCCAGCTGCATCCATGTCCCTACAAAGGACACAAACTCATCCTTTTTTATGGCTGCATAGTATTCCATGGTGTATATGTGCCACATTTTCTTAATCCAATCTGTCACTGATGGACATATAAGCAACAATAATATTTCAGTATAACTGTATCACAAATACTGCATCAGATATACTTGTACTGAAACAAATCAAAACAAAAACGAGAACTACAGCAGCAAGAGCAACAACTGTTATTTAACTAAAATTCAAATTTTACCGGGGGCCTTATATATATATATATTTTTTTTCTAAATCTGACCAAGAGAAAACAGAAAGGGGTGGTTGAAGCATGAAAGGGAATGGAAAAGAGACAAACATGGCTGCAATTTCAGGAGAAACTCCAGGTTCAGCCTGATTGTGAAGGAAGCCCTCAGTGTGCCAGACGCCTCAGTTAGTCCTGCCTCAAGCAAAAGGAGCTGGGTGTCTGGGCTTCCAAGTTAGTTATATGAGTTGGCTATTAAGAATTAACAGTAGGCTCTGTGTATGTTTGTGGTAGGGTAAGGATATATGTAAAACTCTCAACTCACCGACCTCGGGATCTTCCTACAAGCTGATATGTGGCTCCAGTGTCCAAGATATCTTTTTGAATATGTCAGGTACAATCAGTATCACTTCATGCAGAAGCAGAGGGATGAATGTGAAGATCTGGTAAAAGGGACAGGAAGGGAATTAGCTATGGCAATAACAGTGTCCATGATATTGTCTTAAGCACGATGGACATTTGTTAAAATGCTCTTGGAAACTCACAGTGTAGACTGAAATCTGGAGGCCCTAGCAAATTGCCTCCTGCAGATGAGGTTCTTTGAAAGCTGGCAGAGGTCACATCTTTGGATTGGACTGGGCTACATGCCACTGCCACTGTGTTACTGACTCAAAGAAATAAGAGGGGGCTTCAGTTGCCCCCATCCAACTCACATGTCTGTCCTCCCTCCAGATGGCTCATCTTGAATAGAGAACCTGGCACTAGATGCTGGGAGCCAGACAGTGACAAGTGTTGCCTACTCATTCATGTGCACACACAGCAAATATGCATCAGGTTCCTACATAATTTTTTCACCTTTAAATGACAAGAATACAGGGAATAAATAATTCATTTATTTATTTTTCACCAAATGTTCACTGGGTACCTATGTGTTGAAGGTTTATCAGAATGGTCTAATTCTTCTCGGTGATCTCTGTCCACACAACATTCAGTTTCATCTTTGTAATTGAAAAGAATATTATTCTTCTGTTCAAAGCTCTCCAAAGTCTTCTCATTACAGTGGGAACAAACTTCAAAATTCCTAGTGTCCTCTGCATGGCCTTGCCACTCCTACCCTTTTTTTTTTATGACTTCCTTGCTTCTTTGGCTGCAGACATCCTTGGCCTATTATTCTTCCTTGAATACTGGGAGCACATCCCCACTTTTCTCCATGATGCCTGCTCTGCCTGAAACACTTTTTCCAAGGATGTCTACATGACAGCTGCTTTGTCACTTCAGTTAGATGTCTGCTGACCTGCCGTCTCCAGAGGCAACTCCCATTCCCATCACCTATGTCCTTTTATCCTGTTTTTTCTTCACAATTGATAAATGAGACCACAACATATATGTATCGGGGTGTGTTAGTCTGTTTTCATGCTGCTAATAAAGATATACCTGAGACTGGGTGTTTTATAAAGAAAAAGAGGTTTAAAGAGCTCACAGTTCCGTGGGGCTGGGGAGGCCTCACAGTCATAGTGGAAGGCAAAAGCCATGTCTTACAAGGCAGCGGGCAAGACAGAATGAGAACGAAGTGAAAGGGGTTTCCTCTTATAAAACCATCAGATCAATGAGTCCCTCTCACAAGACTTGGGAATTATGGGAACTACAATTCAAGATGAGATTTGGGTGGGGACATGGCCAAACCATATCAGGGTGTGTGTGAGTGTTTGTGTGTGTGTGTGTTTGTGTGTGTGTGTGTGTGTGTGTGTGTATCTCCATCCCAAGAAAGCAAGTACATAGTGTGTTGAGTTCATTGCTGGACCTAAGCCCCCAGAATAGAACTCAGTAAATACAAGATTTTCAAAATATTCATTGAACTAAAGGAAAGAAGAGAGAAAGGAGGGAAGGAAGGAGGAAGGAAAGTGGTCCTAGATTCTGGTTTCACAGATGCAAAAAGTGATGATAAGAGGGCAAGTACCTTGCCTACATCTTCCTGTTCTTTGTCGTACATGATCTTCTTACCTCCTTGCTTAGATGAAAACGTGACTGTCTACAGAGGAGGCTGTGCCTGTGCTCCCCCACCTCCCTTGCTTTATCTCCAGGTGTACATGGACACACCCATATTACAATGATTGCTCTTCATTCCTGGAACCACCTGCTCTGTATTTCTGAAGGTTACACCATCCACCGTATCCTCTCTCATCCCCTTTGTGTTAATGCGATCTCGATCATCAAGGCCTCTCTACATGACAGTCTTCCTCCCCTTCCCATCTTTATTCCATTAGCATCACTGGCTTCCCTTAGGAATGCAGCGTCAACAGATTCTCAAACCTCAGAAGCCATGGTCTGATGATGCTTTAATAGAGTAAAAACTAGAAAACTTAATTAAGGAGAGGGCAGATATCACACCTGATTTACTACGCAGCCTGGGCCTTCTATGTACGATCCTGACTACCAATAAGGTGTGTTATGAGCTGTGTAATATTGGTATCAAAGAGCAGAAATCTGAAAATTTGAGAAGCAGGTAAAGTATTATATAGTTTTAAAATATTATTATAATTCCTAGAATATCAAATGGGCTATGCAAACTATAAATCCAAAAAGGTTTGCTACATTGGGATATAATATTACAGAAAGAACTGGAAAGTTTATTTTTGAAGTTTATGTTTCTATTGTTTTTCTTTGAATTTAGGTTACTGAAAGGCTTTAACTAAAGTAACAGAAAAGTTGAGTGACATGTCACTTTCCCTTCCTATCATTGGTTTATAACAGTGAATAATCACGTGATTATCCCAGCAGTGAAGGCTCTTCACCATGGCACACAATGTAGATTGTTCTTTCTCACTCCTGCTGAAATCAGGCACAATCATGTCATTTAATTTGACCAATTAAAATGCAGAGAACTTTTATCAGTCACTTCAATAATGAAGGCTTGCCGGTCAATGAATAATGTGTCTTGCTCTCTTCACCTTGTTTGCTTCTTACGTATTTGAATGATGCTTCCACATGCTGGAGTCATAAATAACTAGAGTAAGAGGATGTCCCTATTGGCCTGGGGGTGAAAATAAAGGGATTTTGTCTTCATAAGTCACTGGGTTGAGGGGTTGGGTTTATTTGTTGCTGCAGCATAAACTGGCCTACCCTGACTACTACAAGGGTTGTCAGGTAAGATCAGGAAAGAGAAATAGGGCAAACATTAGGATTTCAGTATAGATTGAAAATTTTCAAATGTAAAATAATTGGATAGTAAAATATAAACATTATATTCATGTTTAAGAGAAAGAGAACAAACTTGAGCAAATTTAGTAAACAAAATTTTGAAAAGCTATACAACAAAGAGAACTTTGAGGCATGAGATGGGACCCAGGAATTAACACTGATATATGAGAATCTGGAAGGTAAAGAGAAGCAAATTCCTATATTTTTGTCAAGTTCACTAGGTTGCTTGCAACGTTTTCCTGGATTGGAGGCAGTCAGCTGTTATTTCTCTTGGTTTTCCTGGATTGGAGGCAGTCAGCTGTTATTTCTCTTGGTTTTCCTGGACTGGAGGCAGTCAGCTGTTATTTCTCTTGGTTTTCCTGGATTGGAGGCAGTCAGCTGTTATTTCTCTTGGTTTTCCTGGATTGAGGCAGTCATTGTTATTTCTCTTGGTTTTCCTGGATTGGAGGCAAATAGCTGTTATTTTGGTTTTCCTGACTGGAGGCAGTCAGCTGTTATTTCTTTGGTTTTCCTGACTGGAGGCAATAGCTGTTATTTCTCTTAGTTTTCTCCTGGACTGAGGCAGTCAGCTGTTATTTTGGTTTTCCTGACTGGAGGTCAGTTGTTATTTCTCTTGGTTTTCCTGGACTGGAGGCAGTCAGCTGTTATTTCTCTTGGTTTTCCTGGATTGAGGCAGTCAGCTGTTATTTCTCTTGGTTTTCCTGGACTGGAGGCAGTCAGCTGTTATTTCTCTTGGTTTTCCTGGATTGAGGCAGTCAGCTGTTATTTCTCTTGGTTTTCCTGGATTGGAGGCAGTCAGCTGTTATTTCTCTTGGTTTTCCTGGACTGGAGGCAGTCAGCTGTTATTTCTCTTGGTTTTCCTGGACTGGAGGCAGTCAGCTGTTATTTCTCTTGGTTTGTCTTAGATTGAGTAGAAAATCCATCAATGAAAAACTTTGATACTTGAATTCCATGTTGAGTGTTTCTGTGTTTCCAGCCCTGAGAACACTATGACTGCGAAACGAAGCAATCTGAATTGTGAATTATTATGACTAGGACTGGTGCTGTCTAGTCTAGTATACTCTATAGCTACATACATTGGGACTAAGGAGATACTATGACCTTACTTGAACAAAAGGTTATGGAATACAGATGCACCAATGTAGTGTTGGGAAAGATATTAACAGGCGCATTAATAAAATGTAAATCTTAAATGGGAAAGACATGGGGGGAACATTTTTAAAAGCAGCACTTTTATGATAGTTGTATTAGTCTGTTCTCATGCTGCTAATAAAGATATATCTGAAATGGGTAATTTATAAAGGAAAGAGGTTTAATTGACTCACAGTTCCACGTGGCTGAGGAGGCCTCACAATCATGGCTGAAGGTGAATGAGGAGCAAAGTCACATCTTACATGGTGGCAGGCAAGTGAAAGCATGTTCAGGGAAACTTCCCTTTTATTAAATCATCAGTTCTCAGGAGATTTACTCACTATCACGAGAACAGCATGGGAAAAACCCACCCCCATGATTCAGGGTCCCTCCCACGACACATGGGAATTATGGGAGCTACAATTCAAGATAAGATTTGGGTGGGGACGCAGCCAAACTGTATCAATAATCAAAAAGATTACTTGCTTAAGAGAGCACATCCTTGAATGGGTCCCTGAGATAAAATCCTACACAGCTACTTCCTACATGAATAACTTTATTCATCCTTGACAAATTATTTAAATTCTCTGTATTTCATTTTTTTTTCATTTTTTAAATTAGAAGAATATCCACCTGAAATAGAGTAATTCTCAATATATATTAGCTGTTTATTAAAATAATCTTTCTCAAGGCCTTGTGTGCTCTCAGAAGTTTGGGTTCTTGGAGCCTGATCAACTTGCTGTAAGTGCCTGTGAGATAAGGTATGGGTGAGTACTAGAAAGAGAGAAAGTCCAGACACATGAAAGCTATGGTGTTCATAAATGGGGAGGTTGATGGATCTAAACCCATTGCCTGGCAGCACATCAATGGAAGATCGAGATTTAAAGCACTTGTCAACGAGTTCTTAAGTTATTTTGCGGAATACCCAAAGGAGTCATGGCTTCCACAAACCAGGCAGCCACCTGCAGGCACCACCCATCAATCCCCCTACTTCTCCTCTCTTGCCCTGCTTCCCACTTGTTTTCTCCCACTGGGGCACGCCTCAGTGCTTCTATCTGCTGAAACAGCTCTCTGACTAAACCAATGAAACCAGCTCTGGTGTTCCCAAGCCACGGAGTCCAGAAGGCATTTGCACAGCCTGGTTCTTTTTGGCAAACTTGCTTTTCATTATAATCACTATTTTCTGTATTGTTCCTTAGTTCTAAAATAATTTAATAAAAGAGATCAAAATTCAATTTTCAAATGTTATTAAATTTAATTAAGTATTTTACATATTAACTAAAATCTGCACCCACCAAACAGAAATCTTACATCTCACAATTCACACAGTGCTTCACTGTAGTGAACATTAAGCATAAATGAAACCAGCAAGCAGTCACTAAGGACAGCATCAGGGCTGGCGTGGTGGCTCACGCCTATAATCCCAGCACTTTGGGAGGCCGAGGCAGGCGGATCACCCGAGATCAGGAATTTGAGACCAGCCTGGCCAATATGGAGAAATCCCATCTCTACTAAAAAAACACAAAAATTAGCTAGGCATGGTGTCAGGCACCTGTAAGCCCAGCTACTCAGGAGGCCAAGGCAGGAGATTCGTTTGAACCCCGGAGGCGGAGGTTGCAGTGAGCCAAGGTTGCATCACTGCACTCTAGCCTGGGAGACAGTGTGAGACGCCATCAAAATAAATAAATAAATAAATAAATAAATAAATAAATAAATAATAAAGATAAAAAAGATAGCATTGCTCATGATCTCATTTCTTTGTCTTTTTCTTTGCAGTCTCTGTGCTCTCAACTTCACCTTGAATCCTCGGCGTCATGCGGCACATGGAACCGGTACATGAACCGCACCCAGAGCAAGCTCGATGATTTTGAATCTTCACAAACTCGCTCTTGAAACCCTTAACAGGTGTCTGAGCCCATTGATATCAGGACCTGACTCTCCAAGAATTCTAAGAATTTAACCTCCTTAGAGAATATCATGTTTATTTAAAGAAAAGTAATTTGAAAGATGCACTAATTTGAAGCAAACCTGTGTTGTGACTGTGTATGTATACTTCAAAAGCAGCAGCAGCAGCAGCGGTTGTGTACAATTTGAAGAAGAGAGGTAGTTTCAGGTTTGTTTTGTTTTGAGAGTGCTTTATCACTGATGGTGTTTAGAAAGTCTGATACATTGTAATAGAAACGAGCGACTGACATTGGGTCAGTGTCATGTTTCTACATTTCCGCAGACAATGAACAACCCATGGCCAGCCCCTCGGGACAGACCACTCCCACTGTCTGGACTGGTACACGCCTGCTCCTAAGTTTCCTTTCTGCAGGGTTGCAGCCCCTGTCTGAATTCCCTGCTGAAGGATGGAGAACTATTTTCTAGTTTACTTAATGCCTCATTTGATCCTCCTGGCGTGAACAATTTGGCAAATGCCTAGAGCCTCTGAAAATCTCTCTTGGATATTTGCAATAGCTTCCGACTTCTACTGGCTCGCCCATGTTACCCAGGCCACCAGAATGTGGTAGAAAACTGAGGTTACACTATCCTAATCTGCCGCCATTTTATTTCTGAATCTGTCTCACTACAAAATCTCTCCTGTTCTACAGTTACAGACACAAGTTGCGATGCGTAAACGTAGAGAAATGTACTGATTTGTGTGTGTGCATGTGTGTGTTGGGTTGGGGGCTCACACAGAGGTGGACGGGAGATTGCAGTGCACCAGAAATGGCCCCCTTGACATCTCCACGACCATGCCATTCCACAGGATATGGGAGAAATGTCTCGAATGCCTGCATGTATATTTCTATACATGCATCCATAAAAACTTAGTTGGTTGCTTTCACTCCAAGATGCCAAACATCTGGGTATATAAAAAAAATGACGAGAATAAAAAACAAATGAAAAACAATGAGTTTAATCACAGCTTCATTGTCATCTATGTATGAATCAGAGCAGCTGTCAGGGCTGTGATAAGAATGTGACTTTGCTACCAAGATAGACACAATGTCCTTCTCCTCCTCATTCCTCACCCAGTCTTAGCTTTCTCTGGTTGTTATTCGGCTTCAAAACCCTCAGTCTAGGCATCATTCATTGCAGTTTTAGAGTTTTCAAAGAAAAGCCTTCTGGAAAATTTTTTCACTAATTTATTTTTAGCCAGAGAGAAGCAGGGGATAACCTTTAAAAATAAGTAAATGGAACTGCTAGAAAACATACACACACACACACACACACACACACACACACACACACAGAGGAAATAAATTATTTTGTTCTCTTTTTTCTTTGTTTTACCATTACCCTGAAACTTTAGTATTTTTTTCTGTGATTTATTTTGTCTTGTTAAACATCATAAGACGACATCACACCATATATGCAGGAGAGGAACAGAGACTCTCATTATGCCTGGGGCACCTGAGATCGTCTCAGTTGTGCTCAGGAGACCAAAGGACTGTCTACCTGAGAAACACTATAAAAGACTAACAGTCTGAACCATAGTTCAAAACTTATTTTAGTTAAGACATTTTAATTAAATTTCTTTTTTTTTTTTTTTTGAGATGGAGTCTTGCTCTGTTGCCCAGGCTGGAGTGCAATGGCTCGATCTCTGCTCACTGCAACCTCCACCTCTTGGGTTCAAGCGATTCTCCTGCCTCAGCCTCTGGAGTAGCTGGGATTATAGGCACACGCCACCACGCCCAGCTCATTTTTTGTATTTTTAGTAGAGTCAGGGTTTCACTGTGTTGGCCAGACTGGTCTCGAACTTCTGACCTCGTGATCCTCCTGCCCTGGCCTGCCAAAGTGCTGGAATTACAGGTGTGAGCCACTGCAGCCAGCCTAATTTTCTTAAAATGACATTATTCAGAGCCAATATGTGCATGCCTCTTAAAAAAATTTTAGATATCTTTCTGTCTTGAAAATAGTAGGTGGGGTGAAACAAATAGTAACTGGGTGTCTTCCTTTGAATAATTTCATAATTATTTCATTTAATTCTCACTATATTCCCATTATCTTGATGTGTATGTTCATGTTTTATAGTTGGGGGGAAACTGAAGTTCAGAAAAGTGAGAGAATAAGGCCTAAACCACACCACTTGATAGCTAATCTTGGTGTCAATGAGCTGTAAAAAGATACAGATAGACTGTCGTAGGCTTCTAGTCAAAGGACAGATAACATTTTCCTGTTGTAGGGGAAAATGCTCTATGGAAGGGATGGTTATTTAGTCTTAACTCAAAAAGCTTAGAGGGATTTGGTCAGAAATGTGGGGAAGAAGATTTTCTAGTGAAGAAAATAGCATGAGGGGAAGCGGGAAGAAAAAAATTATATGATCCATCCTTCTGGTTCATTTTCCTCCCTCCTATAGAACCCTTCACTCCCTCTTCAAGAGTTACAACCTCAAATCTCGTTCAGTGAATTCATCCAATCGAAGTCCAGGATCTCCTGGTGAAATGCAGTGCCCTCTATCAGATTTGGATGACTCCCCTGATTCTCAACCTATGAACAGAATAATACAAGTTGTCCACCTCCAGACTCCTACTTGATACATGACGGCAGAACCCAAAAAGGAACCCCATAGTTGGCATTTGCCTTCAAATTAGGGAAAATAGGAAACATATAGCAGTTGATGTTCCGTGGAATTTCTAAAGTACCTTGTGGAAGGACAATGGAATGGTTCCGTTTTCCTGTGTCCCGGGGAGATTCATTCATTAGACTCTGGTCTTTCTCAAAGAAAAACTGGTCTGTCATTGGGAGTTATACCTGATGTAAATGACGAGTTGATGGGTGCAGCACACCAACAAGGCACAAGTATACATATGTAACAAACCTGCACGTTATGCACATGTACCCTACAACTTACAGTATAATAATAATAAATAAATTAAAAAAAAAAAAAAAAAAAAAGAAAAACTGGTCTGTCTATTGTTCCATTTGGTTCTTAGCTCTGGGAATACATTTTCTTTTTTGGCCACGTCTGAAATGGATTTTAAGGAATATGCCTTCTTCGGGAAACTTACAGTCTACGGAGTCTGCTTTCTGCTTCTGGGAGGTTTGCAATCTGAAATTATTTTACCGTTTGGAAAACCAAAAGCATTCTAAATCCTTGCGTGTGTTTTGCTTGAAAACACAGGTCTTTCAAATACACGGTACCCTTGTGATCCCCTTGCTAGCTATCAGTCCAATGCTTAGTTAACCACAATCGAAGTGGGCATGATTCCTGGGCACGGTTCCCAAACTTGGCTATTTGTTTTGTTTTAGATTTTTTTAAATCTTGTTTTCTCTCAAATTAATGGCAGTAACCTTGAGAACACCAGGAGGAACACGTGAGAAGGTCGCACTTTAATCACATCCATGCCCTGAGTCACTTTGTTTAACAGAGAAGTTTTGCCAGAGTTTTGTCACTCACGTCCTTTTAAGATACCATCTCTTCAACTCTAGAAAAAGTCAGGTTTTCTAATTCAACAAGGTCCTGAGTGTCTGGATTTTCTTTACTTAGCTTTGCATCAACTTACAAATTACCTGGTTTTTGTTTTTTCCCCCATGTTGACCATGAATATTCTGTTTTCCAACCACAAGCTCAACAGTTGTATGATATGATTCTCAAGTTAACAGGGCCTACGTGCTTACCACATATTTTGCTAGTTTATATCATGCGTTGACATTTTCCCAGCCTCTGATGTTAGTGTCCTTTCTGTCTACTGTGGTGACTGCTGAGACTGAAACTGTTAGAATTTTGTTTTTGCCACCTTGTAATTCAAGGTAGCTTTCTCTATTGTCTTAATACTAGCTACTGTGACAAACACACATACATCAATGATTTAAAAAAATAAAAATGTATTTGATGCTCCTGTCACAGCCTGTCTAATTGAATACTGGTGAGTGGTCTTCCACGTAGTTATTTAGAGATCCTGAGTCCTTCTACTTTATCTTGTGTCTTGTTAAAATCCTCCATGGGGTTCTGCATCCAGCCAGCCAAAGAGCTGACGGAGAGGGATCAGGGAATTCCCTGGAGAGTTTTGTGGTGTGCATCCTGCCTGTCCATGCACATTGGCCAGACCTCCTCATACTATCCCATGAGAATGCAAGAGTTCTGGCAAATGTAGTCTTCTATTTGTTGAGGACAAAAGGAAATAATTCAATGAGCATACAATATTGGCTCTGCCAAATGAGGAGTCTAGGGTATCATCAAAGCTTCAAATGGAAGGGACTGGGTATTGCAGAGACTGCTACTACTTATCCATATATGGGTTTTGTTCCTCCTCCCTAAGCACACAGGTAGACTACACTTACCAGCCTCCTTGAGATAAGCTTTGTACCATAAAACTGAGATTGAGCTTTGTGCTGAAAATGGCACAATCTACGTGCTGAAAATGAGTTTGAAAATGAGTGCAGGGAGTAGAATGCACTGCCACAGGATTTTTTTTTAAATGTTGTATTAAACCGCTGACATTTTAATACATTGATAAACATATCCATTACAAGAATGAGGCTGGAGCAGGCGCGGTGGCTCTTGCCTGTAGTCCCAGCACTTTGGGAGGCCGAGGTGGGCTGATCATCTGAGGTCAGAGTTTGAGATCATCTGAGGTCAGAGTTTGAGACCAGCCTGGCCAACATAATGAAACCCCAACTCTACTAAAAATACAAAAATTAGCTGGGCGTGGTGGTGGGTGCCTGCAATCCCAGCTACTCGGGAGGCCAAGGCAGGAGAATTGCTTGAACCGGGGAGGGGGAGGTTGCAGTGAGCCGAGATCATGCCATTGCACTCCAGCCTGGGTGACACAGCAAGATCTGTCTCAAAAAAAAAAAAAAAGAAGAAGAATGAATGAGACTGGTCCTATCAATAATGATGGGCACATCAAGTGCATGAATTTTGCATCCTGGTTAAAAGACTGAAATTTGGAGTCAAATATAGATTTGCTTCTCAGTCCTAAGTTTGGGGAACTAACAACTATCAAACCACTGCTATGTGTCAGGAACTTTAAGTGTTAAAACTCTTTTTTAAAGTCTAGATTATTAAGTATTTTATTATTTAAGTGAAGAAATTGAGTTAAATAAATTTTCTGAGAAAAAAAGATAACAATGAGTGAAGCCACGTTTCACCATCTGATTCTTCTTTTTTTTTCTTATTACTGTCTTATTCTATTTCCCAATACCTTCTATTTTTTGATATTTTGTTTTATAAATTAAGTTCTCAAACATACTATAGATTAAGTTATTGGCCATCATCCTCACTGTCACCCAGACTGGAGTGTAGTAGTGTGATCTCAGCTCACTGCAACCTCTGAGTTCAAGTGGTTCTCCTGCCTCAGCCTCCCAAGTAGCTGGGACTATAGGCGTCCGCCACCACGCCCAGCTGATTTTTTTTTTTTTGTATTTTTAGTAGAGATGGGGTTTTACCATGTTGGTCAGGATGGTCTCGATCTCCTAACCTTGTAATCCACCCACCTCGGCCTCCCAAAGTGCTGGGATTACAGGCATGAGCCACCACACCTGGCCTGGTCACCATTCTTAACTCTCCTATAATATGAAGCATTATACATCCACCTCCTTACCATGGTCTGGTAGCAGGTGAAGGCTACTTCTTTTGTCTATGGCTTTGAATTTGGCCAATGGGTCATTGCAAACATGATGCAAGCGGGGGCTTCAAATGTGTTTGTGTGATTTCACCTGCCCCTTTGTACTTCTGTCATTGCCATGAAAAAGTTATGCAACATTTTCCCTTCAGCCCAGAAGAATAAGAGAAGTGGGCCAGACCTGGTTCTAATTCACAGCCTGGAGATGTGTTCAATTAGACCAACCAACCCCTGCTGACTCACAAATAGGAAAGGCAGAAATAACCTTGGTTTTTTTTTTTTTTAAAAAAAAACCTTTGTAAGTCACTGGATTTTATACTATGATTTTTCCAAATACAGAGATGTTATCTCTCCACTCTTTTTTGTCCTCCAAAATAACATCTGCACAAGAGGGAACCTTTTATTTTTTTCCATCTAGACTGCCTTTGCCTTTCACCAAGTATTTACCCAGTGCCTAAAAGGTATCATGGCTTGTATCAGTTGCAATGAACACAGGAATGAATGAGGACGTGAGGACGAGTTGTTGTTGCTGTTGTTTTTGAGGTTATCAGTAGACTGTGGTGACTTTACATCACTGGATGTGTGTTTACAAAGTTTTACCTTCCTCTCTTTTCAATGCCAAATCCACTCACTATGAAGGGCCATCTGTAGCATTTTAGAAAGAGCCTTGAGAAATTTACTTATAATGGCTTAAATCTTCAGACTGCCTTTACTGTAACTCAGGGGAGAGAGAGAGAGAGAGAGAGAGAGAGAGAGAGAGAGAAATCAGTGATCTCTCTGGAGAGTTTTGTGGTATACATCATGTTCACTGGCCAGACTTTGTCATATGATCCCAAGAAAATGTAAGAGTTCTGGGAAACGTAGTCTTCCTGTTTGTTAAGGACAAAAAAATGAAATAATCTGATGGTCATACAATATTGGCTCTGCCAAATGCGTCATCAAAGCTTCAAACTGAAGGGACTGGGTATGGCAGAGACTGATACTATTTATCAATATATGTTTTTTTCCCCCCTCTTTCCTAAGCACGCAGGAAGACTACAATTATCAGCCCTCTTGAGATAGTTTTGTACCATAAAACTACGTTCTCTGCTTAGGAGGGGACCAGGGCAAAGCTCATGGTGCAGTACACCCCTCAGAGAAGTACACTGATATTGCTGACAGAGACGTGCTAATACCTGGTGAATCAGAACAGAAAGTTGGCACACATCTCAACTCTGAACGTGAATGAGAGTAATTGCGATTCACTGGTGCATGAACATATATATTAGAATGCAGATGGACTGAAAAATTGGGTTGATACTTACATCTTAACTTACCACCAAGTCAAGTTGACGAAAGAGAAAATATATTTTCTTGAGGCAATTGTTTAATCAGTATCTCTGGGCTTCCAATTCTGAGTCCCTGTGCCTAAGCTGCTACCAGTTTCCCACCAGCAGTTCTGTTCTTTTTTAGCAGAGGGAGTTCATATTTATCTACCCTGATGCTTACTTTTCTCATACACAGGAAAGACCTGTCAAATAATTAAGTATCTCTATTAAAACATTTACCTTATTGTGTTTTATTTTGCCTATTTTTTTCCAGGGAAAATTCACACACACACCACACACACACATACACACACACACACACACACATATTACTATTTCTCATTGTTTCATGAGCAGGGAAACATTTTGCCTCTGACGTTAAAGTTTGAAGTAGATGATTTTGAAAATAAATGTATGAGTAGAAGATTGTCTTGCAAAGAGTCATGAGATAGATAAGCTTTGTGAGAGTAACCACATTTATTTCCAAAAGAAGCTTTCATTTTTAACTTCTGTTGAAGTTGATTTACTTCTGAATACATTGAACGATAAGCAATATTCATGTAAAGTAAATAAATAAATAAATGTTTTCAAACACAATTGTGAAGTAAGACACTAATACGAAAATAAGCTGGAACTAATACAAGCTATGTTTCTCTTCTCCCCATTATGCCCTAAAACTACAAACTAAATTACACAGTACTCTTTAATCTCTGAAATTGTCCAAATTGAGGTAAACAATTCAGAAAGCCTCATGCATAATTTATTAAGGAGTTCACAGTGTAGTGTATTTGCTCTAATTCAATAACATCACACTATTATAATTTGACTTTTAACATGTTATGGTTATTTATTAAATTTTTAATTAGTCTCAAATTTGCTTTCTGCAGATTCAAAATTCCATTTTAATAAAAGAACTGGACAAAAGGAACTATTTTAAATCTCTGTTGGCTTTTTGAAAGTCTTTGGGAATGGCACTGAATGATACCGTTTCCCTGCACATACACACACTCCCATATGTGCCAAGGCCAAAGACGACATGAAGACTGATGTCCAAATGAGAAGAAGATTCCTGCAAAATTTGAGGAGAGCTCTCTGGTCAAAATTCTGTTCTAGGAATAATTGTGTACTTCATAGGAAATGCTCAGGCTTTTACTGAATACATTAATATTCTTGGGAAATTTTTTCTTTATTTTTTTCTGCAAATAAATTGGAATTTCACAGCAGGAAATAAGGCAAAGCAGGAGCTTTGTATCACAAACATATAATGTCAACAAATAGGGTAATTCAAAAGCGTATCGTTATAGTACCCATTACAAACCCTGCATTATAAATTCAACATTTTCCTTTTCTACTTCATACATTGGTGATGTCAGTTTATAAATAAAAGTATGACTGGGCGTGGTGGTTCATACCTGTAATCCCAGCACTTTGGGAGGCTGAGGCGGGTGGATCACTTGAGGTCAGGAGTTCGAAACCAGCCTGGCCAACATGGTGAAACCCCTTCTCTACTAAAAATACAAAACTTATCTGGATTTGGTGGCATGCCCCTGTAGTCCCAGCTACTCAGGAGGCTGAGGCTGGAGAATGGCTTGAACCCAGGAGGCGGTGGTTGTAGCAAGCTGAGATCGTACCACTGCACTCCAGCCTGGGTGATAGAACGAGACTCTGTCTCCAAAAAAAAAAAAAAGAAAGTAAACTTATGAAGAGTTAACCTAGCACCTGGCAGGAAGGTAGTAGCAGAGTTCTTTTTTGTTGCTATAAAAAAGAAGTTGCTAAAAAATAGTTCACTTTTGTTGCTATAACAGAATACCAGTGACTGCATAATGTGTAAATAAAATTAGTTTGCTTCTCATAGTTCTGGAGGATGAGAAGTGGCCAAGAGTCCTGCATCTTGTATGGGCCTTTTTGCTGAGTCATCCCATGGGAGACAGCAAACAGGGACATGCAAGAGAGAGAGGGAGAGAGACAGAGACAGAGAGAGAGTGTGTGTGTAATGGGGCTGAATTCATTCTTTTATTAGGAAATCACTCTTATAATAGCTAGATGATATAGTTTGGGTATTTGTTCCCACCCTAATCTCATGTTGAATTGTCATCACCAGTTCTGGAGGTGATGTTTGGTGGGAGGTGGTGTTTGAGTCACGGAGGCGGGATCCCTAATGGCTTGGTACTGTCTTTGCAATACTGAGTGAGTTGCCACAAGATCTGGTTGTTTGAATGTTTGTGACATTTTTACAGACTCCCCATCCCAACAACTTTGTCTTGCTCCTGCTTTCATTACGTGATGTGCCCGCTCCCTTTTCAGCTTTTGCCATGATTGTAAGCTTTCTATGGACTCCCTAGAAGCTGAGTAGATGCCAGCACCAGCCTTCCTGTAAAGCCTTCAGAACCATGAGCCAATTAAATCTTTTTTTTTTTAATTGAATTACCGAGTCTCAGGTATTTCTTTGTGGTAATGCAAGAACAGCCTAATGCACGAACTTACTCTCATGATAAAGACATTAATCCATTCATGAGAGAAGAGAAATTATATCTAATCACCTCTTGAAGTTCCACCTTTCAATATTGTTGAATTGGAGACTAAGCTTGTAATACATGAACTTTGGGGAACATATTCAAATTACAGCATACAGATTTGCTGAATGACCCTAGAAAACATTTACTAAGTTTTTAGGAAATAAACCAAAAATACATGTATACATTTTATTTCAAAAGATCTATTGCTTTAACTTCCATCTTTAAAAACACAGTATCACCAACCCATGCAATGGTAACTCCTTTAGAGCATACTCGGAGATTTGTTTGCTCTCTCATAACTTTCTATCCGCTACCCAGTTAATTCCATATCTACATGAAAGAACTTCCTATCATTCCACCTCTCGTGCGTATTTGCCTGAAATTCTCTCCTCCTTATTTCTGGAACTGAAGGAAAAACAACCAAACATCTAGAGCTTGTTTTTGAGTCCCTTGGTAGAATCAAACAAGTTGACATCTGTATGATCACAATACTTTGCATATCTATCGGTGGTAGTAGTTTCCATATTGTGTCATGGTCATTCATATAAAAGGATAAATGCATCATTAAATGTTGAGCTCCTTCAAGATTAGAGATATCCACATTTGTATCAGCAATGCACAATACAGTACTTTAACATAGTAGTTACTTGGTAAATAGCAGTTGAGTTGAAATTTAATGTGGATAAGCGTATATACAAAGATACATAAAATTACAACATAAGATTCAGAAGCAGGCATTTGGACTTACATACTAAAACATACAAACACAAAGGAAATGTATATGAAGACTATGTAAAGTAGGCAAAAACAGATGAGTCAAAACTTGGAGAAGTGACCTCCCGGGGTGAGGTTCTGTAATTTTTTGTATCTATTTGCTTTCTAAAAAAAATTTCTCTCAACTTTGCTCCAACGATCATCCCCCAGTTGGAGAGAAAAGGCACCATGGTGCTGGTTAAAACAAAAAGAGGAACCACCTATATCTGGTCAGAGGAAAGAGGAAAACTGGAGCATGTGGGAAAAATTTGAGATTATTGATAACTATAGACATACATCTGCTAAATCTACAAATGAACCAAAATTGCAGGCTTATTTCTGAGCTATGCATGTGTAAGAGAGACCCAAACCAGGAGAACAGAGGTTTGGCAAGCTGAACTGAGATTTGGACAGCTGCTCAGTCTCCAACTTACTCCAGGATTACCTATGCAGGGAAGACACGCAAACCAATGTACCAAAAGCTTAGAAAGCAGAAGTAAAATCAAAAGTAAACACCTGTGTCTCACACCATTCCCTGAGCTATGCAGGCATAAATCAAACCCAAAGCAGCATAGTAGAGTTGGAGATATGATTGAGATTTGAGCCATCACAGAAAGAAGATGAGATGGAATTCCCAATCTGAACCTATATGGGCTGATTGCCTGCTAGAACAAAACATTAACATCCTCTATATAATTATAATACTACCTACTATTCTCACAATGTAACATTCACAATACCCATGTTAAAATTCAAAATTATATACGAAAAATAGGCCAGGTATGGTGGCTTATGCCTGTAATCCAAGCAGTTTGGGAGGCCGAGGCAGGCAGATTGCTTGAGCCCAGGAGTTTGAGACCAGTCTGGTTAACGTGGCGAAACCCTGTCTCTACACAAAATACAAAAATTAGCCAGGCATGGTGATGTATGCTTGTGGTCCCAGCTACTTGGGAGGCTGAGATGGAAGAATTGCTTGAGTCCAGGAGGTTGAGGCTGCAGTGAGCCAAGATTGCACCACTGCCTGGGCAACAGAGCAAGACCCTATCTCAAATATATATATATACACACACACACACACACGTGTATATATATGTATTATATATACACACACATATATACACACATACACACAGACACACACATACACATTAAATAAATAAAAATAACAAATTTTCAAGTGGAAAAGCAATAAATAATCAATTGATGCTAGCCTCAATATGACTCAGGTATTAAAATAATCATAAAAACAGAAGAACTTTAAGCCGGCTATTGAGACCATGTTCTATGAGGTAAAGAGCTATGCATTCAAATTCATATGAAAGAGGTCAGGAGTCAAGAGATATATTTTTTAAGTGAAAATTTTGAGCACAGAAATACAGAATTTAAAAGAAAAGTTTACTAAATGAGCTCAATAGCAGAATCGATAATAGAAGAGAAAGTCAGTCAATTTGAAGATAGATCAATAGGCATTATCCATTCTAAATAATAGACAAAAATATTGGGGAAGAAACAGATCTAAAAATTCTGTGGGAAATTTTCAAAATGTCTAATATACATAACATTGGGGTAACAGAAATGGAGAAAACATAGTAGCTCTGAAAACCATATTTAGAGAAAGAATCACTAAAAATTTTACATTTATACTTTTAAAAAGCTCAGTAAATCTCAACACAATAAACTCAAAATTAACTATTTTTATATACAACATATTAAACTACTAAACATCAAATGTAAGTATAAAATGTTGAAATAGCTAGAACAAAAGACAAATCATATATTACACACAGGAGATACTGGCTTGAATGATTGTGAATTTCTCATCAGAAATATGGAAGCCAGAAGAAAACGAAATACCTAAAAGAATCAAAGAAAGCCGTGTTACAACAGAATTCTACATTCAGCAACAATATTTGTTCAGAATGAGAGTGAAAAATAGACCTTCTCAGATGAAGGAAAACTAATGAGGTTTGTAGGTGTATGCTTGAGTGTGTGCATATGGAAGATTTACACACATTTCTACAAAGGTTTTCAGAAAATACAGCTAGAGTGATCATTACTTAACTGTTTTAAAAGACCTGCACAACTCTAATACCAAATCTGACAAAGGCATTCAAAAAAGACAATTACAGACCCACATTCTTTACATTTATAGGCACAAAACAAAATATTACCAAATAGAACCTAATAATATGTATTAAACATTTAATATATCATGATCAAGTGGAATTTAACCTAGGATTGTGTGATTACTTTAATGTTAACAAAAATTTAGTCAATAAAATTTAACACATTCAGAGAATAAAAGGTTCTTTTAAATAGGTACATAAAGAACATTAGACAGAATTTAACACTCACCTAAAGTAGAAATAGTAAGGAACTTCCTCAAATTTTAAAAAAAGCATAAAAGGAAAATTAGCAGCAAACCTTATGGTGAGAGAGAATTGTTTCTCTCTGATTTCAAAAATAAGGCAACTGAACTGTTTCCTCTTGTTTTGGGAAAAAAACCTCTTCTATTCAACCTTGCACTGGTAGTCTTAGAAATTTCAATGAGTTAAGATAAAGAAAAGGCGTAAAGATTTTAAAGGAAGAAGCCAAATGGTCTTTATTTGCAGAAGAGATGATTTTTTACATAGAAAATCCCAAGGAATCTAAAATTAAAATAAAATAAAAACAAAATAAAACACAAAACCAAAAACCTACTCAACATTATTCATGAATTTAGATACACAAGGCTAATAATTCAAAATTAATTCCATTCTTATAGAGTGGCAGGAAATAATTGGAAATTAAAATACTGGCAATTAAACTGTCCCAGTCAGTGTGGAAGATGGAGTGACTGACTCTTTAAGTGAATTAATTTATTTTCAAAGAATTATTTGTTCATTAACATACTTTTAAAACATATTTTGTTTCTAAGAGGATGAGATACTTAAAGAAATGACTGAATTTTAATATTTGAAAAGATACACATCTGCGTCCTCTTTATGTTATTAAGAAAAACTCTGTATTAAAAATGCCACTATAGCTCATTAGAATATTAGCATGTGCTTAATCCTGCACCCATTTTTAATATTGTACTATTAAACACACTTGACTAAGTCTCAGGAAACCTTAGCTACAGGTCTGATTCTGAAATGAATCCACTGTGTGCCCTTACGATGGTATTTTATTGATCCTGGCTTACATTTTCTTAGTGAAAATATGCACACTTGGAAAAGATATGCTTTAAAAAGTTTTTTAATATTTCGAAATTAAAATATTTTCACATTATAATTCTTGTAATTTTTGTTTCAAAAGTTGATGTATTGCAGAATTGTAAATTGTAAAATGTGAATGTATGGGTTTTTTTTTTTTTTCATTTCTTGATCTCCAATTCACATTCTCTTCTTTGACAGTCTCATTAAGACTTTACTCTATTTCATCCCCAATAATTTCCTTACAAGCATACACATGTGCTGTTAAATGAAACCATTTAAAATCCTTCAAAATGCTCTATCATTTGTTTTTCTCAGTGAACATCTAGACTTCAGTATTTATTTCTATCAGTGATAAATGTACTAAAAATGGCTCACTTAAACTAATCAGTTAATATCCTTGATTTTATTTCTATCCACATTCTACCTATCTTTGAAGATCTCATTCAAGTGAGAATCAAACTTACATGTGAATATATGAATAAATCAAATACCTCAAATCATATTCAACCCAGACTGGTTAGGTATGTGTTTTTGTTGAAAATGTTAGACATCTGTGATAATGTATTTAAATCAAACCTTTGTGTCTGTATTGGTTTTCTTCCTTCTAGCTGATGAGTCTTTTTCTTGCCTTTGAAAACAACCATATTCCAATTTTGTTCTGTTTCGGTTTTCGTTTCCTGGGTTTTTGTTGTTTTTGACAGTAGTCTTGCCACTTTTCTGGAAGACTTAAAGAATATGGGAAATGAATCTGAAATTTAAAACAAGGACCACACTTAAGAAACATACCTGAGTTTCAGG
Source organism: Papio anubis (assembly GCF_008728515.1). NCBI lineage: Eukaryota > Metazoa > Chordata > Mammalia > Primates > Cercopithecidae > Papio > Papio anubis. The sequence goes on along the minus strand of NC_044983.1, from coordinate 132,717,306 downwards.
TAATATGGGAATGCTTTAAGAGCTTATTCACATGCCATTGCCTAGTATCCTCTGGACACTTCAGTATATTTCTTGAAGATCAAATCCTCACTCTACTCCTTAATGTACTCTTCTAAACCAGGTTTTTATAGTATATTTGCAAAGTACCTTTAATGTCAAACGAACCCCTGTTCTCAACTTCATTATCACAAAAATGCCAGTACTTCTGTAGCAAGGAAATCCAATTACTTATGACTAAAGTATTTGGATGAAAACGACAAAGCCAACAACTGTTAGTGGAAATGAGGCCAGCATTTTGTATAATCTCACAGGGGTTCTGATAAGGCTGTGTGAGTATGAAAAAAGAAAACCAAAAGAGAGATAGCTTTGCAATGCTTAGACCACAGTCATCCTATTTCTTTTTTTCTTTTTTTTTTTTTTTTTTTGACTTTCAAGACCTGCATCAGAGAGGGATTATTCCAAATTGTGCTTTCTTTTGAATTAATCTGCCAGATTCGAAGAAAATGAGGGAAATTAACAAGGACCAAGATAAGAGGTCAGTAACAGAAGAGAACTCATTTTTAGCGTATTTACTTAGTAGAGGGTTTTGAGCAGACCACAGGGTTTTGAAGTAAGAAGGATAGCTACTGAACAGTGATTTGACCACTTGATATGTCCCTCAGGTAACCCTCACATCTCTCATCAGTGAAATAAGAAAAATAATAGCCACTTCAAGGTGACATCATTGAGGAAATGCAACTAATTATTGTATGCAAAGTTGTGATACAGAGTAAACGCGTGTTCTAGAGGTTTAATAGGTAGTTTTGTCATTGAAAACTACGTAGTATTTTAGAAAGAGAAAATACTTTGGAGTAAAATAGATCTATATTAGGATCCTGATCTACATTGGCTAGCTATTTGACCTTGGAGACCTTATTTCATCATTTTGTGCTTCAGTTTTCATGTCTGAAAAAAGAACAAGTTTCAGATGAATTTAATGAAACTGAATGAAATTTCTGGTATACAGTCATCACCATAACCTTCACATAATCCTCTGTGTTTTTAATGTCCTTCCTCATTTCTTTATTACATACAGATAAGTTGAGGCTAATAAACTAGTAAAAGGTCTAGTGCAGTGAATAACACTCAAAGCTCTTCGCTACAAGTAGATCTTATTACTGTAAGTGTGAGTGCCAATCCACTTCTTTTTGGGAGGACTAGTTATCCAAACACCCCTTTTCCCCAACTTTAACAAAATAATGCCCAGAGTACTGACCTTCTTACACTCTTCAAGCTCCATGAGCCACGCTACCCTAGTCTGGCTTTCTCTTACTGAAAGTGCCCATAAAGAACCCCCAACATTAACTTATCTATATGATAGAGAATATTTCAGGGACCAATTCCAAGAGAAACAGATCTTCCTAAAAACATTCCTGAGTTATTTATTTGTGAAACTCTCAAACGAAAGTAAGTCCTTCAACTTTTTCCCTGACGCTGATGTTAGGAAAAGGGACTATTTATTTTCCAGACCCTTCCAAGACTAGCTTTGTAAGTAACTGATTTTAACATGCGAGCATCCTATTGTATGCCCCTAAGGTTCTAATTCTATGATGATAAAAATGAAAATTTTCAGTGTATTAATCTAAAATTTTAACACACTGAAAGTCTAAATTTTAAGCTCTTATCTCAACATCTGATAAGGCTTTGAATATTCCCATTAAACATCTAGATTCTACTGCTAGATAGATACTCTTCTGGATTTTCTAGCAGGTTTCTTCCTCTTCCAACCAAGAACCTGAAAATAACAAATCTTTTATAATTCCATATGACTTTCATATTGAATACGTTCAACTCCCTGAAATCATATTTCTTTTTAATCGAGACTGGTTATTTCTCCCTTTATGAAAGCCAATTGTAATTGATAATATGATATAATGGGGTAGATACCCCACCCAGAAATAACTTGAGTTTTAACTTGAAGCAAAGGCAAACATGGCATATCAATGTATCCTCTTTATACCTTCCATGCTCTCATTTTAAAAATCATGACTTAAGGATACCTTTCTCAGAATCCTGCCTGGATTTACCATAGGCATTTTCCAAACACATGATGTCTTGATTCAAAATGATTTCTAAGGGTATTGTAACTCTCTAAACCTTGTGAGTCCATTATCCACTTTTAAGCGGTTTTTTTTTTTTTTGACTGCTTGCTTCTAGACGGCAAGATCGTAGTTGCAGTATAAATAGCGGGCAAGGATACATGTGCAAAGATGTGTACACTCAGGATGTGCACTTATTATCTGACAATCTGTGTACAACTTGGCAAAGGAGCCACTAGGTGGGGGTGTTGCCCTGCATGTTAGGGCCAGGAAACTTTCCATGATTATCCATTGCACTATTGTTAGTGCAAAATTGACAAAGCCTTGCCAAACAGTTGCATGAGTTCTTGTCTAAGCAGGTGAGTTGATCAGTAATTTCCACTCTGATAAGGATCACATATTTTTACAAAGAACATTAGGCTTGATAGATATTTTCCTTGCCAAACGAAGTACACAAATTTTTCCTATGGAAAATATTTCCCCCCAATGCTCCCCACGAAGACATATCAGTGATTTATTTTTGATAAAACTTGTATACCTTGTGAAGTGTGGTGTTTGACACAGATCTCTTGGCCTTTACATTCTCATTCACTTTTATTATAATCCTAAGTCGGGTATTTTATATGTTTATGTAGGTTTCAGTCTTGCCGTAAGTACAGATGAGGGGGTTGGAATGTATTTTTGCTAGGATGGCATGGAAATCTGAGGTGACTGACCTTTCAGCTGTCATCTGCAGAACCTGCAGTCAGGCTTTAGGCTCTGCTACTGTACCTCTTTTTGCTGCTGGCCCCATGTGCCAAGGACTGTGTGGGGGGTAACTTCTTGCTGACAGAGCCATGGGTCAGTGAGTTCGGCCAGATGCCATCCTCCATAAGGAAGAAATGGCAAGTACAGAGCATTTATTTAAAGTAGTGCTTCCAACACCAATATTATGTTAGGCACGTATGTAATTTAAAATTTTCTAGTAGTAATATTTATAAAAAATAGTAAATTAGTTTTAAAATATACTTATGTAAATAAATATATATATAATGTCATCATTTCAACATGCAATCAACATAGAAACTTACTAATGAGATACATCACACATTATTTTTCTTTGTTCTAACCCTTAGACACCCATGTGTGTTTTTAATTTCTAGCACATCTCAATCTGGACGTTATATTTTCGTAGGAAATATGTGATCTGATTTTAAACTTCATAGAAGTTGCAGTGGCAAAAGTAGATCCACATACCCAAGAAATCACAAATATAATTAAATGTTTTCCAATAACACACTGAGTATTAGTTATTTTGTTAATTTAAATTAAATTAATTCAATTTAGGTAAGACTAAAATTTCAGCTATTCAGATGGACTTGCCACATATCAAATACTCAATAACTAGGAGAGGCTCGAGGCTGCTGTATTTAAGATTTAAGGCACCATGACATGCTGAAAGTAATCTCAGTGGATCTTGCTATAAAAAAAGAAGACAATAATTTTATAACCTCCTAGAGAATTTGCTAAACTGAGAACTATTGTACCATTGGCATAGCTCTTCTCTTAAACATAACTGGGCATCTTTTGAAAGCAGATGCCCTACATTTATTAACATTTGATTTTTTCCTGATTCTAGATCAATATATGGCACACTACAGGAATTCCATACTTTTTGATTTGAATTAAATAATGAAACTCTTCACAGATATAACAAGTTCTGTGAAAATTATATAATTCATTATTATTAATATGCTCCCAGTATTTATCAAAAATAATTACTAATTGATTGGTATTGAGCTAAGTAAGGTCTCCTTATGACCCCAGTAATCTCAACTCAAACAGAATGCTCAGACATGGCCATAGTCAGCTCATCTCCTATTGCTGAGAGACATTAAAAAAAAGAAACTTGCATTTTATTACACTTATATTCTTCCCCTGACAATTATCGAACTTTACGAATCTCAACCTTATTACATTTGGATAGGAGCCAACTGTCTTCAGGAAACAGTACTAAAAATTAATGATGGTGAATTGCTGAAAAAAAAAGTGGTGCAAAGAAGACATATGGTTAATGATGACATATTATTGCAGAAAAATGCAGTAGTTTGCACAAGTTCTGGTGACAGGGATTGGAGTGGGAATGCTGCTAACTGAAGTGGCAATGTTAGGAACCACGCAGGTCCTCTCGAAGCTGCTTTGTGAAACTGTTCTTCCCTTGTGATCATATTTGATATGCAACATTACTTCCTGGTTGCTGAGGTTCAGCATGTAATGGGGCTTTGTCATAAATGGAGAGAATTGCAGGGAGAGGCGTCTTTCTCCATTTCCCTTAAATTGAATCTAGCTGTGTATGAGTTGAGGACAAACATATGGAACATTTGAGCACCCATATACCGAGCTCGCCACCATGGGTGTTGAGATGACTGTGTTATTAAATTTCTTGCCCAGAATAGTGAAATCGTTCTAACTGTAGTTCAGAAAATAATGAAATTTGAATGGAAGATATTCTCTTTTTTTGAATACAGAAATGTTGTCCATCCAATTTTTATCAAAGGAATGCTCCCTCGGCATGCCATATTCAGACACTTTGTTTTCTAGAGTGTGGATAAAAGGCACTTTAAATTTATTTTGGAAAAACTAGACAGAAGAAATAGAATTCAGCCCCAGCACATGGAATTTTTTAAAACTCACACACACACTTTGCCCTGTCCATCTTGGATTCCCTATAAACCTTAAGGGAGTGACTTGCTCAGATCCCTTAACTGTTAATAGGATTGAAATTAATTTAGCCAAACCAAAGAACAGGCTTTTGGGGACAAAAAGATTATTAGAGTTGAACTGGAGTTAGGAATATAGATTGCAGAAATAACCTCGATCTTCAGTAAATCCACAGTCAATCCTACTTGAAGCTTCCTTAAAGGATGTACATAAAGCAGGAAGAATGACCAAGGTATCAAAGAATATATCATTATTAGCAAGCCCAACAGCCAAACTTCAAAACACAGGTTTGAGTCTCAAGAGCTTACCAGACTGTTTGTGGGATTCTTTCTAGAACCAGGTCTAGGTCAGCTTAAACTCAGGATAAGTGGGTAGAAGAAATACACATACACACACGCAATTTCTGCCACTTGAAGATGTGGTCCAATCAATGTACTACAGTCTGATCAGTATGAATAATATGGATATTTGTGGGGAAGGGAGATGAACGTGGAATCTCTTCTGTTTCTGCATGGTTGATAAATGTAAAAGAAAGCAACTTTCTTCAAATCATACTCCAAATTGCCGCAGTTTATAATGGAGAGGAGATTCAACAGAGACTAGACAATTCTTACTCTCACCCTAGCACTCCAATCTCAGCTTCCTTTTGGGTCTGGGTTGAGTATAGTGGTTTTAACGCTGTTTTCTTCTGCCATGTATAGTCACCCCAACCCTGCAGTTGGTACCATTCCCTCCTCCCTATTTCAGCCCAATCACACATACTTTTTTCCTTTGTATGTTCAACAGAGCTGAGAGGAACCACATAGCTATCTCCTTCATGAATGTGTCTGTGACCCCCTTTTGGAATTAATTTTTTCCTTAGAGAACTTGGCTTCTTTCAGATATAAACCATACTGTAGCTTCACTTGCCCTGGAAGTCATTTATAAGAATGCTGCCTTCTTCGCCTGACATTGAGCAACTTGATGCTACGCTGTGCCTTGCTGGAGAGCAGCATGATACAGAAAAACAAAAACATGCAACAAATGAAAATATAAAAGAAAACCTCACAAAAGTCTGCAACTTATTAGATACATAACCTTGGGCAGGATGAAATTCATTCTATTCCTCTTTCTAAGGGTCGTAGCCATAGTACTAACTTCATAGTTTCTTATAAAGAGTTGAATACATTTTTATCTCCAAGGTCCTGTAATATAAAGTTATTAATTCAAGATTTTTGATTGGCTGAAATATTGAATGAATAAACAATTCATATTAGTGTCTAAAACTGTCTATTAAATCAAAACAGGGGTATGTATTTATTTACTTATTTTAGAGACATAATTATAGATGTATATGCAGTTGTAACAAACAATCCAGAGATAGCCTTTCTATACTTTACCAAGTCTTCTCAATTGTAGCATGGGTGTAATAATGTAAGATAATAGGGAGGGCTCAAGCTCAGTGAAATTTGAATTGAAATGACATGTATTAGGATTCAGAGTGGCGATCTTGGCTTTGGCATCTTTACGACTGCTCCTCACCAAGTGAGTAATAAAACTTCTGTAAAAACAAGACAAGCACATTCTTAGGACCATCTCCTTTTTTAAGTTACCAGCATGCTCCAGCTGCACTGTCTAAGCCATCTTGTGATTTGTATTCAAGGCTAAGGCTGACCCAGAGCCCTGTAGGGGGATTGGGAAGAGCACATTATTGTTGTTTTCCACTCCAAGGAACTTGATAAGGTGTCATTAGTAAGCAGTGGCAAGAAATGCAATTCCCCATCCCCAAGTTGCAGTTCTGCAATACAGCAGAAAAGCTGGTTTATCAGGACTCTGGGGACTCCTCTAAGGGCACAGACTGGAAACATGTTCTGGAAAATTCACAGCCTTCCCTTCTAGAGACGTCCAGGAATGAGACAGCCTGGACCCAAGTAAAACACAGCAGCCTGGGAACACTGCCTCTGTGTATTGCTCAACAATATGTACATAGTGGTTCTGGTTTAGATTTGGTGAAGATGCCAGTTCCAGTGGCTTGTTTGGCCAACACCCATCAAACTCCCAAATACCTGGCATCCTTTAATTATTCAATCAAAACCCGTTTACCTTCTCCATGGCATGTTCCAAAGCCTCACCTTGCCCCTCAGCTTCACGTTTCCTTCCAGTCTCCTTTTGAATCCCTCTTATGACTTCATCCGTTCACAGGAAATAAAGGCCTTGGGGCACACCTGCCTCTTCTGCCTGCTGTTTCCCAACAATGCATGTTCCTATCACCTGGTAGCAAGGTTGCTTTATCCAGCTCTCACTGCCCGTGTTCTGACCGTGCTTTCATGTCATATTGGTAATGAGGGACTGCCTTGTGTGTTATAAAAGGTGTGGCAACCTTCCTCGCCTGCACCACTATGTGCCAGCAGCACCCTGCAGAATTCAGAGGATCAAAACTGATGTCTGACCTGGCCAGAAGTCCCCTGGGGGGTAAAATCGCCCTCATTTGGGAGCCACTGTGATAAACTCATCTCTTTTATTACTGTCCTCTCTTGTCTTCTCAAACATTTCCCCCCCACCGCCCATAGGTTTACTTTGTTTTTTTTTCCTCTCATATTTCTTATGTTTACTGACTCCTTTCATAAAGTATACAGAAACATACAAGTTACTCCTAGCTGAAAATAAATGAACAGCAAAACAGCACAAAAGAAAACCCACAAAAATCTCACTTGACCCTGTGATTCTGCTAGGTATTGGCCCCTCACTCTCAGATCCTTTGCCTCCAAGCACAATCTGCTGTACACACTTGCACACTCTGTCCTATCTAATCTCGTTTCTGATGTCACCACTCTTGGAACTGTTCTGCCATAGTTACTATTGGTTGCTCACTTGCTAAGTCCTATGGAAATGTCTAATTTCTCATGTTTTACATGACTTCTGCAAACTGCCCACTGATAAGCATTTCTCTTCACTCACACACATTTAATACACATCTTCAATTCCTTTACTTCCCAAATTTTTGGTCTTAAATTTTGTGCCATGGTTGTGTATAGTTCATCAAATCCTGTGCATGCCTCTCTCTACCCTCTCGTCATTGTTTCAAATTATTCCTTCCTGGGTCGATCAGCCTCAGACTGTCCATTCATGTGTGGTGCATGTGCATGATGCATTGATCAGGTGTTACTGATACATGCTCATGTCATATTAACAGACATGAAACTATGTCTGTGAATTGGTTCATTCAGCTGCTTCCTCTTCGTCTATGACCAACTCATAATTAATCTTCTTCACTGGCTCCTTTTCATACTTACCTAGATATCATACGTGTGTGCTTCCACCATCCAATCATATTTCTACTCACCCAGTATCCTCCCTGGGTAAGTGAAAATACTCGCATAGTTTCTGCAACCTTGAAATTTTCTCAAATGCGTCTCTAGTCAAAGTATCCTTCCCCAGCCCCAGGCTCCACTTTCAGAAGCCCTATAAACAAATATCACAAAGACCTTACCTTGATACTTCAAATAAAAATATACAAAATTAAATTAATTATATCTCAAACTATGGGTCCCTCAACAAATATACAAAATTTAAACGAATTATTTCTCAAACCATGGGTCCTTGTATAGACAAAGAAGAAAAAGAAAGAGAGGAAGAATACGGGAAGAAGAAAGTTTAAAAAGAGAAAGAGAAGGAAAAGAAAGAAGGAGGAAATATACATGTTTCCTATAAATAGTTTTGTCCCCTTATATCCCTTATCTTAAATCCGATTGGCATTACTGAGAATCTGAGTATCTGTCTCAATTTCTCCCTTTGTAAAATTCCTGTTAACTTGAGTAGTCACCAAGTCTTTTACTACCACCTTGTATACCTCTGATATGGTCTGGATCTTTGTCCATACCAGATCTCATGTTAAAACATAATCCCCAGTCTTGGAGGTGGAGCCTGGTGGGCGGTGATTGGATCACAGTGGTGGATTTCTCATGCATGGTTTAGCATCATCAGCTTGATGCTGTTTTCTCCATGATAGTGAGTGCATTCTCTCGAGATCTGGTCATTTAAAAGTGTGTAGCACCTCCCACCTCGCTCTCTCCTGCTCCTTCTCCTGCCATGTAAGATGTGTCTGCTCCCTGTTGGCCTCCCGCGATAATTCTGTTTCCTGAGGCCTCCTCAGAAGCTGAGCAGATGCCGTCATCATGCTTCACGTATGGCCTACAGAACCGTGAGCAGGCTGTATAGTACAAGCCTTTTTCTTTATAAATTACCAGTCTCAGTAATTTCTTTATAGCAATGTGAGAAGAAACTAATACGACCTCTTTTCAAATTACCCCCCTTTCCTTCATTCCTGGTATATGTATTTTTAATTCAAGCATGTTTCACCTCTTACTTAGTACCTGCACCTTCTGTCTCAGGTCTCTTTCTGCTCTGCTGTAGCATCTATTCCAAAACTCAGGAGTAAGTACAACAATTCCCATGCTATTGTGCTGTTTCTTTTCCCATATGACAAATACAAGACTTCTAAGCATGCCCCATAAACCCCAATGCCCCGACTCTCACCTTGGCGATTTGATGTCCTACAGCTCCACAATATCTCTGGCGATACACTCCAGACTGTGTGCCGAAACAGAGACAGGTCCTGGTCCTCATGTCACCATGCCTTTGCTGAGTTCTTTACCTAAATCCCATGCAGCTTGCAAGGCTCTCCCCTATCTTTGAGAATATTCTAAGGAATTGCATTTCATTGGAAAATCTTTCTTGATGGCACCTTCTCCCCACCCTAACTTTGTTCTCTAAACTTTCACATTTCCTGCACATAAAGCTCACTAGATTATAGTCATCTACGTATCTTTTCCCCTCTATTGCACTAGCAGCTCTTAAAGAACAGGGACTATGCACTATAAACATTTCTATCTGCAGACTTTGCAATATCCAGCATTTAGTAGATGATCAACAATTTTTTGCTGATAAAATAAAACAAAATAATATAATTCTTAATCAACTTCTTTTGTTTTGAATTAGGTAATTCTATCTCTATTCACAATGAAATATGTGGTAAATCTACAACAAAAAGAACATTTAAATTTTAAATTAAATACACACCTTATGAAAGCCATGGCTTTCGCTAGTCTTATCAAAACAGAAAATGTCATCTACTAAAGTTGACATTTTTATCTTGAATGGTTTACTTGATGAGACCCACTATTTGCAAGTTACAGAGTGCCTTGCACACCAGTTCTAGGTTTGGTTGAATTAACATGGCCTTTCTATATTTGCAAACTACTGACATTTAAGCTTGACACCATCCACCCAGCTGATGCATGTTGCCATGAAACATGAGTAAATTGAAAAAGTGATACTATTTCTAAAAACATCATAATTTCCACTTTAAATACCTGAAAGGATAGAATTTTATGGTGTACCTCTTTTATTCTGATAAAAGTTTAATTTCTAATAATTGACTCCTAGTTTAGGGCTTGTTTTACTTATTCCATTCATTACATAGGGTTTAACTCTTACTTTTCTAAGTGTCTATATGTGCATTATTACAAAACTTCCTTCACTTAGGTAGATGTTTTTGTCCCCATTTTATAAATAAAATCACTGAGGCTTACTAATTCACTCAGGTTGGAAATAAAGGACTTGAGTTTAGATATTCAAACTCAATATATAGCTCAGACCTACTCATCCAGAGTTTCTTTATAAGTCTACAAATGAAGCAAGAGGGAAAGTGTTGATCAACATTTTAGCTGAATTTTGGAAGGAGGAAAGAGGTAAAGGAGAAAATAAAAGTCAATGACTTCCAGGCAGAACCCCGTTCTCGTTAATCTGCAGTTGAAGCTGCTTACTAAGCAAAACCTCTGAAATGCTCAAGGCTCTTACAATCTCTTATAACTTTACACTCCATTTAAGATATCATTGAAAGAAACAAACAATGACAAATATGAGGTTGGGAAGTCTCTGGGAGCAATTTATATGGATGAAATATACGGTCAGTTTTCTTCATCTGATGTCACGTTTTGCTTCTTCTTCCCTTTAGATAAAGATGAGCAATATTAAGTGCATCAGGATACAGGGGACTCAAGATATAGAGTGACTCTGTCCAATATGGCAACTCTGTCCAATATGGCAACCACTACTTATAGGTGATTGTTGACAATACAATTTTAATTAGTAAAATAAAGTTTATATGTTTTTCAGTCACGCTAGTGCTGGCTTTGGCCTCATTAGCCTCATTAGCAAGATGTTAAACATGGAATTTCCATTATCACAGAAATTTTCACTGGGCAATGCTGTTCTAGAACTAGTACCACTAGTCACTCTCTGTAGAATCCTGTGCTAGTCGCATACCAAGAGTTCAGTTTCAAATTTGTAAAGTCACTTATTTATCCTAAAGGCAAGAAATCTTCACTAGATTTGGTGATCTTGTGGCTGTAAACTTAGTTATATTTAGATTTTTGTATTCAGAGCTCAGTATAGGCATGATACACGGTGACTATTCTACATAGCTTGTGGAAACAAATGTATGGATATATTTGTTTTCCTTTTAATGATAGAATTTGTAATGTGTCTCCATCCAGGTCTATTTACTTGCTAGGAAATACATTGAACTGCTAAGAAAAGGATTCGAAGGTTGCTAGATACCCAATGCTTACCCATGCATTAGGCTTATACATTTATTATTTAATTTTATTTTCCACAATAGGCACACTATAGAAAATAATACAATATTAAGTTTTTGTTGTTGTTGTTTTGTTTTTTTTTTTTAGTAGCTAGTAAATAGCTGTACCAAAGATTCATACTCAAGTCACAGAGGGAAAACTCATTTTTTTTACCATCCTGTTCCTCTATAAAACAACACAATCTTCTGAGAAAACCCAGAATGATAAGCTCTTATTTAGAATATTGTGGTTTATGATAAGTGTTTAATGTATACTACTGCTTTTACTTCCAGAAATTAAATTTGTTCTTGATTTAGGTATACCATATTATCCTCATGTTCTTTAAATCTTCCCTGCCGTACTATCTCAAGGCTTTTTCATAGCTTGTTCTTTCACTGACCTGAGTTTAAATGCCGGTGCTCATCTGAGTTCTAGTCTTAAATTCCTTGTCATCTCCCACCAGACCTTCCAGGGTAATTTTCAAAATGCTCATGGGAAACCCTTCATTAGCCACACAGAGAATCATTTCAACACCTTGTTATCTTATTTTCTCCCCTTTCCCTGACTTTCCCCAATTTTTTCTCAACTCAACCTATGTTCATCTTTAGAATTTGTCACTAAAATGCTCTTTCTGTATCATCTTAATTTCAGGTAGCCCATCTCTGACTTTTTCTTTATTACTCCCTGTGATAGTAAATACTGAGTGTCAATTTGATTGGATTGAAGGACACAAAGTATTGATCCTGGGTGTGTCTGTGAGGGCGTTGCCAAAGGAGATTAACATTTAAGTCAGTGGGCTGGGAAAGACAGACCCACCCTTAATCTGGGTGGCCACCGTCTAATCAGCTGCCAGCATGGCTAGAATATAAGTAGGCAGAAAAATGTGAAAAGATGAGACTGACCTAACCTCCCAGCATACATCTTTCTCTTGTGCTGGATACCTCCTGCCCTCGAACATCAGACTCCAAGATCTTCAATTTTGGGACTCGGACTGGCTCTCCTTGCTACTCAGCTTGTAGACAGCCTATTGTGGCACCTTGTGATCATGTGACTTAATACTTAATAAGCTCCCCTATATCTATATATTACATATATTTTATATGTAAGATAATATATATATATATATATAGTATTAGTTCTTTCCCTCTAGAGAACCCTGACTAATACACTTCCCTTAGAACTTTGACTCCAACAATTTCTTGACTGGTCCTGAACCTCTAATTAATGGTATACCACCTTTTCCCTGCCAATGCCCTATTTACTTCCTTCACTCTCCGCCACAGATGCTCCAGTTTGCTCACTCTTTACACACAGCATCAAAGCATATCCCTACTCCATTACCCTCAACTACTGGATGTGTGTGGCTCTATGTAAACCTGATTAAGTCTCAGTCACTGCTTACTCCGTGACTACACCAAAAGAAGTAAACTCATTTGGTAACTGTTAAAAAAACAAAAAACAAAAAACACCTTAACCTTACTGGCTGTTCTCATGTATCTCCTGAGATCTTCCCAGGAATTCTATTCAGTTTTCCAGTTCATTCTCTCAATGTCCTAGCTCTACAATTCCCAACTTAAAACAAAACAGGACAAAAAAATCAATGATACAATGATGGCGAAATTGATGCAAGAGAAAGGAGGGAGGAAAGGGACCTCTGACAACCCTAGGAATCACCCACCTGCCCTGAATGCTGAGGAGGTCGATAATAGCACACTCATCATCCATTAGCAGAATTCCACTTGGAAATCTCTGAACTGGAAGACCTCCATTCTTTACCTTCTCTTTCCTCAAATATTAACATCTCTTCTACAGAATAATTTGGGTTTGAAGACGCTGCTTCTATTCTCCCCTGGAAAACAGAAACAACCTGAACAATTCTACATGTTCTCACCACTAAATCTGAGAATCTTTACATAAAAATGCATATATACTGCTTTAATTTTTATTGTAATTAATGAAATGCCTGTGCTTGCATTTAACTCTAAGGTTCCACTTGTGTAATGGATCCCATTGCATCACATGTACTTAAGGACACTGCTTTTGCAATTTACCTATCTTTTTCTTGCCTGCTATTTTCTTGTAATATAGCTTTTCTGTATTCATATAAACATCCTAAAATATTTGCCATCTCACAATATCTGTGCTGTTTTCCCACATCTTTCCAGCTGACGCCTAACTTCTCCACTTGCTTTTACCACAGAGTTCCTCACAGAGTAGTTTATATTCCTTTTCCCTCATTACTTCTATTTCCCTTAAACCCAAGCCAGTCAGGTACTCAGGCATTTGTCCTTACCATTCCGCAGAAGCAGTTGTGGTCAAGGTCATGGTTAATCTAAATGTTTCCAAATTCAGTGGTCAATATTTAGTCCTCATTTTACTCAAACTATCAGAATCCCTGTCAAGAAAGCTCTTTACTTCCTTTGATTGAAAATGTTCTTCACTTATTGCCTAGTCTCTCTCTCCCAATCTCTCTTGTCATTCCTTGTTCCATTGTCTCTTCCTTTCTGCTACAGGGTTCCTCTCAATAGTTCAACTTACATCACCTTGATGTCCTGATTTTGCATTTCCTAAAGCTCAGTTATTGTACTTCCTCTCTTTCTATGTCTTTTCTCTCTCTGTGTGACCCTTAGGTGACATCATATGCGCCCATGGCATATTGGGCATCTATGTGCTGACAATTCACAGGTCTCCCTATTCCATCTTTCCAAACCTTAGAATCAAGTATCTGAATGCCTACATAATATTTGGTTGCTTTATAGACATCCCAAGCTCAACAAGCCCAAGGGTGTTGGCTAGAGAGATGGAGTGAAGCTTAATTCTTTATATCTTTAAAGTTTAGCAAAAGTTTAAAGTATACATGGGCCTACCATAAACTAAATGTTCTAGTCCCCCAAAAATTCATATATTGAAGTCTCAATTTCCAATGTGATAATATTTGGAGATGAGGCCTTTGAGAGATAATTTAGGTTAGATTATGTCATGATGGTAGGGGTTCAGTGATAGAATTAATGTCCTTACAAAAAAAGAAAGATTCTCTCTCTCTCTGTTTGTCTCTCTCTCTTTCTCTCTCCCAGTCTCTCTCTCCCTCTCTCTTTCTGTAAGAATAAGCCAAAGAAAGGCCATGTGAGCACACATTAGGAAGGCTGCTGTCTATAAGCTAGGAAGACAGCTTTCAGCAGACACCAAATCTGCCTACACCTTGATCTTGGACTTGCCGGCCTCTAGAACAGAGAGAAATGCATTTCTATTACTTAAGCCACCCAGCCTATGGTATTTTGTTACAGCGTCCTAATGTGATTAAGTGAGGGTCCTTAATAAATATTGGTTGAACATGCAAATAAACAAATTAAATAATTGAGAAAATATACAAAACTAGAGCTTTAAGATCATCTTTTAATGAATTCCAGCCTGGCAACCTGATACTTCAATATCATCCATTCTCTGCAACAGTCACTCAGTTATATGAAACTTCCAGTAACAGAAGAAAAGCTAACATTTTTCACAATTAGCTCTTACTTGGAAGGACATTCCTTGTGATAAATGCAACTCTTCTCTTCCCAAATGTTCACTCACGATACCTCTCTTTGCTCCCTGTGTTCTTACTGAAATAACCTATGACTCTTACAGATGGTAGCTTTTCAGACACAGGAAGGCATAAAGATTTCTTAACAAAACACAAGCTGAAGCAGACCTGGGGCCACAGACATCAGGCTCCTGGTCACAAGAGGCTTTTTCTATCAAGAAAAGCTGAAATCATTCCAAGTAACCATCCTGACCTCACATATCAGCATGTTCCTCTTTTGATTTTTGACAAGCTCAGACTAGCACAGTTCATTAGGACACATATTCTCCTTTGGCCCAACTACATGGAGACACACAATGTTAAAATACAAGGCACTGAAAATATTACCTATTTCTTACCTCTACACCCCGTGTTCAGTGTCCAGAAGAACAAATAGAAGCCAAAATCTTAATCCTTCTAGTTGAATCTGATTGTCTCCTTGACTGCTACTCTTCTTGCGTAACAGACTCTTGCTAGGTTTGTGACTTTATTTCCCACTCTAAGACTCATGGTCACTCCTAGTCAGAATTAACTTTCCCTGGGTGAACTATATCACTCTCTATTACAAATGGAAACTCTGAAAATACATCTGTCTTCTCTCACTGGATTAGTACTTCTGTCTGCTTTCATTTCTGGCTGAATTACTGTTTAAACTCACCAAGTCCTGACCATGGATCCAGATTTTGGCACTAACTACTTGGACTGTGTTTCTGCTGGAGTTCCCTTGCTCCCTCAAGAAGGTATCTAACATGAATTAATTAAAATTAAGCTTGGGGGTAGTTTTAGTCCTCTCAACCTCTATTGCTTTTGCCCTAGCTCATTCTAGTTGTCACTTCCCAAAGACAAAGTATCCTATTGCCATCCTGCATCATTTCTATTTATCTGACTTGAAATGTTTCAACATGTCACCACCTGGACTTGAGGTATTAATAGAATCTGGTGGGCTTAGACATGCTTAAAACTCAACCTTCCAGAATTTCTTAAGTAATGTCCTTGCATAGTGCACATTCTGATCCATTTTCCACCTGTACCAGCACAATCTGTTTAATATGCAAATCATATTATGCCGTTCATTTGCTTAAATGCTCTTCAGTAAATTCTTATTGCATTCCTAGCAAAGTTCAAACTCTTCATCATGATAAATGAGGACCTGTGTAAATTTATCCAGCTTCCCTTTTCCATTTTATCCTCACCTTGCCCTCATGACCAGACCGTTCCCACTAAAACTCTTTCTCCCCTGTGCATCTGCTTTTCCAGTGGGCCCTGCTGTCATGGTCTTCTATTGTCAGGAGCCAAGGATGCTAACGACTGCCTGGTGGGGAAGCGCAACAGTTTGGGTGGGATGGTTGGGGATGGCCTCGCTAACATGGTAACATTTGAATAGACCCCTCATAGAGTTAGTAGAGGACATGATGAGAATGTGGGAGGAAAGAGAGCTCCAGACAGTGGAGAAGGTCATTGTTCTAATGACCCTGAGACAGAGCATGCTTGGTGTTTTCCAGAAATAGCATGAAGCCCAGCATTGGTAGAGCAGAGAAAAATAAAAAGAGGGGGTGATAGACTGAGGGTAAATTAGACAAAAAGATTATATAAGAATTTAGGGACAGTGATTAGGACTTTGGTTTTTTTTAATAGGTTAGGTCATTTTGAGGAGAAGAATAAGTTCCTTAAACACCCATTTTTGAATTCAGAAAAGTAAGAAAGAAAATGAATCTGGGAGGTTACGTGAGTAGACCAATTTCACTCTGTCAGTAAGAGTAGGACCAGTGCTTGCATTCAAACCTGGAACTGAAAACAGTGTGATTTCAGCAGCTGCCTCAGAGTACAGTAGCTTCAATAGAGGCAGGACACAAGAAACATAGTGAGAGAGGGAAAGTCCAAGCTTGATAAGACAGGAGTTGTGACAGAAGAGAGCTTATAATGTCATGTCAGTATTTTTAGAATTTTATTTTACATTTTGTGATTTAACCCATCACTTATAGGATGAATTGATATAGGGCAGCCATTTTTTTTTTTTTTGGTAGGGAATGGTAAAGAAATATGTAATGATTACATTTATCCTCTAATTTCCTCCTCTTAAAATTTCCATCAGCCCTGAAACATACCAGTTTCACTCCCCTTTTGATGGCCACCTGCTTTTCCAATCAGAGTTGCAAGACTGCTAACCTTGTCCTAAACATGTGTCTTTGTTGTGAGTAGCTGTCTCACTAGCAGAAGATTTTATTTTATTTTACAGTCTTGAGAATGTAAAATAAATAAGGAGACTAAAAGCAACCATGTCAGATACATCTTTCAAAGATTCTGCCAAGATCTGTCAACCTGAGCCTCTAAATAACCAGTGACAAATGTTGTGTTGACATATTTCTCTATTTCCCAGTGAATAATTAACAGCAAATGTCAAGAAAGTCTGGTGTAATAATTTCAAACAAATAAAAACCTACTTCCAATTCATGTCAAGCATCCATAGCCTTTCCATTATAGACACACTTCTGAAACAAAGAAAACTATTTGCAAAATTATCAGGAAACTAGGTGCCTTCTAGGCATGGTGGAATTTTCCTCCTTTCTTTTCATTGTCAGAGCAAAAATAAACATTGAGCTAAAAGAGTGAAGAAGCAGCTGAAGACATTTGATGAAAGGCGTCTGTTATTTCTCTGGCATTAGAGGCAGTGTGGTGTGAAATGAACAGTCTCTTAAGTCAAAAAAACGAAGGTTCAAATCTTGAATCCAACACTGACTGGAACCGTGACCTTGAGCTCCTAAATCATCCATGTCTTAGTTTTTTCTTTTTTTTGAGACGGAGTCTCCCTCTGTCGCCCAGGCTGGAGTGCAGTGGTGCCATCTTGGCTCACTGCAAGCTCCGCCTCCCGGGTTCACGCCATTCTCCTGCCTCAGCTTCCCGAGTAGCTGGAACTACAGGCATCCGCCACCTCGCCAGGCTAGTTTTTTGTATTTTTAGTAGAGATGGGCTTTCACCGTGTTAGCCAGTGTGGTCTCAATTTCCTGACCTCGTGATCCACCTGCCTAGGCCTCCCAAAGTGCTGGGATTACAGCCATGAGCCACCGCACCCGGCCAGTTTTCTCATTTGTTAAACAGAGGTAATAACCCCTAGTTTGCAAGGCTGTTGAAGGATCAGGATAACATATACATACATTGTGAGGGTCAAACCAAATTTGATGTGCACAGCCACAGCGAAGTTTCTCGACGAGTGAAGGAGTAAATTGATGAATGAATATGCTCCCATGTAAGACCTTGCTTGCAGTAGGCATCCACAAATTGTTTTTCCCTCATTTCCTTTTTCATTTAACACCTTTTTGTAGGCATTCATCTTTTTTTTTTTTTGTAGGCTTTTTATGTTGTGGGCAGGAAAGTGCAAAATTAAGGGAGCAATCACAAGTTAATAAAACTTTCTGGACTTAATGTTTATCTATAAAATTGAAACATTAGAATCTACAACAAAAGGCACTGTAAAGATTAAATAAGATTTTCAGTATAAGACTTTAGCATATCATCTGGCTGATCAATAGCAGTCAGTAAATATGGATTAAATGTGAATCATCTAAGATGCCATATTTTCCTGATTGCCTATTCTTTCTAACAGCTAAAAACAGAAAGTTCTTCTTTGAGTTCAACTAAGTAGCTTTCATAGTAGAAAAAATATATAAATATATACTTTTGTTTTTATAGAGGTTTATTAATTAATTCCACTTGTACTCTTGAGTTACATATTTTCAACAAATTTTGTGCCGGAAGAGAATCAGCAAAAATGATTGAAATAAAAATATGATGCCTACTTCTTGAGGCATACTCCTTATGATCGGCTATTCCTTGTCATATAAAGGTAAGAAAATCATATTTCTAGTTAAATAGGTGATTGAAGATTTTTTCCTCAACTTCTTGCCTGATGAAAATATATTTTTCTTTTTTACAACTAGATAATGTATTACATATTTTTAAAGTGGCACTGATCAGAATATTTGTCTGCCTATTAATTTTTAAAAATTGGCTGAGTCACAAACAAACCAGACTAGACATTTTTTTTTTACTTGTGATCATAAAAATATCATCTTAATTTTATTTTAATTTCTCATTTGAAAATTTATCTTTTTTGACATACCTCGAAGTTTCATGTACAGTTATAGATATAACCCTCTATGGCAGAAGTAAGTAAGCTATGGCCCACTGGATAAATATGGCCTGCCACATTTTTTGCATGGTTCTCACAGAATAAGAATGGCCATTATATTTTGAAATGTTTTTAAAAATCAAAGGAAGAGCATAATTTGTGACAAGTGATAATTATATAAAATTCACATTTTAGTTTCCTTTAAAGAAGCATGATTGCAGCATAGGAAATGAGGGAAAAACAATTTGTGGATGCCTACTATTTATTTACGTATTATCTGTGACTGTTTCCATGTTATAATAAGAGAGTTAAGTGGTTGTGCTAGAGACTGCCTGTCTTTCAAAGCCTAAAATAAGTACTATATGGCCCCTTATAGAAAAAGTTTGTCAATCCCTTCTCTAAAGTACCTTAAAAGGTTTCCATATATCTATACATAAATTATGAACCAATTTTATAGCTGAGGTCCAGAAAAGTTGTGCTTTACTTAAAGACACATCACTAATCAGATATGTAACTTGCACTGGAGAGTAGATTTTGTTGAGGAGACTGGTGAATAAAGATGTAAGTGGTGATGATATCATCATATTAAAACGATTTATAAATTGCATGGGGAATTTATGAAAATCCAAACTTGCTAACTATGAATTTATCTGTGACTGTCTAGAGACTGCTGCGCTTGACAAAAAAAAAAAAAAAATCCTTCCCCATTCAAATCAAATTTGTTTTCTTCTTTGTGGATTAAACATTTATGAGTTACATCTATTGCATCCTGAATAAGATTTTCATTTGCTAGTACAAATGCCTTTTTGGCCAAGTGCTCCATCTGATTGATGCAAGTTCTTCTTTCCTCTTCATACAACTCTCCATGCTTATTATTTTCACCCCCTCTTTGTTGGCATCCAGAAAGTCTGGATCTTCTAAAAAAAAAACACGAGGGCACTGAGGACGAGAACAGTTTCAGTTTCAAAAAGCTGATGAAATTTACTAAACTCTGACCTAAAATAGAATGACCATGTGGATTTCAATCAAGCAATTCGGTCTTTCTTTGTGATTAAATATTCACTTTTTCCCAGATGCAATTCAGCTCTGAGACTGCAATTTTGATAGAATTACTTTTATTTGTAATTTATCCAGCAAATGCAGGGAAAATGGATGTTCTGTTCTTTTTCTTCTTTACGTGATGGCTCACTAAAAAGACTATGTCTCAGAACTTGGTTGATTGGGCCCATATCTTCCAGTAGCGCAAGACAAAACCAATTGTGAACACAGGAAGGAACTAATTGTAAGCAAAATGACAGAGACTGACAACCCGATACATAAAGATGGCTTTGTTTCCTTATTTGGTCAATGATTGAGGCCTGTTAAGAGGGGAAGTGATGTCTCATTCAAGCAAAAGGATGATAGAGCTTCAGAGACAGAGATTATGAACAATTTAAAAATAAAACATATAATGGCCAAAAGAAGGGGGTTTGGATTTAGGCAAGTCTGACCTCAAGTGTAGCTTTTTCACTCACATGCCTTGGAACACTAAGAGTATTTACATTTTCTGAATTCCTTACCTGAAAAGGCGAGGGTGAGCTGATGATGATGATGATGATAGTCCCTAGCTACCTTTTCTTAGGGTTATTAGGATGATTAAATGAAATAGTGCACATATTAGTATAGTGGCTGCTACACATAGGAATAATACATATCAGTTAGAATAATACAAATTAAATATTAAATAAAAACACACAACTACACTTGTTTTTTCCACTTGATCGTTATCACAAAGGAGCACATTTAAACTGTAGGTTTAATGTGATGACATTTCAGCTGGAAGATGAAATAACAAAACCAACTCCATTCACTTGTAGGCATAATGGTAAACTATTACAGATCTAACTGAGAATAAAGCCCAAGGCACCAAAACAGTAATATAACCAAGATCCTTGGGGGCAAGTGGGGGCAAAAAAAAAAAAATGAAAAGGGAGAGAGAGAGAGAGAGAGGCTTAGTTATCAGAACTAGGGCACCTAGTTTCTGTCGCAAATGGAAGGAGTATCAGATCTGGATCTTGATGCTAGCACCAAAATGATGTAGTTAGAATTGCATATTTACTAAGTATTCCCAGCTGTGGGTGATTGAGGAGAATGAATTCCAGTGTCAGAAAATAGAAAGATCAGACAAAAATAAAAGTAGAAAATCAATATGCACTGCTCAGAAATCCCGAACTTCTTTTCTCACCTTTCTCCTTCAAAAGTCTTGGAAAATATTTTCAATAACATATATATCTAATAAGCATTGACTGCGTGATCAAAGTGGCTGGAACATAGTAAATATATGATACATACTAATTGATTAATAAATACACAAATAAATTAATATTAATAATATGGTACTGTTTAAGTGTTGGAGATGTGTTGATGAATAAGACATTATCTCTGTACTTAAGAAGCTCACAATTTAGTGGCTGAAGCAGACATTTTAATGCAAATTAACATGAGATAACTGTCTAATGTCATTCATTTGGGGGCTGAATTTTAGAATTTTCAGTGTGTCCATATGTATTTCCTCATTTGATCTTAAAAATAGCTATGTGCAAAATGTATTTTATTTTTAAGTTATATCTGAGAAAAAACAGACCAATGAAATTATATCATTAACCTAAGGTCTTATAGCTAATTAATGTAAGAAGTATCAGAAATAACCATCATCCTCTTCCTCTAATCCTAATACTCAGTAAGGACACTCCAGTGGCATCTATTTATCTCTTAGCAATAACACTCAAATGCATCCCCAGCATCAATAAGACTTTCCGAGCACAAAGGCTGAGAATTCCAGGCTAAACTGCAGAAGAGGCAACATAATAGAAATGCCTGATGTCCAGGTGGGAAAGAGTAAACTTATAGTTTGGTTACTGGTTTCCCGAGAACTTCCATATCTTTTAAGGACTGGCACCACTGAAGCCATCACCATATTTAGGATTTCCAAAATTACAGTGATATAGAGCAAGTGAGACTTTTATGCGGTTATGAAGAATCTTGTTAAAGAAACACATCTGGAGAAAGATAAATGAAGATAAAGGATTAACATACTCCCACATGCATAAACCTTGAAGTTATAATACATACAGATTCAAGGTTTATGATAAGTAGAGCCTAGAATAAAGTATTCCCAAGCTGATGTTCATTTTTTAGGATAAAATAGGGCATTCCAAAGACCCTTGCTTAGTGATGAGGCTTACTCTCAAAGACAGAGCCAAATGAATGGATAGCAGTAACCAACAGAATGTAATTAATTGGTTGAGATGGGTTGTGGTATTTGATGGGTATGCTCTGGTGAACAGAGGCTTTAGCAATAAGAGTGTCAGGGTGAAGATATTTGTTACAGCTTAGTAGCTAATTTCCCAAAGATTCTACATCAGGAGGTCAGTTTAAGTTAACACGGAACCCACCCAGCGCACTAGAATGGCCAATCCTGGGACATCCAGCCCCCTAAGCAGAGATCCTAGGCACTGCTCTGCAGTATATTAAAGCCCCAGTCATGTAGACTGAGATGCAGGACAGAACTTCTCTACCAGTGGGCAATTAGAGTTCAATTTTAGAAAAAAAAAAAAAAAAAAAAAGTTCAATTTTAGATCCAAGGGGGAGACCAAATCCTGTAATCACTGACAAATGTAGGATTTATAGGGGAAGAATGTTGTTCTGGGGCATATGCACACCTAATGTTTTACCATAGACAAAAATGGTCTGAGACAGGAAGACTAATGCCAAATCTTACTCTAATATACTCCAAGGATTATTTTGAACTGCTCACAGACTGGGTAAGGGAGAGTCCTAATAGATAAAGACCTTCATTTCTGTCCACATTATTGGACTTTGGCAAACTAAGGCCAGTTGCAGAGGTGGTAATCAAATAGCCTGGAGAAGATGTGTATTGCACACAGGAATATGAATGCACTGCTCTCCTAGGAAGTAATAAACATAGATATGGAGTCACTCAAGTATTGAATACAGATAAAAAGATAACATCTCATATATTATCATAATTCACGATATTCACTGAAGACTTTTTTTCTGCCTCTGTCACGTAGGCAAATAAGAACATAGTCTAGAGAATTATAATCTTGGCTGACCTCACAATTAACACTTACCTGCAGTAGCAGATTAACCTTTTGGATATGAGAAATTAAAAAGAAAACCTTGATTCAAATTTCATGCTCCCAGTGCTATCTGAGTGTGACTGTCATTTTGTTTCTTTGATTCAGCAATTTATCAAATTCTATTTTGGGGAGAAAAATTCTATCTTCCATTCCGCATACCCCTTCTAGAGATACCACAAATTCTCCCACACCAAATTATTTTGCATCTGTAGCATCAAAGAAGTGGAAAGTAACCTCATGGTCCACCATGTTTAAAACCACTTATGCTGAAGATGTGAAAAAATAAGGAACTCCAAGGGAGAAGATGTCTGTAAAATACAAATTCAAAGTGCTCTAAAGTCCAAGGAAAGAGAAACAGGTAAGTCATGACAAGCTGTCACATGCTGACCTCCCAATGATCTCAGAGTTCCTGTCTGCTTTCCTCCATCAATGACAGAGACAAACACAGATATTGGCAAAGGCCAGGTTTCTGGGATGATAGAACTTCTGGCATGCCTAGAAAAATTTGACTTCTTTTGCATCCGTATGACATACTACACACAATCCTGATGTTGACTTCTCTTTTCCAAAGGGCTGATGTACTTATTAGGGCTGAAGCCTTCTTCCAGTTGCACAGTGTACTTCTTCACTATTATAAGTCAACTCAGGGACTGGTGGCCTAAAGGAAAGAAGAGTGGGAACAAAGACTGTGGTCTTTTTCTATAGCAGGACAAATAAATTGCTACATAGTAATTCCCACATAGTTCAGATGATCCCACTTGATTCAGGCTTCAGAGGTTGAGTTGGAAATTATATATTTTGATGCATTTTTTGGTCTTAGTTTTCTTTAAGTATACATCTGACTTTTTTTTTTTTTTTTGAGACGGAGTCTTGCTCTGTCGCCCAGGCTGGGGTGCAGTGGCCGGATCTCAGCTCACTGCAAGCTCCGCCTCCCGGGTTTACGCCATTCTCCTGCCTCAGCTTCCCGAGTGGCTGTGACTACAGGCGCCCGCCACCTCGCCCAGCTAGTTTTTTGTATTTTTTAGTAGAGATGGGCTTTCACCGTGTTAGCCAGGATGGTCTCCATCTCCTGACCTCGTGATCCACCCATCTCGGCCTCCCAAAGTGCTGGGATTACAGGCTTGAGCCACCGCGCCCGGCCTACATCTGACTTTATAACTAGATTGTTGCTGTGGCTGTGTTGAATAGATGACAGACTGTTACTGATAAATGCCTTCCTTCCAAGATTCTCCCTGATCCTCTCTGATTTTCTCATATACTTATACTCCAATCCCATTCCCTCCCTTGATTCTACTGTCCCTCAGTGAATGTTTGTGTCTTCATCCCAGTTTATCATTTGGAGGTAACACACGCAAACTAAACCCTGCGAAAGGGCCATATTGATACGATGAAAATCTCACATTGCTTGGCACAGACATTGAGCGTATTTGAAAATATACAATTACTAGACTATTAACACACCATGGTCCTCACCTATGAAGAAATTTTAACATGAGGTTATAGAAAGAGGTTTACAAAATAAAATATGTGAGATCATTTATATATACATTTTATCTGTTATCCCTCCCCAAGAGGAAAACACAAATAAACAAGCAATCAAGAGAAAGGCTTAGAAACACTTTCCTCCTAAAACTGAAAAAGGAATTGAATGAAAGAAAAGAGTCTATATTTTCTTCTGGGAGACCAATGTCATATACTACACAAAAAAATCCCAATGTGTTGAACAGATCTGCTCAATCACAGTCTCTGAGAGGTGGTGAGTCTCCCTGATCTTGGCCTCGAATGTCCCTGCTGTGCACCCCACACCTGGTGAAACAGGTACTCAATCTGCTTTCTCATTTCAACTAGGGGATTAATCTCAATTGTCCACTAGCTCCTATAAGGCCCAGCTCCCCTTTTCAGCTCTGTGCCCTGCTCTGCTGATTTCTTTGAAACTGAAGTTGATGGCTTAATTCTAATATTTATACTTGTGAATCTTTTTGCAAAGAAAAACAATTCAACTTCTAAGTTCCTGCACAAGAGATTGTAATGCTTGCTACCTTCCCTTTTTCCTCTTGCTTGCATTTTTCTTGTTTGTGAAGGGAAGGCGTATCTTTTGCTCAAGACATTCAACTGTTTTAGGTTCTTGTATTGCTATAAATAAATACCTGAAGGTGAGTAATTTACAAAGAAAAGAAGTTTGATTGGCTTATAGTTTTGCAAGCTTTACAGGAAGCATGGTATTGGCATCTGCTGTGCTTCTGATGAGACCTCAGGAAGCTTACAATCATTGTGGAAGGCAAAGGGGGAGTAGGTATCTCACATGTTGAAAGTGGGAGCAAGAGAGATGGGAAGGTGTCACATACTTGGAAACTACTGAATCTTGTGAGAGTTCACTCACCATCACTAGGACAGCACCAACCCATGAGGGATCCTCTCTCATGACCAATACACCTCCCACCAGGCCCCACCTCCAACACTGGGGATTATATCTCAACATGAGATTCAGAAGGGACATCTGAACTATGCCCCCAACCCAACATTTCTAGAATGTACTCTCCTCTCTCTGGCAACATGGAAGAAAGGAGGAGGAGTTGAGTACTCAGTTGTTCAGAAGGCAGGTCTTGAGGCTACACACTACTTTTTCAGCTGAGGTTCAGGACAAGAAATAATCTTGGCAAAGAAAGAAGAAACGGCTCTTTTGCCTGTGTCACATTTTCAATTACTGAAACTCCAGTAACTCTACATGTGTCCAAATCAGTACTTTTAATCTGACAGACCATGCTTGTATCTGTTCCTCTCGGGGAAGACAGAAAGTGAAGGTTTGATAAAAGAGAAGAGTCTCTATTCTCTCCTTAGAGACCTGTCCCATGTGCTGACAACAACCCAAGGATTAGGCCACAAAAGACACCAAATATCCTTCACAAAATAAAGAAAAAAAAATTGTATATCCCAAACTTCATAGTTATAATTGGTTGAATATAGTGTCTGTGCTTAGAGTTTTTTGTTGACATGCTCTTTTCATGTTTAAAGGCATTTTTCTCTACTTCTCTGACTTCCATCTAAGTTGTTATTATTGCTAGGCTGGCCATCAGCTTATTGTTGCCCTGATATAATTATTCTTATTGTCTTTCATTATAGCAGTGTGATTGTGGTGGGTCAAGGTGAGGTTTGCCTGAGTATTTCTATGAGATATTTTTACTAAGCTTCTTACACTTGTGGATTAATTTTTTTTATCACTTTTTGAACATTTCTGGACAGTATATCTTCAAATTGTGTTTCTGACCCCTGTTCAACACAAACATGAGAACATTCAAATATGTCACTTATGTCTCATGTATACTGTTCAGGTCTTTTAATTTTTTTGCTTTTGTGTTTCAATTTGGATATTTTTTATTTATGTTTCTTAATCTTTTCATCCAATTAACACTTAATTTTAGGTATTGTAGTTTGGCGTCTACAATACTTATTTGAATTTTCTTTTAAGATATAATTTTTCTGTTATTTTTATTTATTTATTTATTTTTGAGACAGAGTCTTGCTCTGTTGCCCAGGCTGGAGTGCAGTGGCACGATCTCCACTCACTGCAAGCTCTGCTTCCTGGGTTCACGCCATTCTCCTGCCTCAGCTTCCTGTGTAGCTGGGACTACAGGCACCCGCTACTGCGCCTGGCTAATTTTTTCTGTATTTTTAGTCGAGACGGGGTTTCACCATGTTAGCCAGGATGGTCTTGATCTCCTGACCTCGTGATCCGCCTGCCTAGGCCTCCCAAAGTGCTGGGATTACAGGCATGAGCCACCGCGCCCAGCCTCATTTGGTTTTTAATAACTGTCTTAAAATCTTTCTCTGTGACGCAGCGCAGAAGTGAAGGTGCTTGCTTGATGGAAACCCAATCTTCAGCCCATATTCAAAATCAGCACTTGCCTTCAAGAAAAACAGCAGAAGGACTTAGCTCATCTCAAAATTGTTCATTCTGCTCTGGAATTTTCATTCCCATTGCTCTGCTTCCACAAATTTAGAATAATGATAACAATATGAATTTTATAATTTGTCTCTATTTCTATATATCTACATTTGTTGCAGTATTAGTGATGACCTGCCACAATTGGCCCATTTACTCAGAAGTGAAGGTAGAAAAGTATAGATCTGAATTTTAACTTACTCACTTACTAGCACTGAGTGAGGTTCTGGACAAAGTACTTCTGAGTATCAGTCTTTTCATAAACAAAATGAAGTTGATATTTTATTAGATGTGTGACCTTCATCAAGAAGGTGCAAAGTAATGTTTTGTATTTCCAAACCTACACATTTTTCTCTTTCTCCCACAAGATTTTTGAACTTTTGTTATTAATTCAACAGTGACCTGCTTTTAGGTTCATTTTCTTTTATAGCAAATTCTATTTGTGTCACTTGCTTTGTTGCCATGAAAGATGGTGAGCTTCTGGGCATGATATTCATAGCGCGTAAAATATGAAATCACAGTGAGAAGCAATGTTGTGGAGCGTGAGCATCAAGCCAACAGAGACTTGACTCATGCAAATGGAATGGCAGCTTGTAGATCATCCAAGGGCGAGTCAAGGTCAATGAAAGCTAAAGAAAGGTACCATGTGTCATTCTCCAAAAACAAAGCCCCACTTTCATTATGTAGATTGAGTGTATTAGGGCATTTTAATGGGAAGGCGCTAAGTCTGAAAGGAAGAGAATTAAGTAGAATTGTAAAGTATAGAGACTGTGAGGCACACAACGAAAGGTGGTAAGCACCAAATGAACAGAAAGCACAGACCAGAGACTGTAAAAGTAACATAGGAAGGAGCAAACTAACATTTTCAAAAGAGGCAAAACCAGTCATGACAGATGGGGCACACTCTATCCAAAGACCAACAGTGAAAGAGAAAATATGGCAGAAGGAGAGAGAAGGAAAAATACACAGTGGGCAAAGAAAGAGAAATACAGCAGTGTTGTAAGAAGTAAAGAAGGGAAGGAGAAACCAAGGAAGGGAAGAGGAACAGGGAGAGGACAAAAAATAACCTACCCAAAGCTCTAGGAGGAGAAAAAGGAGAAGAAACAGAGAGAAAAAGTTCTTCTGTGAGCTAAGATTGACGGAAAGAGAGGATGCAAACCAAACAGAGAGGTGCAAAGAATGGAGATACCATAGGAGGTAAAGGGAATTAGAGTGACCAGAAAGAGAAAACAACACCCGTAAGAATATAATTAAACTGATATTTAGTTCAAGGAAACACTTGCAGTGTGCTAGATGCCCTGCAGGCTGGGCTCACATAATTCACACACAGGCACACAAAAACATGTCATGTATGTATTGTTTTCTATATTTTGTAAAGATTGAAAATATTATCCAAGACCATGTAGGTGGTTAAGCTGGAAATCCATCCTGGGTTTGTATGTCTAAAGATCATATTCTTTTCACTCTGCCAAGCACTGAGATTGGAGAACGCAGGGAGTAAAAAGAAAACAAAGATAGCTGTTAAAAAAAGATAAAAGATGGAGCCAGAGAGAACCCAGATGAAGGGTTGCACACCTAAGACTCACTTGCCAAGACAGGAAGCCACCCTCCTCTAAAAAAATTTAAAACTTTTCACATTGATTTACCCAGTGTGGAAACGTCTACAGAGGAAAGCACGTTCTTTTGGTGTTAAGTCACTCTGATTTAAGGATGTGGACACTTAACTTACTCCAACAAGTTTGAGATACGGTCTTTGCTTTCCAGCTGTATCTCAATGTCAGATTGAATCAGGAGGCTGCTCAGCAGGCTGCCCTGGCTTTCTGGGCTGCCTCTAGAGAAGGCCAAGCTGTTTGCCCCAGGGCCAAAATTAATCAGGAAAAAAACAAAAACAAGACAACATTGGAGAAAGTGCAGGTTAGCACATGTCAGAAACATACACCAAGGAAATCAGGACCAGGATGTGATCCAAGCGATTCTGACGAAGTGTTGCACACAGAATGGCAGTAATAGAATGAGATCCCAGATGATGGAAGAGGGATAGGGACCATGAGAGTGGGAACCAATATCATTCTTCTTTGTCCTACTATTGTTAAACTAATTCCAGTCATCCCTGTGGTTTTGCAGTTATATCCTAGTAATTGTTTTGTCTTTAATCAAATCCTCCTCTGCTTTATAGCTCTCACTTTTCCTGTGTTCGTTCTCTCAAGGGAGGCCAGATCATCTCAGTCCATGGCTCATGAGACATTTGATTTCTACTTGCTAGCTTGACTGTGAAGACATTTTACAATATGCTTTTTATATTTTTATATTTTATAAATTATTTATAATAATATATATTTACATATAATCCTTTATGAATATGTAGTCATATTTAATTATATATATCACTTATAAATCTGTTTTGTAAATAAGATTTTTTATGAATAATATATTTTTAATATATTATGAATAGGTCTTATATATTTATATATAAATAATGAATATATAATAATAAATATATAGTAAATATATAAATATTAAATATACCTTTATATGTATAAATATATAAAAGGCATATTGTAAAATGTCTTCACAGTCAAGTTAGCAATGAGAAATCAAATGTGTGTATATATACATATATAATGCATGTTGTATAATATATGTATATCTCCTTATCTCCTATATAATCCCTTCACACATTTTAAGCTCTAATTATGTTTTCTAATTATGAATATGTGCTTTGATCGCTGACTTCAAAGATGACAAGGATTTGATGCAGCATGGAATTGTCTGGAATTGGACTTTAAAAATGAACTTGGATGAGTTTTAGAATTGCTGAAGGTTGGATGCTGGTAGAGATTTCAGGCAGTACACTGTTATCTGCCTAATATGCTGTCACTATTTCTTCAGGAGCAGGAAACCTCAATCACACCCTAGGCGTCTTCTGTGGATGCAGAGGCACAGCTCTGCAAAGGCTTCAGTTGCATCCAGACATGGCTTATGGCTCCTGGTCTCATGGCCTGAGCTACAGCATGAAAACTGCTTAAAGTACACACCAAGGACTCTTTATCATCAGGTTTCACTTTCTCACCTGCATGACACTCACGATCAGAGATTAGAAGGAATACCAGGCAACTTTCTAAACATATCTATGTTTCTCCTTATCTGTGCATCCTTAGAAAAGTCACTTAGATTCTGTAAGATTCAGTCATTAAATCCAGGGGGAAAATATTTTACCTAAAATTTTTTAACAAAATATACTGAACACTGAAGAGAAATTTTGGGATAATTTATCTGCATAAAACGTAGTCCTAGATTGAGAGGCAAGAGAACCCTAAATTAACATTGACAATTAACATTGTCACTAACTTGTCGGAATTCCACTGGATAAGTTGTAGTTATAACCTTTCTTTACAAATCATTTACTCTCAGCTGGACTCCATCAGCTGCAAACTGGTGGCCAGGGACCTAAGTACATCCATGTTTTATTTAGTCTTGTAAATTGTGTGTGTCTTTTGTGTGTGTGTGTGTGTGTGTGTGTAAGTTTGTTTGTGTTAGCATTGAAACATCAAACATTGCCAGAGTAAACTATTTAGAGCACATTGATAGAAGTTATTTTTAAAAGCTGTCCTGAGAAGTGAGAGGATCTGCCTGTCTTCACAGAAAATCTTAGCATGGCTGTGAGTAACTGTTGTTTTCTTTTGATCTGGTTTGTGTTTCCTAACTTGCCATACCCCTTGTCTGTAATTTTCACTCATTTATGATATCTGCTTAACCCCCAAGGCTTCAGTATTTGTGGCTGCTGAGATAATTTCTAGGTTCCTTTTCAGCTTGAAAATTTTGTGATTCTGAGCATAAGACACGACCCCTATCTTTAAGAAATGCATTTTCAGTCGATCAATAAAATTATTTGGAGTACTAAGAATCCAGAGTATTGAACTCAGAACCTCAGTTGGCATTTATGTGATTACCTACCAAATTATATTTTCCTTTCTCCTGTGCATTTTTAAATAAAGAATGCCTGTATCAACTCCCCTTGATATTATGTCTATTATTCATGTTAATATGACAGGTATGTAAAACTGCCACTACAAGATCATTACAAGGGATTTCTTTATCACAGCTGAAGTTAAAAGGTCCAATAATTGCTAATGCTAACAAAAGTAGCCACTATTACTTGGCTTTTAAAATATAATTACATGACAGAAATTCTCTGCTTCATTTTCCTTACAAAGCCTATGTAATCACCATGTAACAAAATTAGAGATGGATGAACCATCAATAAAAAATGCAAACTTACCCATTCAGGAAGTAGGAATGTCCAAGCTTAACTTTTTTTGCAAACTTTTTAACGGACCCACGAGAAACTAAGTTGAATTCCTATGGTGTTTGAAGCCTTATAAAAAGAATGAAGCATGTGGTCTGAACCCAAAGTGAAAAGATGACTTGTGGGTATTGCAGAGCCCCGCTAAAGCTCCAGTCTGGTGAATTTCTCATTCCGGAAATTAACCTTTCATGCCTACAGCCTTGGAATCTACAGCCTTGGATCTAACATCCACAGGGAGTGGTCAAAGAAAGCCAGAGTCACTTCTTTCTCCCTCAATTTGCCAGGCAAATTCTCAAAATAATTGAACCCAACACTCTTTCTTGTCTACCCCTGTATGTTCACAACTTAATGAAGCTGAAGAAAACTGGACAAGCTTTCAACTCATTGCCATCAAGGAATCCTTTTGTTCTCTTTGTTACTAGTTCAGCATTTTCCTGGTGCTTATTCTCACTCGTAGGGAGTTATTTAATACCTTGACCTCTCTTGCCATCCCCAAAGCTCCTTCTACCATCTTTACTCTCAGCAGATAGCCTTCCTCTCCTGAGAAAATAGAAACAATAAGAAGAGAAGCTTCATGAAATCTCACCACTTCATTTTACATTTTAGCCTCTGGGACCCTCATGCTACCTTCCCTACTATGGCTCAGGAAGGACCTCTGAGCTCCCGTCTGGAGGTTCTGCTGATGCCTGAACCATGTTCCTGCTACCAGGTGAAGGGTGCTGCCCCTCCAACTCTTCCGTCTTTCTTTCTGCATCATGAATTTTCACTTCTGCACGAGGTCATTGACATCAGGACACAAAATCCATTCTGAAATTCAAAATGAGAGTGATTAAAACAAAAAGAAGGAAAAAGAGAAGAGGTATCATGAACTCTGTCGCTCCAGCCCACCAAAGGCTTCCCATCTACATGAGCATCATCAAGACCCCAAATATCCT
The DNA here is from genome assembly GCF_008728515.1 of Papio anubis. NCBI lineage: Eukaryota > Metazoa > Chordata > Mammalia > Primates > Cercopithecidae > Papio > Papio anubis. Next base: position 132,684,900 of record NC_044983.1, on the reverse strand, counting down.
TTCTTACATTCTTTGCTTTGTCTCCTCCATCTTTTCCTCATTGTACTCCAGCTAGACTGGCCTCTTTTAAGTTTCTCATAAAATTTCCAGGAATGTTTCATTGCAGGAATTTTTTTTCACTTTCCACTCCTCCTCCCTGGAGGAATAGAAATGTACATCTAATGTACCTCTAACAGGAATGTACATCTTCCTCCAGATGTACATGGGTTACTTCCTCACCTCCATCAGTTTTGAACTCAAAAGACACTTTCTCAGTGGGTCTTTCGCTAACTACCCTATGGTAATTTAGACACCTCCCTGCAATTTTTCCTACCTCCTTTTCTCATCTGCTTTTCTCCATAGCAAATAACCATTCACTGAGACACTGGGCATCAAAAATTACTATTTATTCAGTGTCTGTCCTTAGCCACTAACATATGCACCCTGGAAGACAGCTGTTTTATCTAATGTGTTTAATGATATATCCCAGACAAATAAAAACAGAACGTGGCATACAGTCAGTATTCAATACATTTTGGTTAAAACGTGAGTACTGAATAATCATATATTAATCCAACTTCCAAAAAGGATTTAAAATAGTATTGAAAATTGATTCATGGTCATATCTTATCAATGATGAAGAATACAAACTTTGACAAAAGAGAGAAATCCAGTAAATAACTGGGATGGCTTCGTTGCCAGATCTGATCTTTAACTTGAGTGCAAAAAAAATCTTGCAATATTTCCTTTAAAATTTGAAGTATTTTAGGTAGAATGCTTCTTCATTGCCAAGCTACAGGCCACTTATAGAAACTTTGAGGCCATCTGGGATCTGTTGGCTAAACTCAGGTGCAAAAGTAACTTGCTTCCCCACCCACCACTTTCCCAATTTCTTGGAAGGATATGTGCATACTGGCTATTCCCACTTACCTCTTCGTCCCCAGTCCTTCCTGTGCTTCCTCTGCCTGTGGAGTCCTCTGTACTGCATCATCTGGGGTTTTTTCCCAGATGATGTCCAGAATGGGTCTTCAAATAAGCATTTCTAACTGGGGATTTAACTGAGGATTGGATGGTGGAAGGCGAATACTCAAGATATGTATTTTTTCTACCCCTTCCCAGCTTTGACGTATTTTTGTGACTAATCCAATGTCTACAGAGTCTTTTGGGCACCTCATTTTCAGTGCATCATCTCCCATCCAGTAACATCACCCCCATCTCTGCCCCCATTGATCTGTTAGGCTTAAGAGAAGTAATGGCGTCCTCTCTGGTTAGCACCTTAGTGTCAACTGCTGATTCCCTTTATCAGACCCACACCTCTCACAGAGTCCCTTCATTTAAATATTTCCCTAAAAATCCACCCCCACTGCCTCCCTGCATGTGGCTTCTGTTTCCTGGGCTGTCTGTTTCTTGTCTTTCTGTCTGTCTGTCTCCATGTTTTCTTCCTGACCCAACACTTCGTTATGAGTGCAGAGTAAAACACAATGTGAACTCTGCCAGGGCTCACAATTCCACAGATAAGCCATTTATTGATTTGCAGCCTGGAAGGTATCTCTTTATTTAATCAAAACATTTCTTGAGTGTCTGATATACATTAGATAGACAAGGTAAAGTCATCACTATTAATTGTATTATTTCTGAGATGGATGGAAAACAACTGATAGATACCATGCAGCATCAGAAACAGCAATCATGCAGCAGTACATACCTGGCAGTGGTAGAAGCAGTGTATTAAAGGAATGTTGAAGCATTACTTGAAGTCCATCCCACATGCCCACCCAGAAAAATTCTTTCAACTTGGAATAGCCCTGGAATATATAATGGAAGAAAGTCTAAGTTCTGACAGTACCCTGGCCAATTCCAATAGCTTGTGTTTTAAGAAACACATAGAACAAAAGAAAAAGCTTGGAAATCTTCTCTGAAGTTGCAAGAGTAAAGCTTAGTTTCTCAATGAACCAAAGAAAGGCAGAAGACCCTGATCTTAATTTTCCGAACTGTGAGGAATGAGCATGGATGCCTCTGCCTCAATCCTGTATTTATTTCAACAGAATTCATCCGTACACCATAAGTTTGATAATATTTGTTAAATCATGCCTCTTGTTAAATTTATGACAAATTCATAAAAGCAAGGGATTATGTGAATTCATTTGTTTAAGATAATGATAATGCATATCTACCATTTTTAACTTGGCTTAGGAAACTAGACCATGGTAGGACAAAGTTAGAACTAGAAGGCTCTCTGACAGGGCTCCATCAGCTCTGTTCACAGACAAAATAAGAAGGTGCCACCAAGACCCTGAGATTTTGGATTTGGCCCTGTCATCTCTATGTAGCCTTTTCTCTTTATTACTTTCTGCCACCCACACCCAGTGTCTTCTATTAATTCAAATTTCTCATGACATCTTACTTTATTCTTTACTTGAATCTACCTGTTTTAATTCCAATTCTATCTAGAACCAACTATAACTTGCCAGCCTAAATCACATGGACCTATAGCACCCTGGATCACTTTGAGTAACAGTTCATTTGGGGCCCAGAAAATGTCCACAGACTAGCCTTATTTAGGGTCTTATTTTCTTTGTTAGACCTAAAAATAAAAATTAGTATGGGTGACATTGGAAGGGTAGTAAAGTGTTTAGTATAGCAATGTTGGGTATCAGATATGCTCAAGTGGGAATCTGGACTTAGGCACACATAAGCTTTTTGAAAATGTAATGCATATTTGTTATATTTGCTTCTCCAGTAATCTGTGTTACTTGTCTCCAAACACTGGAAGGCTGCTATACTACACTTTCACTCTTTTGGATTCTGGAGTTTTTACTGAAAATATTATATCTCATTCCTATCCATGGACCCAGGATAGTCAGAGGGAGAAGGCGAGCAGGAGAAGAAAGAGGAGAAAGAAGAAGAAGAGAGGAAATGCCCTTTAATCCCAGCACTAGGATGCGTGTTACCACTCAACTTCTGCCTATGCGGAGCATAAATTCTTGGGGCCACTACATTTCTCTTTTTGCTGCTATGAAGTTGAGTTGCAATTACGTCACTTGTTTCCAAATAATTTTGAATAATGCAACAATGTGAGATTAATTTTGATTGCATTTAAAGGAGTATAATAGTACCTACCTTCAGAATTACTGTTAAGATGAAATTTCAAAACAAAGCTCATAAAAACGTTTGTGAAATATAAAAGGCAGCATGACAATTGCATGTCTTTGTCATTATTACTGGTTATGGTTTGGATTTTGCTGACTTATCAAATGTGCACATTCTGTGTTGACTTAAATGGGTCGTCTGGCTAAGATTTTCCTTATTATTTAAAATAAAAAGGATTCGTTGAAAGCTAAAGAAGCTGACTAATCATCCTCCTTGTCTTTCCCCAAATCCTAATGCTTATTAACTAGGTTGTATTCCATCTGGCCTTTGAAATCAGAGGAAATTGCACAGTTCAGGGTTGTATGCTCATAAAACTATGATTCTCAGCACTAGTTACACTTTATATCATCTATGGAATTAATAAAAATTAAAAATATTCTTAAGAAGATTATATTTTAACATGTCTTGGGTGAATGCCTAGAATCTGTACTTCTAAGACTCTTTATCTGAGATTCTTATTTATTTATGAATTCCTGAGTATTTGGGTGGAGGAGAGAATTATTACTTGAAACATTTTTTTTTCATTCTCAAAACCTTCTCCATGACTCACTAGTTAATTGGAACTGTGTCACTTTAAATCTAATCCATGGATCAGACCCCTGGGTTATAGTCAGCAAGAGCCAGCTAAAGCAATGTCTTTATTTAGTCCTGTTATACTTGTTATGCATGGGATCTTTTGGGAAATTGAAAATTTTGTCTTGAAAACTTTGAGGCTGAGACATTTCAGATTATTGCACCAATGGTTGGTAAAGAATATCATAGGATAAACAAAGGACTTAATTCCCCTCATGGGGAATTTTTAGAGTGGGGTTGAAGGCTTGGATATTTTAGTAGCTTATGCTTTCCAACAAAGAGATCTTGGTGGTGTGTGTCTGCACATTGTAATAGGAGAGCCAAGAAACAATATCTGAGACTGAAGAGCAGATTTCCTTTCTCTGAGAAGCCATAATGGATTGAGTTTTTACCCTTGAGGATGACTAACTAGGAGTAGTGAGTGGGGAGGGGATACAGGCACAGTCAGCCAGATGAGACACATCAACCCTCGACTCCATGCAGTGAAAGAGACAAAGGCTGTAATATTCCTGCAAGAAAGAAAAAAGTTAATACCCTTCTAATTTTTTCCCTTTATCTGAGAAAGACAAAATCTTTGTCTGACCCAATCTTTTTGTTTTATTAATTTCCCAGTGAGCACTTATTTTTGTGCCCATGAGAGGTTGTGGAGAGACGAGGGTTGACCTGAGAAGTCAGGATGTCTGAGCATTCGTACAGACTCGGAACATACTCTGTATACCCCTGAAATATTCATGTTCTGAGTTTTCTGCTTGTGGAGAGTTCATGAGACAGTCCCCACATCTAACATTCTGATTCCATCTAGTTCGTTGGCAAAGTAGTCATTGTCTTATCCATCAATTATTTACATAAAATCTTTTCAAATCGATACCTATATAAGCAAAAATCTTCCAATTCTCTGGCCGAAGCCACAAGAAAAAATGGGCAGTATTTCTTACCCACATCTCAGGAAATGTTCCCATTAGGTTGTAGCTGACAAGGCATGCATTATTAACATCCCAGCTGTGATTACATTTAAGAGGTCCAGGCTCCTTCTCTTGTTAGCTACATAAGGTTGATGTTTGGAGTCCTGGTTTCCAGGTCTATTAAATGAAGGTGTTGCATTTTACTTTTTGTGGGCTGAGTGGATATTAAATAATCAATATATACAAAACTAATTTTCTTTACTTTTTTTTCTTCTCCAATTTCCCATTTCAAGTTACTCAAAAAAGGCTCTTAAATGTTAGCACTAATGTCTCAGTAGAAAGTTTGAAAATATATGCTTAGACAATGTTGCTTCATGGCATTAATTATTTCATGTTAGTTGCCCGAATATGGCTTAGGCTTTTGGAATACTGGTTATTTTTCATAATAGGTTTACTGGTGGATTACCAAATCAAATATTCTCTAAATGCAAAGGGTTTTACTGCTTGGAAAATATTTTAGGCTTTTTCTCTGCTCTCTAAAATTGGCCTCTTTTAACTACCATTGTAGAGAGGCAATAAACAGATCATTAGCACTGATGATGTCATAATGGATAATGGAAAAGCATTAATTTTCATAATATCATCATTAATTATAGCTAACATTGAAATGCAATGGGGCTGACTTTGTCTTATTAAATGAAGCAAATATTTTGAAGTATTAATTAATAAAATCAATCTTATAAATTAGTGATAGTAAAACTTATTGTTTAAAATTTTTAAGCCTGCAAAATAAAGAAAGTTTTGTAGTGTAAGAAGATGTCATTAATATAATTCAGTGCTTTCATTAGCCTTTGGAAATGTCACGAGAAAATCCCAAGAAAGCTTTCTCATTTTCCTCAATCTCAATTTTCATCCTTAAAATGGTAATATTAGGGTCTATGTCCTAGGTTAGTAGTGTATTAAATGGGATCATTGATGGAAAATCATCCATAATCAGTCAATTGTGAGGGGTTTCTTATTACTCCTACAGGCAAGATGGAACTGGCTGGGGGAAAGGTATGGTATACGTTTCACTTTGCATTTCTGAAACAGTAATCAAAGTTACACAAACAAGCCCAAAGAGTCAACTTTTATTTAATAATGATGTGTGCTAGGCACTATGTTAAACACATCAGATAGATTATTGGATGTAATCCTCATAAAACATTTGAGGAAGATATTATGAGGCTCACTTCACCAATGAGAAAACAAATGAAGATTAACAGGGTTAAATTCTTCTCTCAAGGTTACAAAGGCAGAAAGTGATGATTCCAAATCTAGTTTAACTCCAGAATCCATATCCTTAGGAACAAGGCTGCTATGTCCCTGAGAATATCCAGGCAACTTTCCTTTGCTAATTGGTATCATCACAGCTTCTGTTTGACCACTTGACTTTCTGGAATTCTTTTATTTATGTCAGCATATGAGGAAGAAATTAATGAAGAAACTAAGATTGAAGAAATGAATCTTAGTGGAAGGTACTTGGAAATTGGCCTGACATAGGTGAAAGGGAGTTGGTAAGAAGAATCCTTAAAATTGTACAGTTTCAAATTGCTTGAGTACCAGCTTTGATAGCATCACTATGTTAGCATCTAAAATTCAAAGTCCAGGGAAATATAGGTGTGCCTTTAAATAATTTATATATTTTTAGCTAGCCCCAAATAATTATTTTTAATATATAATCTTGATTTTTATAAGGAGATAGATTTGAGAAAAAATAAATTTTAATAGGATGTTGGTGTTCCCATCACAGGTATACCTATGTCAATTTCAGCCCTTTCTAACCTCTATGTTAATTCAACTCTATGTTAATTCAATATGTTTAATGTCTTATTCTTGATGACTCTATGATTCTCAAGAACTCTGACTACCACTTATTTTAGAAGTTAGCATAACACAATGGTGAAGTTTCTGTCCCCTTCTCCAATTACTTTATCTTTCTAAACATCAATTTTCTCATATTAAAATGGAGCTAATAATAAAATCTAATTATATATTTTTGAAGAGCAAATGGGTTGACATACAGTGCCTGACTCATAGAAGCTACTTAAAATTGGAAGACAATTGCTATCTATACGTTTGTAAACAATACCATTCATTTTGAATCTATTAATTTTAATTAGCCAATTAATTAATTGATAGGTTACTAACGTTCAGACCTTTCCATACATAAAAACACTTTCTTGTGAAATAGAAAATTCCCTATTATTAGTAAAGGAGAGGCTAAATAACCACTTGATGAGCATGTAACAATTACTCTTATACCAGATGATAGTTTGTAAAAGTGTAGATTCAATCTTGACCAAACCTTAGTGTCTGTGATCCCATGCACTGAAAATTAAATTCAGCATCATTCAAGATTCTTTTAGGGGAGTGATTTTATTTGTCTCTGAAGTAATGAAACAGTATAATATTGACATAATTTACACTTGGGGTCACATTTGCAAGAGGTTTATTTATAAACCCTGACGTATGGATGTAGAAATTTATGTTTCCATGTCCATTGCTTAAAGGATCATGTTAGGAGCTATTTCTCAATCTTTCATTTTGCTAAGAAGATGCTTGCGAAAGTAATATTCTCTGCTTAATTATTAATGCTGCATTGATTTGTTTTCTCATAGTCCAAGTGACAAAAAATCCATTAAGAAATATAAGCAGCAAAGTCACAGATAAAACTTATAGTTTAACTCAAGAGAAAAAAAAATATTTAGCTAGATCTCATTAATTTTTCAAATTTAATTTTCTTGCCTTTAAAAGGAAGACTGTAAAGAATGGATTACTATTTTAACAAAACAATACAAATATTGATGATGCTAATAGCATCTTTTATTTAGGAATTACCATTTGCTATGCAAAGCACTAGATATTTGCATATACCATATAATAATCCATCCAATATCCCTCTCAAGATAGGTTTGATCATGCTTACTTTACAGGTGAGGACAAAAACAGATAACAAATTTCTTTAATTTTCTTTCTTTGTTTTAGAAAGTAACAAAGTAGGCCGGACATGGTGGCTCACGCCTGTAATCCCAGTACTTTGGGAGGTCGAGGTGGGCGGATCACCTGAGGTCAGGAGTTCGAGACCAGCCTGGCCAACACAGTGAAACCCTGTCTCTAATAACAACACAAAATTTAGCCAGGTGTGGTGGTGGGCGCCTGTAATCCTAGCTACTTGGAAGGCTGAGGCAGGAGAATCACTTGAACTCGGAGGCAGAGGTTCCAGTGAGCCGAGATTGTGCCACTGCACCCCAGCCTGGGCACCAAGAGTGAAACTCCGTCTCAAAAAAAAAAAAAAGAAAGAAAGACAGTAACAAAGTAAAGGTCGGTCAGACTCCAGTGTCTTTGCTCTTTCATTTGCTACTGTGGTTTACGTCATGATCCTTTCCAAATATTTCCCCCTTAAAGTCCCCTGCTGCCTTAAGTGTCTATCATAATAAGGTTGGTGTGGGCCAAGGTCTGAGGACCCCATTTGATGTCAGTGGGCTTTACAAGTGCCAAAGTAGCAACAACGCACGTTTGTTGAGCTTTCCAGTTGGAAACACATACGTAATAGGAGAAACCAGCTTAAAAGTAAGGGGGAGGGTCAGAAAGCTGAAAGTGGAACCATGGTCTTTAGGTTTGCTGATCTGTGGCAGAGACTGCTAATATCCTAGCAGAATCCATTCTCTCTCTCCATCATAGGATAATGGTGAGGCCTGGCTGCACTTCACTCCACATCCTTCCTTGCAGATTTGTGTACTCAAGTACTATTACCTACTCAGTGGACTATGAGCAGAAATGATATGTGCTGTTTTGGAGTTAGGCTCTTAAGAGAGTAAGGGTATATCCTCCAAGGTTTCTTTTCACTGGCCAGAGGCAGTGAGCAAGTCTCTAGGGGAGGTCAGACAAACATGATGGAAACAGGTTAAATTCCTGAAAGTCGCTTGCTAATGTAAATATTAGATATGTGCGGTTTGACAGAGGGAAATAAACTTTTATGCTGCTTCCATTTTATCTTAGTAATCAACGTTACTAATTCCTAAGCCATTCTAATAAATATGTGATCCAAAACTGAAGCACTAGGAAAGTTAACTAATCCATTTTCTGTTTTGTTTTTTTTTTTCAACTTCTACACTCTGATCCTTTGTAAGTATTGTGATTTATTTTTCCCTTCTGTGTTGTATCTTTTGGTGATTTTCCCTTTACACAGATGGTGTGAATCACACATAATTGAATGTCACTGTAAAATTTCTATCAAAACATACTAGTTGTGTTATAATGTAAGTAACCTCACTGGGACAGGCAGAATGATGGACACAAAGGGGTCCATGTCCTAATCTCAGGAATTTATGAATATGGTATGTTACATAGGAAGAGGAAATTAAGGTTGCAAATGTTAATTATGGTTGGTAATCTGCTGGCCTTCAGTTGGGGAGATGATTTTACAATATTTAGATGGGTTCAGTGTAATCATCAGGGTCTTTAGAAGTGGAAGAAGGGGTCCGAAGAGAGAGGATCAAAGTTAGAGAGATTTGAAAATACAAAACCACTGGCTTTGATGGTAGAGAAAGGGGTCATGTACCTCAAGAATCTGGAAAAGATAAGAAATAGACTCTCCCCTGGAGGCTGTAGAAGAAACACAGCCCTACTGACATCTTGATTCTAGCTCAGCAAGACCCATTTTGAACAACTGACCTTCAAAACCGAAAGATAATGAATCTGTGTTTCTTTAAAGCACTAATTGTATAGTAATGTTTTATAACAACAGGAGACTATTAATATATAATCACTCAACTAAATTAGAAGTTATTTGAACAAAACCGAAGATACCTCTTAACTGTATCATCCTTGGCACCTAGAATATTACAAGGCACACGTTAGACATTCAGTTTGTGGCCAACCAAAAAATATAATATCCAACATGACCATCAGAAATGGTCATCGGAAATCAAGGCAGATATGTTTTCTTACCAAATTTCTCCCAGCTGCAGAAGCTTAGCTTGTGACAAATGGTGTTGAAATATGGAATTCTCGTAGTTTTTCTAGGTAGCAGTTTTGGCAGGTGCATGTGCAACCCAAATTAAACAGGACCCTTGAATGGAACCTTGTCATATGCAATCAAAATATGTCCAAGGGTTCCAGCCAAACGTAGTAATAAATACCAATGGACAGGTCTGGGACAACTTGAGGGAAATGTGTCAGTTGGAAAATAGAGAAAATTGGCTACAGGGCTCATTGTAGCTACTTTTATTAATATATCCACCGAGGTCACAAATGATGCCAAACAAAAGTAGGCAAATATGATTGAGAGAAAATGCAAAATAGGAAATATTGGAGGGAGACAGAGATTTATTGCAACATCCATTGCATTTTTACAGATATCATTAAAAGGGACAAGTTCCTACTCATACAACGTTTTAGCTCTTGTGTTCTTTTCTCCCTGAAAATAATGTAGTAGTGGCTTACATTTTATTATTGTTATTAATATTACATGGAACAGTTATTGCAGTACTAATAAAAAGTCATATTTTGTGCTTATAATCACTCTTTTTAGGAGAAGAATAAGCCTCTCTTGAAAGTCCAGAGTAAAGCATTTGCATCTTCATTTTATGAGTATAATTAGCACATTTGTCCTTGCTGTCATCAATGATAATCAACATAATAATAACTCCTTATGTTTATGTAGCCATATACAATTTACCAAGCATTTTCCCATCCTTTATAATGTTATATCCACCATATCTCTGGATTTTGTTAATGATTCTTAGGGGAAAGCAAGACAGGAAGAAATGTCCCCACATTTACTATTGTTTTAAGAGAAGAAAGTAAAGATTCAGAGAGGGGGACAGCTAGTTCTGTGGTGATGTTTCTAGTCTCTTAGACCATGAGGTTCTGAGTTAGGCAAAGCCATGTCCAGGTCATGTCCCTCAAAACAGTTCCATTCTTGATGCTGTCCTACCTGTCATTTATTGCAACTTTTTACAAATATTGCTTGCTCTCCTACCTTTTCATGACCAGATATGTCTATGGTGTAACTTGAAGTACAATCCAAATATTAGTCAAAACACTCTCCTCATTTACTTAAACAAAAATGGATGTAAATCCTTCTTATGACTCCCTCCTATGTAAGCTAGTCTCAAACCAAGGGAGTTTTCTAGAGACATGCTTAGCTGATATTATAGTGTGATGTAAATAATAGAGTTTGAAATCTCTGCTAGCTCTTTGGAGTCATTATCTTATATTGTGTAGACTATTTTGAAAGCAGAAATTTATAGAAAGTATGGAATTGGATAGACATGATTTGGAATTTAGGTTTTACCTTTAACTATTAAGTTGAATGTACATAGTGTCCCTGAACAGTATTAATGAAAAAGGAATTAATGACACCATGACATCAATTTATGTTCCAATTGTGAAGAAAACCAGTAAATTAAATATCAGAAAAGTTTAATTAAATCTACCTGTTACAGGATTATTATTATTATATTGTTTTTCCCTCAAATAGCAGTTCAATAATCTCGGACTTTTTAGTTGTGCGGTCAAGTGTGCAGAGATAGATGGCCATTGGTCTCTACGAATGGCCATTGGTCTCTACGTTCTCAGCATTCTCATTATTTGACTCTGTCTCTCTATGGACTTGGGAATATTGGGAGTTGCTTTGTCTCTCTGGAAGTTAGACATCCAATGTTTGCTGAGTTGCTCCTAAAGGTTCCATTTCACCATTACTTTGCCTCTACATGGCATCTCACAACTCAGGAGAGAACACAGTGGGTATCTCACTCTAGAAAACTGCTTTCAGGTTAATATATATGAGTCAGGGAGGTCAACATAGTCCCAGAACCAGCCATGAGTGATACTTTAAAAAATAATAAGCATGTGAATCTAGTCACAGGTTGCAGCCAACAAGTCAGAATTCTGCGTAAAGAACGAGGGATGAGTCAGCATTCAAGGAGAAACAGCAAGTGAACTGAACCTGACTCACCCAGATAGAAGAGTCTCCTCCATCCTTTCTGCCGTCACTGAAACTTGTACCTAGTTCTATCACGGACTCCGCTCACTTGTGTTTTTCACATCTGGCCTTATCTTCCTTCTGGATAGAGTGCGAGTTTTGCCTTATTTGCTTTGATTTTTACTTCGCTTAGTGCCTGACATCTTGTAGGTATTCATTAGGCACTTTCTGGGTTTGACTAGCATGGAGAACCAGGACGTTGATATCCTGATACATTATAATTACATAAAGCAAACAATCAAATATTGACCAAGCTTCCATTTGACCTATTCCATCTTTTCATTTTTGCCTCAATTATATGTGATTTATGAATGATAGCTACTTGTTAAACTTATGAGCCAGATACACTTACTAAAATTATTTCATTAATAGCTTTGTATGATAATACATCAAAGAAAATACCCCTCTCTGTCTTACACACACAAACTCAGATGAAGAAATTGAGGATCAGAGATGGTAAGTAACCACCTGAAAGTCACACAGCTGGTGTGGATAGTTTCATTCCAATATTGGGGGACTTTTTGGAGGTAACATGAATGAGTTGCTATATCCCAGATGCAGTGCATTTTCTGGAACTTATGTCCTGGGTCTCATTTCTAGAGGGAACACAGGGACAGCAGGCAGAATCAGATGCTTGGAGAAGTCATTTCATTTCCCAGCTTCAGCGCCCACTTGATTTTTCTAATCACCATTAGGACTATGTAAGAAAATAAAGAAGAAGAATCAGCAGTATGAACACAGCCAGGAGTTCACCTCACTGCTTATAAACCTTAATTAAACCTAATTTGTAAATCTTAATTAAATCACATATACAGGCATTAATAAAGCAGTATAATAACATTGCTCTCTCAGTAAGACAACACACTAATACCACATACATATTCCTGGAAAATGTTCTCATGTGGGCCTCATCAAAGCATAACAGGGAAGTAGATAAACAATCTCATTAATTGCAATCAAAGGACAAAAAGTACAAACTGGTTGCCTAGAGAAATCGACTTTGCCAGATTTCCTCACAAACAGATATGGTGCTAATGAAGTGACAGTATGAAACAAGTGAACATCTGAAGAAGTCAAAAATTCAGTTGGAATGTCAAGAGAAGGACACAAATGGGGAAAGGAAAAGTCATTTCATGCAAAAGTCAAATCTTCCAAGATTGCTCTTAAAGTCATTCATTCCTTTAGTCAGCAAATGTACATTGAACACCTACACTACAAGCTGGCTGTTGGTCTTAGAAATGAAGAGTTAACATAAGTTAGATGTGCTTCTTGATAAGAGGGTAGATAACTCCGATTTAGGGACTATTTGGGGTTAACCACTTTTATAATATTTCTTACTCCACGTCCTTTCTAAAACTCCACAACAACTTAAAAGTTAAATGTTATTAATAAAACTTAACAGATAAAAAATATTTGAGGTAAGTATGATCATGGTCACATAATTCATGAGTAATTGGGCAAGTGAGGACTTGAAGAGCCCTCTGAGTCCCAAGGCCACGCATATTACAAAATACACCTGCAGACCACAAGGACAGGTGGACTTGTTTGCAGATATTGGACTCTTGTCCCTTCTTCACCTGAGCACAAGAGACTGCATTCTTAAGAAATCACTTCTCAGCCTTGATGAAATTTTCGAATTGGAATGCTGGCACTACCAGACATCAACTCGTACTCTAGGGGCCATGTGGATCTCTCTTCTTCTCAATGTCTCTTTCATCTGAATGCCACAAGACAGCTACTGTCTTCCTCATTCTTGTTGACACTTCCCTTTGAGCCCTTCTGGTCTACCCAGTATACTTTTTCTAACAGTGGTTTCATGATCCTCAAGCTGGAGCATGACTTGACCCATTCAGAATCTGCAATCATTGAATCTTGCCTGATCTTCAATCTTCAGCTCTAGAGCTAATCCATGCTTGCCACTTAACAGGTGTGTCTGTCTTTGTTCATGCCATTTTCTGTGTTTTGTTTGAATGTCCTTCTCTCACCTCAGGGGACACCCAACTTATCCAATCCTGGGTTCAGGTGACACCTCTATGAGTCCTTTTTTTTTTTTTTTTTTTTTTTGCTACAAAAAAGAAAACATCTCAGGTTTGCACTTGGTCCAGTTATCCATTAATAAAGTATGGTTCCTGTTTCTATGTTTGTGTTTTCCCCATATCGCCAGTGTCTCAAAAGAAAGATTCATCATTTTTATCTTGATATCTCCAGCATAGGGCATGGGAAACCATTTCTATTGAAAGTATGAATACAACTTAAAAGGTCTGTCACAACCTGCATGCAATTAATGCAGCTATTTCTCCAGTGCCCACACTTGCCTGAAACAGTAGACGCAGAGGCCAGACCTTCCCGATCATAAACAGAAACCATGACAGAGGCACAGCTCAGGACATAAGTTCATGTGACTCACATCGATAGTCTTCTACAAAACAAAAATAAAAATGAAAAAGAGAAGCCTGGTTTACACACGATGTCCTTATGCCCTTCAGGTGGCAAAATGCTCATTTTCCCTCTGTCTGTCACAACTCTGATCAGAGTTCGCCAGGTCTGATATCAACTCCACTTTCATCTACCGTAGTGCATCTATAGCCTCCTAAATGATCACTCGTGCTGAGTCATGCCTTCCTTCAATCTATTTTCCTAAGAGTTCTTCAGAGAGTCTCAAAAGCAAGCAGGCAGGCAAACAAATAGACACAAACAACATCTAATCACATTACTTCCACAGATGAAATATTCTGATGTCATCTTGGTTAATGCCGTAAATCCTTTATATTCCTTGTAAAGTTTTTCATGGTGCAGCCTCTGCTGACCTCCCAAGCCTTTCTCCATCCTCTTTATCAACATTGCACAATTCTAGCCAGACATTAGTGTGTTGTGTTCTCCAAACAATAAGTCATCTGTAGCATTAGCCTTAAAAAAAATTCATAAACTCTATTGGTAAGATCATTTGTTGATTTGTAAAAAAATTAAGCAGAAAGCACAGTTCCCTGATACTCCTTCTCCTGCCAGCTTAGCCCCCATCAAGTTTCCCCTATTATTGATATTTTACATTTGTGTAGTACATTACAACTGATGACCTGGCATTGATACAGCATTGTTAGCTGAAATCCATAGTTTGTCTGAAAGTTCAGTCTCTGTGTTGCATCATTCTATGAATTGTTCTCTTCTCATGTATTGGTCCATTTGTGCAGACGGCACTGGCACCTGTTCTTTGTTCAGCTCAGTCAACCTTCAGGTTTCAACTTAGATGTCACCACTTCCAGAAAGCCTTCCTTGATACCTAATACTGCTCCCAGGTCACATGGCTCACAAGTAAAGGAATAGTCCTATTTTAAATAGGTGCTCTGTGTGTTCCAGACATGATCTCAAATTACCTTTATTTCAACACTTACATCCTTGTATTGTAATACATGCTTACTTAGCTGCCATGGTCTTAAGGGCAGGGGATATATCTTACTGATTCTTGTATTTCCCAGTAGCTAACAGGATAACTGGCAAATAAGACATAATCAATGAATTTTGTTTTGTTGACTAAGTAAATGTGATCTTTCATTTTTTCCCAAGACATGCTTAGAGTCTTTAAACAAACGGAATTACATTTTGTCGCTGAGATTTATATCAAAAAGTTTCCTGGATAAAGAAAGAGTTAAAATCTCCAGCTAACATATCTGCAGAATGACCCACGCCCTACTAATAGCTGTACCCAGGTAAAAAAAAAAAAAAAAAAAATTGACCTAAACCTTATTTACAAGGGAAAACATTATTTTTCTTTACCTTACTTGATTGTTGTGCGATGAGTATCAGAGGAAGAAAGTGTGTACTATAAAATGCTTCCACAAATGACAATGCATAGAGATGTCTTACATCCTCCCTTTCAACTCTCCTTTGGAAGGAACAGAAACCATCTGGTGTAGGCATCCTCACCTCTATTTACCCTTGGCCTATGTATGACCCATGACTTGGTGGGAAACAGTAAGAGATGCCAACCATATCTTTTCTCTAGTTACTTTAAAACACATTTAATGTCTTTTGTAATTTTCAGTGATCTGAGAGTACAAAATTGAAGATGCCTCTGGAATATGAAACTTACTCTTGAGATGTGAAATATATTTATCTTAAAATTAATTACTATTGAAGAGAGAACCTATTAGACTTCAAAATATTAATTTATCATCCAGGAGTGCATGACCTTTGTTTTAAATTTTAGGAACTATTGTATTGTAAATAAAGACTGATGCCTTGAATAAATTTGTAGAAGAGACAAATGTGAAAATGCAACATAAGTTGTAGCTGAGCGCATGCAAAGGAAACCTGTGTGTAAATCCAACTGGGATGGGAGAGACAAGGTCCAAAGGAGAGAAGAGATCTGTAGGTGGCAAGAAGAGAAAAAGCAACAGGTATGCCAAGCAAAAGAATTGCATGCCAGAGATAGTATCCAACATATAATTATCAAGTTAATTAATGAACCAAATGAGTTCAGCTAGTTCAATAAGCTCCCATATTTAATTTTTATCATGCATTCAACACTTACTTTGAGCCATCAATAAGCGAAACCTCAGCATGTACTATTTCTTTATTTTCTATGTCCTACCTTATTATCTTCAATTTAGTGACAAGGAAATTGTTATTCACAACTGTTAACTAATCTTTTGAATGTATATATGGAGTAAGTTAAATATTCAGGAAGCCAGTCCCATCTGTCTGATTCTCGTCCGTGTTCCTAACTACAGCTTTGGAGCCTATGATAGTAATATTTTCCATGATGGAATACTCGTTCTAAGTATTCAGAGTTACTAATTCAAAACCATGACACATGCTGGCATTGTGGGGTTATTGTCCAATCTATATTCTGTATCTCATTCTTTTCTTTAATAATGACCAGATAATCAGTGTTTCTATTCTCACCACTGGGTACTCAGGACCACCTGTCACTATGACCTTGTATTCTGAACTAGGGATCAGTAAACATTTTTGCAAGGAGTCAAATAGTAAATATTTAGGCCTTCGAGGCCATAGAGTCTTGGGTCAAAAATCCTCAGCTCCTCACTAAAGCTGCCACACATAATATGTAATGTTAATAATGATGCTTCCAATGTCTTCTGGCAGTATCTTCAATATTCTCCTCTTGTGTGCGGATTACTCTTATTCTCTTGAAAACTCAGGCTATATTTTTGCATTAAGGTAGAAAATGACCGTTTGGCAACTTCACAGATTTTGAGAATGGGCTGCACTAGAACGAAGTCATGTGATACCAATTATTTGTTTTATGTTTACAAAGGTACTGTTCTCTGGCAATGTTAGAATTATTCTACATTAATAAGAATGAATCAATATTATTTTTCCAGGCTAAATTTTTAACTTTAAAATTAAGCAGTATAAATATAAAAAATTAAAGCTAAGCTAATATGAAAAAAAAAGAAAGTGACTGTGTTCCACTATAAACTGATGTGTAAAGATAGGCAGTAGGTTGAATTTGTCTTGAGCAATGAAATGTCACAATTCTTCTCCATTTCTTTCCAGGGAGTCTCTTCCTGTTATTTTAGCCACAGTCCAAAGATACCATAGAATGCTATTTAAATGTATCTATATTATTTGTGATTGGTAACAGGTTTTCAGAAAATATTTTAATCCTTCTATACCTGATATTTTGTTTCAGTAAAAGAAAAAAGTACTTGTCCTAAACCATTAAATTCATTTTAGAATCTACTAATGGATTATAATTCATAGATTGAAAAATACAAAATATTCTGAAGTTAAAAAAATGAGAATTGATTTCTAGAAAATCTTTGAGGAAGATCCTAAGTTACATAAAGGAACAGCAAGTAAAAGGCAGTAGAATCGTGGCTCTGGATGTGCCCTTATGGTTCCTGACACAATTGCTTTTTTTTTGAATAACAGGTTGAACAAATTAAAACATCTTTCTTGTTAAAGGTAAGATATTATAATACATGATTCAAATAAATTTATCTTTTCTGGTGGGATTTTAGGTTTCAATATTGTTAGGCAGATAGCTCTTATTAAAAAACCTTCCTAGGATCTACAAATCTGATTCTTTCAAAATATATTTGTGCAGTTTGCTCTACGTCTTGAGTCTTCTAATTCTAAAAGTCACTTACTTTTTACCTCAAGCAACACTTTCCACTTGAAAACTACCAGCAGGGAATGAGATATTCATTCTCAGCACATCATCCGTGCATAGGGAATACCACATTCAGCAAATAAAAATGTAGGTTGCCAACTTCACATTTAATTTCAGGTAAATCACCAATAATAGCATATTATAAGTATATTCTTTGCAATGTCTGTGCAATATTTATACTGAAAATCTGTTATTTAGCTAAATTAAAATTTAGTTGGACATCTGCATTTTGTCTGAAAAACCTATCCATAAAGCTATTCTGCATAGGAAGATAAAAGTGAGAACCGTGAAATGTATGGGAAGATTTTCAATAATCTTGGCAAAATAATGAAACTTTCCCATGGTGCCATGTTGTCAAATGCTCTGATTCTGCTTTTAGGTTTTTTTTTCCAGTTTTATTGAGGTATAAGTGACAAATTTAAAAATGTATCTATTAAAGATGTACAATATGATTATTTAATATATACATATTTAATATATGTATAAAATATTAACATATTTAATATATGTATACATTGTTAAATGATTACCAAAATCAAATTAACACTGTGTTACATTAACACAAATTACTCTATGTGTGTGTGTTTCAAGTAAACAATACACTATTATCTATAGTTACCATGCTATTCATTAGACTCCTAGAACTTAGTTTACTTATAACTGATAGTTTGTACCTTATGGCAAACATCTCCATTTTCCCTTTAACTCAGGTACTGGCAATCACCATTCTATTTTCTGCTTCTATGGGTTTGATATTTTTAGATTCCACATATATGTGAGATTGGGCAGTATCTGACTTCTAAGCCAGGCTTATTTCACTTAGCATTATGTCTTCCAGGTTCTTCTATGTGGTTACAATCACAAGAATCCTTTTTCTTTTTTAGTTTTGATGAACTTACTGAAACAATAACCTTCTTTCTATGAAGCCTACAAGGTGTGCATAAAAATGACGATTATTATTTTTGTTCTCCGTTCTTTTGCTTTGTCCTAACTGTAACTCTACTATGAAATCGGCATGTTAAAAATGATTTTTCTATGGGAAGATGTTTGGGTTCAAGGTGTGCAGGGACTATGGGTTTTTTTTGTTTGTTTGTTTGTTTGTTTTCCCACAAAGATCTTACTGCTTTTATTTTATAATTTTAGCCATGAGATAGTAATACAAATTCACCCGTTTATAAAACAATGGTTGGATTCAAATTATGTTTCTGACAAAACTGGCACCTTTTCACATGGCTAAACTTTATTTGCCTCAATTTCTAAACTAATGAAGGCTATGGATCAAAGTTTTGGATAAAGCAGTTTGGTTTTTAAAAAACCTCTTTAACTTGTTTTTGTTTGCTTTCTTCACCTTCAAATGAGTTTACATTTTAGCTGGGACTGACTGAATTGTATAAGAAAAACAAAATCTCCAGTGGCCTTGAATTAGTAACACATTTATCTTTTGTTCGCTAATCCCCTTTGCTAGTCAATGGTTATGGGGAAGCATCTTAACAAGAGTTTTGTTTTCCCGCTATTTTTTTTTAACGGCCCCTGTATGGCAGACACAACAGTTTTTATGGGGACTATGGTTTTTAAGAGGAAAATTGGTAACAAATCTGAAGCATTGTAGGCTGACATTAGTTGCTTATTAGGGTCACTGTATTCAGTTTAGATCTCTAGATCCTTCATGGGAAAGCACTTGATATGCAACCTTCCTATTTTCTTCTCAGTCCATTAATTTGAACCATAATCTTATCCATTCCAGCACTGGGCTTTTATCATGCACTGTCTAGATGAGCTATTCAGCCAATAAATCCAATAAAGTCATTTCCAAAATGTAGAGATTTCTCCCACGAAACACAGAGTCTTACAGCTAAGATGTAACTGATGCTGTTGAAGTTAGATATTGACAGAAACGTGGATCTTATTTTTAGCTTTTCTGATGATTATTTGAATTCAGTGAAAAAAAAAATGGTTTGAGGTGTCTTGTTTCTCCCAGGGGATGTGGGTTTTGAGAAATTTCACTCATTTTTTGCCTTTTGTCCTACTTTGACCATAAACTGAGTGACTTATAAACAACAAACATTTATTTCTCACAGTTCAAGAGGCTAAGAAACGTCCAAGGTTATGGCACTAGCAGGTGCCACATCTGGTGAAGGCATGCCTCCTCATGGATAGCTGTGTTCTCATTGTAACCTCACAGGATAGAAGGGGCAAAGGGTCTCTGTATGGCTTCTTTTATATTTCTATTCATGAGGGCAGAGTCCTTATCATCTCCCAAAGACCCCATGTCCTAATACCATCATGTGGGGCATTAGGATTTTAATATATACATTTGAAAGGGAGGTCACCCACCTGGAAACCACTGCACCCTTATTATATTTAAAAACAATGCCGTGTTGCTTCTGATTAATGCTTCTCAATTTGGAAGGCAATCAAATGACCATATCTAATTTGAGCATCAAAACAATTCCTTGGCCAATTTCTTTTTCTAATTGGTCTGCATGGATGGAGATTACGAATCATTTTATGTGGTTTACTTAGGACCATACCACTTTCTGTGACCTGATATTTCTATTGTCTGTGAAGCCACAGAAATTAACAAATTATACTTTTCATATCACAATCATCATTTTAATTTAATTTGATCACATTTCAAAATTTTTACCCAAGTTCACTGTAAAAAGTGAGTCAGATTCTAATTAGTGCCATTGCTGAGAAAACTGGGCAAAATAAAAATAACAGCTACCTTTCATTGACTGTCTACTGTAACCCTATAAGCTATAAAATGTCTCCATTTTACTGATGAGGAAAAGGAAGTCATTCAGCTTATCAGTAAAAGAGTAGGATTAGAACCACTTTCTGCTGTCCTCCAAAGCCTGTGTCTTCCTCTGGGGCTTTGTTTTCAATGTGGTTTGCAGCAAATATTGCTGAGATTCTTTTCTGGCTCAGAAGGTATCTGGACTTTGGTAAAAGCAATTGGCAAGTTTCTTCTTACCATGGAACCCTCATTTAGTATGAAAAACGAGATTAACAAAAAAAGGCACATACATAAAACAAGTATAAATTATACGTGCAATGAAGCAATGTCCTGATTTCAGGTGCAGGGTGTCTGGTGAATGGGGAGGGGGACTGCTGTCTGTCTACACAGTGTCTTCAAGGGAAGCTCCTCTAAAGTTGAACCCGATGCCTGCAAGATGAAAAGATGTTTGTCATATAAAGAGCATAACATGAGAGATTTCAGGCAGAAATGTAAATACTTTGAAGTAACAAAGAAAATAGAATTTTTGAAGGACTGAAAAAGGGAATAACAAAGCTACAGTGCAGATGAACAGGAAGAAATGGTGCAAATCAGGAGTGGAGGGTAGGAAATAGAAACTGAATCAGGCTGAGTTTATAGGTCATAGCCAGAGCTGCTGGGCATGTTCTAACTCAACAGGAACTCATTGGAGAGTTTGAAGCAGAGGTGTGACGTATACCGAAATGTGGCAAAATCTCTTTGGTTTTGGATCACAAATTTAAGAAAATAATCTGAGTTTCACTACATTTAGTAGAATCTGCTCATTAGAAAACACTTGTTCATTTCCTTGGACAGGTAAAGACCATGGAGGAAATGAGGACAAGGCAAACCACCATCCATATAAAGAATGGCAAGTTTATTTCACAAAGTTGTAACATTAAAGGGGCAACCGAAATACTATAGTTGTCCTGCTACAATGTAAGGGCATTTCTATAAAGAAAGCTAGGTTCTACCGGTTTTTATTAGTTCAAGGAAAGATTTCAGAAGATGCAAGGATGTAATTGAATTAGTATTTTCAGAATGCAAAAAGGAATTTACATGTGTATGTTTACCAAAAAATTAAAGACTGTTAAAAGTATTAGTTTTCCCAAATACAAGTTCCTTATCCTTCCATAATTTCTTTAACTCTTCTAACCCAAAGCTCATTTACAAGCTCCCTGGTGTCTGGACCAGAGATAGGTATAGGTCAACTATCTGAACAGTGATAGGAAGAGATGGCCTTCTAGAACCAAGGAGGAGTAACCCCGAGATTGATTCAGAGGACTTCACGTGCTTAGTATTCTCATCTGCTGTGGCTCTCAGTGGTGCTGGGGTCACTTCATCTCATAGCTTGAGCAGCTGTGATAAGGACAGGAGAAAGGGTAGAAGAGGGCAGCTCCCAGCAAAGACCCCACCCGCAAGCCTGGAAAGCCATGACCATAAACGGGAACAGGCATTCCTGTTTTTGCACCCAAATGTTGCCTTTTGGTCCACCACATCGCCCTATCTTGTACTCTATAAACCCCAAGTCCCAGGCTTCACAAGGAGATGAGAAGACTAACAGAAGAGCAGAAGAATGGAAGAATGGTGTGGCAGAGAGAAGAGAGGAGCATCTGTACGCCCAGAGCAGTTCATCTGGGGATGGTCAGAGAGGAGGTTGGCCACTGGATTGGCAAAATCCAAGAGAAGATAATCTTCCCACTCTACCCCCTTTCCAGTTCCCCATCCATCCTGCTGAGGGGCACCTCCACCACTCAATGAAAGCACACATTCATCCTTCAAGTCCGTGTGCAACCTGATTCTTCCTGGATGCCAGACAAGGACCTGGGTACCAAAAGGGCACTGAGCTGGCTAATACTTAAGCAGTCCATGGACAGCAAGGCTAAAAGAGTGCACTGTAACAAACACCCACTTGGGCTTTAGGAGTCACAGGCTCCCACCCTGGGTGCTGCCATGGGGCCAGAGCCCAGGGGTGCTCACCCAGCTCCTGCACCTGCCAGTCTACATGCTCCCCTTCTTGTAAAGGGTTTGAGTGTCCATGGTGACCAAACAGATGAGTCACACCCCATCACATGTCCTGCAAGGGGGGTCAGGGAACTTTCCAGTTTCAGTTGTTGTTTTCTCAGGGCAGAGAAAGGGAAGTCCATTCAGCGACTGCTCCACCTAGGTGAAGCTGGGTTATGGAGCCTAGTTAGTTGTTCCCCCCTCTCCACAGGGCAACACAACCACAAGCCAGCGTATTCTCCTCATCTTTGAATTAAAAGTTAAAAAGAAAACATCCCTCATGATGCCTAATACTTGTTTTTTTTCTACCTAAATTATATAAGTAAGTCCAAAGTTGTTCCATAGTAATCTAGGTATCCTGAGAGCTGAGACTATTGTGAAAAATAATTGCTGCTTCTGACAACTCCTAGTCTGAGTTCCTGAGGTCTGAGTTGCTCTGGGCAGAAGCCTGGGGCATGGAAGACATGGCTTCCTACAATTCCTCTAAGATGGAAATCCTGTATCCAAAGAAAGCAAATCTGAAGGCAAAATGTGCATAGACTCGTTCATCAAATGTTTGAAATTAAACTGCCAAAGTGAAGAAACTGAGAAGGAAAAAGATAACTTGAGAGAGTCCGGCAATACAAAAGTCAACACTCAATTCAACAAGCCAAGATCAGAAAGAGGCAGAAGCACAGCATGAAGACATGTATCCTCTGTGGGAGCCTGAGATTTGAAGTCAGGAAAAAGTGTGGAAATCTGAATTCTGCCTCTTATTATATCTGTTTCCCTGGAAAGGATACTGCACTCTCTACCCTCACTTTCACCCCTGTAATTGAATTTTCTAGCATCAGGTGAGTACTTAATCATGAACCCAAGATTCAAAATACTTGAAAGTATTTCAAAGTATTTTACATCTGTATTCTTACTTAAATGTTGCAACAAATCTATTTAATCACTATTACTTTATCTCAAATTTGCATATGAGACGTTTGAAAACAGAGATACCAAGTTTATTTCTAAAGGTCACATGGTTACTGAATGGCGAATTCAGTACTCAGATTCAGACCTCTGATTCCAGAGCCCAGTTTCTTAACATACCTCTGGATCAATCAGTGAAAAATGGCAAATAATAAATGATAGTAGTAGTCACTGCTGCTAAACAATATTGCTGCCCCATTTTTAGAGATTAAATTTTGGTATTTATTAAAATGTTTTTCATGTTTTAATCATTATATTTATGTTTGTTATTATACACGAGTATGTACAGCATATTTATAATAGTATTTTCCATAAACCTCATCATCTCTGCTTTCTGCTTTCTAGGTCACCTTTTCTTCATTCTTTTACTATCTAGTAACTTAATTGGATGTAGGGCATCATACATTTTACGTTGTGAAGCATTTTATTGCATTCTTTAAAGATTCTTGAACTTTTACTGGCAGGAGGTCAAGTTACTTGTGTATTAGTTTGATCCTTTTGAGTTTTGCTTTTGAGCTGTTTTAGGGAAAATCAAAATTAGCCTTTATTTTAGAGCTTTATGAGCCCCATTAAGGAGGTTATGTTGGCTTGCTACTGAAAGTCCTATGGATTCAACAGGGTGTCTCTTCTCCAGGTGAGAGAAATTCAAATCATTTCCAGTCTTATGTGAACCTTGGGTTTTGTGCGTCTTACAGCTCACTGTATTCCATGTGAATTGGGTTATCAAGTACTAAATTATCGCTCTTTGGTAATTGTTTTTTCTTTGGAATTTGTTCTTGTTCATATTTATGGGTTTTCTTTCTTTCTATGGAGGGACAGATTAGTGTTTAGACAAAGACTTAAGAGTTCTTTGCAGAATCAACAGGTTTTAGTGTCCTGGTCTCCTCAAACTTCCATCTTTGACTTCAACTCAGCAAGGTGGCTGGAGTCTGTTTGGGTTTTCCTTCTGTGCTGGAATTTGTGGATTACCTCTGGGTCCAGAAAGCAGGGGTGCTGTTTGGGCCCTCCATTCTTATTTTGCTTTCTCAGACAAGACAGTCTTGTGATGCTTGCTGTCCAATGCCACACACACACAAAAGGTTGTTTCTTGTAATTTGTCCTATTTTCTATTTGTGCTTGACAAGAGTGAAAATCCACGCTATTTTACACTTTCTTAGGTAGAAGCAGATACCCGTTAATATTATTACAAATTTCTCATGAAACTGTACTTGGATTATCTTTCTAGAGTATGTTAAACCCCTTAGGCAAACGGAGGGTAAAAAGAAATAGCAGTGGTACTACCCAGTCTGGAGAGGTTAAAGTAGACAAGGAAGACTTCTTGGAAGAAGTGGAGCCTGAGCTGGGTCTCAAAAGCCAGACGAGTTTTCAGATATCAACATTCCTTCAGTGCAATTAGCATGGCAAGTTTCAAGAGAGCATAAATGAATGATTGGAATTGCTTGACTTAATGAAGCCTTAATAATAACCCTAATTCAGTTTATTAAGCATCTATCACTCATAGATGAATAGCTAATGCCTTTTCTAATAAAACAGTCATAATAAAATAAAGGAAGCCATAACATATATTATTTTTATTCTTTTAATCACATACTTTCTAAGTGGGGATACTGAAGCCATTGGAATAGCTCTACAAAATGTACTTTTTCTTTTTTAATTTCAAAATTTAATTTACTCGATGATACATCAGGAACAATTAGGTGCTGTTTTCTTGTCCTACGGATAATTAAATGGAAAAAGATTCCAATTTCAACTCCATATATTATGCTCTGGAAAGTGACTCTTCTTATCACTGGAGAAAATTAAGCAAATGAACTGGATTTTAACGGCCCCACCTAAAAACAACAACAACAACAACAAAGACTTCTTTCTTTTGGGAGCCGTTGGATTCAGACACCTTCATCTATGAGTTCAGCCTAATAAAATAATAACCTCTGTCCATCAATGGATATAGATGACCCTTCTTCCAGTTCTGCTTACAGAAGTTAAGACATAGTGGCATTTTCTAAAAGAAATGCTGAGAGAACAAAAGATGATGTTATCAGAGGAAATTCAGGTGACACTAACTCATTTAATTTCCCAAATAATAGCTTTCTTATCCTACTATAGCTGAGTATCTGTCAGTCCTTGAAATGTAACACTGCTCTCAGCATCCTACCTCACTATTCTGTCTTGCTGTTTTGATAACTCTAAGACTGCCCCCACATGACTGCTGCAAACAAGCATCTGCTCAGTCACTTAAAAATGGTGCCTTAGAAGCCTGGCCAACTTAGGGTCAAGACTAAAAGAGGTAAGGGAATTAAATTTACAGCCACCTGTAACACACCAGGTATTGTGCCATTTTAAAATACAGTATCCTGTTTAGTCTGTAACTAAACTCTGAGGGACTATCTCCATGTTACTGTTGATCAGTGAAATAAGGTGAATTGCCTAAAGCTATATGATTACTGATTGGCAGAGGCCGGGTGTGGTGGCTTGCACCTGTAATCCCAACTACTCAGGAGGCTGAGGCAAGAGAATCGCTTGAACCTGGGAGGCAGAGGTTGCAGTGAGTGGAGATCACACCACTGCACTCCAGCCTGGGTGACAGAGAGAGTCCATTAAAAAAAAAAATAGAATGGCAGATCTAGGTTACTGTTTTCCTGATTGGCAGGTACCCTCATACACAACACTCTGCCCAAGGTATAGGCACTAAATCACATTTCTGCCTCAGCATCCCTCCAGTTCCTCTTCAGTTTTTGCTAGACTGAATGTGCCTATTCTTCTCTCACTTATTTCACAAACATTGATTGAGCTCCTACTACAGGCTATGTCTGAGGCTACACACCTCAAGATGCCTTGTAATAAATTCCAGCTTCTGTACCTCAAAATATCACAAACTAGTAGAAAATGTGGGAATGGAAGTAATGAGTTAGTGATTTACCCTAGGGCATAAGAAATGTAAATATTTTGGGAGAAGAAAGTAGAAAACCTACTCAGCCCGATTCAAGTGTGTGCAATGCTGGAGACAGAGAGACCTCTATGAAAATTGTTGGCAGTGTACCTTAAATAAAAAAACAGAGTTTTCCAGACAAGTAGAAAGGGGGAAGGTCTCCAGACAAGATTGATCCATCATGGAAGAAAGATAAACACTGCTAATTCAGAAACTGCCCGAAGGTCAATGATTATATCTGACTTAAAAAAGTGAAGGTCTGTAGTGGGATGGGGGCTACGAAAGGATGAGGGTTGGGCTGATTTCTGTTTTTTGCTCCATCTGGAATGTTTTCTTTCTTCCCGTGCAATTTGTCTGACCGGCAAGCTTCAACTCAAGTTTCCAGGATCATGTGAAAACCAATAATTCACTTATTTACCCATGTTTCTAATACATGTTATAAATGCCTCTGTTTTTGCCTTTATCACCCAGTACAATAATTGTGTGCCTGTCCACCAGCCCCTGGAGACTGTGAGCTTTCTAGGAAAAGAAGGGTTGTGTCCTACTTAGCTCTTACTTCCAGAACTTAGTGTAGTGGCAGTACCAGGCAGGGGATGAGCACTTGATGGCCATTTGCTCAATGTCCTGGTAAATGAATGTAGTGAGAGAAACACAGTGATGTGCTCCAATTTTTCCTTCATACCTATAGAATTTTTTCATATATTTACAGGCTACTAATGTAAATAATGCAACTTTTCCCTAGACCACCCTTTCACCCTATCTTCCCCATAGTAATTTTTTTTACAACATTTGTCCCTTAGTGAATTTGTTTTTGACTAAATCCAATGTTGCTCTTATCTCTCTGAGTTTGTAACCCCTCAAAGTCCATTTGTATTATGTCTTTATTCACTCTGTTGCTTGCTATATATTATAGTTCAGTATAATTTGTGAATTACATTAATATGCTATTTACTCTTGCTTTGAAATCTCATGTAGTGTACTTCTTTTCATGTAGCTTATCACCAAGAATAAAGTAGGTGCCTACGAAATTAAATGTTCCAGTGTCATTTAATTTGGAAGGGTTATGAATATAAAGAAAGAAAAAATGAAAGAAGAGGGTTGAATAGATTTTGCAAAAAACAGATGCTTATAAAATGTGATGTTTTGTGAAAAAACATGCTGGAGGAAAATAGATAAAACATATGTGCATTGGAGGTGTGAAATAATTGGAAAACAGTCATTGAGAAGAGAACAGCAAAAGCATTAATACATAATGCAGAACTTACATTTAACAAAAATAACATATATACTTAGGAAAGTAGATTATTGGAGCTGAAAGCCAATCTGGGGACTATTAAATGTTTCCTTCCATTTTTATTGATAAGGAGAGAAAGCCCAAGGGACTTTGTCAAGGGCATACCCCAAAGAGTTACAAAGAATATTCTAGAAGCCAAGTTTCATTTTCCTAATTAGCTGTTCTTTCTCAGTCTTTTACATATGTAAGACCTTATGGGTTATAAACGAATGATACATAGATCTTTTTGAATTTTATGATATCATTATTAAACTAGGGAGGATAGTTATCATTTTCTTTATCTGACACATTAAAAATCTAAGGCTCAGGGAGGCAGTGATTAGTGGAAGAGCAGGTTTCTAGTTAGTGGTGAGGTCAGATCCCAAACTTTTTTTCTCATTCCAAGGCCAACATTCTTGCAAATATACCGCACTGATCCTGACATGAAATGACTATCCAATTACATTAGAAAGAAACATGACAATGAACCAGACCATCTTCAATCTAAAAGCCGAAGAGACACGAAAATAAAGAGACTGAAAAATTTTAGAAACTTGCCAGTAATTGCAGACTGGAGGGTGAACAAACATTAACACTGCATTCAGATAGCCCAGAATTGTAATACAGCTTTGATGTTTCTGGTCAATATTGACATTGTTGTCAAGACTACCAGCCCCATGTAAACTACATTGTCACTTGGGCAGGCCTACTTGTGGTCATGGTAATGGGCTGGAGACATAAAATGTGATCCAGCCATTTCCTGCTATTCATCTGCTTGGGTAGAATGGTTACCGGGAAGCAGGAGGGTTTGGCTTCTCATATTTCTGTGTTAGCATCAGATTCTGGGAATCAGAACACCAGGTCAATAGCATTAAGACATAGATCTGAATCTTTAGAATAGCTACAGAAACAGCTGACAGAAGAGGAGATTCTCAAAGTATACTGGAGAAAAAGTAAGATGGAGTGTATCAGCATTGATTAGCAATAGGTATTGCTTTGAAATAGTCTTTGCTTTAGGTTGGATGTTTGCACCATTTTATTTTCATAGCACTTTATAAAAATGTGCATTCAATGGAAAATGAACAATAAAAAAATGTGTATACTATTCTTACAGATATAATAGCAACTAAAACAAACATCATGTGTTTTTATATAAAGTGTCTCTAGATTTGGATGTAGACTAACTCTGATTGAACCCCACTACCACACATAACTACACTGCTAATTATAATGTATGTACATAAGAATTTAGACAGAAGGGGCCAGGCGCGGTGGCTCAAGCCTGTAATCCCAGCACTTTGGGAGGCCGAGACGGGTGAATCACGAGGTCAGGAGATCGAGACCATCCTGGCTAACATGGTGAAACCCCGTCTCCACTAAAAAATACAAAAACTAGCCGGGCGAGGTGGCGGGCGCCTGTAGTCCCAGCTACTCCGGAGGCTGAGGCAGGAGAATGGCGTAAACCCAGGAGGCGGAGCTTGCAGTGAGCTGAGATCCAGCCACTGCACTCCAGCCTGGGCGACAGAGCAAGACTCCGTCTCAAAAAAAAAAAAAAAAAGAATTTAGACAGAAGGTTTTAAACAAGTAAATACTTGATTTGCATTAGAGAATACATGGAAATTCTTAACCAATTTCCTACTGTACTTAATAGCAGTGCTACTTTTGGCTGATCACTTAATTTTTCTGAATCAATTTTCTTAACGTCAAGTGTAATAAATAACATTTGCCTTAATACCCAGAAGGTTGTTATGAGTATTTGCATAATTTCATATGTTAAAGTAGTTTAGAAAATATGAGAGACTTTTCAAAATGCCCAAAGACAGAGATATACTAGACCACAAATGAGTTAAAATCAAGAGTAACTGTCTCAAGTATTTGATATTTTGGGTGGGAAATAAAAGTAGAGATTTCCGATATATACTTCTATGTCCTCTAAATGAAGTTGCAGCTAAATTTATGCTTTTGAATTTTTTTTTTTTTTCCAGTTTAAGCAGACTCCAGGCCAGTAACTGCAGAGGATAGGAAAGGACAGGTTGGTTTCAAGACTCCAGATAATTATATCCAAAAGGGAAAACTGGAGCAAAATAATATGGAGCCAAGGCAGAAAAATGTCTAGTGGTGGAACTTACCGGTCGGTAAGTTTCTCTGGACCCATGAGTACCCTGGGTGCAATCAATCTATGTGAGCCCCCGCTTACCCTCATAGGGAACAAGATAAGCTCTGGTGTTTATCTCAGTTACACGGCTGAATGCCTGGGTTGGATCAGGGAGTTCAAAATAGATTAGCTGGGGCAGGTACAGGCTACAGATTTACTCTGAGAAGAAATGCAACAGCCAGTTTGGAGAGAGAAGCCAATGACCGAAGTGGAAAAATTAAATAATCATCACAAAGTCATGAAAGTGGGAGAAACAAGTGGTCAAGATCAAGATGATCACAGCAGCAGCACGGTGTCCAGGACCTGGAGCAGCATGGGCCTGGATGGGGACGCCCATGTCTGGGGCGTCTGTGCCCTGCTTTGAGAAACTGGCTGCTCAGTGCATTGGCAGTGAGAAAGGTAGAACAATATCCCCTCTCAAAGATGTCTACATCTTAATCACTGGAACCTGCAAATATATTACCTTATAGTGCAAAAGGGGTTTTGCAGGTGTTAAAGATTTTGAGATGGGGAGATTATCCTGGATCACCATAGATTATGTCCAGTATAATCACAAAGGTCCTTACAGAGAGAGGCAGGAAAGTCGGTGTCAGAAGGGCAGTGTGGAGATGGAAGCTGAGATTGTAGAGATGCATCCAAGAGCCAAGGAATGTGGAAAACCTCTACAAGCTGGAAAAGGCAAAAAATGAAATAAAATAAAACGTAATTTTCCCCGGGAGTTTGCAGAAAGAACACAGTCTTGCCGACATGCTGACTGTAGCCCTATAAAAATCATTTTGGATATGTGACCTTCAAGAATGTAAGATAATAAATTTGTGTTGTCTTAAGCCATTAACTTTGTGGTAATTTGTTACTGCTGCTTTGGGAGACAAAAACAGGCAAATGAGTCTGTTTTTAGGATTCACGCAGAGTCTAGGAAGGGCTTTTCATGGGTATTTAACAGATTTGAGAAAAGGCAAGAAATAACTAATGAGGAAGCGGATTCTAAGGACATGAGAAAATAATTTTTAAGACCACCTTGAAGAATATTTTGACAACCTCAATCTGTATTTTTAATATCCTAAATCCTCCATTCTCTGAATAACCTCATTCATTTGAGCATATATAAACTAGCTGTTGACTTCTTAATTAACAAAACTAACTTCGATTTTGGTATCAAAAAAATCAGTGGTTCTTTTACTTGTAAATTCAATAAAGTGGGAGTTGCCATTAAATAGAATATTTTTTAACCATAATTAGTATAGGGAAAAAAGTTTTAAAATAGTCTATGTTAAATACAGAATTATTTTCTTTTAGTAGACTTTTTTTTTTTAAGAGTGATTTAGCCAAAAATATCTTATTTGGAATTTTTGTATTGCTTGTCCCACATAGCTTGTAATAACAAGAGAAAAAAGCATTTTCCAGTAATTTGTAATTATTTTTTCTCCACTATGGAGTATATAGAAAGGTTTATTGGGATTTTGTAGTTTTTTACTAACATTAACCATTTTAAACCTTTTTAAAAGGTCTTTCTGACCAGTTCACACATTTTTTTCCTCCTCTCAGAAAACTTTTTCCACTTACAGGAGTATCACAGGCCTGGCTATGCACCCTGCCCATGGACAACAGGTACAGGGGCAAATACCTGAGCCAAGGTGGGCTTGAGAGTCTCTCTCCCTGAAACGTGACCCCTGACCTGTGCATATACTACCTACTTATGAGTTGACAAAAAATATATAAGCATATTAAAAGGCTGTATTGGTGACCTCATTGTAATGCATGCTCTTGTACTTTGCTGGTGGACTTGCAACTTGGAACAAAACTTCCTGAGGACAACTTTGCAACATAAAAAGAACTACAAATAAAGTAAAAATCCTTAGCCCAATAATTTGTCTCCTGATTTAATAAAAATAAAACATTCAGAGATGTTTACAAAGTTGGTACACAAGAATGTTTACGGTAACATTGAAATTTATAGGTATAAAAAATGTGGAAATACCCATAATGCCTAATAAAAAGTGACCATTTTGTTGTAAAGTATGATATTTTCATAAGCTAGCATAAGCCATTAAAATCATGATTTTGTGATATTCTTTATGATATTCAAAAGCTTCACAATATGTCAATAACCAAAATATAAAATTATAAGCCATCAATTTGATTAAAAATACATATTTATGGATAGAAAAAAGTGTTTACAGTGGTAGTCTGGCAGAATTTAGGTTAATTTTTGTCTTGTTATTTATAATCTTCCATATTTTGCAAATTGGCCACAATTAAGACATATCAATATCCTTTAGTCATACAAGCCAGAAACTAGGACGTGCCTCTTGATTACTTGGCCTCCCTCCCTCAGGCTTCATTTCTAATCAATTTAACCCCTGCTTTACTTTTTAATCCATTCATTTCTCCCTATATTCACCCCTAACACTCAAACCCAAGCTCCTGTTATCTCTCTTCTGTGTCGTATGAACCTCCTGTGTGATCTATCACCAAACTCTCTTGAGCCTTTTTAGTTCATTATGTACACATTGGCCATATGATAATAGTAAAACATAAATTGCATCATGCAGATACCCAATTTAAAAACCTCAATTCACTCCCCATAAAACTTGGAATAAATACCAAATGTTTGGTTTTACATATAAGGCCCTAGTGATCTGAATCCTACCTACTTCTCAACTCCATTTCTGACCACTTCCCCACAGAACCTCGTGCCCTCCTTATTCTTTGATCAATATGTCTATTATTCTTATAGCCACAGCACATTTGACTTTTCAGGTCCTTCCAAGAACTGAGACTTCAGCTTCAAATCACATCTTCAAACAATTGTTGCTGGTCTTTCTAAATCCTTCTGGTTCCTCCTCATTTTATAAGCTTGCATGATGCTTCACACTTCTCCCTCATAATGAACAGCACAATTCTAACTAAGTAACTTTGTGTCATGGTTTGGCAAGCCTGTTTTCTCTTCTCCACCATAAGCTCTGCCGGTAGCATGTCTATGTTTTCTTAAATTTCTTTATCCTCAAATCTAGTTAGTGTTGTACAGAAGGTAGGTTTTCTAACATTTCTATATTCAGTAAATGGATAAAACTTAGAAATACAATTATTACCTAATCTAGCTGAGCCACAGGAAGTCTTATGAGAAACCAAAAAATAATAAGCAGCCTGATTATCCTGATAGGGTCCTTGGTTCAGACACTTTTTCCATATGTATTATGAAATTTTTTTCTCACTTGTCCTCAACAGTTTCACAAAATGTGATATGAATCTTGGCTTTTGGTAGGTGATTCCTGCTTCACCAATTATTACACAGTATCTTTGTAAAGTCTGTATCTGTATAATCAGTATCTCTGTATAATCAATGGTGAAGCAGTAGTCAACTTTTCAAAACACTCTACAATTTTCTGTTTATTCACGGACGTTTTCTCTGAGTTCGTCATCCCAGTGATTACACAGAATCTCCTTGTGTTTGCTGGTTCCTAAATTACATTTTCATTTCCTCATGACAAGGCAAATAGTCTGTTCCTAATTCCTTTGCATTGGTAACTCATTTTTTCACATTTACTTCTTGATCTGTCTTCTGTATTTGGTTTCTCTTACGCACAGTATCTTTTGTGTCTCTCATCTTAGCACTCAAAGTATATCCTACAGATAAGTGATGTGCAAGTTCTGCCCTTTACTGAATAATACCTAAAGAATTAAGCCAAAGAACTCAGGTCCTAGTTTTTAGGATTGTGATTGTTTTTCCAGATATGCCTGGTTTACCTCTTTAATCATCCCCTTTTGATTGATGACTCACTTATAGACAGGCTGCTTCTGAACTGGTACTGTTCCAGAATACTATATTTAGTAATTATTTTTTGGATTTATGCAATTGCCTATTGCATGGTGGTTTATTTGTACACGACCCTGCTTTTCTTACTGAGATGTAACTCTCAATAGGCAAATATTCTGTCTTATGCATTTCCATAGGCCCTGCAACATCTAGTAGGTGCCTATGCACAGTAAGTATTAATCCACATTTACTAGAAAAAAAATGGAGGTTGGAGCTCTAGAAGTGACCCTGGACATGCCTTTTTCTGTCAATATTAGGTATGCATCAATGAGGTAGATTGTTAGTGCTCAACTATTGCATTTGGAATTTTGTGTGCTAGGTTAGGTAGAAAGTGTTCATTGCATCCTTTGACAATCTCTACATTAAGCTTATAAATTCAGTTTTCATATAACATCTCTGAAGACGCCTGGAAAATAAGATTTCTTTTCCACACTAAGACAAATATTTATGTGAGTTAAATGACCAACCTTGCAAAACATGTATTTAAGGGTTAGAAGAATGAGTATAATAAAAGCCAAACTAAATTTTAGTCTACCTAATTTAAGTATCTCTAATTCAACAGCATGACTATTTCATCTTAATGGCACTATCCAGTGTAGTACTGTCATTCTCGTGCCAAAAATTGATTAGATGAACTCTTTGTAAAAATTATGATGACTGGGAAAATATGGGCGAGTTTAATTTCATCAGTCCAGGAAATATGATCTTCTTTCCTAATGGAGTGGAACATAAAAAGAAGAAATAGAGGGCCAAGTTAGTTGCAATAATTAGGGAGCTGGCCAAGAAATGAGAGTTATGGTTACTTAAAATGCCTTTCCATGGAAGTCTGATCAAAGGAACCCTCAGTAGTATTGAGCTGATAGCAGAGACACAGTTTATTAAGAGGTGAGTGCAAAACAGACTACTTTTTAAAAACAATCTCAGCTTTGGCATTTTTCTGTTAATGTATTGAGTGTTGTCAATAGAAACCCAATCCCCATGTCTGAACAGGAGTTTTCCCTTTCTCTCTTCAATGAATGAATAAGTGAAAGATCCCTTGGAATCTGAAGTCATTAACAACTTTAGTTTGATTTATATACTCTTTAGTTTGCATTCATCAGATATTCTAGAGCATCTGACAGCATTTGGAACAGCAGAGGACTAGATTTGGGGAATATTAACTTCGTATTTCCCCATAATAAATACCTAAAAGTGTAATTCTGATATTTACACAAATAAATATTTAAAAAGCAAAAAAAAAAAAAAAAGAGAGAGAGAGAGAGAGAAGCACAGAGTCACGTTAAGATTTTGGTAAAGAATTTTATTTCATTGTTAAGATCTGATGGAATTTAGTAAGTTTTACAAAATAAATAAAATTTTCCCTGAGAATTGAAAAATAGATTGCAAATTCACTAGCTCCAGCTTCCCAAATAATTAAAATATTGGAAGGATTTATGAAGCATTAGCATAAATCCTAGAGTAGGAAAATTAAAAAATAAAGATGTCATAAAGCTCAAATTCTAAAGACTGACCTTAGTCTTTACTTCTCAGATACAAAATCATTTTTTAAAAAAATTGTAAGCAAAAATTACAGCATTATTAAGGGTCATTTAAATGGATATTATTTCACTATTTGGAAGTATTGTCACTAATTTTTTTTTACATTCACTTACAGAGAATCTAAAATAGTACAGTAAGGCATATCACCAACTGTGGTTCTTATCCATAACAGTTACTCAAGAAATGATTGCTAAAATGTCTATAGCTATATGGAATATAAAACAATATATCTGTGGTTCAGAAGCTCTTTATCACCTCTCTTACATGGTTAAATTCAGAATCAAACAATAAAGACTGTGATGTATAAATAGCAACAGAAAGAGAGAGAGAGAGAGTGCAGATGTGAGCACAGGGAAAAATGGTATTTATATTTTAATTAGTCAATAACATATTCTGGTTATTGATACTACTTATCATAATATCTTGTGTGTTATAGCTTATGTAAGTTACCAGAACTTATATGGTCTGTATAACATTTAGTTTTCTAACAACTCTTAAGGCAGAAATGGATAATATTATAATCTCAGTTGTAGAGATGAAACATCTCACTTTCAGAATATTAAACAACTTCCCAAAGCTACCTAAGTAATACATGAGCTACTTTTCTTTTTTTAAACTTCGCACTATAGAACTCATTAGTTAGTGTCACACATGCATAAAAAATAAACTTATAAACCGTTGGGAGAAATCATAGGATGATACCTTTACAATGTGAGAGTAGACAAAGATGTTTTAGACAGGATATGAAATGCTATAAACATAAAATAACAAAGATGAATTAGATTATTTCGACATTAAAATCTCTGCCCCATCTGAAGACATTATTAGAAAAATAAATTGGTAGTCACAGATAGGGAGAAATTATTCACAACACATATTTTACAAAGGACTTGTTTCCAGTGTATATACAAAACTCTTATAATTCTGCAAGAAAAAGAAAAACAATGCTCTACGAATGGAAAATGTTTGAAAAAAGAGTTTATAAATTAGCAAAACAAATGAACATTTAACACGTGAAAAGATGTTTGACTTCAATAGTCATGAGGAAAATGCAAATTAAAGCCACAACAAAATACCACTGCACACTCACTAGAATGAGTAAACTTAAAAAAAAAAAAGAGAGAAAAAGTGATGGGTTGATAAGTTCAGCAAACCACCATGGCACACGTTCACCTATATAATAAACCTGCACATCCTGCACACGTATCCTGGAACTTTTAAAATCAAATCATAGGCAAGGGCAAAGACTTCATGACTAAAGCACTAAAAGCAATGGCAACAAAAGCCAAAATTGACAAATGGGATCTAATTAAACTAAAGAGCTTCTGCACAGCAAAAGAAACTATCATCAGAGTGAACAGGCAACCGACAGAATGGGAGAAAATTTTTGCAATCTATCCATCTGATAAAGGGCTAATATCCAGAATCTACAAAGAACTTTAAAAAATGTACAAGAGAAAAACAAACAACTCCATCAAAAAGTGGGCAAAGCACATGAACAGACACTTCTCAAAAGAAGACATTTATGCAGCCAACAAACATATGAAAAAAGCTCATCATCACTGGTCATTAGAGAAATATGAATCAAAACCACAATGAGATACCATCTCACGCTGGTTAGAATGGTGATCATTAAAAGGTCAGGAAACAACCGATGCTGAAGAGGATGTAGAGAAATAGGAACACTTTTACACTGTTGGTAGGAGTGTAAATTAGTTCAACCATTGTGGAAGACAATATGGCGATTTCTCAAGGATCTAAAACCAGAAATACCATTTAACACAACAATGCCATTACTGGGTATATGCCCAAAGGATTATAAATCATTCTACTGTAAAGACACATGCACAAGTATGTTTATTGCAGCCCTATTCACAATAGCAAAGACAGGAACCAACCCAAATGCCCATCAGTGATAGACTGGATAAAGAAAATGTGGCATACATACACTATGGAGTACTATGCAGCCATAAGAAAGGTGAGTTCATGTCCTTTGCAGGGACATGAATGAAGTTGTAAACCATCATTCTCACCAAATTAACACAAGAACACGAAACCAAACATCACATGTTCTCACTCATAAGCTGCCTCCCGGGTTCAAGCCATTCTCTTGCCTCAGCCTCCTGACTAGCTGGGATTATAGTCACCTGCCACCATGCCCGGCTAATTTTTATATTTTTATTAGACACTGGATTTCACCATGTTGGTCAGACTGATCTTGAACTCCTGACCTCAGGTGATCTGCCTACCTTGGCCTCCCAAATTGCTGGAATTACAGATGTGAGCCACTGCGTCCAGCCCGTGATTCATATTTTAGATCTTGTATGACTTGTCTGTTGTTCCATAACAGATGACATCATAATTTAGTGTCTTAAAACATTAAGCATTGATAATCTCACACACCTGACATCTCTGTTTCAAAATCTGGTAGTATGTTAGCTGCGTGGTTTGATCTTGAGGTCAAGTGGTTGGCCAGGGCTACAGTCAGCTGAGGGCTTCTCTTAGCAGGGGAGCCACTTTCTAGGCAATCCATGAACACGCCTGGAAATGGGTGCTGTTCATTTACAGGAGACCCCAGTCTCTTGCCATAAGGACCAGTCCGTAGGGATGCATTAGCATGCTTATGACATGGTAGCTGGTTCTGCCAGAGCAAGCAATTCAAGAGACAGGAAGGTGGAAGCCACAAGGTCTTCTGGGTCTTAGCATCAGAAGTCACAGTTGCAATTTTCTCTATATACTGTTGGTCATGAACATCAGGCTTCTCCACCCAGGGAGAACTGCACAAAGACCTGGGTACCGGGAAACCAGGCACATGGGGGCATTTTGGAGACTGACAACCCAAGACCTGTATTCAAAACTGTCAATATGTTAAGCATATAATTTTTAATTAATTTAAATGAATTAAGTATATAATTTATTCATATTAATTCAATATCTAATAGTTTTCTATTTCCTTTTTCTCTGTACTGTTCCATGGACAATTTCAATGGGGCTGTCATCAAGTGGGTCATTTGTTTTTAGTGTATATAATTTTATGGTGATTGATAGACACTAAATCAAATGAAGCTGAATTTAGTATATATTCAAAGGGGGGTTATAGGCAAGAAAGGAAAGGTAATCAAAGAAGTTAGTCCCACTAACTAGCTCACAGATAATCAGCAGTCAGTCAGAGATTTAAGTTCAGGTATTCAAACTTCAGGGTATTTCCATAGGGATGTCAAATCAGTTCAAGTGTCACAAGTGAGAGGACTGTGGGGAGCCCCTGTCAACTGAGGCAGAAGACAGCAGTTGCTTCCCTTTGGAAGGCCACGTGCTCTGTGAGATCTGCCTTACTGCTGGACCCAAGACCTGACTGAGGATGGGTCCTCTCCAGACTCTAATCCATGCTCCATCGTGGACCACCCACACTTAGACCACCCACTCCCACATCTGTTACTCTATTCCCAACCCCACCTCAGCACCCCTAGTTCCCTGATCCAGGGCCCCGACATGGCCAGGGATGCAGAGTCCCAGTCCTGGGGTCTGGTCCTTGCCCATGCTACAGAAATCACCCATGGTCCACCAGGCATCCCACCTGAGAGGGGCACCAGGTTTAGTGCTGCTGCCATGGCTACTGCACCCACACCCTCGCCGGCCCCTGAGCAGCTTTGTGCTCTGCTTGCTGAGGGCCAGGAGACACCCTGACTCTCCAGGACTTTCCCACCCTCCCTTTTGCTTCCAGGTTGTGGCTACAGCTACAAATAAACAAAACAAAACCTCGTTTTCCGGAAAAAAAATATTATTGCTGTTATGATTTTTAATACTTTAATCATTTCACTCCTACACTGTATACCATATTCTAGCATGACTTGCTGTTCTGTTAAATATATCCGTCAGTGCCCACCTTTGAATTTTACAAAAGAACGACTTTTATACAACAGAAGTTTAGAGTGTTAGAGTGTTTTTTATATACATTCCATTCAATCCTTACAACAATCCTATGAAGTAGGCAGATGTTGACTTTCCATATATGAAAGATGAAATAGTGAGACTCTGATAGGCTTTATATAAACTGGCAGAGGTCATATAACCCATCCAAAATAAAATCAGTCTTCATTACTGGAACTTTTGATGCCAAATCCCAGATTTTTGTTTTATAACAAAACATCACTCCTTGTCATGTTTTAATTTTAGTGCTCACCTTTAATCCTTGCTACCTAGCTTTTGTTTATTGTTTTCTTTTTTTTTTTTTTTTTTACCAGTAGCATATAGTAG
Organism: Papio anubis; assembly: GCF_008728515.1. NCBI lineage: Eukaryota > Metazoa > Chordata > Mammalia > Primates > Cercopithecidae > Papio > Papio anubis. The sequence continues at coordinate 132,645,441 of NC_044983.1, read as the reverse complement.
AGCCAATAGGTTTATTTTTTAATTAACTGTCTGCACGTAGAAAATGTAATTAGCAAAATTTGACATGGTTATATGAATCAGCGTCAGTTTATTCAGGTATTTAAACATTTATATAGCATTTACTGTGTGCTGGTTTACTCTTTGAGAATGCAACGTTGAGCATATTATGTTAAATAGCCTAAAAAGGCTCACTTACTTTTGTTTTGCTTTCTCTCCCTCCCTCCCTCCCTCCCTCCCTTCCTTCTTTCCTTTTGTTTCCTTCCTTCCTCCTTCTTTCCTTCCTTCTTCCCTCCATCCCTCCCTCTCTCTCTCTTTCTTTCTTTCCTTCCTTCCTTCTTTCTTCTTTTTTCTTTTTTCTTTCTTGTCTATTTATAATAGAGTATTTTGATAATACACAAAATTAGAAAGGATATTTATTAAACCCTATGTACCTATCACTCAGATTCAGTAATATGACCATTTTGCCAATCTTATTTCACATATCTCTCCTGTATTTTAAACATTATTATTATTATTAGAACAATATTTTTGCCTTAGAAACATCCAAAAGGGCTGTGCAATATATGCCTGTAAGAAACCTGCACTTGTATCCCCTAAATACATAGAAATAAATCGATTTTTAAAACATTATGTCACATCGTGTGTTAGCATAAATAAAAATAAAAATATCCAAACTCATTTAAAAAAACATACACATAATTAAATTAAAAATAAAAACTGTTCCTGGTCGAAGAATAATAATACAATTAAAAAAATAGAGGAAGGAAGGAAAGAGGGAGATGGGGAAGAAGCACAAAAGTAAACTATGCATGTAAAACATTTTTAAAAGTATTTTTTTATGTTCACTTTATCATTTTGTTGCTATTCTTTGTGGTAAACATTTTCCCTGATCTGCTATAAAATCCAAGCCCAGAAGTCTGCATTTCCCAAATTTGGTATGATTCACACATCTCACTTACAGTTTCTGTTTGCATGGTTAATGTTTTTCCATCCTCTTATCTTTTACCCTAGCTATGTTTACATTTTAAATTCACCTCCTGAAGACAGCACAGATTTAAATCTTCAATTTTAGTGCAGTTTTCTTTTCTTAATTGGATATTCAGTCAATTCCCATTTAATTTAACTATTTGTATGGTGGAGCTTGAGCCTGTCTTACTCATTTTCTCTCCATTTGCTGTTTGTCTTATTAGCTTTTTATTTTTCTTTGTTCCCCTATTCTTACCATTTTTTGGGGAATTAGGGTTTAACTAATTAATGTTCTAGTTCATTTACTTTATCGACTTTTTTCTACAAGTTTTTTCCCAATGTTTGATCCAGCGATTTCAATGAATATTCCTAATTAATTAAAAGCTAATTAGGTTAATATTATGCTACACTATGTAAACTATAATAAACTTACAAGCTAAAATTCCCTTTACCCTATCCTTCTGCTATTTCACCATGTAATTTATTTTTACAGATGTTATAAATTCCAAACTGCAAGGTAACATTTTACTTTAAAGCAGCAACATATATTTTAAAGATATTAAGTAAGAACAATATATGAAGATCGGCTTTAATATTTATCCCCATAGATACTCTTCCTCAAGCATTTAGTTCTCTATAGATTTGATTGCCCTTCAATCCTAGTATAATTTCCTTTACACAAATAAAACTTTCTTTTGGCATGTTATATAGTGTTGTTCTGATGATGACAAATTCTTTCAGATTTCAAGTCAATATGTCTTTATTTTGTCTACATGCTTTGAATAACATTTCTACTAGATACACAATTCTGGGTTGATATATTGTTTTAATCGCTTTGAGAATATCATTCTATTGTCTTCTGTTCTTCATTGCTTCTGATTAAATGTCAATTACCTTCTATTTTATTTTCCTTGCATGCAGTAGGCCTTTATTCTTTTTCTGGCTGCTTGTAAAATTTTATCTGTTGTGTTCAGTTTTACTCAAATGTGCCTGAGTGTGGTTTTACTGCCGTGGTGCTACTGTTTTTCTCTGATCTGTAGATTGAGTTTTTAAAACAAATGTTTGGAGGTTTGGGCAATTAATTTATCAATATTTCTCCTTTCCCACTTTTTTTCTCGTCTCCTACTAGGACTTTAACTGCATGCATGCTCATCACTTGATATTTCCCCAAAGGTGATTTTTTTTTTTCTGTTTTCCTATTTGATTATTTGTATTGATCTGCCCTCAAGTCTACTGATCTTTCTTTTCTATAATCTTCAGTTTTCTGCTCAGGCTGTTCATTGAACATTTCATTTTAAATGGTTTGATTTTCAGTTCTATTATTTCCTTTGGATCTTTTTTATTAGTTTTTTTTTTTCCTAAAAATTTGCCTTTTTCATTATGTCTGTTTTTTCATTTAAGTTCTTTGACACATTTTGATAGCTATTGTAATGTCTTTGTTAAGTCTAACATTTGTGTCATTTTTGTGTTTGTTGCTGCAGATTCATATTTTCTCTTGATCATAGTTCTTTTTGTGTTTGGAAATCTTTTAAAATGATGTTGAATGCAGTGAGTGATTGATAGTAGGGGATCTAGATGATGCCTTCCCTTAGATGGTATTATGTTTTTCTGTGGCTTCATATTATTAAATTAATGATATTTGATATTGAATGTCTGGCTTGGTATTATTCTTTGTTATATCAATCTGCTCCATCACCCTATATTATGATGTTTACTTTAGGATGTCATCCTTTACCCTTAATGTGTGATGTTTTTAGAACCTCAACTCTGAATGAGTTGCTCATTAAGTATTTTACATACTGCAAGGCCAGAAATATAGCACACTGTAGCTCTGCAGTATCTTTAACATATCTGTTAAGCTCTCATCCCTGCAGTTACCACTCTCTACTAGACATTGCAAAGTTTATTCTACAAAAATGCAGGCCAAGTGTTGAACAAGAACCTGTGGAGAAGTCCTATGTCTGTGGCTTTACCCTCATCTCTCTCCCCTCCAGTGCACAGTTCACTGTGTGAAAACTGCTTCAATATCATTAAACCCTTGTCTCTGCCTCATTAGCTCAGTGGAACTGCCATTCTCTGTTTGGGTGTTACCTAATTACATTACAATCCATGAAGTGCCCTCAGGTAAAAAGACATGGCAAGATGGGACTCATCTAGTGTGTTTCCATTCTCCTGGGGATTACAGGACTTTGATCTTATCCTGTTGTCCAAAGCCTGGTAACTATTTTCTCAAATACAGTGTTCAGTTCTATAGTAATTTATATTTGCATCTCAGGGGTTGTGATTAACTAATTTATCCTGACCAGAAGCAAAACTCCAGGATTTAAACCAGGTAATTTACTACAATACAAGCAGCATCTTCAATGGCTTCCATTCAAGGAATCATTAAGGAATCTAAACGAATTATTGCTATTAATTTTCCATTTCTTAGAGGGTGTTTTAGTAAGCGTTAGCTGACATTTTTTAATGCCATAGATTGTTTAATTTAAACAATAGAAATTTATTTTTTTTCACAGTCTGGAGGCTAGAATTTTGAGACTTGGGTGCCAGTATGGTCAGGTTCTGATGATGGTTTTCTACCTAGTTTGCTGATGGACAACTTGTATCATCACTTGGAAAAGAGACAGAGAAAGGCGGGGTGGGGAGACAGAGTGACCAAGTGCATGCTTTCTGATTTCTATGGTGATTAAAGACATTAATCTCTTCATCTACATGTGCATTTACATGCATCAAATATTTATTCTCCCCTGTGCTGATGTTTATGTTTTTCTTAGGAATTCTCAGACAAGGAACCTACTGGTATGAGTATATGCATGTGGACTATCTTAGCACTCAATTTTAGAACACACAAACCCATCATATGTATATGTACACTTTATATATACACACACATACATGTATATAAATATATATACACATTTATATATACACATCATATATATATAGTCTATAATACTGGTATGGTTTGGCTGTGTCCCCACCCAAATCTCACCTTGAATTGCAATAATCCCCACGTATCAAGGGCAGGGCCAGGTGGAGATACTTGAATAATGGGAGTGTTTTCCCCCATACTGTTCTCATGGTAGTTAATAAGTCTTATGAGATCTGATAGTTTTATAAATGGAAGTTCCCCTGCACAAGCTCACTTGCCTGCTGCCATGTAAGATGTATCTTTGCTCCTCATTCACCTTCAGCCATGATTGTGAGGCCTCCCCCAGGCATGTGGAACTGTGAGTCAATTAAACCTCTTTTCTTTATGAATTACCCAGTCTTGGGTATGTCTTTAGAGCAGCATGAGAACAAACTACAGTAAATTGGTACTGGTAGAGTAGGGTGCAGCTGTAAAGGTATTCAAAAATGTGGAAGGGACTTTGGAACTGGGTAACAGGCAGAGGTTGCAACAGTTTTGGGGGATCAGGAGAAGATATAAAAATGTGGGGAAGTTTGAAACTTCCTAGAGACTTGGAGGGCTCACTAGACAGGAAGATGTGGGAAAGTTTGGAACACCCTTGAGATTTGTTGAGTGGCTTTGAGCAAAATTCTGATAGTGATATGGACAATAAAGTCCAGGCTGAGGTGGTCTCAGATGGAGATGAGGAACTTGTTAGGAATTGGAGCAAAGCTGACTTTTGCTATGTTTCAGCAAAGAGACTGGTGGCATTTTGTGCCTGCCCTAGAGATCTGTGGAATTTTTAACTTGAGAGAGATGATTTAGGGTATCTGGCTATAGAAATTTTCAAGTGGCAAAGCATTCAAGAGGAAGCAGAGCATAAAGGTTTGAAAAAATGTGCAACTTCACAAAGCAGTAGAAAAGGAAAAACTGTTTTCTGGGGAGAAAATCAAGCCAGTTGCAGAAATTTGCAGAAGTATCAAGGAGCCAATTGTTAATCACAACGTCAATGGGGAAAATGTCTCCAGAGCATGGCAGAGACATTTGAGGTAGCCCCTTCCATCACAGGCCCAGAGTCCCAGGAGGGAAAAATGGTTTCCTGGGCTGGGTCCAGGCCCCTGCTGCTGCATGCAGCCTTGGGACTTGGTGTCCCACAACCCAAGGCTCCAGCCATGGCTAAAAGGGGCCAACATACACCTTGGACTGTGGCTTCAGAGAGTGCAAGCCCCAAGTCTTGGTGCTTCCACATGGTGTTGCGCCTGCCAGCACACAGAAGTGTAAACTTGAGGCAGGAGAACCCCCACCTAGATTTCAGAGGATGCATGGAAATGCCTGGATGTCCAGGTAGAGGCGTACTGCAGGGATGGAGACCTCACAGAGAACTTCTGCTGGGGCAGCATGGAAGGGAAATGTGGGGTGGGAATCCCCACACAGAGAACCCACTGGGACACTGCCTAGTGAAGCTGTGAGAAGAGGGCCACCGTCCTCCAGACCCCAGAATGGTAGATTCACCAACAGCTTGCACCTTGTGCTGGAAAATACTAGCCCATGAAAGCAGCTGGAAGAGGGGGCTATATCTTGCAAAGCCACAGGGGCTGAGCTGCCCAAGGCTGTGGGAACCTACCTTTTGCATCAGCATGACTTGGATGTAAGACATGGAGTCAAAGGAGATAATTTTGGGACCTTAAGGTTTAGTGATTGCCCTAGTGACTTTTGGACTTGCATGGGACTTATAGCCCTTTTGTTTTGAAGAATTTTTCCTATTTGGAATGGGTGTATTTACCCAATGCCAGTACCCCTATGGTATCTAGGAAGCAACTAACTTGCTTTTGACTTTACAGTCTCATAGGCTGAAGGGATTTGCCTTCTCTCAGGTGAGATTTTGGACTGTGGACTTTTGAATTAATGCTGAAATTAGTTAAGACTTTGGGGGACTGTTGGGAAGGCATGGTTGGTTTTGAAATATGAGGACATGTGATTTGGGAGGGGCCAGGTGTAGAATGATATGGCTTGGCCATGTACCCACCTAAATATCACCTTGAATTATCATAATCCCCATGTGTCAAGGACAGGCCCAGGTGAAGATAATGAATTTTGGGGGCAGTTTCCCACATACTGTTCTCATGGTAGTGAATAAGTATCATGAGATCTGATGGTTTTATAAAGGGCAGTTCCCCTGCACAAGTTCTCTCTTGCTTGCTGCCATGTAAGAGGTGACTTTACTCCTCTTTTGCCTTCAGCCATGATTGTGAGGACTCCCCAGCCATGTGGAACTGTTAGTCAGTTAAACCTTTTTTCCCTGTAAATTACTCAGTCTTGGGTGTGTCTTTATTAGCAGTGTGCGAATAGACTAATACAAAAACAGCTATCTAGACCACGTGTGTGTGTGTGTGTGTGCATACATATACTGCATATGTGTGTATGTATGCTTGCTTAGTGATGACAGTTTTAGTGGGAAATCTGGAGCAACTATATGTGTAAATATATATATATACACATATATATATATAAAACAAAAATTTGAGTGCAAGTAGCATGCTATTTAAGACGTTTTAATTAGAATTTGCAAAAAAAAAAAAAACAAAAAAAACACTTTCTTTGCTATTCACTCGGGAGGAATTACCCAGCTATAATTGGGCATAGGAAGAATCTTAGATTATGAGGTACATTACAGCAGGCAAGCATTATGTTTAGAAAAATAGATGTTGTCTTTATGAGTTGCTCTAAAAATACTTTACTCTCTTCAACCCCTAAGTTTCTGCCAGAATTTAAATGCCTTTCTAAGATGTTGAATTGTGCTATTGGCAACACTACAAAACTGTCCTGTGCTCAGGTAAGCAGGTGATAGTACTCAGATCTTCCGATTTAAAAGATTCACAGGCTGACCCTACTAAAATTAGCCTCTATAAACTGACTCCCATATTTCTTTATTGCTCCAACATTTTCTGCTTGTGTTTTTAACTTTCTGATGAACCTTACAAACTAGGTGTTCTACCTGTTTCTCAAATACATTGTGTCTAAAGTTGGATTTATCTTCCTTGCCTGCCTAATCCTCTATCTTGTTCAATTTATGATGCTATCACCACTTCTATTATTCAGACTTTAATGTATGTACGGTAGTCTTTTTTTCATTCCCCTCTACATTGCTTTTCTCAACTAATAAATATCATTTCTAATTCAGTTACTAATTTCCTCTGCCCCTTGACTAATTTCCTAAACAGTCTCCACTATATCAATTTCCCTTTTGATTTATTCTAAACATACAATCAGTTCACTTCAATGATAATAGCAGTGTAATAAGAAGATGACTAGATCAAGAGACAGATTAGTCTCAGTTCAGTCACAGATAAGATTTAAACCTTTAGTATATTATTTACATTCTAAAGCCTCCACTTTCTGTTTTGGTTAAGTAATTGTGAAACTAAACCATTTATGTTTACTGATTTTTTCAATTCACTCTTATTTATTGGACATAAAATATGTATGAAAAGTACAGAGAGTATAGATTGTGAGAATTAAAGAAAGAGGAAAGAAACACGAAAGGTGGCTTACCAAAATCCTTAAAAACTCTTAGTCTGTAAGACAGTGTGCCTCTGACCCAACTTGGCCAGAAGGCTCTTCTCAGGCTTGTTTTCTCTAAAATAAAACTGTATTAACTGGCATGCCACCTTTCATGTTCCTTCCCTCTTTCTGTAATTCTTACATTGACAAATATTCAAAAATAGATACCACTGGATGGTATCTCATCCAAATAAGTGCCATTCAACAGGCACTTATTTATTCTTTACAGTGTCAAAATTGTTAGGCATTTCAGAAAGAGATGAACAAAACAGACTGTCCTCAGTAGAGGTGCTATGTTGCAGTGATAAAGTCTGTTCTTTTAGTAAACTCTCAACAAATATGTTATATAAATACGTGTGTATGCCTATACATATAGTCAAAATATACATTCAATATGTTATATGTATATTTGTACATATGACAAATATTAGGAAAACAGTATATATTTTATCTCACTTTGCTTTTCTAACATTAATTTGAATATTTTTTCATGTATTTAATTATACATAGTTTACCAAATTCCCAATTTAAACCATATAAAAGAATGCAGTTCCAATTGTTAAGCACTTACATTGTTTATAATTATTTGTTCCATGAATAATATGAAAATGAATTTTCTTTAAAATTGATTTCTAAATGCATCTCTGATTACTTCATTGGAATACAGTAAAAGAAATTAATACCTTGAAACTTCCAATCTGTTCTGTATTTGTGTTAATAAGAATATAATGCAAGCCGTATATATAATTTTAAGTTTTCTAGTAACCACACTAAAAACAGTAAAAAGAAGTAAATGAAGTTAATCACTTCTTGGCCTTTTGGCTAAGACCAAGTGAAGAAATAAGTAAAATTAACTGTAATAATTTATTTAACCCAATTTATTAAAATATTTCCATGTGTAATTATTCTTAAATAATTAAAAAGATACTACATTTTCTAGGTTTTATGGTACCTTGTCCTTAAAGTTGAATAAATGTTTTACACTTAAATCATAGCTCAGTTGACTTGCTGCCTTTCAAGTTTTCAATAGCCATATGTGGCTAGTGGCTATCTCATTGAACAGCACAGCTCTAGACTGTATAATCAGAATGAAAGCTTCCACAGAACACAGCTGCCTAAAAAATTTATATTTACACTTCCAGTACCTGTAATAGTACCTCATCCATTCACAAACACAATCAATATTTATGGAATGAGTGTATAAATGCACAAACGTTGGCAAATTTCAAACCCAACTTATGTAAATTTCATTACCTGTTTATATGATTGCTGGCTGCCTAGCTCTCAATACATACTTTGTTTATTTAAATATTTTCTAAATGTAGAGGAACATACTGATATGTCACCATCATTTAATATTTATCTTTCTTATTTATATGATCTCAGTCATATTCTATACAATAATTGACCACTTGCATTTTAATTTTGTTTATATTTCAGCTCCACTACCAGTTATTTAATTGGGATATTTGTGTTATTTTAATAATTACTTGTATTACATATATGCATGTATCTGTCTATGTACCCATATTATGGCCTTCCTTGCTTTTGTGGCAAAAGTTCTTGTGAATTTTTATTTTAATATTTTTAAGTTGATTATAATGGTTTTTACCTATAAAATTTAAAAAATATTATTAAAGAATTCTCGTTTTGTCCATTTTGTGTTTCCCTAATGATATTCAATTATAGATGACTATATTTTATATTATTTTTGAATAAAAAATTAACTTAAACACATGAAAAGCACAACAAAATACACAGCGATTTTAGAAGAATTTATTTAATTCTGGACCCTCTTAACTTCTCATTCTGTGCTGTCTGCTCTCTCATGGACAATGTCATCCACTTTTTTTTTATTTGGAGCACCAACTAGGTCTCCATTTCTAAAATCTTACGTCCACCGAAATCCTATTGCTCAGGTCCATACCCATATTGCAGCCTTCATACAAGACATCTAACAAGACATCAATATTTTGCAGGTAACTCAAATAATGCTTGTGCAATGTTAACAAGTGATTCTAACTCCACTGTTCACTGTTTTAGAGAACAACACCACCATACCTAAGCGAGAAACATAAGAGAAATGCTTGACTCTTCCCTTTCTCTCACATCCATTTCACATTTGAAACCATATCCTCAACATTTGAATCCACCCAAGACTCTCCATTCCTTCTCTCTAGGTTTTGCCCTGACTCTTGGCCAAACATCATTTTTTCATAGGATTATTGCAGTGGTTTCCTAAGAAACGTCCTGTCCTAAAGTCTTACATGACTGATGACACTCCTCAAGATTAAATACCCAGCCATATTCCTTACCTCATTTCCTATATTCTTCCCCACTTTACTTAGTGCTTATGTAATTTGCCCCTAATCATACAGTTTTTGTCAATTAATTTGAGATCTATCTGCAAGCTTTTATGTTCTTAATGGATAGACCATGCCGCACTTTCTTGAACCCCTAAACCTTGCAGCACATTGTTCCTTTTGTACAGGAATGCTACTGTTTCCTACTCTTTCCTTACCTCATTTTTTTCCTTGGATCCCATCACTGGATTATGTACACATCACTATGTACCACACCTCTAGTGCCCTGCACGCCCTCCCCCATATTAGAATGGTCATTGTGTCTTACTGCAAGTGTGTAATTGTTTCTTCTCATTTCCAGTATGTGGTCTCTTTAAGTGTGTTGCTACACTTACCTTGTCACCCAAGCTCCTGGCATAATGTCTAACCCATAAAAAGTGCTCAAGAAATATGTGCTAATTGAGCAAATGAATGGATAGATAATATAGAAAACAATGTGGCATCTTCCTCTTAAACTCCTCACTAGACCCTTTGGAGGCCAAATATATCAGGTTCTGTGGTTTTGTCAGGAAATGCCCAAATCCTTATAAGATTAATTATGAGCCAATCCTGTAATAAGCTTTTTTTCTAAGATTTTTTTTAAAAAGCCATTAGAAACCTTAGTTTCCCATGCATCTATAATAATAATGACGATAATGATCATTATTATAGTGAAGATAAAGATAATAATAATGTCAATGTTAGATCAAAAGAGCATAATTTTAGAATAAAACCATAAAGCAATTGTACTCTTTTTCACAACTGCCCCTACAACCTTTTCTATTTGCTTCTTTTCCTAATCAAATTCCATAAAAACTAAGGTGGTTTCCACCACACATATGGCCACTTCAAATAAAATAATGACCTTTTATAACAAGAATGGTCTTAGTTCTGTCTCATTCAAACTCTGAACTTCATACACAATCCTCAATTCTTTTCTTCCCCAGCCACGGTCAGCTGAAAGAAATCAGCTTGCAGTGGGAGAGGAAACCCTTAACTGAATCTTCTACAGAATAAAAGCTGAGGGTGGGAGGAAGGGTAAGAAAGTGAGATAAATATCATTCTATTGAAGCTTGAATCAAATTCTAATGCTCATGAGGGGTGGTTAATAAAATCCTCTCTGGACTGGGGAAGTAGTCAAAGCTTATACTTTTTTTCTAATGCACCATTTTTATGGTATCCTTGGAGACTCACATTGCTGGGGATTTTTTATCCTCAATGATGCAAAAGCTATTGACTGCTTAAAACTCCCAGTTCAAGCCCCGATTGCTGCAACCAATGTAGGTTTCAACCCAGGTTGTGTATCTCATGTATGTGTATGTGCCCCACTCCACACACACGTGAAATTAACAAGAATCATGAATCTGTGTCCATTAATTCGTGGGAGTGCAGTTTCAACCTGTTATGTACAGTCATAGTCACTTCTATCTTCTCACTGCCCCTTGCATTTTCTAGGTCTAAGTTCAATATGAATATACTTTGATCTCTCAGTTTGAAAGGACAGGAGGGATAGTATATTATGCTGTCTGAACAATCTCCTTAGAACCTCTCTCACTTAACTTTGGATGATAGAACTCTGTGTCCCACATATCTCCCCCATGATGGTGGCAGGATATAAAGTAACTCTATATCTCTCTCGACAGGTATTCTATGAATCTGAACTTCTTGTCCTCAACATTAACCCATTTTTGCCCTTAAATTATGTGTTACAGAGGGATCACAGTCTGTTTTTCAGCTATTTCATGCGTAAGTTGTCTAGATTGTCTCCTAACACTCCTGAATGCCTGAATTTTTGTCAATTGTTTTCTTGATTCTTTAGCTGAAACCTCTGCTGAACATGCCATTAAAAAAATTCTGTTTCATCAATCAGATCATTTGCAGGGACATGAATGAAGCTGGAAACCATCATCCTCAGCAAACCAACACAGGAGCAGAAAACCAAACACCGCATATTCTCACTCATAAGTGGGAGTTGAACAATGAGAACACATGGACACAGGGAGAGGAACATCACACACTGGAGCCTGTCAGTGGGTGAGGGGAGAAGGGAGAGAGAGCATTAGGACAAGCACCTAATCCATGCAGGGCTTAAAACCTAGATGACGGGGTGATAGGTGGAGCAAACCACCATGGCACATGTATACCTATGTAACAAACCTGCACATTCAGCACATGTATCCTAGAACTTAAAAAAAAAAAAAAGACATACATATTCTGTTCATGGCTAATAAAAACATACAAAGGAAAAGAAAACACAAAACCAACACATACATACTTTTATAATTTAAAGGGCTCTATCACATTCTCCCATTTATGTTAACACTTTTCCCTTCCCTTCCTTTCCCTTTGCTTCCCTTCCCTTCCTTTCCTTTCCCTAATGTTCCCTCCCCTTCCCTCCCCTCCCCTCCCCTCCTTTTCCCCTCCTCTCCTCTCCTCTCTTCTCCTCTCCATTTTTAAAATTTTTTTTTTTCATGTGAGATGGAGTTTCACTCTTGTTGCCCAGGCTGGAATGCAATGGCACAATCTCAGCTCACTGCCACCTCCTCCTCTTGGATTCAAGCGATTCTCCTGCCTCAGCCTCCTGAGTAGATGAGATTACAGGCACCAACCACCATGCCAGGCTCATTTTTGTATTTTTAGTAGAGACAGGGTTTCACCATGTTGGTCAGACTCGTCTAGAACTCCTGACCTCAGGTGATCCACCGGTCTCTGGACCCCCAAGGTGCTGGGATTATAGGCGTAAGTCACCACACTCAGCCCCATTTATGTTAATATTTTCACATTTTCTTTAATTAATCTGAAACTCAAAAAATTTAATTAATCCCCAATTTCCTTAAGCCAACAGGTCGTGAAGCTGAGACATGCGTCTAGATTTCTACCTGCTAATTCTGCATATTTCCATTTTACCACAATGCCCAGCTATCACGCAAATGTCGTGAAGGAGGATCTTAGCAGGGAAGGTGCTACCCTAGAACTAAAGAGGGTTAAGATTTGACTGTGATCGGGTGCTGAGGGGATGTGGTGAGAAAGGTGTGTACATTGAGAGCTAAAGTCATCCTCACATGTGGAATACATACCTGGGTCTCTTTGAATAGCCCCTTGGAGTACACTGATACTGGGGTGGTCTGGATGCAATTTTAGGTCCTAACTCATGATTTAGGGTCAACATTTAAAGAAAAATAATTTTTATTATAGAAATAAGCTAGACAAATATGCACTCTTAGAGGACTTTTGAGTAGTAATATCTCCTTGGATATTTTCATTTCTCTTGACAGATTCAAGGCTGCAGAGAACTACTGCTGCCTTATGGTTTTCTCCCTGGAGAGTGCTTTGCATATGATGTCAGAAAACAAAGGGGGGCTCTGAAAACTCCTGCATGCTTGACAAGATAACACAGAGAAGGGACCAAAAAAAAATGCAAAGAGGGAAGAGGAGGTAAACGGGAATGAGGCATGTGACACTGGCTAAATAAATCATTCTCACTGAAATTCTGTGTCATCATAAGGTTAATGAAGACGGGAATGCCCCTACCATTTACTATTTAGCTTTGCTCCTATGTAAAATTAAGGTACAGCAGGAGATTAAGAATCTATCCAGACAAACTAGTTTTAAAAGAATATTCTTTTTTAACTAATTCAGTACATGCCTACTGAGTACTGCTGTGCTGCCATCACTGGGCCAAGAACTGGGGATGGAAGAATTAGAAAGATGTATTTTTTGCCTTCTAAAACATGTGGTCTCAGGAGTTAGGATACTAAATGGAAAATTAAATTACGTCTTAGTAGGAGCAATGGAATCATCAAGTGAATAACCTAGTAGCAGTAACGGAAATCCCAGATGTCCTTACAAATGGCCACAGCATGCTTATTGGAGTGTCTGGTAACCTGAGACAATCAGGAAGGTAGTTGCCAGGGGGTACAAATTTGACCTTGATTGCTGATGATCTCCTTCATTGGCAAGGATGGAAAGATGTAATAATTGGAATACCCTTTTTTTTTTTCTGTTGTGTCTACCTGGTTTTGATATCAGAATGATGTTGGCCTCATAGAATGAGTTAGGGTCCCTCTTCTCCAATTTTTTTGGAATAGTTTCAGTAGGAATGGTACCAGATCTTCATTATGCATCTGGTAGAATTTGTAAATCCATCTGATCCTGGGCTTTTTAGTTTGGCAGGCTTTTTGTTTCTGATTCAATTTTGAAATTCTTTATTGGTCTCTTCAGGAATACAATTTCTTCCTGGTTCAGTCTTGGGCAGGTATATGCATCCAGGAATTTACTCATTTCTTCTAGGTTTTCTAGTTTATGTACATAGGAGTATACACGGAAGTCTCTGAGGGTTATTTGCGTTTCTGTAGGATCAGTGGTAATGTCCTCTTTGTCATTTCTGATTGTGTTTATTTGGATCTTCTCTGCTTTTTTTCTTTATTGCTCTATTAGCGGTCCAGATATCTTATGAAAAAAATCAAAACAAAACTCCTGTATTTGTTGATCTTTTGTATGGTTATCCTCATCTCAATTACTTTCAGTTCAGCTCTGATGTGGGTTATTTCTCATCTTCTGCTAGCATTGGAGTTGGTTTGCTCTTGCATCTCTAATTTTTTCAGTTGATGTTAGGTTGTCACTTTGAGATTTTTCTAACTTATTGATATGGGTGTTTAGTGCTATACATTTTCCTCTTAACACAGTGTTTGTTGTGTTCCAGATATTCTGGTATGTTGCATCTTTGATGCTATTCAAAAAATTTATTGATATCTGCCTTAATTTCATTATTTACCCAAAAGTCATTCAGGAGCAAGTTGTTGAATTTCCATGAAATTAGTTGGTTGTAAGCACATTTTTTGATATTGATTTCTATTTTTATTGTGCTATAGTCTCAAAATGCAGTTGGTGTGATTTTTTTTTGAATTTATTGAGTACTGTTTTATGTCCAATTTTGGGATTGATTTTAGAGTACCTGCGATGTGCAGATGAGAAGAATGTATATTTTGTGTGTGTGTGTGTGTATGTGTGTGTGTGTGTTTTTTTTTTTTTTTTTTGCTGTCATGGGGAGTGAATAGTTCTGTAGGTGTTTATTTAGCCTATTTGGTCAAATGTTGAATTCAGGTCCTGAATACCTTTTTTAGTTTTCTGCCTTGGTGATCTGTTTAATATTATCAGTGGGGTATTGAAGGTTCCCACTATCATACGTAGTAATTTAAATTTCTTTATAGGTCTCTTAAGTACTTGCTTTATAATCTAGAAGTTTCTGTGTTGAGTGAACAAAAATTTAGAATAGTTAGGTCTTCTTGTTGAATTGAAAACTTTCCCATTATGTAGTGTCCTTTTTTGTCCTTTTTGATCTTTGTTCATTGAGACTCTATTTTTTCTGAAATTAGAATAGCAAGGCCTACATTTTTCTGTTTTCCATTTGCTTGGTATATTTTTCTTCATTCATTTAATTTGAGCCTATGGGTGTCATTGCTTGTGAGATGGGTCTCTTGAAGACAAGGTAACATTGGGTCTTGCTTCTTTATCCAACTTGCCACTCTATGACTTTTAGTAGGAACATTTAGCCCAATTACATTCAAGGTTAGTATTGACGTTTGTGGATTTGTTCCTGTCATCATGTTTTCAGCTAATTATTATGCAGACTTTTTTGTGTGGTTGCTTTGTAGTGCCACTCGTCTGTGTACTTAAATGTGCTTTTTGTTGTGGCTGGTAATGGTCTTTCCATATTTAGCACTCTGTTCAGGATCTCTTATAATGCAAGTCTGGTGGTAATGAAATCCCTTAGAATTTGCTTGTCTGAAAAGGCTCGTATTTCTCTGCTTATGAAGTTTGGTTTTGCTATATACAGAATTCTTGCTTGAAAATTCTTTTAAGAATGATGAATATAGGCCCCCATTCTCTTCTGGCTTGTAAGTTTTCTCCCGAAAGGTCTTCTGTTAACCTTATGGGGTTCCCTTAGGAGGTGACCTGCCCCTTCTCTCTAGCTGCCTTTTACATTTTTTCTTTCCATTTGACCTCAGAGAACTCGATAACTATGTGTCTTGAGGATGGTCTTCTTGTGTGGTATTTCACATGGGGTTTTCTGCACTTTCTAAATTTGAATGTTGGCCTCTCTAGCAAGGTTGGGAAATTTTCATGGATGATATCCTGAAATATGTGTTTTCTAAGTAGTTTGCTTTCTCTCCTCGTATTTCAGGGATGACAATGTGTCATAGATTCAGTCTCTACATGATCACCTATTTCTTGCAGGTTTTGTTTACTCTTCTTTATTGCTTTTTCTTTATTTTTGTGTGACTGAGTTATTTCATAGAGCATGTCTTCAAGGTCTGAGATTCTGACCTCAGTTTGGTCAATTCTGTGTTAATACTTGCAGTTGTATTCTGAAATTCTTGAAGTGAGTTTTTCTGCCATCAGCTCAGTTTGGTTCTTTCTTAAAATGACCATGTTGCCTTTCCTTTCCTGTACCATTCTATTATCTTCCTTAGAATTCTTGGATTAGGTTTAGACTTTCTTCTGAATGATCCTTCCTCCTATCCGTATCCTGAAATCAGTTTTTGTCATTTTAGCCATTTCAGCCTGATTAAGAACCATTGCTGGGGAACTAGTATGGTCATTTGGAGATAAGAGGACACTCTGGCTTTCTGAGCTACGTGAGTTATTGTGTTGGTTCTTTCTTGTCTGTATGGGCTGATGTTCCTTCAATCTTTGAAGTTTGTCTTTTGGATGGGATTTTTTTTTCTTTTAGCTTATTTGATATCCCTAGGAGTTTGATTGTGGTATAAGGTGGGTTCAATCAACAGCCTACATTTCTGGTAAATTTGAGGGGGACCAGGGCTTAGCTCAGCATTCCTGGGCTTCATCCTCTAACACTGGGGGACTGGTATGTGAACCCAAGCTTTGTTCTTTGGCCCCTTGAAGTTGAAAACCTGCTGCCCTAGAGGGGCCAAAGTGTTCCCAGGCTGCAGGCCAGCTACCACACTCCAAAAGGTGGTGCCAGCCAACATGCTTTGTTGGGTGGTGGCAGCGGAATCCATGCTTATTCACTTGTACCAGTAGCAACAGCGAACGTGAAGTGCAGGCAATGTTGGGTGCACACACGCCAATAAAAATGGCACAATAAAGTGCACATATACCCCTGTTCCAGTGGGAAGGGGAGGTGAG
Source organism: Papio anubis (assembly GCF_008728515.1). NCBI lineage: Eukaryota > Metazoa > Chordata > Mammalia > Primates > Cercopithecidae > Papio > Papio anubis. The sequence goes on along the minus strand of NC_044983.1, from coordinate 132,628,533 downwards.
GTTTACTTGTGCACACACTTATTGGCAAAACTATGGTGGGGGGTAGCCTTAGGTGAGTGTGGGCGTGCTGGCAAATTGGGACAAGAGAGACTGCAGTTGAGGGAGATCCCAGGTAGGCTGGTGCATGTTGGTGGAGGCTGCTCTACTGGAACTCTCTGATACAGTCAAGCATTGCCTGCCAGTGTAGGAACTATGACGCAGACCCCCAGGAGGCACCTCAGTTGGGCATCTAAGACTGCATAGCAAGTAGACACAGTCAGGCTGGGGCCCCGGGAGAGGTCAGCAGACAGAAGGGCAGTCAGGTAAAACTGGCCCCATCTCACAGGCAAGATCACCCTGCTCTGTTCAGGTCTGACAGGTTCCCTAAGGCTAGAATCTCCTATGGGATCATGACATGCCTTGGGGGATGAGTGTCAATGACTGTGCTCCCCTGCAGACGTTCCCAAATAAAACCCTCTAGGCTCTGCACAGACAGGAGTCCTGCCCCTACCACCTCTCTAAGCAGCTGTGTCTACTAGCTCAAGTGTCTGTGGGGGTCATGGGTCTCCTGCTCCCAGGATTCCAGACAGCCACGGTAAGAGTGCATTGCTCTTTGTCTGTTCAACTCATCCGTATCACAGGAGTCACTAGGGATTAGGAATGAGTCCTGCTTCATGTAAGGCCCATGCAGTTTACCCAGCTTCCTACTTCTTGAGCCCAGCATCTTTGTCCTCCCTCTGTCCACTCTCAATCCCTTTCTTGCAAAGATCTGCTCAGAGTGCACCATTCTTCCTAGTGTCCTGGTCCCTTGGTGGCAGATGTTCCTCCTGGATGCATCTGTATCATCCCCTTTCTGCCAGCTTATTTTCAAATTTTCTATTCTTCATTATTTAATTTTGATGCTACTGTAAATAATGTGTTTCACTTTACTTTTTAGTTGTCATAAAAAGTTTATGAAAATAAAATAGATTTCTCTATAATTGATTTTATATTCTGCTAGGTTTTTAGATTCAGTTATTCCTCATAGCAGTGGTTTGGTGTAAGTTGCTTAAGATTTTTTTATGTATACAAACATGTCCTCCAAAAATTTTTAAAACAAGTTTTATTTTTGTGTTTCCGTTCTTTATAACGTTTACTTTTTTTTAACTTGTATTATTGTGCTGGCCAGGATCTCCAGTTCAAGATTAATAGAATAAATAAGAATAATGAATAATAAATAATCTTTGCCTTTTTCTAATTTTAAACCATTAAATATACGATTAGCTCTATGTTTTTTAATCAATTTCTAATTTAATCCCATTTTTGTTAGAAAAACACTTTGTCTGATTTTGTTTTGATCTTTTGGAATTGATTGTAATTTCTTATATGGTTCATCTAGGTGAAAGTCTTCCATGTACTTGAAAAGACTGCATTCTGCTATTGTTAGGTATTTTGTTCTCCATTTACTAACTACATCAAATAGGTTAATATTATTCTATAAATTCAAATTATATTATATTGGTTGAGATACCTCTGTATTCATTTATGTCTACTCATTTTGTTAGTTACTAATGCATTAGTGTTAAATACCCAAATAAATTTTCTTGATTCAATGACTAAAAACTGTTGTTTCTTGTGTTTTCTCCAATCTATACTTGTTTAAAGCAAGATGGTTTATTGCATACCAACTATTCTATTGTTATAGATGCCTGCATCTTGCAAAATACATTTCTCTGGCATCCTTATTAAATAGGTTGTGGTTTAGATTTTTTCCAACAAGAGGAACTCCAATGAGATGTGAGAAGCAGAAGCACAGGTAAATCCACTATTCTCTGGCAGTAGCTGCAAGAGAGCACAGACAGATGGTAGGTATTGGTTTTCTAAAAGCTTCCAGATGTTGCCCTGGGAATCAGCCACGTAATTGTACCACACAGTTGAGTTCACTGAGTCCTACCACATTTTCTGGTGTCACCAGGCCAGCAGTGGCTTCACTGAACTTTGCTCCTACATATTTTTCAGGAGCTATAAAATCTTCTCACTTATGTGTAAAATATCTTACTGTTCAAAAAAACTAGAGGTATTTCAATATTACTGACTAAATTCAGATTAATAAAATAATGGATAATATTTAACCACATTATAACAAATTAAGTTGTAGACCTAATATACAAATTGATGCAGATGTCCATCAAAATTTATTCTTAGATTAACAAATACTGTACAGAAATCTAAATTTGCCTTGATGAAGCTAAACTGACACTTATCAAAGGAACGTTTATGGCAAATGATGCTTGTTACATAAATAACAAGCATAATTGTAAATTATAAATTAACATTTGCAAGTTTTAATGTATTATTAATAATGCATATTAAAAGATGTGGAACTAGAGGGAGCACTTACAACACCTCTTCACATGTAGGTAGAACATGGGCAACAGGAGGTTCATAGAATGAATGGAAAACAGACTTCTCTATAGCATCTCTGATTACATGCTTACTCAAATATCAAATTTTAATTATTTGGTTTATTTGGTGCCACGGATAATATTGCCCAATTCTTCTGGTCTTTTAGGGAGAGGGAAATTTGAGAGATTGTGCTCCCTTTCTCTAACTTCTTCCTTGATTTTCCTCATGGAATAGGAAAGATTATCTCATTGATGACAGGATAATGGTCAGGGTTGATGCTTGATCAGGCCTGGGTGTTCATTCAGCTGTTATCCATGTGTGCATCTTCTCTTCCCTGATTGTCATATTTGTATATTCTCTCTCTCTCTCTCTCTCTATATATATATATATATGTGTGTGTGTGTGTGTGTGTATATATATATATGTGTGTGTGTGTATATATATATGTGTGTGTGTGTGTGTATATATATATGTGTGTGTGTGTGTGTGTGTATATATATATGTGTGTGTGTGTGTGTATATATATATATATGTGTGTGTGTATATATATATGAAAATTAGTTCCAACTTCTGGCTCCCAGTTCAACATGTAAGAAATTTTTACACGTTAAATTTATTAAATGTATTTTTACATGTTAAAGAAATTTTTACATGTTAAACGTTGTCATTCTGCCCTAACAACAAGTAGAAAGCTGAACAGAATGAAACATCAATAATTGTTCCTGGAGCAAGAAAACAGTTGAGGACACAGGACAAACTGCTACCCCCACGATTGAAGAGACAGATGGGTCAATACAGAGAGTCAGGGCTTCCCAGAGTGATGACTCATGAGTAAAACCAGTGCTGGGGTAGGAAAACCTGTACTACAACTGAGGAATTGCTGAAGGCTTAGTAAGGATAAGTCAGAGTTAAAAACTCCAGGGAGGACACAGTCTTAAGGAGCTTGATGAGGTTCTTACAGTAAATAGTGGAGAATAATCCCCCTCATACTTCCAGCAGGGGCAGGGGAAATGAACCATTTAAAAATATTCCAGAGCATTTTGTTCTTCTTAACAAGGCCTGCTCTCAGAAGAAACTAGTTAGCCAGGCCTAACCTGCTGGGATACTATCAGAACCAAACTGATGTGGGGGAAATAGAATACACAACTCTGGTTATCTCTAACTTTCATGTGAGAGAAGGGTAATACCCAACTTCAATTTACTCTACCCATCTTCTTCCATCTTTGGAAGGGTAGACAAATAAAATTAAGAGTTAAAAAAAAATGCCCTGAGAAATACTTGTGAAGCTCACAGTTCAGAGGCACAGGCTCACTAAAAGACTGAGGTCCAGTCGCAGGACTATGGAGCACTGCCTCTCACCCTCCCCCTTGCCACCACATTACCTAAAGCCTATTTATAGCAGTTTCTTTTATCCAATACATTTTGTCTTTCCATTTAAAAAATTACAAGGCATACAAGAAGGCCAAAAGCATAATTTATATAGTTAGAACAGTATCAAAATCAGACATGGCAGGGATGGTGAATTTATCAGACCAGAAATTTCAAACAACTATAATTAATATACCAACAGTTTTAATAGGTAAAATAGAAGGCATACAAGAACAGAAGGGCAACATAAACAGAGATGAAAATCTTAAGGAAAACACAATGCTAAAGATTTTTTTTTTAAGCCACTGTAACAGAAAAATACAAAAAAAAAAAAAAAAAAAACAGCAATAAAGAAAAAAATCCTGACAAGGTCAGAGGAAAACATATATATTTCTCACTTACAGAGGGACAAAGAATTGCATCCAATTCCTTAGAAAACATGTAGCAAGAAAAGAGTAGAGTAAATTTTTAAAGTGCTGAGAGAGAAAAAAATTCACCAACATAGAACTCTGTGCCCTGAAAAATTATCAATTAGAAGTGAAGAAGAAATAAAGACAGTCTCAGACAAACACAAATTGAGAAAATTAAAGTTATTGAGGGAAAGAAAAAATGATATATATCAGAAATTCTGACCTACCTAAAGAAAGAAAGAACATGGAAAAACAATGAGCAAAGGTAAAATAAAACCTTATTTCTCCTATTAATTAACCTAACAGATAAAAGTTTGTTCAAAATAATAGCAACAATCTATTTGATTATATTCTAAATATGTGTGTATATGTGTGTATGTGTATATATATTCTATGTAAGTGTGTATATATGTGTTATTTGAAAGTGGACATGGATTAGCTGTAAATGCATACTGAAAACTGTAAAGCAACAAAAAATGTAATATAAAAAATATAAATAATATGCTCCATACGAAATTTAAAGTAGTTTTTTCCAACGCTGTGAGGAAAGTCAGTGGCAGCTTGATGGAGATAGCATTGAATCTATAAATCACCTTGGGCAGTATGGCCATTTTCACGATGTTGATTCTTCCTATCCATGAGTATGGAATATTCTTTCATTTGTTTGTGTCCTCTCATTTCCTTGAGCAGTGGTTTGTAGTTCTCCTTGAAGAGGTCCTTCACATCCCTTGTAGGTTGAATTCCTAGGTATTTTATTCTCTTTGTAGTAATTGTGAATGAGAGTTCACTCATGATTTGGCTCTCTGTTTGTCTGTCATTGGTGTATAGGAATGCTTGTTATTGTCACACATTGATGTTGTATCCCGAGACTTTGCTGAAGTTGCTTATCAGCTTGAGGAGATTTGGGGCTGAGACGATGGCATTTTCTAAATATACAGTCATGTCATGTGCAAACAGAGACAATTTGGCTTCCTTTTTTCCTAACTGAATACCCTTTATTTCTTTCTCTTGCCTGATTGCCCTAGCCAGAACTTATAATACTATGTTGAATAGGAGTGGTAAGAGAGGGGATCCTTGTCTTGTGCCGGGCATGTACTTTGCAGGGACATGGATGAAGCTGGAAGACATTATCCTCAGCAAACTAATGCAGGAATAGAAAACCAAACAGTGCGTGTTCTCACTTATAAGTGGGAGTTGAAAAATGAGAATACCTGGACACAGGGAGGGGAACAATACTTACTGGGGCCTGTCAGGGGGTGGTTGGAGGAAGGAGAGCATTAGGGAAAAGTGCTAAAGCATGCTGGGCTTAATATCTAGTTGATGGGTTGACAGGTGCAGCAAACCACCATGACACACACTTACCTATGAAACAAACCTGTACATTCTGCACATGTACCCTGGAACTTAAGAAAATAAAGTAATTACAAACCAAGAATACTATGAACCATAATATGCCCACAAATTTTATAACTTAGATTAAATAGGCGAATTCTTTCTGTTATTGTTGTTATTATTATCATTATTTTGAGATGAAGTCTCACTCTGTTGCCCAGGCTAGAGGGCAATAGCGCCATCTCAGTTCACTGAAACCTCCGCCTCCCAGGTTCAAGCGATTCTCCTACCTCAGCCTCCCAAATAGCTGGGATTACACGCATGTGCCACCATGCCCTGCTAATTTTTGAATTTTTATTAGAGACAGAGTTTCACCATGTTGGTCAGGCTGGTCTTGAACTCCTGACCTCGTGATCTTCCTGCCTCAGCCTCCCAAAGTGCTGGGATTACAGGCCTGAGCCATTGCGCCCAGCCAGGCCAATTCTTTTAAAAGCATGAGATGTCAAAATTCACAGAAGAAAAATTAACAATCTAAATAGGCCTATATATACTAAGAAATTGAGACAATATTTAATAATCCAAAGCAGAATGCATTAATCTTGAGTTCACTGGTGAATTCTATTGAACATTTAAGGAAGAAATTATACCATTTTTCAATGTCTTTTGGAGGATAGAAATAGGGAATACTTCCTACCTTATTGAAAAGGGCCAGCATTTCCCTAGTACTAAAAATGAGACAAAGCTATTAGATTAATACAGATTAACTATAGACTAATATTGCTAATGAATAAAGATGCAAAAATCCTCAAAAAACTTGCACAATGAATACAAATAAATAAAAATAATTATACACCATTATCAAGTGGGTTTTATTTCAGGTATGCAAGTCTGGATCCACATTTAAAAATCATTTATTGTAATTTATTGCCTCACTATGCTAAAAAAGAAAATTACAACATATATTAATAGATGAAGAATTTAACAAACTCCAACATTTATTTATGATAAAAATTATTGGCAAACTAGAAACACAGAGAAAGTTCCTCAAATTTATAAAGAGTATATATGAAAAACCTACTGCTAACATCTTCCTAAATAGTGAGAAACTCAAGCTTACCTACTAAGATCAGGTACAAGACAAGAATGTCCCCTACACCACTATTCTTCAACATTGTCATTAAGTCAAGAAGACAAGACAAGAAAAGAAGATGTCTATGGATTGGGAAGGAAGAAATTAAAAAAAAAATATTTGCAGCTGATATGATCACCTTTGTAGATAATTCAAAATAACTTACAAAAAATGAAACTGCTGGAACAAAGAAGTAATTACAGCAAGATTTCAGGACACAAGATTAATATATCACACAAAAGCCAATCATTTTCCTATATTCCAGCAGTGTACAAGAGGAATTTGAAAATAGAAACATATCATTAACATTAACATCCCCCAAAAGGAAATGCTTATGTATAAATCTAACAAAATATATGCAAGATCTATATGATTATGATAAAACTCTGATGAAATAAATCAAAAAAGAACTAAATAAATGGAAAAATATTCCATGTCTGTGAACAGGAAAACTCAATATTGTCATGACGTCAGTTCTTCCCAACTTGATGTATAGGTTAAATGCAACCCCCATCAAAACTCCATGAAATTATTTCACAAATATCACTAAACTGATTCTGAAGTTTATAGAGGGCAGCAAAAGACTCAGAATAGCAAAGACAATCTTGAAAGAGAAGAAAAAAGTGAGAGGACTGACACTACCTGCTTTCAAGTCTTATAAAGTTACAATAATCAAGACAGGAAGCTAATTGTGAAAGAATAGACAGATCAATGGCATGAAATAGAAAGCCAGAAATATACCCCCATAATTATAACCAATTGTCCTTTGACAAAGGGGCAATTATAGGACAATGAAGCAAAGTTGTACTTTTCAACAACTGGTTAGAGAACAATTGGACATCAAGAAGCAAAAAAACCAAAAACAAAAAATCTAGATGCAGACCTTATACCCTTCACAAAAATGAACTTAGAATAGATCACAGGCCTAACTGTAAAATGCAAAACTATAAAACTTCTGGAAGATAAAATAGTAGGAAACCTATATGATCTTGGATATGGCAATGACCTTTCAGGTACAACACAAAAGTTATGATCCATGAAAGAAACAATTGACAAACTGAACTTCATTATAATTAGAAACTTCTACTATGCAAAGTATTCTGTCAAAGGGATGAGATGACAAGCCACAGACACGTGAAGATATTTGCAAAAAAAAAAAAATTCTGCTAAAGGACTGTTATCTAAAATATACAAAGGATTCTTGAAACTCAGCAATACAAATAAACTGACCCAATTAAAATATAGGCTAAAGACCTTAAAAGACACATCACCAAAGAAGATTTATTGATGGCAAATAAGCATATAAAAAGATGCTTCACATCATATATCATCAGGGAAATGCAAATTAAAACAATGAGATACCCCTACACACCTATCAAAATGGCCAAAATCTGGAACACTGACAACACCAAATTCTGGCTAGGACGTGGAGCAGCAGGAACTCTCATTAATTACTGATGAAAACGGCAAATGGTACAGCCACTCTGGAAGAAATTTTGACAGTTTTTTACAAAACTAGTTATTTTTTTACCCTAAGACTGACAATCACACTACATGGTGTTTACCCGAATTAGTTAAAAAATTATGTCCACACAAAAACCTTCAAACAGGTATTTGCAGCAGTACTATTCATGACAGTCAAAACTTGGAAGAAATCAAGATATCCTTCAGTTAATTAACTGAACAATAACTAACTATGGTACATCTAGACAATGCAATATTATTCATAGCAAAAAGGAAATGAGCTATGAAGCCATGAAAAGACATAGACAAACCTTAAATATGTACTATTAAGTCAAATAAGCCAGTCTAAAAAGGCTACGTGCTATATGATTCCACGTACATGACATTCTGGAAAGGCAAACCTAGGGAGATGCTAAAAACATCAGTGCTTTCCAGAGAGTTTGAGGGGAGGGAAGGATGAACAGGAAGAACACAGAGGGTTTTTAGAGCAGCGAATATACTATTTTGCTATTATAATGATGTGTACATAGCCTTACACGTTTGCCGAAACCCACAGAATATACAACGCTGATCATGAGCCCTAATGTAAACTAGGGACGTTGGGTGGTTATGATGTATTGGTGTAGGCTCATCAATTGTGACAAATGTACCACTCTGGCGAAGGATGTTGGCAATCGGAGAGTCTGTAAATGTGTAGGGAGAGAGAGTATATGGGAAATCTCTCTCTGTTTCTCTTAATTTTGCTGATAATCCAAAATTGGTCTTAAAAGTGTCTGAAAAACGGAGGCAAGAGCTATGAATTCAGTTACCATTTAACGGACAAAACTCCACTAGGACAGTTTTTCCTCTCCGAGTCTAGAAGAGTGATTTCAATAAATACCTGGCAAATAAATGAAAGAAAAAAAATGCTTGGATGTTTTTTAGCTCATCAGTATATTAAAATTCAAAATTATTAGAGAGTTAATAGATCCCTTTTTGCAGGTACAGTTCTCGGAACACTATTTTAGGAGAAACACTAAGATAATAGCAAGGAAATAGAAGGAAGGTGAGGCCAGCTTGGATGCTTAGCACTTATTACTCACATGATAAGACACTCCATGGAAAGTAGCTCTGTTATGCACCACACAATGTCTACACCAGTGTCAGCAGGTGTACCAGGCCTCTGCGAGGCCCCCAAACCTTCCTCCAGATTCATGTCAAGCATGTTCAGCGTTGGTGAAATTTCACAGAAAAAAATGTTTATTCCTATGCAGAATATGGTTTTAAGAAGATATAAACATTTTAGCATGTCAAAAGGAGTCTTCCTCACATCATGCCCCAACATTAAAAAAAAAAAAAATGTAGTGATGTGAATGCAGACAACACGTGCAGACAGCAACATAAATTATGGATTGTATTAGGTTGGCGCAAAAGTGATTGTGGTTTTTGCCATTGAAAGTAACAGCAAAGACTGCAATTTTTTTTTCACCAACCTAACATATACCACAATTATTTATTTTCTGTAATAGTATAATGATTACATTGTCATTACGACATGAAACAAAATCCAAATTGCAGTCATCACCTTGGGGGACTGTGAGGATTATTTTGAAAACCAACTGGGACTATGCCTGCCCAGCCATACTACTGACCCTTGAATGGGAGCAGTTTTAAACACACAGGATGATTATGGCTGCAGTGCCGAGAAATCAAATTTATCACTTCAGTGCCAAGCTAAGTAGTTCAAAGAATCAAACATTTAATGAATAAGTCACAGTTTCCGAAAATCTATCATAATACATGAAGTTAGGCCAGTCTCTCAAGAGTGATGGAGTGATGATAGAATTACCACGTGGCCAGTTTTGCTGACTGAATGTGTGGACTCAATGACCATTGGGTACTCTATAATGCTTGGATCTCTATTGAACCCTGCTTAGGGTTTAACTAAGTATAAAAGAAAAAGAGATAATCCCCAGCATTCAATTTTATAGAATTCAAATTCCAAAGCCTAAAGGCTTCAGAAAGACATTTAAAAACAGATTTAAGTTGAAGAAATGAATCTCCTGTCGTTTGGCCCCTCGGCAAGGAAGATCATCCTTCAACTAATTAGCAGAAGAAATGAGCCTGCACTTTAACCTACTTACTTTCGGAATTTTATCATCCCTAGTCTACCTGTTTTAATTAAGTGTATTTAAAGTTTGTACAAAAAGATTTAATTAGACTTAAATACAATGCAGTGCTGGGAATCACAGAAAGGGCATGTACACCTTAAAAAAGCTCATCATCATGGACTAGGGTTAACCTTATGCCCTCTGAGATGTAAGCTCTATATTTTCCTTAAAAATGTGGAAGTCTTACAAATGTTTTCTTGGCTACTTCTACCTCTTAATCATTTTATAAAAAATAATGTCCCTGAATTAGCTGAGCCTAAAATCATGGAATATTATAACAGGAAAGGGTCTTAGTTTTTACCTAGTCCAAATTCCTCATTTTGGTTATAAGACACAGAGGCTTCAAAAGAGTAAAAACCTGTCCAAGCAGGCGGTATGTCTGTCTGATAGTGACAGAGCTTAGAACAGAACCCAATTCCCCACACTCCAGAATCAGTTCCCACTTCGCTACATCACATTTCAGAGTTTTAATTCTATGTGGTAAGCATTTCTTGTCAGCTGTTCAAAGTCATCTATTTGCCAAACACAGTGGCTCGCACTTGTAATCTCAGCAGTTCGGGAGGCCAAGGCAGGAGGATCTCTTGAAGCCAAGAGTTCAGTACCAACCTGGGCAACATACTAAGTTCCTGTCTCTACAAAAAAATCAAAAATTGGCCGGGCATTGTGGTGTGCAACTGTAGTCCCAGCTACTTGGGAGGCTGAGGCAAGAGGATTCCTGAGCCCAGGCGGTCGAGGCTGCAGCAAGCCATGGTCATGTCACTGCACTCAGCCTGGGAGACAGAGTGAGATTCTGTCTCAACAACAACAGCAAACATTTATTCATTTAGAATTTGTTGGCCGGGCGCGGTGGCTCAAGCCTGTAATCCCAGCGCTTTGGGAGGCCGAGACGGGCGGATCACGAGGTCAGGAGATCGAGACCATCCTGGCTGACACGGTGAAACCCCGTCTCTACTAAAAAATACAAAAAAACTAGCCGGGCGAGGTGGCGGGCGCCTGTAGTCCCAGCTACTCGGGAGGCTGAGGCAGGAGAATGGTGTGAACCCGGGAGGCGGAGCTTGCAGTGAGCCAAGATCACGCCACTGCACTCCAGCCTGGGCGGCAGAGCGAGACTCCGTCTCAAAAAAAAAAAAAAAAAAAAAAAAAGAAGGAAAAAAAAAGAATTTGTTAATAACTTCCTATTAATGAGAGCAACCATGCCATGTAATGGAGCTCTCTTATTTTCAAAACCCACATATCATTTGACAGTTGTTTGGACAAAATACTTGGGAGTCTACCTTGACTCTTGTATTTCAAATACATGGTATTTATTTTGTTCCGTTCATTTATGATTTATGATTTATGGTTAGTAGATGATCCTGACAGTACCTTCAATAAGGCAACACAAAATTGAGAGAAGAAATGAAAACTAAGGATTATCAAGTTCACAAATTGCACAAAGTTGGGGAATAAAATTAAATTTCTCACAACTCTAAACACTCTTTGGTGTATATATAAAAATTTAGTACACATGAACAGAAAGAAATAACTTGGACAAAGTCCCAGTGAATTTCATATTCTAGATGGGGTGGTACTCACAGCACATCATTGACAATGTTCAGGTTCTCTGAATATATTTAAGGACAACAAACACAGCATATGGAGAGAAACTACAGAACTGCACAATAAAAGAAGCTTTTCTGATCTTTGCTTTTATGATAACCTAGAGGTTTATTATACCTTTTCTGAGGCATTCATTACCCCAATCATAATCAAACAATTACAATCATGTGTCGCTTAATGACAGGGATGTATTCTGAAATGTGTCCTTAGGTAATTTTGTTGTTGTGAGAATGCTATAGAGTGTACTTACGCAAACCTGGATTGTGTAGCCTGTTACACACCTAGGCTGTACAGTATTGCCGATTGTTCCTAGCCTACAAATCTGTACAGCATGTTACTGTACTGAGTACTGTAGGCAACTGTAATACAATAATAAGTATTTGTGTATCTAAACATAGAAAAGGGACAGTAAAAATACAGTATTATAATCTTATGGGAACAGTTTTGTTTTTGTGGTCTCTGACTGAAAAACCTCTATGTAGCACATAATTGTACTTGAATATCTTTTTTTTTTTTTTTTTTTTTTTGAGACGGTGTCTCGCTCTGTCGCCCAGGCTGGAGTGCAGTGGCCAGATCTCAGCTCACTGCAAGCTCCGCCTCCCGAGTTCATGCCATTCTCCTGCCTCAGCCTCCTGAGTAGCTGGAACTACAGGTGCCTGCCACCTCACCTGGCTAGTTTTTTGTATTTTTTAGTAGAGACGGGGTTTCACCATGTTAGCCAGGATGGTCTCAATCTCCTGACCTCGTGATCCGCCTGTCTTAGCCCCCCAAAATGCTGGGATTACAGGCTTGAGCCACCTCGCCCGGCATTGAATATCTTATTAATTCATTTGTATGCTCCTCCAATACTTAAAAAACTATGAATATAGGCCAAATGCCCAACGCTTCTCTATGTTCTAGCTACATGGATATGAACAAGAACAAAAATTGCATGTATACTCTAGAGTAGAAGATAACTAATAAATAGAAAATAATATGTTAATAAGCATTCAGTGTTGTGGAGAAATGAAACATAAGATAAGTGGGGACAGAGAGCAACAGGGAAGATTTTTTTTAAACACGGGAAGACCAAGGGATTCTTTTTTGGTCAGAGACCCTTATAATGTGCAGGGATATGATAGGGAAGCATCTGAGAAAAGAATGATTCAGGCAGAACAAGACTGCCACATACAAAAGGCACAAGAAGAGACTCCATTTGGAATGCTTGAGAAATGGCAAAAAGGTTGGTGTCATCCGAGCAGAGTGAGCAAGGAAAGTAATAAAAATAAAATTAAAGAGGTAAATTCTTAGACAAGATTATATAAAGCCTCATAAATCATGGCAGGTTATTGAATTTTATTATAATTGTGATGAAATGTCATTAGAAAGCTGAAATCAGGAAAGTGGCATGAGCTCTTATGTTTATTTTTAAATATATTTTCAGATTTGCAGACAAGCTACAAAAATAGTACCAAAAGCAAGCATGTACTCTCTACCTAGAATCATTCATTTTTGACATGTGGTCTGATATGGTTTGCCTCTGTCCCCAACTGAATCTCGTCTTGAATTGTAGCTCCTATAATCCCCATCTATCATGGGAGGGACCCACTTTGGAAGGCTATGAATTGATTAAATTAATTGGTGAGTTTCTCATGCTGTTCTTTTTTTTTTTTTTAAATTTATTTATTATTATTATACTTTTAAAGTTGTAGGGTATATGTGCATAGCGATGCAGGTTTGTTACATAGCCGTATACTTATTGCCATGTTAGTGCTACTTATCCCTCGTCATTTATATCGGTATAAATCCCAATGCAATCCCTCCCCTTCCCACCTCCCCATGATAGGCCCGGTGTGATGTTCCTTCTGAGTCCAAGTAGTCTCATTGTTCAGTTCCACCTATGAGTGAGAACATGCGGTGTTTGGTTTCTGTTCTTGTGATAGTTTGCTAGAATGATGGTTTCCAGCTGCATCCATGTCCCTACAAAGGACATGAACTCATCCTTTTATGGCTGCATAGTATTCCATGGTGTATATAGTACCACATTTCTTAATCCAATCTGTCACTGATGGACATTTTGGGTTGATTCCAAGTCTTTGCTATTTGTGAATAGTGTTTGCCAGCTAAACATGCGTGTGCATGTGTCTTTATAGCAGCATAATTTTATAATCACTTTGGGTATATACATTAATGTCTAGGAATTAGCTGGGTCATATGGGTACATCTAGTTCTAGATCTTGAGGAATGCTTCATACTGTTTCCATAATGGTTGAACTAGTTTACAATCCCACCAACAGTGTAAAAGTGTTCCTATTCCACATCCTCTCCAGCACCTGTTGTTTTCCTGACTTTTGAATGATTGCCATTCTAACTGGTGTGAGATGGTATCTCATTGTGGTTTTGATTTGCATTTCTCTGATGGCCAGTGATGATGAGCATTTTTTTCATCTGTCTGTTGGCTGTATGAATGTCTTCTTTTGAGAAATGTCTGTTCATATCACTTTGCCCACTTTTGATGGGGTTGTTTGTTTTTCTTGTAAAATTTGTTTTGAGTTCTTTGTAGGTTCTGGATATTAGCCCTTTGTCAGGGCGGTGATTGCAAAATTTTCTCTCCCCATTCTGTAGGTTGTTTGTTCACTCTGATAGTAGTTTTGCTTTTTGCTGTGCAGAGAGCTCTTTAGTTTAATTAGATCCCATTTGAATTTTGGCTTTTGCTGCTGTTGCTTTTGGTGTTTTAGACATGAAGTCTTTGCCCATGCCTATGGCTCTGAATGGTACTACCTAGGTTTTCCTCTAGGATTTTTATGGTATTAGGTCTAACATTCCCAAGTCTCTAATCATCTTGAATTAATTTTAGGTATAAGGGTAAAGGAAAGGATCCAGTTTCAGCTTTCTATTTACTTAATGAATTTTCCCAGCACCATTTATTAAATGGGAATCTTTCCCCATTTCTTGTTCTCTCAGGTTTGTCAAAGATCAGATGGCTGTAGATGTGTGAGTGGCTATTTGGGAGGACTCTGTTCTGTTCCAGTAGTCCTATATCTCTGTTTGGTACCAATTACCATGCTGTTTTGAATTTTCTGCTTAGCCTTGTAGTATAGTTTGAAGTCAGGTAAGCGTGATGCCTCCAGCTTTGTTCTTTTGACTTAGGATTGTCTTGGAGATCGCAGCGAGACTCTTTTTGGTTCCCTATGAACTTTAAAGCAGTTTTCCGATTCTGTGAAGCTCATTGTGGTAGCTTGATGGGATGGCGTGGATATAAATTACCTTGGGCAGTATGGCCATTTTCACGATATTAATTCTTCCTATCCATTGGGCATGGTATGTTCTTCCATTTGTTTGTGTCCTCTTTGATTTCGCACAAAGGCAGTGGTTTGTAGTTCTCCTTGAAAGGGTCCTTTACATCCCTTGTCAGTTGGATTCCTAGGTATTTTATTCTCTTTAGAAGCAATTGTGAATGGAAGTTCATTCTTGATTTGGCTCTGTTGTCATTACTGGTGTATAAGAATGCTTGTGAGTTTGCACATTAATTTTGTATCCTGAGACTTTGCTGGGGTCTTGCTTATCAACAAGGAATTTTAGGCTGAGACAATGGGGTTTCTAAATATACAATCATGTCATCTGCAAAGAGGGACAATTTGATTTCTTTTTTTTAATTTTATTTTATTATTATTATACTTTAAGTTGTAGGGTACATGTGCATAACATTACGGGTTTTGTTACATATGCTTACATGCTTGTGCCATGTTGGTCCTGCTGCACTTTATCAACTTCGTCATTTACATCCAGGTACTTAACTCCCAATGCAATCCCTCCCCTCCCCTCCCATGATAGATTTCTTCTTTTTCCTAACTGAATACCCTTGATTTCTTTCTCTTGCCTAATTACTAGCCCGGAGACTTTAACACTATGTTGAATAGAATTAGTGGCGAGGAGGGCATCCTATCTTATTGCCAGTTTCAAAGGGAATTTTTTCCAGTTTTTGCCCATCCAGTATGATATTGGCTGTGGGTTTATCATAAATAGCTCTTATTATTTTGATTACGTTCATCAATACGAATTTATTGAGTGTTTTAGCATGAAGGGCTGTTGAATTTTGTCAAAGCACTGCATCTATTGAGATAAAATCATGTGGTTCTTGTCTTTGGTTCTGTTTATATGCTGGATTATGTTTATTGATTTGTGAATGTTGAACCAACCTTCATCCAAGGGATGAAGCCCACTTGATCATGGTGGATAAGCTTTTTGATGTGTTGCTGAATCCGGTTTGCCAGTATTTTGTGGGATTTTTGCATCGATGTTCCATCGGGGATATTGGTCCTAAAATTCTCTTTTTTTGTTCAATGTCTCTGCCAGGCTTTGGTATCAGGATGATGTTGGCCTCATAAAATGAGTTAGGGAGGATTTCCTCTTTTTCTATTGATTGGAATAGTTTCAAGAAGGAATGGTACCCAACTCCTCCTTTGTACCATGGTAGAATTCAGCTGTGATCCATCTGGTCCTGGACTTTTTTTTTTGGTTGGTAGGCTATTAAATTGTGCCTCAATTTCAGAGCCTGGTATTGGTCTATTCAGGAGTTCCAACTTCTTCCTGGTTTTAGTCTTGGAAGAGTGTAAAGTGTCCAAGGGGGTATTATCCATTTCTTCTAGTTTCAGTTTATTCCTAGTAAGAGGTGTTTATAGTATTATTCTCTGATGGTAGTTTGTATTTCTAGATTGATTGGTGATATCCCTTTATCATTTTAATTAAACGTCGATTTGATTTATTTCTCTCTTTTCTTCTTTATTAGTCTTGCTAGCGGAGTCCCTGTCAATTTTGTTGATCTTTCAAAAACCAACTCCTGAATTCATTGATTTTGGAGGGTTTTGTGTCTCCTATCTCTTCAGTTCTGCTCTGATCTTAGTTATTTCTTGCCTTCTGTAGCTTTTTGAATGTTTGCTCTTGCTTCTCTAGTTCTTTTAATTGCAATGTTAGAGTGTCAATGCAATGTTAGAGTGTCAGTGCTCTCTTGTGGGCATTTAGTGCTGCATAAAATTTCCCTCTACACACTGCTTTAAATGGCATCCCAGAGATTCTGGTATGTTGTATCTTTGTTCCATTGGTTTCAAGAAGAACATCTTTATTTCTGCTTCATTTAGTTACAGTGGTCATTCAGGAGCAGGTTGTTCAGTTTCCCGTATTAACTTAGTTGGCGGTTTGATTGAGTTTCTTAGTCCTGAATTTCTAGTTTGATTGCACTGTGGTCTGAGAGACAGTTTGTTATAATTTCTGTTCTTGGCACATTTGCTGAGGAGTGCTTTTACTTCCATTACGTGGTCCCGATTTTTGAATTAAGTATGATGTGAATTGCTGAGAAGAATGTATATTCTGTTGATTTAGGGTGGAGAGTTTATAGATGTCTATTAGGTCACCCTTGCTGCAGGATAGTTCAATTCCCTGGATATCCTTGTTTTACTTTTCTGTCTCGTTGATCTGTCTAATGACCCGGCAGTGGGTGTTTGAAGTCTCCCATTATTATTGTATCAGGAGTCTAAGTCTCTTTAGCAAGTCTCTAAGGACTTACTTCCCATGAATCTGGGTGCTCCTGTGTTGGGTGCATCTATGTTGGGATAGTTGAAAGCTCTTCCTGTTGCATTGATCCATACCATTTATGTAATGAAAAGCTGGCACTCTCTTTTGGAGTCGCGCGGGTGGACAGAATAAACATCAAGAGACTAGTAATTTACAACCCTACTTTTTGTTCTCCATTTGCTTATTAATCTTCCTCCATCCACTTTATTTTGAGCCTATGTATGCATTGAATCATGGATCTGGGTACAGCAGGGCTGATGAGTCAGACTCTTTTCTGGGTTACCCCGATCTGTCTTTGGGATGGTGCATTTTAAGTTGGGTGTGTAATGTGGGCACGGTGTCACCATGATATTAGCCAGTTCATTTTTGCAATTCAGTTGGGCCGTTTCTTCTATTTTCGATGATGCTTTTTGTTTGTTTCCGTATTTGTGATTTGTTCTTTTCCGTGTGATAGTGGCTGGCTAGGGATCTCGCGAACGTTTGTTGGACGAAATCTGCAAACGCTCGGCGAAGATTTACTGTTTCCATTGAACGCATGACGGTTTGGCTGGGACAGTTCACGGGTTTGGTGGCAGATGTTGAATATTTCCCCGCTGTCTTCCGGCGGGGTTTTGCAGGAGATCAAAACCGTGAGTCCTGATGGAAGCTTCCCTTTGATAGGTAACCGACCTTTCTCTCTGGCGCCCGCCAGATTACTTCCTTCGACCAGCTTTGGTGAATCTGGCAATTATGTGTCTTGGGGTTGCTCTTCTCAAGGGAATATAACTTTGCGGATTCTCTGTATTTCCTGTATTTGAATGTTGGCCTGCCCTACCGTTAGGGGAAGTTCTCCTGGATGATATCCTGAAGAGTGTTTTCCAGCTTGGTTCCATTTCCCCCCTCGGCGCCAGGGGCGCTTTAGTCCCACTGAATGATTTGGTCTTTTACATAATCCCATACTTCTTACAGGCTTTGTTCACATTCTTTTCTTCTTTTTCTTTTGGTTTCTCTTCTTCGCTTCATTTCATTCATTTTGATCATCAATCGCTGATGCTCTTTCTTCCAGTTGGTGGGGTGAGTTGTTGTTGTGCATTTGTCCGCATTTCTCGTGTGTGGTTTTCCTCTCTTTCATTTTAGTTTAGGACCTTCTCTGCATTAATTACTCATATGCATCAGATTCTTCCACTTTTGCCAGTTTTTGGATTTCTTTCGCTGGGTCATTTGCTGCTTTGGCTGAAGTTGATGGACTGGAAGCCTTCCCAAGCTTCACTCTCAATCGCCAGTCCGGGAGTCGATTTCTCCGTCCAGCTTTGATCCGTTTGCTGGCGATGGGCTGCGGCCTCCTTTGCCAGGGATGCGCCACTTGTTTTTTAGTTCCAGCTTTTTCTGCCCTGCTTTCCCCATCTTTGTGGTTTATCTGCCTCTGGTCTTTGATGATGGTGATGTGCAGTGGGGTTTTGGTGCCGTTGGCCTTCCTGTTTTGATAGTTTGAAACAACAGTCAGGACCCTCAGCTGTAGGTCTGTTGGGATTGCTTGAGGTCCACTCAGGGCATCACAGGTGTGGCAGGCTGAGAGATTAGAATATTTCTGAACAGCGAAGTGTACTGTCTGATTCTTGCTTTGGAAGCTTCCTCTCAGGGGTGTACTCCACCTGTGAGGTGTGGGGTGTCAGACTGCCTAGTGGGGGTTATCTCCCCAGTTAGGCTACTCAGGGGTCAGGGACCGGCTTGAGCGAGGAGTCTGTCCCTTCTCAGATCCTCAACCTCCGTGTTGGGAGATCCCTGCTCTCTTCAAAGCTTCCATCAGACAGAGTCGTTTGGGTCTGCAGAGGTATCTGCTGCTTTGTTATTGTTTACTGTGCCCTGCCCCCGGTGGAGTCTACAGAGACAGGCAGGTTTCCTTGAGCTGCTGTAGGCTCCCACCCAGTTCCGAACTTCCCAGCGGCTGTT
Organism: Papio anubis; assembly: GCF_008728515.1. Lineage (NCBI taxonomy): Eukaryota > Metazoa > Chordata > Mammalia > Primates > Cercopithecidae > Papio > Papio anubis. The sequence continues at coordinate 132,609,238 of NC_044983.1, read as the reverse complement.
TACCTGCTTAGGCCTCAGCAATGTGAGGCTGAGCCCCTCCCCAGCCTAAGCTGCTGCCCGGTAGATGCAGACTGCTTGCTAGCAATGAGGGAGCCCGTGGTGGGACCTCCCAGCCAGGTGTGGATATGATCTCCTGGTGTGCCTGTTTGCTTAAAGGCGCAGTATTGGGGTGGGAGTTACCCGATTTTCCAGGTGTTGTGTCTCTGGTTCCTGGCTGGGAAGAAGGGATTCCCTTCCCCCTTAGCTTCCCAGGTGAGGCAATGCCTGCAGCCCTAGCTTCCATCTCGCTGGTCGGGCTGCAGCAGCTGACCAGCACCGATGGTCTGGCTCCCAGTGAGATGAACCCACTACCTCGGTTGAGAAAATGCAGAAATCCTGGGTCTTCTGTGTGGCTGTGGCTGGGAGTTGGAGACTGGAGCTGTTCCTATTCGGCCATCTTGCTCCGCCCCCCCTCATGCTGTTCTTATGATAATGAGTAAGACTCATGATATCTGATGGTTTTATAAAGGGCAGTTTCCCTGCACACCCTCTCTTGCTTACCACCATGTAATATGTGAATTTGCTTTTTCTTCACCTTCCATCTTGATTGTGAGGCCTCTTCAGTCATGTGGAATTGTGCATTAGTTAAATCTCTTTTTTTTTTTTTTAGAAATTGCTTAGTCTCATGTATGTCATTATTATGAAAACTAGTATAGCGAATAGGTACCAGGAGTAGGGTGCTGCTGTAAAGGTATCTGAAAATGTGGAAGTCACTTTGGAACTGGGTAACAGGCAAAGGTTAGAATAGTTTGGAGGGCTTAGAAGAAGACAGGAAAATGTAGAAAAGTTTTGAACTTTCTAGAGACTTGGAGGGCTCAGAAGACAAGAAGATGCGGGAAAGTTTGGAACTTCCTAGAGACTTGTTGAATGACTTTAACCACAATGCTGATAGTGATACGGGCAATAAAATCCAGGCTAAGGTAGTCTAAGATGAAGATGGGAACTTATTGGAAACCAAAACAAAGGTGATTCTTGCTATGCTGATAGCATTTTGCCCCTGCCCTAGAGATCTTTGGAACTTTGAACTTGAGCGAGAGAATTTAGGGTATCTGGTGTAATAAATTTCTAAGCATCAAAGTGTTGAAAATGTGGCTTGTGTGCTCTTGAAAGCATTCAGTTTTATTTATTCACAGAGATATGGTTTGGGATTGGAACTTATTTTAAAAGTGAAACAGAACACAAAAGTTTAGAATATTTGTAGCCTGATGATGCAACAGAAAAGAAAAACCCATTTCTGAGGCGAAATTCAAGCCCCTGCAGAAAAATACATAAGTAACAAGGAGCCAAATGTTAATCTCGAAGACAATGGGGAAAATGTCTCCAAGTCATGTCAGAGGTCTTCACAGCAGCCTCTCCCATCACAAGCTGGGAGGCCTAGGAGGAAAAAAATGGGCTAGTGAGCCAGGCCCAAAATCTTGCTGCTTTGTGTAGTCTCAAGACTCGGTGCCCTGCATTCCGACTATAGCTAAAATGTGTCAATGTACAGCTCAGAGCATTGATTCAGAGGATGCAAGTCCCAAGCTTTGGTGGCTTACACATGGTGTTGGGCCTGTGGGTGCACAGAAGTCAAGAATTAAGGTTTGGGAACCTCCACCTAGATTTCAGAGGATGTATGGAAATGCCTGGATTTCCAAGATAGGTGTGCTGCAGGAGCAGAGCCCTCATGGAGAACCTCTGCTAGGGCAGTGCAGCAGGGAAATATGGGTTGGGAACACCCACACAGAGTGTCCACTGGGTCACTGCCTAGTGGAGCTGTGAGAAAAGGGCCACCATCCTCCAGGCCCCAGAATGGCAGATCCACCTGCAGCTTGTGCTGTGTGCCTGGAAAGGCTACAGACACTCAATGGCAGCCTGTGAAAAAACAGCCAAACAGGCTATATCCTGCAATGTCACAGGGGTGGAGTTACTCAAAACCATGGGAACCCGCCTCTTGCATCACCATGACCTGGATGTGAGACATGACATCAAAGGAGATCATTTTGGAGCTTTAAGATTTGACTGCCCCACTAGATTTTGGTCTTGCATGGGGCCTCTATCCTCTTCATTTTGACCAATTTCTCCCATTGTACTTACCCAGTGCCTGTACCACCATTGTATCTAGGAAGTAATTAACTTGCTTTTCATTTTACAGGCTCATAGGTAGAAGAGACTTGCCTTGTCTCAGATGAGACTTTGGGCTGTGGACTTTTGAATTAGGGCTGAAATGAGTTAAGACCTATGGGAAGGCATGATTGGTTTTGAAATGTGAGAACATGAGATTTGAGAGGGGCCAGGGGCAGATGATACGGTTTGGCTGTGTCCTACCCAAAAGTGTCATTGGGGGAACCTGCTAGGAGGTAATTGAATCATGGGAATGAGTTTTTCCTGTGCTGTTCTTATGATAGGAAGTCTAACTAGATCTAATGCTGATGGTTTTATAAAGGGGGGTTCCCCTGCACACACTCTTGCCTGCTACCGTGTCAGACATGACTTCGCACTTTCTTTACCTTCTGCTGTGATTGTGAGGCCTCCTCAGCCATGTGAAACTGTGAGTCCATTAAAACTCTTTCCTTTATACAGGTGTGTCTTTATTAGCAGTGTGAGAACAGACTAATACATAGTCCCATTTGCTTTATTCATCTTTATCTCATTTGCCACATATGCCTCAAAATATGCACACGCACACACACATACACACACACATATTTCTCAATTATTTAACAATAACTTGGAGATATAAAGTCTTTTTATAAGAACAAGAAAAATGCATTAAAAAATATAGTACCAAAATCAGAATAGTTAATATTGATGCATAGTACTAGTACTATAAAATCCAGCTAACATTTACCATGTTTTATAACTGTTACAATAATAATTTCATGTTTATTTTACTTTTTTCAGGGCTAGGATCACATATTGCATGTATTGGTCATTTTTTAATCTCCTTTAAACTGGAAGTTCTTAGCCATTGTTAGAGTTTCTAGACCTTTATGTTTTTAAAGTACAGCACAGTTATTTAATATTACTGAATTTGTGTTTGTCTGATTTTTTTCTCATAAAACTCATGTTATATATTTTTGCAAGGAATCAAATCAAAGTAATGATGTGTGTTTTTTAATGGAACTTATTAGAAGGCATGTGGCTTTGGTTCTTTCGCATCTTCAGTGTGAAACTACATTATTTGGTGTAATCAGTCTTTTAATTTTACCCTTTTCAGTGATTGTATATTGGAATATCATTATGGTTTTCATTTGAATTTCCCTGATCACAGTAGTTGAGTGGTTTTTGTGTGGTTTTTGTACATTCATGTATTTTTCTTTGTGAAGTGTCTGTTCGTATGTTTTGCCCATCTTTATTGGAATATCTTATTATTACTGAGTTGCACAAGTTCTTAATATAGTTTGGATACAGATCTTTTTTTATATAAATACTATCTTATCTGCTACTTGCCAATTCATTTTTCTAATGACATCTTCTGTTGGAGAAAAAAATTAATTTTGATTTAGATTAGTGTGTCATTTCTAGTTTTTCTAGATAATATATTTCCTACATTATAGGACCATTCTAAGAAAATTTTGCTTACTTCTAGGTTGCAGATAATGATATAGTACTATGTTATTTTCCCAAAATCTTTATAAATTTAGCTTTAGTATGCAAGTATATAATCTATCTGTAAATGATTTTTCTGTGTGGTTTAAAATCATGGCCAAGACCTAGGTTTTGGCTTTATATATATTTTTAATATGGATAAGTAGTTCCAACACCATTTGTTGAAAATAGTTTTTTTTTTTCTCATTAAATGTTCTGTTGTTTTTTAATTGACTGTGTAAGTGTGGGTCCTTTTCTGTTCTGTTTTTCTACTGTGCTTATCTACTTTCTTATTCTTATGCTAGAACTACACTATCTTGACTCAGATAGTATAAGCCCTACCTGTTTCAACGTCCTTTGCATTCCCCAGTAAAATCTATATTTACATTCTCAATTTTTTCAAAAATTAGGTCAAGATTCTGTTTATGTCCGCATTGAATCTGTAGAATAATTTGGGAAAATTTGGCATCTTAACAATGTTTGTATTTGTAATCAGTGCACATGTTATCTCTCCATTTACGTAGATTTTTCTTAATTTCTTTCAGAAATATAGTTTCCAGGGCATAGATCTTGTATGTCTGTTGTTAAGATTGTTTCTAAGTTATATGTCTGAAGTTGTTATGCATACATACATTTATCACATTACATATATAAATTAAATATTTTATGTATACTGAATTTATTTTTTTTAATTTCCACTATCCAGTGGCTTACTATGATAATTCAGAAATACAAGTAACTGTGGCATATTAATTTTGTGTTCTAAGCTTTGCTTAATTTATTTTTAAATTATAGTATCCTTCCTACAGGTTTTCTTACAATCTCTGTGGAAACTATTTTATCTGCAAACTGAGGTAAATTTACTTCTTCCTTTCTGATTCATATGATTCTTATTTTTCTTGACTTGTTTCTCTGGTCAGAATGTCCAATGCAATGTTAAACAGAAAGCAGCCCTTTTTTTCAAAATTTCTAGGGAAGGAGTTTAACATAGCTAAATAATGTTAATTTATATTAGATATCCTTCATAAGGATGAAGATGTACCCTTCTATTTTAATTTACTTAGTGTTTCTTATCAGAATTGAGTGTTGATATCTGTCAAATATTTTTATGCATCTATTAAGATATCTATGTGATATTTCTCTTTTATTCTCTTACTATGACAAATTCTATTACCTGATTTTTTTAATGCTAACCAAATTACATGAACTGATTTAATCATACTTGTTTTCTTCTAGTTTGTATTCTGGGCATGCTGGCCTCTTCTGGTGAGTTTTTCCATTCTGCTCCATTTTATTGAATAATTGTGTGACGTGATATTTTGTTTTGTATTGATTTTTCTTAATCATTTGTTGTAAAGTACCATTTGAATTGGGGGGGCTGTCTGAAAAAAAACCAAAAAACAAAAAAAACAGCCTTACACATTTTAATGTGACCTGGTTAGTTTTCTCAAGGCTCGACTTTTCTCCATTTGAGTTGCTGACATAGCTTTCACTCTGACAGCGACAGAGAAGTCTGTCATGGGGCAATAGTTGGGGCAGGGAAACCTACTAGAAAATTCCAGCAGAACTCCAAGTGGGAAAACATGGTGGTGTCAGCTACCATACAGTGGTGATTTGTTTAAAACTGTTACAGCTGACAAGGTTTGATGATCCATTTGAAATGCAATTCAAACAGAAAGGTGGACTCCATAGCTTTTTATTCCTAATGATTAAGCAACTAATAGACAAAACTAAAGGAGGTGATTATTGCATTGTCAAACATATGAGGGTGGAGCCACAGGTTCTTGTTAGCATTTCGTCTGTCTCTCATGCACATCATGGTGCCTGGCACCATTAGTTGAGTGATAGTATCAGTATTACCCAAAACTGTACCCTTCAGTGGTTATTACAAGCCAGAGACTTTTCTAAGCTTTTTTTTCTTCATATAGTGACTTATTTAATAATCATACAAAGTCAATGAAATAGACATTTTTATTATTTTTCTCATTTTACAGATGAATAAACTTAGGCATCAAAGATGTTACTAATTTTCTCAAGATCAAATGGGTGGCAAATATTTAGTAAATAAATGAAAAAATGGATGGATGAGTCAATACCAAAACTGCCAGTTTATGTAAAAAAGACTTAAATTATCTGAACTTCAGAAAATGCAGAACATAATTTGGAAAATGGTGAAGTTAGAGTCAGAGAATCAGTTTAAAGATACGAGTAATCCTGTCAAGATATGATATGGGACTGAACTAAGGAAACAGCTGTAGGAATTCAGAAAAGATGACGCCTTTGAGAAATACTTGGGAGGCAGAACTGATAAGAATTGGTGACTTGTTGAATATAGGTGGTAAGGATTAATGTAAAAAAACTTTAAAGGACTTGGAAGATTGAAGTAATAGGGTTACCCTCAAATTATGGGAGTCACAAATCTGAAATGCTAGACTTTTCTGTGAATGTCAAAGCATGGAATTTTAGTTTTAGAATGGATAATACAAATATTCTCCTTCTATGTCCTCATTTAGAAATGAAGAGACACATTAGAGACAGGCAAAATTACAGTCTGAAGTCACTGAACAGATAGAGACAGAGTCAAGGCCAGAACCTGGGTATTCTGAATTTAAATTATTCGTTTTGCCATGTTGCGTTATCCCTCATGGCTCCTACATCATGAGGAGATCTAAGTAGTCATGGATTTCAGGACTCATCAGATTTTTTTTTCTGACATCTTTCCCTTCATTTGTGCCATCCTCTGAAGTGCATGTAAATGTCTTGTTAAAATGATACTGAGAAAATGTATCCACTCCTTTAGCAAATATCAATGGTAATCTATACTACAGAAGGCATTGTGCTAGGTAGTTCTTTGTATTGTCCTCTGTGGCCTCAATCCTATTGATAAATCTTTCATTAGATGTCTGTTGCATGCCAAGTATTATTCAAAGCATTCTTCTCATGGAGTGTGAGTTTTAATATCTGCATGCCAGTTCAAGTCTATTTCATGCCACAGTTCACATTCTTTCTGCGAGGCAGAATAATTCAAAGCTGAAAACTGTCTTCAATTTTTCAATAATACTTTGGTTCTTCTATTTCTTCTGCCTCTTCCATATCTTATGAGTTACAGCTGGCATTAGCTTATTCTCTACCATATTCCCTCTTGTTTGTTTCCTTTCAGAAAATAAGATTCTCTATCCATATACCAGTGCAAATAATGAGTTATTTGAAACAAAGTTCTTGGGAGATGCTCAGAGAATGACTGGCATTCTGCAATATAAGAATATCTTGTCTGCGAGCACCACTAAGGGAGTTGAATGGCAGGTGCCTTGTCAGGGATTGCTGCAGGTTATTTACAAATGGACCATTGAGCCTTCTACAGAATAGAGAAGTTTCTGCGTAGCTGAAGCTGACTTTTATGAAAATATCTAATCTTGCTGGAATGATGGCCTGCCTTCTCCAAGAAATCTCCCGATCTTCAATTTGTCATCATTCTATCATGAGTTAATTTTCTTACCATCTGTGTAAGCTAACCCTAAATAGGTTTTCCTGGGAAGAGGATGGGGGCAAGATTAAATGCTAACATTTTCAATAAAGTGTATGCAAAGAACTTTAAGTACCTCCATAAACGGGATCTACAATTATTTGCAGTGAGCTTGTAATGATGATGCTAATGTCTATTTTTATAAGATTCTGCATCAACGTAACTACATTCACAGTAAACTTGTCAGATGTCAACAATACGGGTGCTGTAATCTAGTTCCCAGGTTTATTAACTACTGTGCCCTGTGGCATTTTCTCAGAATGACTGTATAACATTGAGCCAGAGGCTGCTTTTACTTCTAACATAAATACAAGAACAACCTTAATAAAACAGATGAATTACACTGCAGTGTAAATTAGACTGTTCTAATGGACTCTAGCGGCAAATGCAGTGAAATAGTAACCAATGTGATTAGGTTTACTACACCAAAGACAGTGACTGTAAATCATGAAAGACTGCCAATTTTTATCTTATTTTATTTTATTTTACTTTATTTTATTGGTTTTTTCATTCACATTTCTCACCTCTTGAGGGAGTGTTTGATTTGCCCATGGGCCACAACTTAGTAGTCTGCAGTCCTGGATCAGCTTTTTCAGCTCTGAATAACAATACAAATGCAGAGAAAGTCCATAAAACCTGACTAGCACACGCATTCTACACAAGATTTAACCCCAAACTTGATGAACTTAAGCATTTTTTCCAAAGTATCAGATATGGGTTTTTATTATTTGTGTGTAGGTGATATGTTTGGGAGGTCTCCTCTAAACATATTTTGAAATCCATTTACAGGTATTTTGTTTGTGGTTTGCTCTAGAAAAAAAGTAGGCAAAACTAGAAGTTAAAGTAAATCCTCTAACAAAAGGAGTCCGAAGCATCTTTTTAAAGATGATTTGGGGATCAAAGCTTCTTTCTGTAGAAGCGGTATGTGGGGATGAATGGTTGGGGAACAATAAGGAATGTCATGCTACAAATGCTATTTAATGGAGAAATCGATTTATAAAATGGTCAGGTAGAGTGTCCAAGGTATTTGACCATGCAGATATAAGGGATAATTTAGGTGTAAAGGTAAAGAACATAGAGAAGGCAGGAGGCAATGTCAACAGGGCAAGTGTTTGTGCATATTCCTCACTAGCATATTGCCGAGAAGAAGAAGGGAGTCATTTTTTTTTTCCTGAGAAAGGCACTGTGGACACCTTAGTGAGGGAATGCATCCTAAGAAAAGAAATTCACAGGCAGTGGAAACTTAACTCAATGCAAAGTTGAGTACCAGAAGAAGGACTTTTGGGTAGAACCCATTGTTTAGTATTCATATTTGGCTAATGGTCTGGCTTCTAGATAATTCATGTGGGAATTTAGAGCTAAGAAGGTAATGAAAATAAGTTGTTCCATCAAAATGTATAAGAGAAAAGGTCATGTGGCCTTAGTAACATTGATTTCAGAGTGTAACGCAAAGCAGTAGAGGGCCTTGGTGTTCCACTACATAGCTGATATAGGTGATTGCCCAGATAAATTACCTGTTTGTGTAGGAAATATCCATGGGGAAAGCAATTGTCTGTTTGTATGGAAATGTCTTCATTTATATGCCTTCCCTATCAGGCTAAAAGTTCTCCAGCATAGGAGCTGTGCTCAATTCACCCCTCTGTCATCAGCACCTATCGTAGTAGCACAGATTACAGAGAGTGTCTTCGATACATGTGCATCTGAGTCTTTACTGAAGGAAAAAACCAGGAAACTGACATGGTCTTGTACAGCAGCTCAGGCCTTTGGCTTACAAGGAAAAGTGATTTCCGCATGCTGAATAACCAATATATTTGGAGCAGGACAAAAGAGCAGATGATTGATCTACGTACATGGCAGTGTTCTACAGTTAAAAGAATGGCCTGGGATTCTCTATGCAATGTACCTGGGGGTGTGACTCAATGGGCATCTGCAGCAGCAACTTTGACAAGGGAAAATTTGCTTTGAAGGCCAAGTACTGTGGCCAGTTTGCAATGGACTGCATGAGTAAGAGCTTGCTGAAACCCATGCAGAGGGATCTGTTGTAGATCACACAGAACATTGACAAGGAGAAGAGGAAAGGTCAAGTTCCGGGTGAAGCATGGAATCAGAGCAGGCAATAAACATGGCTGTCTTAGCCCATGCAAGCAGACTAGCGAACATATGTGTTACAATCACAGCTCCAGCATTGGAAGGCAAGGAAGATACTGTCCAGAATACTTTCCTACTCTAGAGGGAACAACTTGGCCAAAGGCCAAGGTTACACATAATTAGATCTGGGTTTGGACAGAAAGTCTCCTGAATCTCCACTTTTTTCTTAATTAATTCAATTCCTCAAGATTTTATTTTTATATAAAACTTGAGTACTACCAAGTTAACTAATAATTATAAGTTAGATGCTCTGCTTCCTGACTCATAGTCTGTCAACTGTTTTTAGAAGACATAAAACAAACCCCAGTAAAAATTAAATTCATTCATTTTCTTGACAAATATTTATCAAGTTTTAATTTTGATTCAGGCTATGTGCTTCATGCTAGGATTACTATTCTGCCTAGTTTCCCGCACCCATCTACCTACAGACATGCTTGTTCAAGGATTTAGAAAGAAAAGATTTGATGATTTTCCAATAACACAATGCAATTAAGGTCCGATGCTAATTCCTAAATCATCCTAATGGAATAAAAATTTGAAGGATATTTTTGGGGAGTGGGGAGTGGTAATGGAGTAAAAACTCAAAGGGAAGGCAAAAAGTCACTGTGATATTATTCTTGCCAAATTTTTAACCCACTCTGCAGTTACTTCATGCTAAGCAGCCAGGTTAACGGATTTCACCTTCAGAATTAAAGACAATTGGGAAGTTAGGAAAGGGAATTGTGGGTACCAACGACAAAGTTGCTGACAAAGACCAAAGTTTAAATAAAACATGTTCGGTGGAGATGAATCAATACTTTATTTGTTAAGAAGAAGTAAAAGTACAAAAAGGCTTGTACAACAGAGCATAAAAAAGTGAGAAATCAATTCTACTTAATTCAGAATGCTTGAAGAGTCACCTATGCCATTACATATGAATAATTCAGGAACAGAAATTTATTGCAGACACATATTGTTTGGTTTGGATTTAGTACTGCCCCTCATTTGACCTAAATCCTGTAAAAAGTGATATGCAACTAATTGAAATAACGTTTTTCAAGTAAGACAACGCCTCAGGAGTATCCCTAATGTGATCTTGAAATAGAATTTAGACGATGAAGTGTCAGATGACATTTGCTTCAGTGATGTGATGTTATAGCATGTTAACTATGATGAGTAAGCATCTGCTTATTTGCCTATTGCCACAGGTTAGAAATGAATTAGACGCAAAGGTGTCTGTGGGTGGCTTCTCCTCTCCTCACTGATGTGAACCATGCTTAAGTAATGCCCATTATTATTTTCTGGTGCTTACAGGTTGGCCAAGTAGATACTATCTAAAGCAGAACATTTAAGCTTAGGAAGGATATACTAAGTCAGTGATGAAATGGGTACAACTGCTCTCTAAGCAGAGTCAAACCTCCCTTTATAAAGACACACGAATGCACTTAGTCCGGCAGCGTACATTTAGAAGTGGGGGACACAAGGCTTAGGAGCTAAAATGACATAAAGTCATTCAACCATCCAGGCTAGTACTCAAACCCAGATACAGGATCCTTTCTTATTAAATAATGGTTCTCTCTGTACGCTATTATTTTTGTAATTTGTTGTTGTTAATTCTTATACTGCTATCTGTGCCTCCTGTTACTAGCTATATCATGATGATTTTCTATTGTATGCCAAGCTCTGTCCTAAGTACCTGATTGACCAAATCCTCAGAAATAAAAAAAAAATGAAGTCCAGATGGCTACATTGACATACTTAATGTCACAAAATATATAGCCATGCTAAAATTCAAGTTCCCTTTGCTGGAGAACATTTATCAGACATAAATGTCCATACAAATCACTTGCTCATTGTTACTAATGCCCGTTCTGATTTAATATATTTGAGCTATGACTTGAGAATCTGCATTTAGAGGAAGTTCCTATGTAAAGGCTGGAGTGCACGGACTACAGCACAGAGAAATGGACGATTTTATTATGTTCAGGTAGGACTAAATAATTTTTGAAGAAAATACAATAAGTTCCACGAATCATGTATTCATGAATATACAACAAACATATTCACAAAAATATAAGGTAACTGTATGAGTCATGATTTCATAGAAAAGTAAAATCTATGAGAAAAGCATTTGTATTAGTTTGTTTTCACGCAGCTATAAAGAAACTACCTGAGACTGGGTAATTTATAAAGAAAAAAGGTTTAATTGACTCACAGTTCTGCACGTTTGGGGAGGCTTCAGGAAACTCACAATCATGGCTAAAGGCAAAGGGGAAGCAAGACACGTCTTACATGGTGTCAGGAAAGAGAGAGTGAAGGGGAAACTGCCACTTTTAAACCACTGGATCTACTGAGAACATACTCACTATCATGAGAACAGCATGGGGTTAACTGCTTTCATGATCCAATCACCTCCCACCAGGTCTTTCCCTGAACATGTGGGAATTACAATTTGAGATGAGATTTGGGTGGGGACACAGAGCCAAACCATTTCAATATATGACAAACATACACACACACACATATATATACATATATATATGTGTGCATATATATATGTGTGTGTGTATATATGCACACACATATACATATATACACGTACATATATACACACACACATATATACACATACATACATATATATGCATGTGTTTATATACACAGAGAGAGAGAAAAAACCTATAAAATGTATTTTTATCTATATAAATCAGTTGGTTCTCTATGTATGTAGATAGACAAATATGTATGTCTGTCTATTTATACATACATGCATACATAAAGAGATTTATTATACAGTACTGGCTCAGGTGACTATGCAGACTGACAAATTCCAAGATCTAGAGGATGAAAGCCCAGAAGAGCTGATGTTTCAGGTCAAGTATGAAGGCAGGGAAAAAACCCATGTTCCAGCTGGAATGCCATCAGCAAGAGAATCCTCTCTTTCTCAGAGGAGGGTCAAATATTTTGGTCTATTAAGTCTTTCAACTGATTGGATGAGGCCCACTTACATGAGTGAGGGTAATCTTCTTTACTCAATCTACTAATTTAAATGTTAATTTTATCTAACAACTTCCTCACAGATATACTGAGAATAATGTTCACCCAAGTACCTGAGCATCCTATGGCTCGGTCAATTGACACATAAAATTAACGATCACAGTGGTATTATTTTGATGCTAATAAATGGACTAGAGAAATCTTGTGCTTCTGGCTAAAATACATTTCTGAAGATCTGGTTCCTTAATCAAAATCTGTCTACAACCCAGTAGAGTAGAACACATGAGGCCTTTGTTGATACTGTGCCTTTCTGGCATTTCCAAGAGAGCAGTGGAGAGTCCATAATTATCCTGGTGTGTTGGTATCCTTTTCTTTGACCTGATATAGACAGAATGGTCCAGGAGGCTATGGCAGACTTGTCAAAGCTCCCTCCACCCCACAAATTCCCAGTTTAATCCTCCCACTTTTCACCGAGTTTTACCTTACTCTTTATAATTAGCCCACATGGGATTGTCAGGGTAATAAGAGCCAACTTCTAAGAGTTTTACTGCATTTCTCTACTCAACCTGCCAGAGCATTAAAAATTGATTATTGATTCATTAGATGAAGAGTTTTCATCCCAGTGAAGGGAGTTAAAGTACAGGTATTGATTTTCTTAATCAGAGCTAGGTTGCTAAATGGCTTTTCATAAATGTTAATAAACTGAGATAGCACATGAAACAGATAAGACATGGCTCTGTTAAGCTTAATACACCAGAATTAGTCCATTCTCATGTGTGGTGTTTGATCCTATAATGCAAAGTGGGGAGACTTGGAGACAAACAGATCTTATTTCTATTCCTGGACCTGTCCTGTTCTAGCTGTGTAACTTTGATCACGTTTACATAGCCTCTTCATATGTCTCATCTATAGCATGGGAGTAGTAACACCAACTCCCAAGGGTTATTTTCAGTCTAGAAGATTAAAATACAACCCCAGTGTCTTTGTATAGTAGATGTTCAATAAAATGTGCCTACTGTTTTATTTATTGTCAGACACTTAGTTTCTGCTTGGAGGCATGTATTATGTTAAAGAAATATGAGTATAAAGATGTACATGAAGTTTAATGTCTGAAATCTTCGCAGACTTGATCAAGTCTCATCATGCTATATATAATTTAAGTAGATGTTTCATATCTAGGTTAAAAGGGCTGTAAAATCTTTGGGACTGGACATTGCTGTGGTTTTCATCACAGAGGAGTGTAGCTGATTCTTAAAAAGATAAAAATTGGGCTGGGCACTGTGGCTCATGCCTGTAATCCCAGCACTTTGGAAGGTTGAGGCGGGTGGATCACCTGAAGTCAGGAGTTCGAGACCAGCCTGGCCAACATGGTGAAATCTCATCTCTACTAATAATACAAAAATTAGCTGGGTACGATGGCACACACCTGTAATCCCAGCTACTCGGGAGGCTGAGGCAGGAGAACCACTTGAACCCGGGAGGGGGAGGTTGCAGTGAGCTGAGATCACACCATTATACTCCAGCCTGGGCAACAAGAGTGAAACTTCATCTTAAAAAATTAAAATAAAAAACAAAAAAAATGGTTTGCATCAGACATTGTTCTGCTCACAACCAAGTTTTAAGAATTTTCAAATGTGCTGGGACTTGGCAAGCCATCTCTTTAAAAGCAGTGGGATTCCTTCTACTGGGAGCAGGGAATGGAAATGAGGGGAAGTGGTTGCAGGATCTAGTTCAGTGTTTTGCAATCTTTTTCATTATTGCCCCCACCAAGAAGTCTTCTTAGACATCATTTTCTGTACTCATTCCTTCACCTTATCAAACTTTAATATTACAGATATGCTATATCTTCATTTATGTTCATTTGTGTGCTGTATGTATATCTGTAATTTATGTATATAAATAGAGAAAATTCCCCCTCACAAGACCAATTTTTGCCATTTTGAAGGTAATATTGCTCCATTTTAGAAGGTGTAAGCAGAACTAATACTAATTATGGCCTCACTGGGTTTGGAATGAAAGAAGAAGTTGCTGGGTGCAGTGGCTCACGCCTGTAATCTCAGCACTTTGGGAGGCCAAGGCAGGCAGATCACGAGGTCAGGAGATCAAGACCATCCTGGCTAATACGGTGAAACCCCGTCTCTACCATAAATACAAAAAATTAGCCTGGAGTGTTGGCATGCACCTGTAGTCCCAGCTACCCAGGAGGCTGAGGCAGGAAAATCATTTGAACCTGGGAGGCAGAGGTTGCAGTGAGCCGAGATGGTGCCACTCACTCCAGCCTGGGTGACAGAGCGAAACTCCATCAAAAAAGAAAAAAAAAAGAAAGAAAGAGAGAGAGAGAAAGAAAGAAAGAAAGAGAAAGAAAGAGAGAGAGAAAGAAAGAAAGAGAGAGAGAAAGAAAGAGAGAAAGAAAGAGAAAGAAAGAAAGGAAGAAAGAAAGAGAAAGAAAGAAAGAAAGAAAGAAAGAGAAAGAAAGAAAAGAAAGAAAGAAAGAGAGAAAGAAAGAAAGAAAGAGAGAAAGAAAGAAAGAAGTTGCTCATTGGAACCAGTCTCAGCAGGGTGACAAACATAGCCAGTAAGGAAGAATTCACCACAACTAAGGAAGTAAGGCAGCTCTTCCCTTTCGGAAACCTTTGAATTTGAGAAAGCCATTTTTGTCAGAAACTGTTGAAAAAGAAAAAGGAGTAGATAGGACAATAATTCCACAGGAGAAGAACAGAAAGGTGATTCCACCAGACCTACAATGTTAAATAGGAAGGTAGCCCTGTTCTTTGTGAGGTTTTTATATCATGGAACCTGCACACTGTTAACAAATGTATTGTCCGTTAAGATGGGCTGCCTTTCCCTGTTTTTCAGTATAGCAGGTGTCACTTGCTACTATTTTGTATAACAGTGAGATCTGACTTAGTGCAGAGGGTAGGAAAAGCTTCCTAGATTTAGCAAAGGTCTTTCAGGTCAAGGCAGAGTCCATAAATGAGGTGAAGTTGGGTTGGAAGTGGGTTAGAAAAGAGGACACCAAAAGGAGAAGAACTCCTGTGTCTCAGTAGCTTTGCAATAGAAAGGACCCTGCAGCATCGATTCCAAATGTCTGGAATACACCCAGTGGGCATAGGGAAGACGGTGTCTGATGGGGCAAGAGAAGTGAGGGTTGGGGAAAGTAGAGAGTCGCAGCCGTGTTCAGCATTTTGGTCTTTATCTTCAGAGCAGTGCGGATCCATTGTCAGTGTGTGCGTTTGTGATGAGATTAAATTATCCTGGCTGTATTATGGAGAACAGATGGAAATAGGGTAAGGGTGAGGAGGAGGGAGTCCTTGCAAATAGAGGAGGGAATGTGAATAGTTCAATTAGGACAAAACTGCAGGCATCCAGATGAGAGAAAATGATAATGTAGATCAGTGTGGTCTGGTGAGGGTAAAAAAAAAAAAAAAAAAAAAAAAAAGATGGGATATATTTAGGTGAACTTAATAAAACAATTCTTTTTTGAATTCTGATGAGAGGTGAAAATGAGAAACACTAATGTATCTATTTCCTCAACTGAGCAAATGGAGGTAGACTTCCCTGAAATACTGGAAGTGGACAAATGTGAGAATGAACAATGTTCAGTCTGTTCTTAGACACCTTGAATCTTACATGACTTCCAGATAATTAAGGAAAGTGTAGGAAGAAAATAGTAGCTTGACTTACAAATGTGGCTTCCACCTGTGCACAGATGCCAACTAAGGCTGTGGTTGTGGATAAAGTTATCCTGAGAAGGACAGGGTCTATGATTGAGTTTGCAGAGGCACCAATAAATAACAAACTGTTAGAGAAGAGTTAGAGTGAGACAAACAGAAGTAGCTTGAGACTTAGAAGAAAAATCAGAAAAGTAGGATAAGATGGCAGCAGAGAAAATAAAGTGTTAAAAGGAGGAAGTGATCAGTTGGGTTAAGTCTTGCTTAGGGTTCAAGAAATGTGAGGATCAAACAATTTTGGTTGAAGAAGTAAGGACACAGCAGTCACTGGCAACCTTGGCAGAGCTATTATCTGAGTAATGGGGAAGAATTCCTATTGGAGTCAGACTGGGAGGGGAAGAAATGGAGTATGAGGTTAGAGGCACCTATTTAAAATAACAGTAGACTGTGAAATGGAAGAGAGAAGTCCTAGCTGGAGGTGTATATGGGGTCAATGAAACCTTTTTAGATGCTTGTGTTCAAATTGGAAAGATTTATGCATGTTATAGCTAGTTGAAAGAAGTGGAAGTTAGAAGGAAGGGCTAAATATAACCGAGAGAGAAGAGAATGTCAATGGAGTTTGAGAAGGGTGAAAGAGAAAGAACTCCAAAGCATAGGTGAGAAGCTTTGCCTTCCTTATGGAAGGGACAGCCCTTGTATTTTTAGGGTATCTTAGAGTATAAGAAACAGGAAACAGAGACCCAGGGCTTGCAAATACTTCCAAGAAAGAGAAAAGATAGTTTCAGTTCTATGAAATTAAACCTTGTCCTAGGAAAGAGGCTGTATCTGTAAATTTGGATGACACTAGCCACAGACTGAAGGAGGCATCCATTTTTACATTGTTTGCTACAGCACCTTAGTACCCAGAGCTCTGAAAGGTGCCAGTACAGCCATTACTCCAGCTTTCTTGAGAAAATCTGAAGCCCTCGTGACTACCAAAATATTCAGAATTAATATTATAAAATATGCAGTGGCAACTTAGGAAACGTATGCTCCAGTGAACATGAGTTAAGTGGCTGTTAAGTAAAATTATAATTACCCGAAACTTCGTTTTTATGGAGGCACACATTATTATCCTCTTGTGAAATTATTCAATGATTTATCAGCCAAAGCAGAGTATTTAGATTATCACTTATGCAACACTTTTGAAAAATATTGCCCCTTTCATGGGAACAGAGTCTTTCCTGCATTAATTTACAAAGACTGTGTTATTTGGTAGGATGAGGGTTTGGCTTCAGGAAGATCTAGGTTAAAAATAGACGCTGTCATTTGCTCCTGATGTGATCTTGGACAAATATTTAAACACCTCCAAAATTTAGATTTCTAATCTTTCTAATGATGAAGATATTTCTTATTTTCAGTATGGAGACTAGATGAAACATCATAGGTCCAATGACTCCAACTTTGGCCATAAAACGTCTGTAGTATAGTAGGTGACCATTAGAAACAACATCATCTCTGAAGATATTTTTTTTCCCAAGACTTTTAACTGCCTAAACAACTTTTATTGTCTTTAATGACAGATTCATAGTTTTATCCAGGTAACAATACACCCAGTTAAAATAGACGTACTCCTGCCTTTCAGTAAGGTGTGTTCTATTAGATATGGGCTGACTATAATTCAAGGGGCAACCTGGAAGCCTCCACAAAAGCATCTTATTCAAGAAGGAGTCAGCTCATGCCCTTCTGCTCTTTTTCCCCTTCCTGTAATGTGGAGATGACTGGATATCCAGTGGTAATTTTGAAATACAAATTGATGCTTAAAAAAGAAAAGTACAGAGAGCCCCCATCCTTGATGACTGCAAAGCTGTCACAGCAGTCCAGGGCTTCTGAGCTCCTAATGTTTACACAGGAGTTAAGCCACTGTAATATTGAGTTTGCTGATATAGAACTAAGAGTTTTGCTCCTTTTTCAACTTTTAACTGAAGTAAACATGCTCAATTTTACTAAATATCTCAGTGTAAACTAAAAAAAAGTGTTATACGTTTCTTGCCTCTGTGTATTTAGATGTGCTATTTTTGGTGTACAGAATGTGTCTTCATGCTACCCCCCATCTCCACAAGGAGGTAAATTTGTGACCAGTCACTTTTTTTGATGTCTCTGTATTTATAGGAGATGTTATTGTAACCCTGTCTCACAAAAACTAACTAACCTGGCTTTAAGCTCCAGAAGCATTAAATCTTCTCAAACCATGGGGAGAAAATAACAATTGTATATACTGAACACTTGCTGTGTTGAGGTACCTATATTAAATTATACACACAAATACATACACTCTCCTTTCTGTGTTTACATATACCCATAAATATGCATATATGAAGTACACATAAGTAAAATATTTATGTCTTATGTATATGCATATTTACACATATGGGTATGCATGTGTACAACCACATTTATGTAAAATCTAATACAGGCAACTGGATAGAACAAGTACTTGATCAACATTTGTTAAATACATAAATATACAATTGTTTTAATAAAATAAAATTATGAGAATAAGAGTTACTATTTTTTCCTCTTCAGATAGAAAACCTGATTCTAAGATCTATGTTGAGTGTCTGAAGACATGATTAGACTCAATTTTTCTAGTTCTTACCTAAAATATATGGGCTAGCAAACCTTATCATCATGACAAGAATCTAGAAAGAACTGTAGCATGAATAATAATATCTTACCTATAAAACAATTAAAAGATGTTTTACAACTAGTAAATAATTCAACTGTCATAACATTCTTATGAGTTAAGAATTTTGTTCTCTCTCTCTGATCAAAAAGTGAAACTGAGATTTTATGTTCAGTGACTGAAACACATACATCATAGAACCAGAATCAGCATTAGGGTTTACATGCCAAGTTCAATTGTCCTGCCATTGTGGGACGTAATCATGGTAAGCAAGCGTTGGGCTAGAGAACCAACCTGAAGCTTGTACCCATGCTTTACCAGGAGCTCTTTAAAGTTCATAAGCTGCAAAATGTAACATGCTCATCCTCATTGAACCCAAGGGCTGTATATTGTAGTTCTGCAACCTTCTTCTATCCCTTCAGTAATAAAACATGACAAAATATTATAACTGCAAAATGAGACTTGTGAAGGCCATATGTAGCTATGACCAGGTAGGCGGTAGCTAAAATCAAACGGAGGAAAATTTCAGCAAGGGTACTCAACCTATTGATACCCAGAAAATAGAATGGTTTACATACAACCATGGTGGTGCACAGTTTCACGACATTTTAATCTACCTGAGCATCTAATTCATCCAGAATGAAGATGTCAAGATTCATCTTTTGAATACTGTAGTGGCAGTACCTCTAGAGGTGGACAACTGTTTCTGACACAGTTGAAAGAGATAGAAATAGTACATGCTCTTTGATTTGATTTGGAAGAGTGTGCATGAGTATTTGTGTATGCACATGTTGCAGGGATTCTTTGTATGCCCATTGGGAAGTTTTGTTTTTTGTTTGTTTGTTTTGTTTTGTTTCGAGACGGAGTCTTGCACTGTCGCCCAGGCTGTAGTTCAGGGGCGTGATCTCGGCTCACGGCAAGCTCTGCCTCCCGGGTTCACGCCATTCTCCTGCCTCAGCCTCCCGAGTAGCTGGGACTACAGGCGCCCTCCACCACTTTCAGCTAATTTTTTGTATTTTTAGTAGAGACGGGGTTTCACCATGTTAGCCAGGGTGGTCTCGATCTCCTGACCTCGTGATCCACCCGCCTCTGCCTCCCAAACTGCTGGGATTACAGGCGTGAGCCACTGCTGCCGGCCGGGATTTTTTTTTTAACAACAAGAAGCTTCCCAAGTTTATACCCTTGCATTTTCCCATGGTGTCAACCCGCAGCATCTTCCTTTGATTATCTCTCACACCTCTGGATTTGCCACTGCTCTTAAATATCTCACCTTTATTTTCACTTTGTTGCCCACTTACTTATATTTCTCTCTACTATTTAAAATCTGCCACAGTGCATTTGGTGTATTTATCCAGCGGATTCATTAATAATACATAGTTTTAGAAGCTTTACATTCTTTTCTTCTGAACTTTCAATAGATTGCTTTTCTTGATAACAGATAACCAATCAGAGTATGAGGTAAGAATATGAGTTCTGAAGACAACCTATGGGTTTATTTTGGTTTGGTTCAGTTTTGGTTTTGGGTTTTTTTGTTTTTGTTTTTACAGTATTTGGAGGATTGTCAGTGGAAGTGAATAGTATGCTTTCCTGCTTCCCACAAAGAATTCCCACAAAGAATAAATAGTCTCTTGGGAGATCAGAATAGATTCAGTCATGGAAAAATGGTTGGGTGAGATAACATTCTGGTCATAATCAAATGAGATTTTTGAAACAATTTTCTCTGCATAAATTTTTAGTTGCTATTTTATTTTATACAATATGATATTAATAATATAAATAGGTATTATATTGAACAATATTTGAAAAATGCTTTTGCGTTTTTGTTCTATCCAGCCAGGGAACTAAATGGCTTGGAAATTGTAGAGATTATGATTTTACAATCTCTTACACATCTATCTGATTTAGGTAATATCATTATTACCATTATTCTTCTTACTGTTATTTCTATTTAAAAATTGCTACCAGATGTGGAGAGAACACTTTTTATTTTTTGTCTCCTAGCAACAAATGTGGTAGAGGACATTTACCTCGGTCTGAGAGGACAACTGGCCGTATCTCTGCTTACCCATGTGGCACAGTCTCCCAGCTCTCCTAAGGGCTATAAACTTGACCTATATCTGCCAATGAAGCTGTTAGGCGATACCTTCTCATGGGGTCATGCCATCCTAGGAAAGATCCAAGATGCATATCCTGTGCAGACACCTTTTATACTATTTCTAGTTACAAGAGAGTGTGGTGGCATATTTATTCTAAGGATAAATCCAGGATTCTATCACAGAATTAGATAAGCAAATTGATTGACTGAAGAGGATCAGTGCTTACTGGAACCTGAGAATAATATTATTATCTGAGTCATGAGTGTCTGGTTATCAATTTCCAAATAAGTAAAGTATTGGGTAACTATCTGTTAAAGCAATAACTACATTAGGTAACTTCACTTAGAGGAATTTTTTTTATTAATAACTAAAAAAAGTATTGGCTAAATTAGTTATTCATGATTTATATACTAAATATTTTAAACATCTGTATTTCAGACACTGTGCTGTTTAATAGGCAAGGAGATGAATAAAATAGAGACAAACCCCTTTTTCGTGGGCTTAATGTCTAGTGGGGGAGGCAGACTTTATTCAAACAAGTAGACAAATACATAATCGCAAGTAGAAAGGCTTGCAGTGCTGTTTCTTTCTCTTTTACCATATTGTACACTTTACACAGCCTATGTCCAGATTCTGGTTTTCTATAAATTGACACTTTGGACAGTGCAGTTAGTGGAACATAGAAGGTGCTATTTACATTATTTTGAATGAATGAATGCAAGAAAGAAAAGCTATATTATGAAAGGCTGGATAGTATCCTAACAACAAACCGCTCTGTGCAGCCTAACAACTACCTCTTTCCATTTAAGACCAAAGCCAACATATTTTTGTGTGCCTGTTTTTACTTGAATGCACCAGATGTTTAGCAAGACAATAATAGATGTTTTGCAACGACTCTAATGCAGTTGAGGAAAAAATAATAAAATTCATGCAGTAAGTAGGGGCTGGGGTAGGGACACAGTCTAGAGGAAGGTCCGTGAATATTTTAGGGGGTAGCTCCCTTGTTCCCCGCATATACAAACTGGGCTGGCTTTTGTGTCTTGGCAATGTGTTTTGGAACCTCTGTGAGCCTGATATTCTCACCTGTCCCCCAGCTCTAAGAGAATTCCAAAATTATGATATTTCTTCACAACCAAATTTGCTTGCTCTTTGGCTTCTCCATGTACCCCACTAGGAAATCATAGAAGTTTAACTCCTCAAATAAATATTTGTAGCATATAGTTAATGTGTTATGGCTAGATGAATATTGTTGTGGCATACTAGAGATGAATATGAAGAAACAAAAACAGAATAACAAAGAGGAGTATATGGATCAGAAATTCCACTTAATATAACCCTCTAGCTCTGTAGCTTTTATCCATGGGCCAAATCACATTGAAATTGGTTTAAAAAGATACATAGGGACTATTTAAAGTTGTTTTTTACTATTTGTTACAAATGCTCAATTTAATCACAATTGATTTTTGTTTACAATTGTACTTGTGCAATTGTTCAGGAGTAAGAGAAATTTTGAACAAACCTTTTGACCCCAAACTATTTAAAATAAATAATATCAATTAAATATATTTTATAATATTAAAGAGCTATGTACTCTAGAAAAAAATGAAAAAAATATAGACAAAAATAAGTATGCTATGTTGCTTTGAGAGTATGGATTGCTAAGAAGAAAGAGATATTTTCAAATTGTAAGATTTGTGATTTTAGCAAGAAGACAATAACACAGAGGAGACTGAACAAAAACACAAAGGTGGAAGAGGGGGACAAACATATGCGTGCAGGTATTTTTATTGCAACACTATTCAAGAAAGTAAAGGCATGAAATCAACCTAGGTGTTCAGCAACTGGGGGCTTCATAAAGAAAATGTGGTATGTATACACCATGGAATACTGTGCAGTCACAGAAAGAATGAAATTATGTTCTTTGTAGCAACATGGTTGCAGCTAGAGGCCATTATCCTAAGTGAATTAATGCAGAAACAGAAAATCCAATACTGCATGTTCTCACTTATATGTGGCAGCTAAACAATGAGTATGCACCAATATAAAGATAGAAACACTAGACACTGGGGACTCCAAAAGAGGGGAGGGTAAAAGGAGGACAAGGGTTGAAAAACTACCCGTTGGGTGCTATGCTCACAATTTCGGTGAGAGTTTAGACAGAAGCCTAAACTTTGGCATTACACAATATACCTGTGTAACACAGCAGTGTATGTACCCTTTGAAACTACAATTTAAAAAAAGAAAAGGAGGCAACACCTCTACAGATGAAAAGGAAAGGAGAGACATTATAGACATTCTGCAAGTAGAAATAGATTTAATGTGTTTGACCACAATTTTGAGGCTGAGAAAACAGGAGAGGTTGAGGGGTTGAGGAGTAATTGTTTGGATGACAGACATGTCAGGGATCATCCTCAGAGATAATAGCTTATTATCAGGTAGGTCTTGGTGAGTTGGAAGTGTCTAGAGGACATCCATTTGTTGATTGTTAATTGCTAATCTAGATAGTTAATTAGGAAAGATTTGCCAGAGATTAGTAGAGGTGGGAGCATGAACAAATACATTTTGAAGTTATAGACAAGTGGGTGGTATTTGGAAAGCAATGCTATCTCTTGGAGCAAACAAATGTAAACCTGATTTTTTTTTTTTAAAAAAAAGGGAGCAAGCAGAGGCACCTTTTTCAAAGACTGTCGTCAGCAGGAAGTGAGATAAGGTATCAGCTGAAAGTAACATAAATAATGTAGAATGTTTGAAAATCAAGAGGAAGAAACAAGCAAAAGTCACAAGAAGGGAAGGAATAATGGATACTGTGAAGTCCCAAAGAGTCTAAGACAGAATGGGTTTAAAGACACAAGAATAATAAATGTCAGTATAATACGGTCATACTGACATTTCATAGCTTCCTATGAAATATGCTTAGTCATACTTAGTTATGCAATTTAGAGACTTGCTTCTAAATGAACCTGTTAATTGGACAGCCATCTCTCCTAATATAATTATTAGCGTTACTACTCTTACCATGACTGAGCCCTTTATATATATGGGAAGTGATTTTTCAAAGACACATATCTAAGTGTCTTTACACTGTCATATATTTATCCCTAGTTGAAAGATGAGGAAAATGAGATTCAGCATCTTGGATAACAAATCAAAATTAATTCAACTTATAAAGAGAAATGCCAATATGAGAATCAGATCTGTTTGTCCTCAGGTTCATAGACTTTTGCTACACTGACTCTCATCAGACACATCTTCCCTCTGAGAGAGACAGATGGGAATAACAGGTGATGATATGGTAGAAAAGAGAAGACAAATTGAGGGAGACTTTTACATGTGGCTTTTTTTTTTTTCTTTTTACGAAGCAGGGGTCTAAATGATGTATTGGCTATGGTTGTAAAAGGAAACTATGAAAAAATATAACTTGTATGTCATTAAAATACATCACTATTGTCCCGTTACCCTTCTAAACAGATGCACCATTTATTAAAAGCACATGGTCCAAGTGGATACAGAAATGATACTGTTTGGCCATGATTTCCATGGATATTTTCTGCAGCAGAACATGCAGTGTAGATGTGGGCATCTGGGCCTGTCAACACTAATTTTCAAGCAGTGTGACACCAGGCTTTGAACTTTCTGTTTTTGAGAAATATCACTCCCCTTGAAGTCAATATTAGTTAATGTTAAGTTATTCTCTTTGCTTTTTTTAAAGGCAAGGCTACAAGAAGTGGTGCTCTCAGGCAGAAGTCCATGAATGAAACAATTTTTTTTTTTCATGAAAGCAATTGCATGTTTAATCACTGCCAATATTTCTCCCTGACTATTGTAGAGTTACTATGCTACTCTACCTGATAACTTTATTTAACAATGCATCATATTAGCTTTAAAAGATAGTCAATATGGCAGATCAATATTTATGATGTAATATATCAGAAAGATGTATTCACAAAACAGAAAATCTTTAAGCTGAGGATTAGGTACAAGGTCCCTAAGAAGGATGTATTTCCACAAAGATGTACCTTTAAAATTTGATCATGCTCTCAGGTAACAACAGTAAACATAGTTGGAATATTAAACCTATACAACTATGCAAATCTAGGCCAATTGTTATCTAAACACAAGCTTAGAAGACTTTGTATAATGAGACATTTTACTTCTCAAAAGGTATACTTTTTCTCCCTAAAACACACTAGAATTTAATCTTACATTTGTTCAATTCCAAATTCTATGTCTTTTCCACTTCCCTCTGCCATAAGCAGTATGAAACTAACTACTATTTACTATCCTGTTGAATTAAAAATTTGGCTCATTTATATATTATTGCTAGGGGTAGCTTTTGACAAAAGTTAATTGCCAACATGCCCAGCATCTATGTGCACAGGGCTCTAACGGTAATTACATACGGGAAGAAAGAAAGGACAAAGAGAGAAAGCTGTGCCAATAAAAGGTCACATTCATTTTTATGGTTTTTTGTGAGCTATAGTTACAGCCACAATATTTTGATATCATGAATAGATTTCCCAGGAAGAAATTGCCACAGGTAAAATGCTTTCTGGGATCAGATAAGGGGAAACATTTTTGATAGGCTAGTGGGGCCTGAAGGGTGAATTTAATCTATGGACAAATGTAACAAGACAGTACTAATTTAGAGATAAGAAAATGCCTGTTAATCAAGAACAATAACAAAAATATATATTTTAGAGGGCAAGGATGATTTACAGATTCTAAATGTGCCACATAGAAACATGCGTGACTGATAAATGTCAACGACTTTTCTAATATCAGCAAGCCCACATATTGAAGGGGTTGGAAGAGCAGAAAAATCCACTCATTCTCTATGACAATAACTTTTCAATTAAAAAAATTCTGCCCATGTGCTATATGGAGAGTATTCACCCAAATGTATCAATAGATTTGAGTCTTATTCCTTGACTATATGCTTCTTCTGAATAGGTCCAAAACTAAACAACATTCTGTAATTAATGCAAAAAATAAAATCAACCTTCACAATTATTCAAAGTAAAACAGCTGCCCTAAGTTGCCATATACCCCTAAACCCATACATAATTGAGATCCTGTGTACCTCATTTCTACACATTGTCTCAAATATCAACCAAGAGTTTCTCAGTAGATGGGAGTCTGCTATTGGGGGTTGATAGGAGAGAGGCAAGAATGAATGATTATTGAGTCCTGCAATGTATCAGGAATTGGGCAGATCTAAACTACATATCTCATGTTATAGAAGTTGGTATAGCAGAATTCACATTGGCCTTGGGGTTTCTTTTTTTTTTTTTTTTTTTTTTTGAGATGGAGTCTCGCTCTCTCGCCCAGGCTGGAGTGCAGTGGCTGGATCTCAGCTCACTGCAAGCTCCGCCTCCCAGGTTTACGCCATTCTCCTGCCTCAGCCTCCCGAGTAGCTGGGACTACAGGCGCCCACCACCTCGCCCGGTTAGTTTTTTGTATTTTTTTAGTAGAGACGGGGTTTCACCGGGTTAGCCAGGATGGTCTCGATCTCCTGACCTCGTGATCCGCCCGTCTCGGCCTCCCAAAGTGCTAGGATTACAGGCTTGAGCCACCGCGCCCGGCCGGCCTTGGGGTTTCTGAGACGTGTTTTCAAATTCTAGTTTCAGTCGTGAGAACTTGTGCAATCTCACTAATTTATTTTAGTATCACTTGTTGATCTCTAAAAAAGTATAAATGATACTCCAGTTACATGCAGGCATGAACATGAAGTGAAGCAAAATATGTAAGGTGCCTAGCTTAGTGTATGTGGTACAATGACAAGAACTTTTCTCATGATTTATTATGGAAATAAATGATTTCTTGTGGTACCACTCTGTGGCCTGTTAGGAACCATGCTGGACAGTGGAAGTAAGTGGCGGGAGAGTGAGCAAAGCTCTGTGGGCATTTCAGCTGCTTCTCATCACTGAGCTCCACCTTCTGTTAGATCAGTGGGAGTATTAGATTCTCATAGGAGCGTGAACCCTATTGTGAACTGCACATGCAAGGGATCTAGGTTGCGTGCTCCTTATGATAATCTAATGCCCTAATGATCTGTCTCTGTCTCCCATCACCCCCAGTGGAACCATCTAGTTTGAAGGGGTGGCCTGCCCCTCCGCACCTGTGGGCGTTTCTCGTTAGGTGGAAGGAGAGACTTGAGAAAAGAAATGAGACACAGAGACAAAGAATAGAGGAAGAAAAAGTGGGCCCAGGGGACTGGCGCTCAGCATACAGAGGACCCACGCCTGCTCCGGTCTCTGAGTTCCCTCAGGATTTATTGATCATTATCTTTACCATCTTAGAAAAAGGGAAGTGGCAGGATAATAGTATCATCCTAGGGAGAAGGTCAGCGGTTAAGACATATGAATAAAGATCTCTGTGACATGAATAAGTTTAAGGAAAAGTGCTGTGCCTTGATATGCATATGCAAACGTCTCCATAAACCTTTTTAGTGCATAAAGAGCAGCATTGCGCTAGCAAGTCCCACCTTTCGCCCTAAGGCGGTTTTCTCCTTTCTCAGTAAACAGAACATCCCGGTTTTACACCAAGATGTTCTATTGCCCAGGGGTGGGCAGGAGACAGATGCTTTTCTCTATCTCAACTGCCAAGAGGCCTTCTTTCCTCTTATACTAGTCCTCCTCAGCACAGACCCTTCACGGGTGTCAGGCTGGGGGACGATCAGGTCTTTCCCTTCCCACGAGGCCGTATTTCAGACTATCACATGGGGAGAAACCTTGGACAATACCTAGCTTTCCTAGGCAGAGGTCCCTGCGACCTTTGGCCCTTTGGCAGTGTACGTGTCCCTGGGTACTTGCGATTAAGAGAATGGTGATGACTTTTCACGAGCATACTGCCTTCAGGCGCTTGTTTAACAAAGCACACCCTGCACAGCCCAAAATCCGTTAAAACTTGAGTCACCACAGCACATGTCTCTTGCAAGGACAAGGTTGGGGGTAGGGTCACAGATTAACAGCATCTCAAATACAGAACAAAATGGAGTCTCTTATGTCTACTTCTTTCTGTATAGACACAGTAACAGTCTGATCTTTCTTTACCCCACATAGCTCCAGGAAGACAAGCTCAGGGCTCCCACTGATTCTACATTATGGTGAGTTGTATAATTATTTCATTAGTTATTACAATGCAATAATAACAAAACTAAAGTGCGCAATAAATGAAATGTGCTTGAATCATCCCAAAACCATCCCCACCTAACTTGTTAGTGGAAAAATTGTCTTCCGTGAAACTGGTCCTGGTGCCAAAACGATCAGGGATTGCTGTTCTAAGACATAGTTTGCTTACCTGTAAAACGACGAAACAAAACAAGACAAAAAGTATTTAACTCCAGAGTTCTTGTGAGCATTAACTGAGTTGTAAAATTTAAAGCCCTTAGTGCAGAGCCTGGTACACACAAGTGATAGTTAATTATTAGCTGTTAGTAGAAAACCTGGACTATCATTCTCAGCAAACTATCTCAAGAACAGAAAACCAAACACCGCATGTTCTCACTCATAGGTGGGAGTTGAACAATGAGAATACTTGGACACAGGAAGGGGAGCATCACACACCGGGGCCTGTTGTGGGGTCGGGGGACGGGGGAAGGATAGCATTAGGAGATATACCTAATGTAAAGGACGAGTTAATGGGTGCAGCACACCGACATGGCACATGTATGCATATGTAACAAACCTGCACGTTGTGCGCATGTACCCTAGAACTTAAAGTACAATAAAAAAACCTGTGTCATATAGGTATATTAAATTCATTTTAAAGAAAAGAGAAACAACTCTTAAGGATCCGAAACAATAATCAGTGAATAACTAGCCAGGCGCTTTCTTCAGTACTGACCTTTAAACTCCTAGAAACAAAATGACATTCAAGAGAGGATCACAAAAACTTGGACATGAAAGGACACTTAGGAAACCCTGAGTGCAAGAACACCCTTAAGGCTGCTGAAACCCGACTGGCCCAGCCTCACAAAGCACACGCTTTCTTGTGCCTTCTTGTATCCTGTCCAGACTTCTCATGGAGTAACCTTTGTTTCGTTTCTTCATATGCATGTGCATAGACTTCTCCAGAAAGACTATCTGGTTTGTCTCCCAAGACTGCCCCTGATGTTGTATTTTCCCTCCTTCTTCTTATCTCATTGGCAGTCGTTAAGCATGACTTCTTCAAATACAGTTGTTGCCAACATGCTTGATGATAAGATTCACCAGAGATTATCAAAATACAGATTTGAAGTCTTCCCCTGTGAAGGTTTTCCCTAGGTCTTGACCATAGTGCTCTGAGTTTTAAAATGATATTTTTGCCAGGCACGTTTGCAAATACTGCTATGAAAAGAGGCTGCACTGAGCCTCTCAGAAGCAGCAAGCATCTCATCATATCTGCTCTATTCCCTTCTATGTCTTGTCCACTGCTTCTGCCCCTTATCTTTATACCATTATTTCATTGATTACAACTTTTGGAATCATCTTTAAGTAACCTGGAATCAAAGTGCTTCTAGTTGGACCAAAGATAAGCGTAAGTGGTTCAATTTACCCCTTGAGAACATATGTAATATTTTGCTTTTACGTGTTTCTGTTTTTAAAAGTGTTACTTTTGGCCTGGCGCGGTGGTTCACGCCTGTAATCCCAGCACTTTGGGAGGCCGAGACGGGTGGATCACAAGGTCGGGAGATCGAGACCACCCTGGCTAACATGGTGAAACCCCGTCTCTACTAAAAATACAAAAATTAGCCGGGCGTGGTGGTGGGCGCCCATAGTCCCAGCTACTCGGGAGGCTAAGGCAGGAAAATGGCATGAACCCGGTAGGCAGAACTTGCAGTGAGCCGAGCTCACGCCACTGCACTCCAGCCTGGGTGACAGAGCCAGACTCCGTCTCAAAAAAACAAACAAACAAACAAACAAACAAACAAAAGTGTTACTTTCTTAGGTTCCAGGACATTAGTAAAGGGGCCATAATCCAAGGGGTTAATAAATGGCATGAAGTCTCTCTTTAAAAGCAAACAAAAAAACAAATAAACAAACAAACAAAACACAAGTTTATTGAACAAATGTTTCCCAGTTGTCTATTGGGTGGGTTACTCTGTGGAATGAAGGATGAATAGATATGGACAATGCAATGCTCTAAAGATGTTTAATTTTAATACATTTGGGGGAAAAAAAAACAGTGAAATTTTAATCTAACTGTCTCAGATCGGGTTTCCTCAGAAAACAGAAACTGAGAGAGTATTTTGTATGCCAGAAATTTACTAAAAGAGTTTACTCAGCAACAACATTCATTAAGACTGGATGGAAAGAAGTTAAATTTCCATGTGGTTGCAACAAAAGCCTCAGCTGATCCCATGGAAAGCTCAGGAGCTAGGATGGACCCTTAAAATAATTCAAATTGAATCAAGTAGCTCAGGCATCCATAGTCTACATTGGAAAGTCACTGGATACAAGCCCCTTACTCTCCAAGGAGGGGCAGTAAATCTGTTTCCGTAACTTCTGGTCACTAGCAATTGTAAGGAAGAAAATCTGTTGTGAATCATTAGCAAAAAACTCTTGCAGTGGCTGGAGAAAAGGGTGCCTTGCTTCTGTAGAGTGTATGAGGATTTTTGTTTGTTTATTTGTTTGTTTTTGGGAGATGGAGTCTCGCTCTGTCACCCAGGCTGGAGTGCAGTGGCACAATCTTGGCTCACTGCAACCTCCACCTCCCAGGTTCAAGCGATTCTCCTGACTCAACTTCCCAAGGAGCTGGGACTATGGGTGTGCACACCCACACCAAGCTATTTGTGTGTGTGTGTGTATTTTTAATAGAGATGGGGTTTTGCCATATTGGCCAGGCTGGTCATGAACTCCTGACCTCAGGTGATCCATCCGCTTCGGCCTCCCAAAGTGCTGGGATTATAGGAGTGAGCCACCACACCCAGCTGAGGATTCTTTATAGCACACCATAGCAACAGGTACAGTCTGTCTCTTGCACCACTTACTTCTACTTGCTTTATAAAATAAGTTCACCTCACCAGGAATGCTGCAGGATCATATTAGTCTCTTTTCCTGGGAAATCTTTCAAAAGTGGGATGAGCTGCAGCCCAAACAGTCACATCCCATCCCTTCTTTACTATTCATTCTAGGCACCCCTTATCCTCAGATAGCAGCTCTGCCATTCTACATGGCATACATGTAGAGGTAACACACACCCTTTTCCTTAGGGTCCTGAACTATTGATCATGTTCTCCTTTGGCTGTAGCTTTAATACTTGTCGATCATCAAAACTGGGCACAGATCAAGACATACACTAGTGGGTCACCTCAGTGATAAACACATTCTCTCATTCCCACACCACTGCAGAACAATAGCCCTGATAATCAGAGTCAATTACCTTGGCCAGGTTGATGGCACTGCCACTTGCCTACAGCTCTGAGGGAACAGGAAGCCCACAATGTCCATAAAATAGCTACAGATTAAGGTTTGAAGATATTCTTGTACAATTGCCTGATGGGAGCAGTCTTCCTAGAGAAATCCAGACCTTTCGCTCCACAGAGCCTAGTGCTGTAGAAAGAGAAAAGCAGAAATCCTCCAAAGTGGATCCCAAGGGAGATGATAAGTAGGACCACTCCTATTTCTACCTTTTGGTTTATTTTTCCTGCATATTCTACCTACTGGGGACACAGCACCAGTGGTGAGCAGCCTGTAAGATGGCCCTCGACAATCCCTGTCTCTTGATGTCATGTCCTGATACAATCCTCTCCTCTTGAATGTGGGTTGTTCTTAATGATGTTTAATGAATAAATGAATAGAATACAGTTGAATTGGTGGGACGTAATTTTTGATATGGAGTTATAAAAAGGCATTGGCTTCTGTCTTGGGTGCATGCTACTTGCTCTTCAGCTACTCGCTCTGAAATAATAAAACACATGAACACATAGAACACATGAACCCCCATGTGTTCATGACACTCAGCCTTTGGAGAGGCCTATCTGGCAAAAATAAAAAATAAAATAAAATAAAATAAAATACCTGAGACCCGTGTTTGAACAGCCTGAGAGAAAGTGTGTTACACTAACAACCATGGAAGTCAGATTTGAGGTGAATTTTCAAACCCCAGGAAAATCTTTAGATGACCACAATTCTGACCGATGGCCACCTATTGTGGCTTGCCAGAAGTCACACATGACATCTTTTCCATCCGTAGCTATCATAGTGTATGCAGGGGCATGTAATTCAATGGCAAAGCTGCTTGCATCAGAGCCTTGAGCTGCTACAAAACCTTTTACTACACCGGACTCCACTCAAAGTTTGTAGTCTTTCATATTGAACAGAAAATTGGCCTGAGCAGTATTCCCAGAATTCCCTGATACCTGGGAGCCCAGTGTGGTTTATCAGGCATTGTGTTTGTTTCTTCATGATGAAAGATGTGAGATGCAATAATTTGACATCTACACTGGAATGGACGTCTCAGAAAAGAGCATGACTGGAGTGATAAAAACGTCACTGGTGCAGTAGATCTGAGAATCTTTGTAGCATTTCTTTCCCACCTTTGGGAGTACAAGAGTCTTCAAAAAACTTTTACTTATTGCAAATTTGTTCCCAGTATTATGATACCTTTAATATAGTAGACACATGTGATGTTTTGCAATATATTTGAGTGTCCCAGGTCGCTTCAGAGTATACTATAACAGAGAATGCAAGAGTTAACATAGCTCTAGGGAAAGGCTATAAACATATACTGTCTATATGAATGTTAACAGCATGTAGTTCTCCTTTATGATAGGTATAGGAAAACGTGTTTTCAAAACCAATGACGGCATACCATGTACCTGAATTTTAACTAATATGTTCCAGTCAGGAGGCCATATCTGGCACAAAAGCTACAATAGGATCGACTACTTGTGAGTGTTCTCAGTAGTCCCTGCTATCCTGCAAGGTCATTCTGGATTTTCACTAAATGAGACTATAATGAAGACTACAATCCCTGCACACTTTAGGTTTGTGGTCCCTAGCCTTTTTGGTGCCAGGGACCCGTTTCATGGACACAGTTTTTCCACGGACCACTGTTGGAGGAGTGGGGGATGGTTTCGGGATGAAACTGTTCCACCTCAGATCATCAGGCATTAGTTAGATTCTCATAAGGAGTGCACAGACTGCATCCCTTGCATGTGCAGTTCACAATAAGCTCCCACTCCTGTGAGAATCTAATGCCGCCGCTGATCTGACAGGAGCTGGAGCTCAGGTGATAACGTGAACAATGGGGAACAGCTGCAAATACTCATGCATCTTTGCTCACCCACCCTCTGCTCACCTTCTGCTGTGCGGCCCCGTTCCTAACAGGCCACAGATCAGCATGTGTCCATGGCTGGGGACCCCTGCTTTAGGTTTTAAGAGTAGCGAGTAATCTCCACCATTCCTCCTATGATAAAATGTTATTTTTTATTTACTATTTTGACTAAGGAGAGAGAGTGTCAGATACTTTCACTTGGCCTTTCCTAATATAACACTATTTATTCTAGAGGTCAAGGAACTGATGTTTCTTCCAACTACCAAGCATGTCCATCCAGTGATATATGTAGAAACACAAGTAATGATCACTGGGTAGGTTTGTGGGCCTAGTGCATTCCTTGTGAGCCAAAACTTGGCCAACCTTCTGTGTGTTACCTGGCTCTTATTTATTTCCGCTGTAAAGTTAACCGAATAAGTTATCAACGATCAGTGTGGTACATGATTGGAAAGAGAACTGACACATGTTTCCATGATATTGCAGATTTCAGGTCCTTCCTCATGAGGACCTGGTTTTCCTTTCAGTCTATGAATTCTGGTTTGAAAACTGCCTCATATCTGGAAATGGTGAAGGATTCTTACTTTTTACCAGTGTACTGATCCAGTTTTATTTATTTTGATACTGTAAATTGAGCAATAACCTTTCCAGACATCCACCTACCTCACTTGCCCCTGAAATCGCCCTGTTCTATTAATTATCTCAATAACTCTCAGTGGGTTAGGTCTTTTTTTTTTTTTTTTTTTAATAGAGTCTCACTCTGGGACCTGGGCTGGAGTGCAGTGGTACAATCTCGGCTCACTGCAACCTCCGCCTCCTGGATTCAAGTGATTCTCTTGAATCTCAGTCACCCAAGTAGCTGAGATCACAGGAATGTGCACCACGCCTGGCTAATTTTTGTATTTTTAGTAGAGACAGGATTTTGCAATGATGGTCAGGCTGGTCTCAAAAAACTGGCCTCAAGTGATCTGCCCACCTTGGCCTCCCAAAGTCCTGGGAATACAGATGTGAGCCACTGTGCTCAGATCTTTCTGGCTGCCCCACCAACCTTGCAACTTATTGAGATAATGACACCTACCTGGTTTTTTAATGGGTATGTGTCACCACTTCATCTCTATTATTTGGAATCTTATCTCTACTGTTTTCAGGAAGCCAAGTCTATAACAGTATCTCCGACAAAGACAAGGGCCACCTATAAGCTTCCCAGTGACGTTGGTGCCCCCCTCACCAGCATATTGACATTGCATTGGTAAACAATATCTTCAGGGCCTTTCTTCAGAGGAGAATTGACTGCTGGGTTTCTGACCTTATAAAGAATACCCACTCCAGCATTACTACGTCTTTTGATCCATCCCTCTTTCTATGGTCTGCCATAGCAGATTTGGAGTTTGCACTTTATTTAGTATGGACCATCATTTCCCCCAAGTCTTCATGATATCCTAGCCATGTGATCATACCACCTCCAAGAACTTTGCCAGGGTATAAAATTCCCTTTGTCCTGAGAGTGCTCTCATGTTGATAAACTCACTCACTCAACTTTATGTTCTGCTCCTACTCACTTTTGCATATTAAGGATCCAGTCTGAAAGCACACTCACCCAGCTGCCACAGGTCCATGTGGCTTGGATGTTGAAGCACGTTCAACAAGAGCTTCATTTCTCCCTTTTCAGACCCAGCACTTTTGGTCAGAGTGAGTGGAGTTCTAGTTATTTGCTGGGCATTAGGGGGAGAAATGAAAGTAAATCCTGAAGGGGCACGTGTGCTGTCATGTAGGTCAAATGTCTCTGTATTGTTTCTAAGTCAAGGAGCATCACTAGCCTGCATCCATGCAGAGTGTTCAGAAGAATCTTAATATTCAAGGTTTCTGAGTGCTGTCATCCAGATATCTCTCTATCTAGTCTCTGAGTCACATTTCTTCTTCCTCATCAGGCCTCTGACCTTGGCATAGCAGCCTTACAGGGGACTGAAAATTCAACCTTCTCAGGGTTCCATTACCTTTATAATTACATTTTATCCCAGTCTTTACATACATGTGCTCTAACTCCAAGAGAGGTGAATCTCTTTGTATGGTGCCAAGGAAGCTGTCTGTTTTCCACATATTTTCTTGAATTATTGATTAACGACCATAAGCCTTTTACTGACTTGTTTCAACACTTTCAAAGCACTTAGTGAGAGTCATTCAGTCCATTTTTCTTACAATTACTTTTCTTCACTGAATTCAAATACCTGAGATATTGCAGAAAAGACTCTATTCCCTTCTACTGGTTCTCATTCCACGTTATAGCCTGAAAATTTTTGTGTTTGCAATGTTACAGCCTGCAAGAGCCTGTTAGTAATCCAACCACCACCAACGGGAAGGGCCTTTATGGCAGCCAGTCAACAAGTAATGCAGCTCCAAAATACCATTTAGATTCAGTTTCTTTAGTCCACTCACATTTCAAAGTCTCTTAGGTCATGTTCCCTATGGAATAGACTCTAAATTGAAAATGTGCGTGAGAAGTTCATTAGGAAGTGCTCTCAGGAATCATGCCACTAAGTAGTGAGAGAAGTAGAACGGTTTAGAGGCATTGAAACGTGATATAGCTACAACAAAGGGCTCAGCTGGTCACATACAGAGTTCTGGGGTTGGAATAGGCCCTTGAGATGGCCTTAAATGACATATGTATCCTGGGCCATTTTACCTTTGTATCAACTAGACATTGGCTGCAGCTTGCTTCTGTGCAAGGAGTGTACATTTGGGTGATGCAACTCCCTTCTGCAGAAGGTGGATTCCAGGGACAGACTCAGCTATAAGTCATCAAGAGACTACAGTCCTGGAAGCTGGGAGAATTTGAGTCTTGGTCATGAAAAGAGAGGAAGGTTCTTCAAGGATCACCAGAACATCTTCTACAATAACTGTGCAGTAGAGGCTGAAAAGACAAGCAAGAAATCACTCCTGATGAAGACTGTTTATAAAATTGCCCTGACCACATCCTGGTAGGTGGTTGACAAATGTTTTTCTTTAAGGGAGATATAACTCAAAACTGGCAGCTGACTCTGACCATAAGCTTTAAATTCAGATAGATCAGTATCCAAGCTCTGAGTCTGACACTAAATGCATAATTCTGGAGTCTTCTTTTGACTTATGTATAAAATGACAACCATGATTCTTACATTATAAAGCAGAACTGAGGATTAGAAAGATGATATAAGACAAGCGCAATGATCAGCAAGTGGTAAGTACGCTGCAAATCATGAATGGATATTTTGATCTATACTTTTGCCTATTGTAAAATGGACCCCTTGATTAATTCAATACCATTAGAGAGACAATTGTAGCGGGTAATACATGGGCTGAGATTCAGACTTAGAAGGTGTGCTGGGGTTGTAGCGCAGATTCCACCACTTGTGTCTCTTCATTTCCTTGGCATGATTCACTTCTCTGATATACTCCTTCTCACATTTAAAGTGAGTTACTTATTTCCAAAAATCCTTTAGGTTTTCAGCTTTGTTTTTCCATCATCTGTGAAATGAGGATTAATAAAGTGCATCTCACTGAGTTATGGAGAGTCAAGTAAGGTCACATATGGAAACATAATTTATAAACTCTAAAGGTTATGGGACTGTGGTACAGTACTTTAAAGCTAAACCCCAAGCTTAGCAAAATAGTAAATATAAACTATACTTTCATTTAAAGAACCCATTTCTCCCTTATTTTTATTTATGTCAGTGTCTCACTGGGATCACCACCTCTTTTACTGTTAGTATTCCAGCCTTATTTTTATCATGTAAAACAGTTTACAGGGTAGTAGGTCATGCAGACTCCAGAAATGTCGTTTCATACATTAACTTGCTAGGTAATTATAAATAACACATTATCTCTAGCTCTCCTGTTTTCTTTTTGTAAAATATATAAATGATTATGAATGATTTTAAAAGCTTTGTAAAATTATTTTTCTCATGATAGCCTAGATATGAGCTTTATTTGGGGAAGGGTGCATGTTTATGTGATAAAAAGTAGCTATGCCATCAATTCTACATATATTTTATAAAATTTTAGAACACTTCATTCAAAATTCAGGCAGTTGGTAAAGCTAAATGGATTTCAGTCTACCTCCAGAAATACCTGCCAAGTGGCAGACATTAGATACCACTTTCTCCAGATCTTTAATTGTGAAGATAAGTCAGAATACTGGTCATTCTTTAATGAGATCTCCAATTTTAAAATGTTCGTCACTGTGGAGAGACCTGCTTGGCCACTACAACAGTCTTCTCAACTCAAGTCCCTCTCCAGCATTCACATACAGCTCCAATACCCTCTTTATGTCTTTCCCATGTCCATCTGGGATGGAAAGTCACATACCTTGGAAGCCTTGTGACACTCACAACAACCCTGGGCTTAAAGTGTCCTGTAGTACTAAGATGGCTGTGATGATCACAAGCTCAGGGAACACAATAATCAGTAGGCTTAGTATTGCTGGAAGGCCCTCTGGAGAAGGAAAGGCACAAAAAAAGCCAGACTGTGAAAACTAAAGCAATCCATCAATGAGCAGACATCATCACACTCCCATGAGCATCAGAAAAGTTCAGGGAAATATGACTTTATCAAGTGAACAAAATAAGGTACCAGGAGCTAACTCTAAATTAATGGAGATGTATGATTTCTCAGACAAATAATTCAAAGTAGTTATTTTAAGGAAGCTTAGTAAATGTCAATAAAATATAAAGAATTGATTCAGATATTTATCAGATAAATTTAACTGAGATTGAAATAATTAAAAAAAAAAACAGAAATCCTGGAGCTGACAAATACGATCAATTAAATAAAAAAATGTAATGGAGAATATCAAAAGCAGAACTGATCAAACACGAAAAAGAATCAGTGAGTTCAAAGACAGACAATTTGAAAATACACAGAGAAGAGTAAAGAAAAAAAAGAGTGAAAAAGAATAAGCAAAGTTCATGGGATCTATGGGATAACATCAAAATTGCACATATTTGGTTTGTTGAAGTTAAAGAGATAATTGAGAAAGATGGAGGGCTAGAAAATTTATTCAAATAAGTAATAATAGAAAACTTTCTGAATCTGAAGAAAGACATGAATATCCAGAAACAGGAACTTCAAATGTTACCAGATTCAACCCAGATAAGAATATTGCATGACATAATATAACACAATTCACAAAGGTCAATGACAAAGAAAGGATCCTGAAGACAGTGAGAAAAGAAGCAAATAACATGTAAGGGAGATTCAAAACACCTGGCAACAGGTTTTTCAAGAGGGAGTGGGATAATATATTCTGAGTGCTGAGGACAGAAATATATCAACTAAGAATACTGTACCCAAAAATGTTATTCATCAGAAATGAAAGAGAGAGAAAGACTTTCCCAGACAAATAAAAGCTGGGGAATTTATTGTTGTCAGACTGGTCCTACAAAAAAAATGCTAAAGAAATTTCTTCAAACAAAAATTATTGAACACTAATGTGATGTTATAATAATGTTATAATCATGGCCTTTAAATGACTTACATATTAAATAGGAAGACTAAAAGATAAAACTGCTAAACATTATAATAACACAACCTTTTATTAAGGAGATGGTGAATACAAAAGTGTAAATAGGAATATAAAAAATTTTAAATCTGGGGAGAGAAGAAAGTTATTGTGTAGTTTTGTTTTGTGCTTTACATTTTAACATTTTTGTAATGAAAGTTAAGTGGGTATGACATTTAAATACTTGTTATAAATATAGACTATTTTTGTAAGCCTCATGGTAACTACAAAGTGAAACCTATAAAAGATATACTAAAAATAAAAAGCAACAAATCAAAACTACTACCAGAGAAAATCACTTAAGCATAAAAGAAGACAGTAAGGAATGAAGAAACAGAGGAGTTACACAATAACTTGTAAATAAGTAACAATATGAAAATACTAACATCTCACCTATCAATAATAACACTGAAAGTAAATTGACTAAATTGTACAACTAAAACACAAAGTGGCTTAAAGAATTAAAAAACAATACTCAGCTGTATGCTGCCTCAGCTATAAAGACACATGGACTAAAAGTGAAAAGACAGAAAAAGATATTCCATGTATATTAGCCCAAAAAGAGCAGGAATAGCTATACTTAGATAAAATAAACTCTAATTGAAAAACTATGAAAAGAGACAAAGGTTATTATATAATGATAAAGGTATCAATTTAGTAATAAGACATAACTATATTAGATATATATGCAACTAAGACCCAAACAAAGTATATGAAGCAAATATTAATAAATCTAAAGGGAGAGATAGACTGCAATATAATAATAGAACACTTCAATACCTCATATTTGACAATGGACAGATTATCCAGATAGAAACTCAACGAAGAAATATTGGACTTTAACTCTACTGTAGACCAAATGGCCCTAACAGACCTTTACAAAATGCTACGTTCAACTGCTACAGAATACACATTTTTCTCCTCAGGCACTTGGAATATTCTTCAGGACAGACCATGTTAGGTGACAAAAGAAGTCACAAAAAATACACAAAGTTTGAAATCATATTATTGTTTATTCTGACAACACTCAGTAAAACAAGAAATCAGTCACCAGAGACACTTTGGAAAATATACAAATAAATGGAAATTAAACAAAATGCTCTGAACAACCAATGAATCAATGAAGAAATTAAGAAGCAAATTTGAAAAATGTCTTGAAATAAATACAAATGGAAACACACCATAACAAAATCTATGGGATAAAAGTGGTACTTAGAGGGAAAATTATAGCAATAAATAGATACGTCAACAAAATAGGACTCCCCATGTCCTTAATTATGAATAATAACACTGAATGTAAATGCACTAAATGCTCCAATCCAAAGACATAGAGTGGCTGAACGGATGAAAAAGCAAGAACCATTGATCTGTTGTTGACAAGAAACATACTTCACCTAAAAATACACACATAGACTGAAAAAAAAAAAGATGGAAAGAGATATTTTATACCAATTGAAACCAATAAAAGCAGGATTAGCTACACTCATATCAGACAAAACAGATTTCAAAACAAAATCTATCAGAAGAGACAAAGAAGGTCACTATATAATGATAAAGGGGTCAATTCAACAGGAGGATATAACAATTTTAAATATACACACACCCAACACTGGGGCACCCATATACATAAAGAAAATATTATTACAGCTAAAGAGAGAGATAGGCTTCAGGAATAGTTGAAGACTTTAACACCCCCACTTTCAGCATTGAACAGATCTTCTAGACAGAAAATCAACAAAGAAGATTGGACTTAATCTGAACTATAGACCAAATAGATTTAATAGATATTTACCAAGTATTTCATCTAACAGCTACAGAATACACATTCTTTTCTTCAGTACACGGATTATTCTCAAGGATAGATTATATTCTAGGCCACAAAACAGGTCTTAAAACATTCAAGAATTGAAATAATATCAAGCATCTTCTCTGAGCACATTGGAATAAAGCTATACCATGTTCACTGATTGGAAAAAATTAATATTGTTAAAGTATCTATACTCCCCCAAAAAATCTAGGCATTCAATGTAGTTGCTATAAAAATGCCAGTGACAGTATTCACAGAAATAAAAAATCAGAAAAGTCATATAGAACAAGAAAGATTCTAAATAACTAAAGCAATCCTGAGCACAAAACACAAAGCTGCCACTCCTGGTCAACACAATATTTGAAGTGCTAGCCAGGCAATTAGAAAAGAGAAAGAAGTAAAGACATCCAAATAAGAAGAGAGGAGATCAAACTACCTCTGCAGATGACATGATTCCATATCTAGAAAGCCTGTCTTGGTGCAAAAGCTCCTTCAGCTGATAAACAACTTCAGCAAAGTTTTAAGATACAAAATCAATGTACAAAAACACTAGCATTCATATACAGCAATGACAACCAAGCTAAAAACCAAATCAGGAATGCAATCTCGTTCACAATTGCCAAAAAAAGAATAAAATACCTAGGGGTACAGCTAATGAG
Organism: Papio anubis; assembly: GCF_008728515.1. Lineage (NCBI taxonomy): Eukaryota > Metazoa > Chordata > Mammalia > Primates > Cercopithecidae > Papio > Papio anubis. The sequence continues at coordinate 132,568,299 of NC_044983.1, read as the reverse complement.
GGAGGTGAAAGATCTCTACAATGAGAATTATAAAACACTGCTCAAAGAAATTGGAGAAGACTCAAACAAATGGGAAAATATCCCAGGCTCATGAATAGGAAGGATCAACATCATTAAAATGACCATACTGCTCTGCCCAAAATAATTTACAGATTCAATGCTATTTCTATCAAACTACCAATGACATTCTTCACATAACGAGAAAAATATGATTTTAAAATTCACAGGAAACCAAAAAAAGGTTCCTAATAGCCAAGGCAATCCTAAACAAAAAGAATGAAGCTGGAGGCATCACATTATCTGACTTCAAACTATACTACAGGGGTACAGTAACCAAAACAGCATGGTACTGACACAAAAACAGACACATAGATCAATGGAACAGAATAGAGAGTCCAGAATTAAGGCTGCATACCTATGACCCTTTGATCTTTGACAAAGTTAACAAAAGCAAGCAATGAGGAAAAGACTCCCTATTCAGTAAATGGTGCTGGGATAACTGGTTAGCCATATGAAGAAAATTGAAGCTGGACTCCTTCCTTACACAATATACAAAAATCAATTTAAGAATGATTAAAAACTTAAATGTAAAATCCAAAACTATAAAAACCCTGGAAGACAACCTAGGCAATACCATCCTGAACACAGGAACAGGCAAAGATTTAATGACAAAGACACCAAAAACAATTGTAACAAAACTAAATATTGAAAAGTGGGATCTAATTAAACTTAAGAGCTTCTTCACACCAAAATAAATTATCAACAGAGTAAACAGATAATCTACAGAATGGGAGAAAATGTTTGCAAAGTATGCATCTGACAAAGATCTAATATCTAGCAAAAATAAGAAACTTAAAAAATTTACAAGAGAAAAGCAAACAATTCCATTAAAAAGTGGTCAAAGGATATGAACAGACAGTTTTTAAAAGAAGACATACATGTGGCCAGTGAGTATATGGAACAAAATCTCAATATTACTGCTTATTAGAGACATATAAATCAAAACCACAATGAGATACCATCTCACAGCAGTCAGAAATAAAAAAATAACAGATACTGATGAGATTGCAGAGGAAATGGGGCACTTACACATTGTTGATGGGAGTGTAAATTAGTTCAGCTATCATGGAAAGCAGTATGGTGATTCTTTCCATAGCTAAAAGCAGAACTACTGTTCAACCCTGGGTACATAGCCAGAAGAATAGAAATCATTCTATTATGAAGACGCATGCACATGAATGTTCATTGCAGCACTATTCACAATAGCGAAGACATGAAATCAACCTAAATGTCCATCAGTGACAGACTGGATAAAGAAAATGTTGTACGTATACACCATGGAATACTATGTGGTTAAAAAAAAAGAAGATCATGTCTATTGCGGGAAGATTGATGGAGCTGCAGACCTCTATCCTTAGCAAACCAACGCAGGAACAAAAACAATCAAATACCACATGTTCTCACTTCTAAGTGAGAGCTAAATGATGAGAACACGTGGACACAGCATGGGGAAACAACACACACTGGGGTCTACTTGAGGGTGGAGGGTGGGAGGAGAGAGAGGAGCAGGAAAGATAACTATTGGGTACTGGGCTTACTACCTCGGTGATGAAATAATCTGTACAATAAACCCAGTGACAGGAGTTTCTTACCTTCATAACAAACCTTCACACGTACCCTGAATCTAATAAAAGTTATAAAAAAGAAAAAGCTGAAGGCATCATATTACCTGACTTTATACTACAAAGCTGCAATAACAAAATAGTAAGGTATTGGCATAAAAATAGACACATAGGCAAATGGAACAGAACAGAGAACCCAGGAATGAATCCACACAATTACAGCTAACTCATTTTTGAGAAAGAGTCCAAAAACCTACATAGTGGAAAGGGCAGTATCTTTAACAAATGGTGCTGAGAAAACTGGATGTCAATATGTAGAAATATGAAGCTAAATCCCCATCTTTCACCATTCACAAAAATCAAATTAAAGTGGGTTAAAGACTTACATATAAGACCTATGGCTATGAAACTACTGGAATAAAGCATTAGGGAAGTGTTATAAAATATTAGACTGAGAAAATATTTTCTGGCTAAGACTTCAAAAAAACAGGCAACAAAAGGAAAAGTACATAAATGGGATTACATCAAGCTAAAAAACTTCTCCACATTAAAGAAAGCAGTTAACTAAGTAAAAGGACAAGCTACAGAATGGGAGAAAATATTTGCAAACTATGCATCTGGCAAGGGGTTAATAACCAGAAGGTATAAGGAACTCAAATAACTCAATAGTTATATATATATATTCTGATTAAAAATGGGCTACAGAACTGAATAGACTGAATAGACACTTCTCCAAAGAAGACATAAAAATGGCCAATAAGTATACAAAAATGCAACACTAATAATCAGGGAAATGTAAATTAAAACCACAATGAGATATTATCTCACCCTGGTTAGAAAAAAATATTACCAAAAAAGACAAAAAAATAACAAATACTGAGAGTATGTGGAGAAAGGGGATTGCTCGTACACCTTTGGTGAGAATGAAAGGTACTACTGCCTTTACAGGAAAAACTAAGGAGATTTCTCAAACAAATAAATAAATAGCACCACACGATCCAGCAATCCCACTGCTGGGTACATGTCCAAAAGAAAGGAAATTAGTACATCAAAGATATATCTGCACTTCCATGTGTATTGCTGCACTATTCATAATAGGCAAGATATGAAATCAAGCTAAGAGTCCATAATGGATGAATGGGCAAAGAAATTCTGGTATATGTACACAACATTTTGTTATTCAACAATAAAGAATAAATCTTTTCATTTGAGGCAGCATGAATGAAACTGGAGGTCATTATGTTAAGTGAAATTAACCAGGCACAGAAAGACAAATATCTCCTGTTTTTGCTCACATGTGGAAACTAATAATGTGGATGTCATGAGGTAGGGAGTAGAAGGATGGTTACCAGCAGCTGGGAAAGGAAAGAGGAAGAGGTATGAAGAGGAGTTGATAAATTTGTATAAAATATAATTTGATATAAGCAATGTATTCTAGCATTAGGTAATACAGTAGGCAAATTATAGCTAACAATTTTTTTTTGTATATTTCAAAATAGTTAGAAGAATTGTAATGTTCCTAACACAAAGAAAAGATAAATTACACTGACTTGATCATTACAAATTGTGCACATGTATCAAAGTATTTCATATACTCCAAAAATATGTACAACTATGCTTTATCAGTAAAAGTTACAGTAAATAAGTAAAGAAATATATAAATAAGGAAATGTTGTATACCTTCAGATAGAACACATCTGTGTGCCCACATGTTGTCAGTTTTCAAACGGTGATAGATACCTGTCTTTTGCTGATTCAGTTAGGGTCTTATTTTACTTTGTATGGGGTCATGGGAAATATACATGTAACTATTATATATCACATACACAAGTGGTGAGATATGATTGCAGAATAACTTTATAATTTTTGTCTCCCATTATTTCTTTACATCTGGTCATGAGTTTAATTTTTCCAGTGCCCTGGATGAAATTTTGGATAGCTCCATGATGATCACTCATTTAAAAAAAAGAAAACAGCTTGCCAATATTTAGGACTATATAATATTCAGTACTCAGAATTTAATTTGCAGTCCAGACTTTCTCCATTCTAATTCAGAACTTTGACTTCCTTTTTCTCATTTTGGTGACCTCAGTCCAGTAATTGATCCTGTGGTAGGCAGAATCATTGACCCCCAAAGACGTCCATGTCTTACTGTTCAGAACCTGTGATAATGTAAGTTACATAGAGAAGGAGGATTAAATTTGTTAATTTTATGACCTTAAAATAAAGAGATTATCCTGAATTACTTGTGTGGAAACAAGGTAGTCACACGGGCTTTTATAAGTGGAAGATAGAAGGAGAAGAGGAAGAACCAGAGAGATAACCTGAGCATTGGTGGTATAGCAGTGATCATAGCTACCTTCTAGAGAGAATTCAGGAAAGACTTGGCCTGGCATTGTTGGCTTTCATGATGGAAAATGTGGCCACTCCAAGGAGTGTGAGTGCCTTCTACTACCTAGAAAAGACAAAGAACCAGATCATCTGTTAAAATCTCCCAAAGGAAATCAGCCCTGCCAATGCTCATTTGAATCCAGTGAGACCCATTTCAGGCTTCTGACCTTCAGAAGCACTCACAATAGAGCTCTACCCCCAAAATGATTCTTTGAAACTAATCTCTCCTTTTACTATATATGTATATATGGTATGGTATATATATGGTGTGTGTATATATGTATGGTGTATATATATGGTAAAAGGATATATGTACACATACACATATATATGCCTATATATATACCTATATACACATACACACATATATAGGCATATATATATATATATGGCAAACTAATGGACAGTGACAGCAGAAGGATCAACAGTTGCCTAGGGATGGGAGGGAAGAGCATAAGGAAGGAGAGATGTAGTATAAAATGGCAAAGGAAATTTGTAGAATTAATGAATACATTAAATACCTTAATTATAGAAGTGGTCTTACAAACATAGATACACTTTAAATGTGATCAAATGTTATGCTTTAACTATGCATTTTTATTGTATGTTAATCACACTTAGGCAACTAACTGTGTGCTGCTAATTTGTTACAGCAGGAACAGGAAATTAATAAAGGCTCCTCCTGGGTTAAACGAGGGAAACAAAACAAAGAAGGGGGACATGCACGTTTCCATGTGGCTGACGCTTCAGTGGTGATCTAGAATTGGCAAAACTCTGCATGTGGCAGATATTTAAGACTGAAGCCTGTATTAGTCCATTTTCACACTGCTAAAAAAGACATTCCAGAGACTGGACAACTTACAAAAGAAAGAGGTTTATTGGACTTACAGTTCCACATGGCTGGGGAGGCCTCACAATCATGGCAGAAGGCAAGAAGGAGCAAATCACATGTTACGTGGATGGCAGCAGGCAAAAAAGAGAGCTTGTGCAGAGAAACTCCTATTTTTTAAATTAATTAATTAATTTATTTATTTATTTATTTTGAGACAGAGTCTCACTCTGTCGCCCAGGCTGGAGTGCAGTGGCGCAATCTCGGCTCACTGCAAGCTCTGCCTCCCGGGTTTACGCCATTCTCCTGCCTCAGCCTCCCGTGTAGCTGGGACTACAGGCGCCCACCACCGCACCTGGCTAATTTTTTGTATTTTTAGTAGAGACGGGGTTTCACCATGTTAGCCAGGATGGTCTCGATCTCCTGACCTCATGATCTGCCTGTCTCGGCCTCCCAAAGTAGAAACTCCCATTTTTAAAACCATCATATGTTGTGAGACCCATTCACTATCACGAGAAAAGCAGGGGAAAGTCCCGCCCCTACGATTCAATCATCTCCCACTGGTCCCTCCCACAACACATGGGAATTATGGGAGTACAATACAGTTCAAGATGAGATTTGGGTGGGGACACAGAGCCAAACCATATGAAACCCCAGGGGCAGAATCCCTCAGATGCTTCTCTCTATTTTTCTTGGCATGAGAAAGCATCCCTCTTTAGGCTGGCTGTTATTGACTCTCTCATAGTCCCTAGGCGTGCAAGACTCTACTCTAGCTTCCCTGCTCAGGTGCCTCTTCCTTCTAAGGGAGCCTCTTGTAAAGAATTTCTTTAGATTATGCTGTCTGTATCTGGCCCATGGGGGAATACTTGTGAAACATTTTAGCTTTGAAAGTTTGGTACCATGCTTTCTTCCTAAACCCAGCCCTTTCTTCAGCTGCTCTATTCAGCCTCTTACCTGTTGGCTCTCACCAGAGTGACTCAAACACCGGAAGTCCATGACCCCCTGCCTACAGAAGGCATGCAGTAAAATCCTTGTCTCCTTAACTTGACTTGGGAGAAAAGTAGTACCTCTCTCTCTATGGTGGGTGGTCAGCACTTACAGTAGAGCTCTGCCCCAAAAATGATTCTTCAAAACTCATCTCTCCATTTACCAAATACAAAATAAAAAAGAAAAAGAAAATACAAATTAATTTATAGTGAAAGAGAAAGATCAACAGTTGCCTAGGTATGGGAGGAAAGGGCTTAAGGAACGAGGGATGTATTATAAAATAGCAGATGGAAATTCTTAGAGTTAATGAATATATTAAAAATATTAATTATGAAAGTGGTCTTACAGGCATGGATACATTTTAAATTTGATCAAATGGTACGCTTTAAATATGCATTGCTTATTGTATGTCAATCATATCCTGATCAAGCTATTTAAGAATTGAAATAAAACACAATTTAAAAAATCTGTCATATTCAATCCTCAACACTTTGACACTCTTTCTATGGGAAAAGCATTTATGCATCTAACTAGTTCTCAAAAATTTAGCTTGAAAAACAAAGTCGCATTTGTCTAGTATTTCATTTTGGTATTTGTGTTAGACAAAACTTTGATTTTAACATCATGTGATAAACCAAGGTTAGGGTTTCTGCCCATTAGTCAGTTAATTAAAGAAAGTAAAATTAAACAGAAAGAAAAAAATTCTCTCACCTGAACAATTTAGATAATTGGTATGTTTTCCATTAGTTTTTTTGTATAATTGCTTCATTGCTGTAGTTTTCCTTGATAACATATTTGTGATGACTGAAAACATAACATTTTTGGCTGCATTCCCCAGCTGGGATGGTTGCTTTTTTTCTGTTTTTCTATAAAACTTTATGTAATGTTCATTTTAATGGAAGTCTAAATAAATGATTTGAAAGATTGAATTATAAATAAGCATTTAAAAAAACACTAGAAGTTTAAAAAAAAAAGTGATGAAGTCCGGATTACTATGGAAAGCTAGAACAAGTCGTCTTAAAATGTTTATGTGTATAAAAAAGACACACAGATCTTGTTAAACTGAAGATTTCTGTGCCTTGTCGCCTGCAAGCGTATGCTTTGTCAGTGTAGTGTCAGACCAAGGAATCTTCATTTTCACTGAGAACTTTGATAAATTGATACACAATGTCCCTGGGCACTCCAGTAGGAAATATTGATTTTACTAGGGTCAGTATTAGTATTAGAGTAGCCTTTTATATCAAATTTCTGATCATCTACTTGGTGTCACACATGTTGATAAGTATTTTATATATGTCATGTAAAAACAAATTCACAAGAAGATGACCATGGTAAACACTCTCACCACTTAACTGCTGAAGAAATCAAAGCCCAGAGAGGTTAAGGGAAATTGATGAGGACACACAGATTCAAGGGATCAACTTGGAATTGGATCCATGTTTGTAGACCCAAAGCACATATTTAATCAGTGAAGAAAACTTGCAAGAAATATTTTTTCTTTAAAAAAGGCTAATACTTCCATTTTCAAAGTGGGTGGGACTTAAATTCATATTTCATTGGGATACTAAAAGGGGTATTTTTTAGAAGAAAAAGGAGAGAAAGGCAAATAGTCATTTAGACAGACAAGTTAAACTGTGTGGCTTGTTCTTCTCCATCCCAACATAACTGAAAAATTTTAAAAAATACAACAAGAACGGTATAGCTTGTCATTTTACTTGGTGTTTTCATGCATTTGACTTTCAAATTCCACCTAATTCCTAACTAGGTATGTTTATTTTACTGAAAAAATTGGTGTTCTCTTCATTCTACTGAAGCCAGTGTGCAACATGGAACATGGGCCAAACTGCATCAAGTCTCAAAAAGGATAATTACCTTTGACATGAGACAAGCATTTCCAAAGAAACACTTTCTAACAATGATGCATTATAAAATTATCTCCCACTTAAACTCTCACCCTTAAAATACATTAACCACTCAACAAAATAATGAAAAGTTAGGATTAATATTTTTAGGACAGACAGGAAAAATCATGCCATCTTAGAGCTTATTCCCTGTACTCTCCTTGATGAGCATGTGCTACTGGATCCACTAGCACTGACAGAACCAGATTTTCTTTCTTTTTGTTTTTATTTCATTATACTTTAAGTTCTAGGGTACATGTGCACAACGTGCAGGTTTGTTACATATGTATACATGTGCCTTATTGGTGTGCTGCACCCATTAACTTGTCATTTACATTAGGTATATCTCCTAATGCTATCCCTCCCTACCCCTCCCCACAATAGGACCTTGGTATGTGATGATCCCCTTCCTAAAATCCAAGGGATCTCACGTTCAATCTCTCACCCATGACTGAGAACATGTGGTATTTGGTTTCTTGTTCTGCAATAGTCATTAGAATGATGGTTTCCAGCTGCATCCATGTCCCTACAAAGGACAATACAAACTCATCCTTTTTATGGCTGCATAGTATTCCATGGTGTATATGTGCTACATTTTCTTTAATCCAGTCTGTCACTGATGGACATTCTAGGGTTGATTCCAAGTCCTTGCTATATTGTAATAGCACCGCAATAAACATATCAGTGTGCATGTGTCTCTATAGCAGCATGGCTTATAACCTTTGGCATATCCCTGTGTAATGTGATGGTTGGATCAAATGGTATTCTAGATCTAGACCTTGAGGAATTGCCACACCAGTTTTCCGCAATGGTTGAACTAGTTTACAGTCCTACCCAACAGTGTAAAGTGTTCCTATTTCCTCATCCCTTCCAGCACTCTGCTGTTTCTGATTTTAATGATTGCCATTCTAACTGGTGAGATGGTATCTCATTGTGGTTTTGATTTGCATTTCTCTGATGGCCAGTGATGATGAGCATTTTTTCATGTGTCTGCTGGCTGTATGAATGTCTTCTTTTGAGAAGTGTCTGTTCATATCCTTTGCCCACTTTTTGATGGGGTTGTTTGTTTTTTTCTTGTAAATTTGATTGAGTTCTTTATAGGTTCTGGATATTAGCCCTTTGTCAGATGAGTAGATTGCAAAAATTTTCTCCCATTCTGTAGGTTGCCTGTTCACTCTGATAGTATTTTCTTTTGCTGTGCAGAAGCTTTTTAGTTTAATTAGATCCCATTTGTCAATTTTGGCTTTTGTTGCCATTGCTGTTGGTAATTTGGTCATGAGGTCCTTGCCAATGCCTATGTCCTGAATGGTATTACCTAGGTTTTCTTCTAGGGTTTTTGTGGTTTTAGGTCTAACATTTAAGTCTCTAATCCATCTTGAATTAATTTTCATATAAGGAGTAAGGAAAGGATCCAGTTTCAGCTTTCTATTTATGGCTAGCCAATTTTCCCAGCATCATTTGTTAAATAGGGACTCCTTTCTCCATTTCTTGTTTTTGTCAGGTTTGTCAAAGAACAGATGGCTGTAGATGTGTGGTATTATTTCTGAGGGCTCTGTTCTGTTCCATTGGTCTATATCTCTGTTTTGGTACCAGGACCATGCTGTTTTGGTTACTGTAGACTTGTAGTATAGTTTGAAGTCAGGTAGCGTGATGCCTCCAGTTTTGTTCTTTTGGCTTAGGATTGTCTTGACAATGTGGGGTCTTTTTTGGTTCCATATGAACTTTAAAGCAGTTTTTTCCAATTCTGTGAAGAAAGTCATTGGTAGCTTAATGGGGCATTGAATCTATAAATTACCTTGGGCATTATGGCCATTTTCATGATATTGATTCTTCCTATCCATGAACATGGTATGTTCTTCCATTTGTTTGTGTCCTCTTTTATTTCACTGAGCAGTGGTTTGTAGTTCTCCTTGAAGAGGTCCTTTACATCCCTGGTAAGTTGTATTCCTAGGTATTTTATTCTCTTTGAAGTTATTGTGAATGGGAGTTCATTCGTGATTTGGCTCTCTGTTTGTCTGTTACTTGTGTATAAGAATGCTTGTGATTTTTGCACATTGATTTTGTATCCTGAGACTTTGCTGAAGTTGTTTATCAGCTTGAGGAGATTTGGGGCTGAGACAGTGGAGTTTTCTAAATAGACAATCATGTCATCTGCAAACAGGGACAATTTGACTTCTTCTTTTCCTAACTGAATACCTTTTATTTCTTTCTCTTGCCTGATTGTCCTAGCCAGAACTTCCAACACTACGTTGAATAGGAGTGGTGAGAGAGGGCATCTCTGTCTTGTGGCAGTTTTCAAAGGAAATGCTTCCAGTTTTTGCCCATTCAGTATGATATTGGCTGTGGGTTTGTCATAAATAGCTCTTATTATTTTGAGATACGTTCCATCAATACTGAATTTATGGAGAGTTTTTAGCATGAAGGGCTGTTGAATTTTGTCAAAGGCCTTTTCTGCATCTATTGAGATAATCATGTGGTTTTTGTCTTTGGTTCTGTTTATATGCTGGATTACATTTATTTATTTGCGTATGTTGAACCAGCCTTGCATCCCAGGGATGTAGCCCACTTGATCATGGTGGATAAGCTTTTTGATGTGCTGCTGGATTCGGTTTGCCAGTATTTTATTGAGGATTTTTGCATTGATGTTCATCAGGGATATTGGTCTAAAATTCTCTTTTTTTGTTGTATCTCTGTCAGGCTTTGGTATCAGGATGATGTTGGCCTCGTAAAATGAGTTAGGGAAGATTCCCTCTTTTTCTATTGATTGGAATAGTTTCAGAAGGAACAGTACCAACTCCTTCTTGTACCTCTGGTAGAATTCGGCTGTGACTCCATCTGGTCCTGGACTTTTTTTGGTTGGTAGGCTATTAATTATTGCCTCAATTTCAGACCCTGATATTGGTGTATTCAGGGATTCAACTTCTTCCTGGTTTAGTCTTGGGAGAGTGTAAGTGTCCAGGAAATTATCCATTTCTTCTAGGTTTTCTAGTTTATTTGTGTAGAGGTGTTTATAGTATTCTCTGATGGTAGTTTGTATTTCTGTGGGGTCGGTGGTGATATCCCCTTTATCATGTTTTATTGCATCTATTTGATTTTTCTGTCTTTTCTTCTTTATTAGTCTTGCTAGTGGTCTACCAATTTTGTTGATCTTTTCAAAAAACCAGCTCCTGGACCAGATTTTCATAGCCATCTTCATGCTTGGGTTCTTTGCTGATTGATAACTATCAATTGTCAATGAAAACATGTGGATTAGACATATCATCTAGAAAATATATGAAGTATTCCAAAACAAAAAGAAAACACATTTTGTTGAATGGTTTTGTTCATTAAATGAGAAAATGCAAGCAAAAGAGCTGTAGCATTGCTTAATAGGATTGCACAGGTATCTTTGGACCCTGAAACAAAAAAAAACAGAGTTTTCTAACTTGAGCTCCCTAGCTCTGGAAAAAGATAAACACTCTGTGGATGCTTTTCTTAATACCCCTTTTTGTCCTCACACAGGTGTGGGCAACAGAGAGTGTCTGAGCAGGTTCAAGCATTGACTTCGAATAGTGGTCATGATTGTGTCTTTACTACATTCAGGAGAACTTCAGCTCCTGTGAATATGCTTCTGAAGAGCCCTGATCTTTCAACTAATTGAGTTATTTACAGATATGCTCAAGAATGGCCAAAAATATTTATGAAATCACTACACATTTTTTTTTAAACACATCTAAAGAGCCAGATATTCTGGTTGGTGTTAGGGATCAACTAGTGATCAAAGCACACTCATGCTCTGCTTGTACAGTTAATTGTGGCATGATGAAGGCAGCCTCATGGAGAAGCAAGGGCAGCCTGTTGAACTGAGAGACTAGGAGACAGGAGGTGAAGGCCTCCATAGCCCCAGTTTTACATTCTGGATGGGTTGGGCATTTTTTTTTTTTTTCTAGAGCCATCCCAGCACTGGGTACAGCTGGAGGCTCACTGTAGAGGGCTCACTGTGCTAGGTTACTTGGGTAAAAATATTTATACACCTTCAGCTGCTCATCTTGCTGTTTATATTCTGAGACAGCAATGCAGAGTTGGTCTAGGTAGTAGCCAATTTCTAGAAGAAACTTCAAAATAGATTTTTAAATTTAGATTTTTCTTCAAAAATCTACAATGTAGAATATTTTCAATTTAAGTGGGAGGAACAGTATATCTGAATCAGCACTAGGTATTTTATGTTTAATCTCGCCAATTTGGTAAGCAATAAAAACAATCATTATTTTTTTAAAAATTGAGCTATTTGCTTTTACTAGTTAAAGACTTGTTAATATTTTTATCATACATTTCTGTTCCATGAAATTTTAAGTGTGTGTGTAGTATGTCTGTATGTGTGAGTGTTTCTTCTCTGCTCATTTTATTAGGGAATTGCTTTTCTGATTTATTAATATCATTTAAATATATTAACTCTATATCTTTCCTATGTGTTTGAAATACATTTTTCCTAATTTGCTATTGGTTTGAAATATTTTATATTTTATAATGTATGACAATTTTATAGTTTTATTTCATCAAATCTAGGTATACTTTTCTTTATGATTTTTCCCTATAGTATTATTCTTAGAGAGGCATTCTCCACCCTTTGGTTAAAGTTACTTATTTTCTTCATAGTGCTTTTAAAATTTTATTAGTAATATTTTAAATTTGAAATTACATTGGTAGATACTTGAACGAAGTACCAGAGTTTTTTTTTTTTCTTTTTTCAAATAATTTAACAGTCTTCGTAGGATTATTTGTTAATAAATCCATCCCATTTCTGAGATTTGAAATGTTACCTCTTCTCTTTCAGAAAAAAAAGTCTTCAAATTTAATAAAGAAATACAAACTCTCTCTCTGAATTGTTTCTGAACTTCTAATTTTGTCCCATTGTTATATGTCAATTCTGAAACAAGTCCCAAACCTTTTTGTACACTCTTATGCTTTTATTATTTGTGGGTGTCCTTAATGTGGTCTCACTGTTTTTTGCTTATTTTTGTGAGTAGTGTGACTTTGACAGGTGACTTTGGAAACATCAGGAAGCCAGGCAGCCTATGCCTCTTTAGAAGGGCTTGATGTCTTCTTCTGAAGTTAGTGGCAGCGGAAGTGGAGAAGGATTGAAAGGTATCTTTAAGTTAGAAATTATGGAAAGTGAAAACTGGTAGATGTGAGGACAGTGAGGAAACTAAGATCACGGTAGCCTAAGGTGTTTCTGTTAATACTTGAGTTGACCGGGGGCTGGTTATGACATTGATCGTGTTAAAGAAAAAGATGCCAGGAATGAGCTGGGGCAGAGTGAATTGGGCAGCCTTCCATCTTGACAGCACACCAAAATGTATAAATTAGCAAAAGCCCATCTTTCCCTAATGCCACTAAGCTGTCAGTTTCTGGAATTATCATCATTATTAAATCCATAATGGTTTTAATGAAGGTGTCATCCAAACTGACACTTTGAAAATAAAGTGAGATGATGACTAAATTGGAGGCTTGGAATGACCTTAGAAAACTGCTTCAGGAAACTTGAGAATGTCCCAATTACTTAAAGAACTCTGAGTCAGCTACATGGCTCATTCCATTCATTTGCTTTGCATTGGAGAGATTTATTTGGATTGACACCGGTTCATGCCTCCCAGAACGTTCCACCTAAACCATCACTCTGCTTTCTCGAGAAGCAAATACAGCAAAGAGTCCATAAATCGGCAGCTACAAATGCTTTCAACAAATTAGACAAACAACATGTCCTGGCTCAACCTTATTATGTGATTTATCTGACTGAAAAAGAGTTCAAACTAATTGTTCTCTACAGTTCATCAACAGTGAACATCAAGGAGGCTAATACTCTGGCAAAATTTCAGCCACTCTCTGATTTTCCTGTTATTGCCAATGTTTGTAGAGAATAAACATTTATCACAATAGGCATTTGGCCTGTGCTATACAAAAGTGCTACCAGATTTCTAACTTACTTATTATGCAAAAATAGATTTCTTTTTTTGTTTGTTTGTTTTTTTTTTTTTTTTTTGAGACAGAGTCTCATGAAGCCAATTCTGGTTATGCAGGGACATCTCGCTCACCGTAAGTCTACTTCCTCAGGTTCACTTTATTCTCCTGCCTCAGCCTCCCAGAAGCCAGATCATAGGCGCTCAGCCCACCACGCCTCGCTAGTTTCTTTTTGTATTTTTAGTAGAGACGGGTTTCACCTGTTAGCCAGGATGGTCTCGATCTCCTGACCTCGTGATCCACCCGCCTCTGCCTCCCAAAGTGCTGGGATTACAGGTTTGAGCTCAATCACCGCCCAGCTTGTTTGTTTTAGTTTTGTTTTTTGAGACCGAGTTTTGCTCATGTTGCCCAGGCTGGAGTGCAGTGGCGCCCAAGCTCAGCTCACCACAACCTCCGCATCCCAGGTTCAAGTGATTCTCCTGCCTCTGCCTTCCTGAGTAGCTGGGATTACAGGCATGCACCACCGCGCCCTGTTAATTTTGTGTTTTTAGTAAAGACGGGCTTTTACCACTTTGGTCCATCTTGTCTTGAACTCCTGACCTCATGATCCACCCTCCTTGGCCTCCCAAAGTGCTGGGATTACAGATGTGAGCCACTGCGTCCCGTCAAAATCCTCAACTTATAATCACATCTACAAATCCCTCTTACCAGGCAAGGTAATGTGTTCACAGTTTCTGGAGATTTAAACTTAAACACCACTGTGGCCATTATTTAGCTTTCCACAGAGCATTTAGTCAGTGAGAAAAACAAAAACCTATTCAAAGACATAAATAAAGACTGTATGTTGTAAAATGGTAAACAGGAAATCCTGCCTCTGCTATTAATCCCTTTTCAGTTTTCAGGAAATCATAGAGAGCCGGATAGAATTTAATTCCAGGCCAGTTTGAATTTCAGAGTAATATGTCATTTTACAGACACTATGGTGCATGAGGTTCCAAAATATCCAGGTTATGAGAACTTCCCGTTTCAATCTGAAGAAGTCACAGCATGTAATAAGAGATCCCCTAGTTACTATTTTACAACATATTCTAGGTTCAGTACCTCCCCACCCCACGCCGGGCAGTACACCACACTACATTCCATCAGGAACATGGGAGCAATGTGCCAGATCCTACATTATTTGCTTATCCTAGAGTTATTATTCAGGTTATTGTTCCTGTCTTCATTTCAATAAATCATAAAAATTTTCCATTTTATCCATAAACACTGCTATAATTTGGCATTTATATTCATTTCTTAAATCCAGTTTCAATAAACACTTTACAGATACATGCAAATACATAGATTTAAATATAGATTTTTAAATCATGTAGATTTAAATATATTCAAGAATGCCTGGCCGGGTGCGGTGGCTCACACCTGTAATCCCAGCACTCTGGGAGGCCGAGGCGGGTGGATCACGACATCGGGAGTTTGAGACCAGCCTGGCCAGCATGGTGAAACCCCATCTCTGCTAAAGATACAAAAAATTTATCTGGGCATGGTGATGCGTGCTTGTAATCCCAGCTACTCAGGAGGCTGAGGCAGGAGAATCCCTTGAACCCAGGGGCGGAGGTTGCAGTGAGCAGAGATGGCGCCACTGCACTCCAGCCTGGGCAACAGGGCGAGGCTCCATCGGAGAAAAAAAAAAAAAAAAAAGAAGAATAGCTGAAGCATCCTACAACAAAGAAAGCACAAAAATAGTCATTGCACGAAAAAAATAAAATAATGTATTATTAATAATACTTAGACTGCACCACTTAAGTGAGGTACCCAGAATGCATTCAAACTTACCAATGATTCATGATATGTGTGTGTAGGGGCATTAGTTGAGATTAGCTTCTTTGTACCATATAATGCTGAAAAGCTAGGCTAAAGATAATCTGCGTGTTGTCTTAGTCACTAGCCTAATGTGTTTTGAAATTCTTCATGAAGAGTGGGAAGTCACTGAAAAAAATTCAAACTGGCAGGACTATAGGTTCTACATTGTGAAAGGCACATATTTTTGTAGCAGGTGAAATAAAGAAGGAACTCTGGAGAAGGCCAGTTTGGCTGCTGCTGAGGGGCTGAATTAGGGCAATAGTAATAAAAAAGTAGAGTGAACCAGAGAGAATCAGAAGCTAAAATCAGTAAGGTGTGTGACGGATTTGACGTGGAGGGTAAGGGAGACCACCGGGAGGCAGTGTTGGACAGCAAGATGAGCACAGGCTGAGCCTTCAGACATGGCGCAGGGAGACTGGCTTCACCAACTGCTGGCTGTGTGACTGAGTCCTTTAGTTGACCTCTCTCAGTCTCAATTTCAGTCCTCTGAAATTCCTACCTAAAAGAGTTGCCTGCCTGGAAGAATGCTTCGTGCATGGTGTGCACTAGTTTTGCATCTTTGTATTCACTTAATTTTCTTGATTCCCATGGCAACCCAGTACGCTTATATCATCACCTCATCTTTTTATTTTTTTTATTTTTTTTATTTTTTATTTTTTTTGAGATGGAGTCTCGCTGTGTCTCCCAGGCTGGAGTGCAGTGGCGTGATCTCGGCTCAGTGCAAGCTCCGCCTCCCGGGTTCACGCCATTCTCCCGCCTCAGCCTCCCAAGTAGCTGGGACTACAGGCGCCCGCCACCACGCCCAGCTAGTTTTTTGTATTTTTAGTAGAGACGGGGTTTCACCATGTTAGCCAGGATAGTCTCGATCTCCTGACCTCGTGATCCACCCGCCTCGGCCTCCCAAAGTGCTGGGATTACAGGCTTGAGCCACCGTGCCCGGCCTCATCTTTTTATTTTCAAAACAAAGCAATGTATTTTTGCTTCTTGCCTCATATTCCTTCTGCATAACATGAATAGTTCTCTCAATCATACAATACTTCATATAATAATTTCCAATAAATAATTATTTTGCTTTTGATTTTTGAGATAGGGTATTGCTCTGTCACTCAGGCTGGAGGGCAATGGCGCAATCACAGCTCACTGCAGCCTCAACCTGTCAGACCCAAGTCATTCTCCTGCCTATGTCTCTCTAGTAGCTGGGACCACAGGCATGTGCTATCACACCTGGCTAATCAAAAAAAAAAAAAAAAAAAAAAAAAAAAAGGCCGGGCACGGTGGCTCAAGCCTGTAATCCCAGCACTTTGGGAGGCCAAGATGGGCGGATCACGAGGTCAGGAGATCGAGACCATCCTGGCTAACCCGGGGGTGAAACCCCGTCTCTACTAAAAAATACAAAAAATTAGCTGGGCGTGGTGGCAGTCTCCTGTGGTCCCAGCTACTCGGGGGCTGAGGCAGGAGAATGGCGTGAACCCGGGAAGCAGAGCTTGCAGCGACCTGAGATCCAGCCACTGCACTCCAACCTGGGCGACAGAGCAAGACTCCGTCTCAAAAAAAAAAAAAAAAAAAACATTGTAGAGATGAGATCTTCCAGTGCTTTCCAGGCTGGTGTCAAACTCCTGGGCTCAAGCAATCTTCCCATCTCAGCCTCTCCATGTGCGGGGTTACAGGTGTGAGCCACTGTGCCCAGCCCCAAGAGCCAATTATTATGCATGGAATTAAATACCTTAGCTGTTAATTATCAGGTATGAAGAAATGGTGGTTCTGGAAGGATTTAGCATGGGACTTAGGCAGATACGCAGTGCATTAGGGCACCATAACACAAGCCTGCAGCTAATACCATTGTGCCCTTACCCACTGGGCCATCCAGAGAGATGTGCACAGAGAATGTGAGCCAAAGCAGAGAGATGAATTATTTTAACTGAGATGCTTTAGCTTGAATGGCCTAGATGTTTATATCTGATCTTTTTAATTAAGTGGAAAATAATCATACTATTGAACACACATACACACTCACAGGCAGGCACACATCTTTGCACAAACAGGGATAACAGGAAGGATGCTTGTCTCAGCATCTGACGGGGGTGGAGATAACATCATTGGCAAGAGGACATCTAGTTTAGGTTATACTTCAATATGTGAATCCTCACGTAGACACCCTGACCCACATACATCACTCAACAATGGGATACCTTCTGGAAAATGTGTTAGGCAATTTTGCCATTGTGCAAACATTACAGAGTGACTTACACAAATCTAGATAATTTAATCTACAGCACACTTGGGCTATATGGTCTAGCCTAGGGCTCTTGGCTATGAACATGTGCAGTATGTTACGATACTGAATACTGTAGGCAGTTGTCAGACAATGATAGATATTTGTACATCTAAGCATACCTGGGCATAAACAAGGTACAGTGAAAATACAGAAGAAAAGAAAAAGGGTAGACCTGCTAGGGCACTTAGCATGAATGGAGCTTACAGGACTGGAAGTTGCTTTGGTGAGTCAGTGAGTGAGTGGTGAGTGAATGTGAAACCCTAGCAAATTATTGTACACTACTATAGACTTTGTAAACACTATACGCTTAGGCTATGCTAAATTTCTATTTAAAAAGTCAATAGCCTGGAGGCCGTGGCTCACGCCTGTAATCCCAGCACTTCGGGAGGCCAAGGTGGGCAGATAATCTCAGGTCAGGAGTTTGAGACCAGCCTGATCAATATGATGAAACCCCATCTCTACTAAAAATACAAAAATTAGCCAGGCGTGGTGGCGGGCGCCTCTAATCCCATCTACTCGGGAGGCTGAGACAGAAGAATCCCTTGAACCCAGG
This sequence comes from Papio anubis, assembly GCF_008728515.1. NCBI lineage: Eukaryota > Metazoa > Chordata > Mammalia > Primates > Cercopithecidae > Papio > Papio anubis. The sequence goes on along the minus strand of NC_044983.1, from coordinate 132,549,944 downwards.
AGGTGGAGGTTGCAGTGTGCCTAGATCACGCCACTTCACTCCAGCCTGGGTAACAAGAGGAAAACTCCTTCTCAATAATACTACTACTACTAATAATAATAATAATTCAATAATACATTAACCTTAGCTTACCAGCACTTTTTTACTTTCTAAACTTTAAAACTTTTTGACTCTTGTAATATCAGCTTAAAACACAAACACACTGTACACATAGACAAAAGTATTTTCTTTATTCTATAGGCTTTTTTCTATTTTTAAATTGTCTTTATTAATTTTTACTTAATTTTTTAATTAAAAACTCAGACACAGACTCACATTATGCTAATACACAGGCTCAGGATCATTTATTTCATTCTCTTCTACCTTCGTGTCTTGTCCCACTGGAAGGTCTTCATGGGCAGTGGCACATGAGGAGCTGTCATCTCCTACGACAGCAATGCCTTCTTCTGGATACCTCCTGAGGACCTGCCTGAGGAGAGTTAATCAAAAAAAAAATAAGTAGTAGTAGTATAATCTAAATTAAAAATAAAAAGTATAGGATAGTAAATACATAAATCAGTAACATAGTTGGTTATTATCATTATCAAGTAATATAACATAGCATCATATTAACCATACAGTACATACTTTTATATAACTGGCATTGCAGTAGGTTTGTTTACACCAGCATCACCACCAACACATGAGTAATGTGCTATGGGTAAGAAGGTTACAGTGTCACTAGGTGATAAGAATGTTTCAACTTTATTACAGTCTTACAGGGACCACTGTCTTATATGCAGCCCATCCATCATTGAAACATTGTTATGTGGCACATGACCTAATCTCACCTAGGACATGTATCCTAGGGTTTATTTCTGAGCACCTCTTGCCTAGTTTATATACCTTATCCAAGAGGCACTCTCTGTCTCCTTTCTCCAAATAGCTAATCTCTCTTCTCCTGGGTAATCTCAGTCCCTATCTCAGATCTGCATCTCACATTGAACTTAGCACTCTGGTTTTAAAATAACTTTTTTTCTCACCCATCAGTTATTGAGCTTATTGAAGAAAAAGAAATGCTTCTTTCACTTTAATATGTTCATTCACAATAGCAGCCAGATGAATATTCACTTCTTAATATTTGAGACTTAGATCAGAGACGATTGCCTCCCAACAGTTCTAGAGTTAGGGAATGTTTATTTAGATCTTGTTTTCCCTTGAAGGCTATTTTCTCTTTTCCCAACTTCTATAGGTTGGAAGGCCTCTGTCATGGCCCCTGAAGCCTTCTCCATTCCCTCTTTGTAGGGTTCTTATCCGGTGCATGTCTCTACAAACTTTGTATATGCCGATCACTCCACAGCAGCTATGTTTCAAGCTCCCACTTTGTCCCGATGTTGGACGGAGGTTTCAAACCAAACATGGCCAACCAGAAATATTCTTGTTCTTTACCCCAAACCGGCCTGTCCAATATTTCGCCATCTCAGGCCCTCAAAAATTATAGCTACTCCCTGATCAACATTACTCCTAATCCACCCGCAAATTTCCATGAAACTACCTTTGGATCTCTATGTCAAGAATCCTTCTCGGCATGATGCTGACTCTCATCTCTCACCGTCTCACGCTTCTCTCACCAGGCCCCTCATCCGACCAAATTTCAAAACTGTCTGCCTATTGTCCTGAGCCCATGAGCGACTTTGAGTGATTGAGCAGGAGCGGATAATTGTTAATTTCATTTGCATATTCTTCCGTGATGGCGGAGACCATGGCGGTTCGATGGAGTTCGTGATCTTGATCTTATGACGATTATTTTGAGTCTTGGATGACGAGCGCGTCGCCGCCGCCGCCGCCGCCGCCGCCGCCGCCTTTTCCTTTCCTTTCCCCTTTTCGACGTGAGCCCCCGTTCCCTGTTCGCTCCAGGCCGGCGCTTTATTCAGCTCATTGCTACCTCCACTCCGCTTCAAGTGATTCTTCCTTCCCTCAGTTTCCCGGCGTAGCCGGATTCAGCACCTGCCACTACCTGGCTAATTTATACTTTAGCGGGTTTCTCCATGTTGACTCAGTTTACGTAACCTCAATTCCCTCAGGTGATCCACCTGCTTCGGCCTCCCAAAGTGCTGGGATTACAGGAGTGAGTTACCGCATCCGGCCTACACCAGGTTCTTTCTTATTTTATATTCTGTTTTGCATAATGCCCCTCCTTTTTACAACAGTATTCCCCAACAATTGAATATAGTCATATCTTTGTGATTCTTCACATTTTGCTCAAATGATAGTCAATTGAGATTTCTCTTTAAAATCCACCATCTCCCTATTCAACCAATTATTTTTAATACATAACTCTATTATGTTTGTATTATATAGACTACTTTTTTCTTAAATCATGTGTTTATTTATTTATGATTAATTGATTGTTATCTTCTCCTTGACACTAACATCTGGATTGTGTATTAGAGCCTTAAATAATTTGTGTTTCACAGGAGGGCTCATTAAATTATTATTTATTACATAATGAATAGATTGATCTTAACAGGACCATACAAATTCATTCAGCTACACAAGCCCATTTTACAGATGGCCAAACAGGCTTACTCCTCCTGACAAGGGTTGGGAGATTTATGCCTTGTTCTATTGCTGTTTCCTATTCCTCCCATGTCTCTGTAAGCTTTTATTACTTCTCATAACACAAGGCACTTAGGAAATGTAGAGATAACAGCAGTACAGCTTATTTATTCTATGCCTCAGAGTAATTTTTAGAGCTTTAAAACATTATGTGCACATTTTATAGGAAAATGAGAGATGGATAGCCGAACCTTATAGGTTTGGGTTGAGGATGGCTCCCAGGGTCCCAATATTTTGTGGCATCACCGTTATAAAAGTGATCATCAATCTTCATCTTTGTCTTCTACCCAACACTCTGTGTCTCTTGTTGCTTCTTTTCTTTTCTTTTTTTTTTCCAGCCAGAATTTCATTTTATCCTTTGAAGCCAAATGTGTACACTCCACATGCTTTTCAGAACAGAAGCAGCTGTCTTCCGATTGTTTCTCTTTGTGTCAGTATTGCATTGTTATTAAAAGTGCTCATTCATTACCTAATGCTTAAATCAGTAATTTCTTCTAGAATCTCTAAGCAAGTGTAAATATTTGGAAACACTTGTAAGTTTTTTGGCACTGTTTTTATCTACCTTTTTCATTATTCCCTGTAATACTGCTCCATACTTTTTATAAACTGAGGATGAATTTAGGTCATTTTGTGGTGTTCTCCTAAAACATATAGTTTTAATTTTCATCTAGTCATATTCAAACTCAGACTATATGGTTTTGCTTTTCTTTTTCTTTTTTTTTTTTTTTTGTTGGTGATGTCTCATGGGTATGTAGTTTTATGCTAAAAGTCAGTGAAAATGCAAATAATAAATTTTCTTGCTTCTGAAAAAATATGTTAAATTTCTTGTACCATACCTAAAATTGGAGGTGAACTGTAGGTGTCTGCTAAAATTGAAATAGAAAAGAAAAGAAAATGGCAGAAAAATATGGTGGTAAGCGTATGGTTTCAAAAAAATATCTGAACAAGTCAGAATGTGTTAAATCTAACCCTGATTTTTAAAAATTGTATATTTTTCATCACCTAAGTGTCCAGGAGCACCCCATTTATTTTCCTACTATTTTTTCCTCTGTGTACATTCACTATAACTCCTACCATTGCAAATTGCCAAAGGAGATAGAATAAAAAAGAAAACATAATGCTAATTATTACTAAAATTCGAGTTCATGATTTGGAAGAAGCTGTTGAAATTTTGTTAACTTAAGCCTTAAATAATGACAGTTTTCAGTTTTTTGTTCAACTCTTGCTTACAGACTGTGTACTAGGCTGTGGAGGACTCAGTGAAAAACAATACGAAGTCCCTCCTATAAAGCTATGCATAGTTTATGTATATATAGTCCCTCCTATGAAACTATGTATAGTTTATGTGTATATAGTCCCTTCTATGAAGCTATGTATAGTTTATGTATGTATAGTCCCTCCTATGAAGTTATGTATAGTATATGACACAGACAATAAATAAGCAATGTCAGCCAAGTTTGCTGAGGGCTACAAAAGGGAACATTGCAAGGGTGCTAATGAACATACAGTACAAGGCAAGATTGGTCAATGTAGGTTTCTTTAAAAAAGGGACATGAATTAAAAAAAAAAAAGAAAAAAGGAAGAAGTGGGATTAACTAGGAGAAGGGGGTGGAAGAAGAGAGTAGGGGCATGTGAGCAGATCCGGGCAGTGACAACCCTGTGAGCAGATGCCCAAAGGAGAGATGATGAGTGTCAGGAAGTGAAAACAGCAGAATATGGAAATGGAAGTTGACAAGGAAAAGACTGGCATTTTAGAAGTTAAACAGATTACCAAATATTAAAACTTTTTGCAAGTCAGTTTAAACAGTTGGCATTCCATCCATTGATGAGCAATAGGGAACCACTGTGGGTTCTGAAGCAAGAGGTGGTACAGATTTATTTACAAGAGCTCCTCAGGTTGTGGGTAGGAAATGAATCAGAGCTAGGCAGAAGCAAGGCCGGTTTTGAGTTTCTCAGGTTCTAGAACTTGCCACTTAAAGTCAAAGGCCCTAAAAATATGACACAAGAAGACAATGAAGTACACACCTATTCCTGACACAATGTTTTCAATTTCTTTCCACCTGGAAGAATGGTGCAATGGTTAAAACACAGACTTAGACTTAGAGGCAGATGGCTTGGGAATAAATCTGACGAGGTGTCTATGGGTGAATTGCTTTATCTCTGTGTTTCAAGGCCCTTATCTATAAAATGGAGAATATAATGGTGCCCTAAATTATAAATTTCTGGGGCTGTCAAATCATGCTGTGTTTTTCACAACATAAGAGGTTAAATTCACATCACAGTCTATTGACTGAGTTGTGATAAAGATTAAATGTGCCAATACATGTAATGAGCACAGCCCACAGCATGTAATACATAGGTGTTAGCTACTATCATTACTAATGTACTGGCCCTTATTCCATATGACTTTGTATAGCTTCTGTTTACTCCTTCTTCTTTGTAAGTCAGAGATAGCCTTAGGTCCACTAATAATATTCAGAGGGCATGAGGCAAGAGTACAAATAGAGGTCCCCTGCCTTCTTTTTGACCCCTGGCACCATGTCATCTTAAGATGATCTGGTGGACATATCTCTGGACAAGCTCTTCCTCACATCCAAGCCGAGTTCCACAGCACTCCAGTTTCTGAAAGCACATACCTTTTTTGATACCCATCATGCTGAAGGGTACGTACACATACAGGTTAGTCTGTAAGAAAAGACTCTTGCATACTGATCCATGTGTACCTGCAAGTGGGCATGAGGCTGTTTACACATTTCAGAGACCTGAGTCTCCAAACAGTAGTTTAGAAAGGAAGAAGTGAGTTCGGGATAGGTGCTTCAATAGGTCCAATTGTCCCATGAACACCTTGTCCTCAGGGGATGGGGCAAGAAGGGATGGGGCACAGCAGAGGAGGAATGGAGCAACGTTCTCTAATGTATGGGGGCCCAGAGAAGGAGCCCCAGTTGCCAGATCTACAAGCTCCTTGAGTAGCCATGACTGAAGAATGTGTCCCTCCCAATTCTCCCTAGGCTATTAATCCCTGCCATCCTCAAAATAGAAGACAGAGACAAACTTAAATTTTACTATCATGGAGGACAGCAAAGAAGGGACCCGGAAGGTAGGGAGATCATTCTGTCACCGAAATCCACACCTCCTTGCCTCAGGGAAAATCCCTTTGAGTGCTATTGTAACTCTGTTTCATGTCGTAACCAGAGACAGGAAGAGGTATATGAAAAATACAGTAACTTACTCCATCACAATATCTTCCTTATCGGTTTTATAAAATTCTGATGGGGTATGCACAAATAACTCATCCTCCACAGAACTAGAACCCACACAGGCTTTGGAGCCAGACCAACCTAAGTTTAAATTTCAGTTATACTGTTTTTTAGCTGATGAAGCTTTGAGTATATTGATTCTCCCAAGTCTCAATATTTTCATATGTGAAAAGTGGATATAACACCTGTCTCCTAATATGTGTAAAGAAAATACATAGGCTCATGGATCTCAAGCATCTAAGAACATTGTAATTAAGTAATTAAACTTTGAATTTTGCCTGCTTCACATTTTTTCTTACCAGTAAAAGATAAAATAATTTGGGTACCCAAATTATCTCACCTAGAATGCAAACTCCTTATGTTTGGCTTGGACAAATGAACCTATTGTCTGTCCATGTCAAATTGCTCAGAGTTCCTTAATATCCCTATTATTGCATTTCGTTTGTACTCTTTACTTAATCATTTTTAGATGCTCCCAAAAAGCTAATCCCACTTCACCCTTACATCTACTTCTTCCATGCTGAAAGAACCTTTTTGTTCAGGTAGCAGGTTCTTTAGAGAAGATAGACCCAGCCCTGCTAGCAAATCTTAATTACTTTGAATCAATAATAAAAGTTCCATTTTCAATTCCAGTGTTTGATTGAAAAATTGACTTATAACACAATTCTAGCCAATAGAATAAGGGGCTTCCAGGCAGGGTTCCTTGTTTCCAAAAGAGGACTCAATGCTATAATGTTTATGACCTAAGAATGTTGATGTTTCTGTAATATGAGACTGAGAACTACTGTGACATCCAGTAATTATGAGAGGGAGAGCCCAAGGTCAAAGGGCAGCATACAGGGAATAACAGAAAGGAGACTTGGAAAGAACAAGATATTTATTTTAACCTATGTAAGTAATGTTTAAACTCTGGATTTTCTGTTATGTGCAAAAGTGAACCTTTTCTTGATAAATAATTTTGAGTTTCAGACCAATATGCCCTTACCTTTGATCATGCTGTTTTCTCCATTTGAAATATCTCTTGCTCCTTTTCTGGTTGCTAAGGCATAACTTAATTTTTTTAAATGTTTTGTTTGTTTGTGTACTGGTTTTCATTACCGTCAGTTAGCTATATGAGCTCCATTTAATTTAATCACTTTAATGTCTATATTCCTTTAAGGCACTTATACTTCCATTATGAGATGATTGGTGAAAAGCCATTTGCCATAACTAACCTGGAAGTTCTCAATATCTGAGGCCATCTATTATTCATTTTTATATCCATAGACCCTAACACTAGCTCATGATGCAAACCCCATCAACCATTTCCCAAACAGAATTCAACCACAGCCAATTAGAAGCATATAAAACCAAAGCGCGCCATGTCAATCTAATTCAGCTAAAAAGAGCATGGCCTCTCTTTCGCTCAAAAGCAAAATCTAAATCTAAATCAAAATCACTTGCTGTGGTTTTGGAGGCAATTCCTCTGAAAATAGTATTGATTTCAGGCGTTTTACAGTCTAGTTAGGGTGCATGTTGTTGCAATGATAATAAGCAAATAATATATTTTTAGATGTTTAAAGAATAACTTCATTTTTAATTTTCAACCAATTTAATAAATATTTGAGATTCTTCAATTACTCAGGCCTTCTTCTAAGTTCCAGGGTTACCTTTAAGAAAAGATAGGGAACTGGAAATTTATCAAGCAGAAAATGTAATTCAAATGTGTCTACTGCAATGGAGGTATGTACAAGTTAATAATGAAAGCAGAGAGAGAAAAAACGATTAAAGACAGAGCTTTTAAACTGTAAGTAGATGGGACAAGAATAATATGCTTTTAGTAATAATTTTTTATTTTATTTTATAGCCTATTGCCCATGGAAAGTTTGCATATTCAGACAGTACCATCATGGTCAAGGAAATAGACCGATAACAAGGCTCCCCCCGGTATCAACATGCCTCCAAATAAAAGCAACTCGTAAGAGCTTTATGAGCATTTTTCTGATACTCCAAACCCAAAAATGGATGGCACAGTCTAAAAGATTAACTTCCTCCCATCCAGTACAAAATCTTCTTGTGGCACTCAAGGATGTAGAAAACTTCTAATTTCAAAAGAACACACCTACGTACAGGGTACTTTTAGAAAAGATTTCAGTGTTTTCTTGCTGCGTGTTCAACTTCCTTTTCCTCTTCCTTCTTATTTTAGGATGAGGTAACCCGGAGAATGTTCCATGTTCATATGGCTTCTGCTGTTCTGTTCTTGCTTCAACAAGAAATTCAAGAAGAAATTTGCATGCTGTATCTGTAATCTTCTTCTGGGAAATATGTTATTGATCCATTTTCCTCAAAACTGTATTTTGTTGGCCGGGCGTGATGGCTCATGCCTGTAATCCCAGCACTTTGGGAGGCCGAGGTGGGCGGATCAGCAGGTCAGGAGATGGAGACCATCCTGGCTAACACGGTGAAACCCCGTCTCTACTAAAAATACAATAAATTAGCCAGGTGTGGTGGCAGCGCCTGTAGTTCCAGCTACTCGGGAGGCTGAGGCAGGAGAATGGCCTGAACCCGGGACGGGGAGCTTGCAGTGAGCCGAGATCACGCCACTGCACTCCAGCCTGGGCGACAGAGCCAGACTCCAGTCTCAAAATAAATAAATACATACATAAAATAAAATAAATAATAAATAAATACAAAATAAGAATGAAAAGTAATGCTTTTGTGTATACATAGATTCAAGACAGGGACGGACTGACGGTTTCACAGAGTTGTAGTATCAGCGGGAACTGAAGTAATGAGAACAGATCGTTTCGGTCCCACTGACACAACACAAACACTGTGAATCAATACTGTTATTATTTTTTGCTTTATTTTGTTTTACAGATTAAGAAAATAGTGCTTAGTAAGATTACACAGTGTTTTCAAATTTGAAAGGCATGTAAGCGATGAAAGCACAATTTGAAATTAGGCTGACTCCACAGCCACAAATAAAACATAAATGTAAATACGACTAATACGCTTCATCATACTCTAGTCAGGTAGAAACGCTTGGGGAGGAAAAGCAGTCTGTGTTTCCATCACCTTCTAAATTCTAGACATGTATATTGTTACTAAACATACACTATATGTCAGGTATTGTGCTTACTATAACATTGAGTTTTTGTCTCTTCCTTTCCTCAGGAATCACTCAACGGGCAGGAGACACATAAATAGATAATTATATCCAGTGAGGAAACCAGCTCATGCTCATGATGTGTCTTGCCCAAGACCGTAAAATTATCCTCTGACTTCCCCTGACCCACACCATCCTCCCGTTTTCCACCAGCTGCTTCTCAAGAACAGAAATATGATCAGTCAGGAATGATCCTCTTGTGAATGATGCACTTGCTCTCTGCTTTATTTTGCAAACTCAAGCAAATCCCTTAACCTTCCCCATCCAGCTCGCTCATCTGTAAAGCCGAAATAATCACACTGACCCAGCCTCCCAGGGTCAAGATGCGAATTGGTTAGCTAATATTTGCAGATTGTTTTGGAAATGTTAAAGACTAAGGGTTTTTAAAACTGCACTATGGTGTAATAAAAAGACATAAAACCAGGAAGCAGAACAAACCATTCTTTGAAGCCCTTGCATAAAGGGTTGGAGCCAAAGAGATAAAAACACAATTATAATGAAGACAGTGAACTCTAAGTGACAGCAAGAAATTGCATCATCACTTTTGGAGTGAGCGAGAAGACACTTGTGGCATTAATCTGGAGAGAGAGAGAGAGAGAGGGGGAGAGAGAGAGAGAGAGAGAGAGAGAGAGAGAAAGCAGGAATGAGGCTACTGAGTCCAGTACTACATTACTCTGTTAAACACCTCCCTTGTGTGTTCAGCAAATATTCTCACACTTAAAACTTAGTCCACATCTTCATCTTTCCTGGTCTGAAAATGTTACTCAGTTCCCAACTCCTTAATGCCTCTCTTCTCCCTTCCTTCCTCCCTTTCTCTCTCTTTCTCTCTTTCTCTTTCTCTCTCTCTCTCTTCCTCTCTCACACAGTTGTACACACGGAAGCAGGAAAAAAAATGGTTATGTCACTTAAAATCCTTTATTTGGCTGTTTGAGAACAAAATAATGCAAAGATTTTGGCGTGGCATCGAAGGCGCTTCCAACAGGCCTGGCCCGGATACTCTCCACCCACAGGCCCCAGTCCTCCACACCGCTGGGCAGCTTTGGCAAAGACAAATGACAGGCCACTGTGTGCCCTTCACGCACCTCCGCTGTCTCTGTCCTTTCCCGAATGCTCCCCGCATTTGTCTATCTCATTTCCACTCAGATAAAATATTGATCTGTATAATGCCCCTCACATGAGCTCTGTCAGGAATGCCACTTCTTCCTCCACAGCCGCACTGCCATTCATCTCTTTGTCCCTAAAGTAACTGCCCTGTCAGGAATTATATTAATAATTAGCTCCGGAAGTTCGTTTCTCAGTGAAGGCATCTTCCCTCCTTGTTTTTGTTTTGTTTTGTTTGTTTACTGCCTTGCATAGCGGCTGGCACAGCTTAGTCTTCCAATAAATGTTTGAGAGCAGAGGAAAAGAAAGAAGGAGATGAAGAAGATGGAAAGATGAGAAATTACAGTGGATAGAAGAGGGAACACAGCTCCTGACCTAAGAATTTTATGATCTAAAATGAAAAACAAAAGTCAAAAAAGTAAAATGTTACTAGTAATACTGTGTATTAGTATAATATAGTATAGAGCATAATAATTAGTATAATATAGTATTTTCCTGAACCTCCTGAGGGAAGTACAATTGTTAAACCCTTTTTGCATATGAGCATACTGGTGTACAACAAAGTAGCTCATCCAGGTTCACACAGCTAATGAATGACAAACTAGAATTTGAGCTCAGGCAGTCTGAGTGGCACTAGACTATGGGAATCTACTCTTGCGACATAGATGACAGCACAGTTTCAAGGCCTCCCAGAGGTTTCTTATACGCAATCACTATTAAGCAACTCTCTGGATTAGAATTTACGTATGTATTTAATAACCTCCCTGAAGACTGCAGAGGCTTCCAAAGGAAGGGCCTTCCAAAGGAGGGGCCATTTTAGTGGGTTCTTAAAAAAGAAGTGTGAACTGACTAAGCACAAGAAGGAAGAAAGGCACCCCAGGCAGACGGAGGCTTCCTGAGGCTTAGGAATGTCAGGGCGAGTCAGGCAATCAAAGGGACAAGAAAAAGTCAGCAGTTCAGGGGAGCTGGTGGGAGCACTCAGTGTGGCAGACAGTGAGAGATGAGGTAGGAGAGAAGACAAAGGGCATGTCATGGATTCCACGCGAAGAATTTAGGCTTTTCACACAGAGGTGTCATGAGATCAAGACTCCTCTGGCAGCATTACCATGGGGAGACTGACAAGAGGGGCATGGGAGACACGGAAGATCTTTTGGCAAGATCAGGTTGTAATCTACATTGAGCAATTCTTTCCTTGGATAAGCTTCAGTGATCTATGAATTTAGGAATGATTCTCAGACACAGCCTTTTGTCACAGATTTCATGTTTCCCTGAAAGCTAGGCTATGAAGCCAAGTCCCAGGGAGCACGTATTCTAGGCAATCTACATGGCTTGTATGTAATCTGCCCAGAACCACCAAGTGGCAGGTCAGTAAGAGGTGAATAGGGATGCGGGTCTGCAGCCTACAAGTTAAGGCCAGCTTTTCTCCCTTTCATTCACTATCTATCCTACAATCTGAAGGTGGTGCAAAGGGAGCTTCCCTCAGGTTAGACTCCAGAGATAAATTGAGAATTCCTTTCCTCATTGCAGAATTCTATGTTCCTTCCCAGCCTACACCTATTATGGGAACCTGCCCTTGTGACATAGCTAACAGCACAGTTTCAAGGCCTCCCAGAAGCTTCTTATATGCAATCATTATTAAGAAACTCTGGGTTAGAATTTATTTATGTATTGAATTGACAAATAATTGTCATGTATATTTATGAGTACAAAGTGATATTGTGATCTATATATACATTGTAGAAATATTCAATCCAATGAATGAGTCAATATTTTATTCTGTAGGAAATATACCCATCTGGTCACAGGCTTCAACTCATGTCATCTAGAAAGTGGTAATTTTTTTTTTCATTTATTTCATGTGTGCTTTTATTTGCTGAAGCATTTCCAAACTTCCTGATCTTAAAAGTAGGAAGGGTAAGGGACTTCTGCTCCTATGGAGATGGAATAGATGTACATTCCCCTATTCCTCTAAGTCCAACTAATGACCTTCACACACACACACACACACACACACACACACACACACGCACGCGTGTACATGCGTGAGAGTACTAGAGAAGAAGGTGGTTGTGGCAGGCAGACTGCTAGCAATCTTGTGACCTTAGAAAGTTCCATGTTTGTTTTGTTTAGTTTTGTTTTGTTTTTGCCTTGAATATGCCAGAATTTAAACTGAAAAACTTGGTAACCCGGAAATCACAACAAACACAAACAGACAAATACAAAAATAATAACTACAATAACAATAATAACAAAAAAACTGATCTGTCCAGCCAAAGATCAGGAAAGGAGCAACTTGGTAAAACAGAAAATGTGAAGACAATGACTGTTCTTCTTCCATCAAGCACCACAGAAAAACCTGTGGTCTCCCATAAACCCAGATTAGCAAAGGCCTAGTGAAGAGCTTCACCTTCCACTCTTTGGAGACCGTTAAGAAGGCATCCAACAACCCTGCAAAGAAGGTTTCAGAAAAGGACTCACAGGGAGCTGAGACTGTAAGGAAGCCCCTTTCTTCCAGGTGTTAGTAGAGCCCACTCAGGGAACTGACATTCCCCCTTACACCCTGTGATAATGAGGGGGCACCCCCTCACCAGGAGTCAGTGAAGGCTCCAGTTGGAACCTGGACTTTTGTGACCATCTGGCAGTAACAAGGTGACATCAAAAGCCTGACTGAAATAGTGTGAGTGTCACAGAATGACTATGTAAGATCCAGAGTCTCAGAACATAATAAGAAAATGCTGTTTTCAATTGGAAATCACTTGTTATACCAAGGATCAGAAAGATCTCAAACTGAATGAAACAGAGATAATCAATACACACCAATACTAGATGACAAACATGCTAAGATTTTCTGTCAAATATACATATATAAATGTGTGTGTATATATAATGTGTATGTATATATTATATATATTTTATATATATATATATTTTTTTAGACAGAGTCTTGCTCTGTCACCCAGGCTGGAGTACAGTGGCATGACCTCAGCTCGCTGCAACCTCCACCTCCTAGGTTGAAGCAATTCTCCTGCCTCAGCCTCCCGAGTGGCTGGGATTACAGGCGCCCACCACTACACCTGGCTAATTTTTGTATTTTTAATAGAGACGGGGGTTCCACCATGTTGGCCAGGTTGGTCTCAATCTCAAATCGCTGGAATTTCAGGCATGAGCCACTGCACCCAGCCTCTGTTAACAATTTTAAATGAGTCATCATAAAAATGTTTCAGCAAATAGAAGCGCATGTGAAACAAATAAAAAAAAGTTATGAAGTTTCAACTCAGTTCGGAAATAAAAGATGCATCAACCCCAAATCCTGCACAGAGTAAAATCACGTTCAGGAATAAAGGGAAACCCAAGACATTCTCAGATGCAGGAAAACCAAAAGTATTTGTCTCAGAGGAGCTAAATAAATGCCCAAAGGATATTATCTAAACAGAAAGGAAACAATAAAGAAAGAACTAATAACCAATAAACATCAGGAAGGGAGAAAGAACATTGTAAGCAAAAGTATTGGTAACTACAGTAGGGTTTTGTTTCACCTTTTGAGTTTTCTAAGTTGATGATTGAAGCAAACATCATAACATGATGAGGAGGTTGTAATATACAGAGAGAGGAAATATAACACAGTTACATTATAAAGAAGAGAAGGTAAAGGAATGTAAAGTAGTAAAGTTTCTACAGTTCACTCAAACTGCTAAAATGATAGCACAATAAAGAGTGATAAGTTATGTTTATATATTGCAATAGCAGGAACAGCCAAAAACAAAAACCTATAGAAAAAGCCAGGTTGAATTTTTAAAAGTATTCAGGTAATCCACAAGAGGGCAAGAAAAAAAAATCCACACAGAAAAATCACAACAAACAGGCAAAAAAGGCAGCTCTGAGTCCTAACATAACAATAATGATGTCCAGGGCAAATGGTCTAAATATACTAACGATTGGTATAGATACTGACAGACTGGAATAAAAGAAATGACCCAACACTTCCTGTCTACAATAAACTCACTTAAAATGTTATGACTTCGGTAGGTTGAGTACTTTTTAAAAAATGAAAGAAAAATGTACATGTAATCAAAAGAACACGTAAGTTTCATATCAGATAAAGTAGACTTCAGAGAAAAGAAAATTGCAGAGTCAGAGGCGAATGTTATATGATGGTAAAAGGGTCAATCCACCAAAAAGACATAAAGATCCTATATGTGTATGCATCAAATAACAGAGATGAAAAATATGAGAAGCAAAATCTGATAGAGCTAAGGATGAACAAAACAAATCTACAATTGTAGTCGGAGACATCAACACTGCTCTCTCAACAACCAATAGAACAAATAGACAATTATCAGGGTGTGGAAGATCTGAACAGCATCATCACTCAGCAGAATCTAATTGACATTTATGGAACACTACATCCAACAATAGTGGAATACACATTGTTTTGAAGGGCCCATGGGACATAAACGAAGATAGTTCATATTCAGCGCCAAAAAAAATCTATTTATCTCATCCAGCTGATCCAGCTCAAAGGAACTTCATTTTATTTTTGGTTGTCTTTTGTTGTTCTAATATTTATTCCATCTGAAGTATGCTGAATCATATGAAATTCCTGTTTTTAGAGGTCAAAATGATCTAATATCAGCATTTTTATGTAGTTTGAACCAATATGTTCAAAATCAGGTCCAAACATTTGACTTCAAACTTATTTTCTATTCATCTCTTTCACAATAGTATCTTCTTTTTTTTCTTTTGCATGATCTTGCTAATTCGAAAGCAATGTAAGATTTGGGTGCATATCATAGAGTTTCAAAATTTTTTTCTCCTGTCCTCAAACCAAAGAATGCACACATTTAATGTTTAATAACATTGCTGAGAAAACATTGGTGAAGGGAGCATGGATGTTGCATTTAAAATCTCAGGTTAAGGGAGAATTCCGAAAAGATGGAAACAGCATTAGGAGCACAGATTTTGCTCTGCCGAAAGACCCAGAGAAACTACATTAGACAGCTAAAAACTCATGCATGTCAATTGCCCCTTCCCACTCCCTACAAAACTAGGTCATAATGTATTTCTATGAACTCGAAAATAAAATACGTGTGGCAATAAACCACCAATAGCCACAAGACCTGTACATTATCAGTGCCTGTGTGGATGCTAGCAGAGGAATCAACACAACATGCTGAACCTGAGAAATGGGGAATCGCAAAATCCCCAACAAGTATTCACTGGAAAGACTAATGGGTCTATTTGAGAAAGCAGATGAAACTGTGAAGGAATTTGCCCAACCCAAGGGAGGTCTAAAGGGCTTGACCAGTCTCTATTCCTGTGAACCTTGAAAACTGAGCTACCAGGGCTTGCTTCCAGCAAGGGGGCCCATGCTGAAGAAGAAACTACTATGGGTGAAATCAAAACGAAGAAGTCTAAGGACAATAAATATTTTAAAATGAAGAAATATCCAAGTGGAGAAAGAACATGAAGCCAGGAAAATTAGAAGTCCAGTTGGCGCATTTAGTATTATTACAAGAAAACAGCAGAAGAGTATGGTTTGTGATATTAAAGTAGCTATCTACGCTGATCCTCTTTTGAAACTTCAGAATTGAATTTGTTTCAAAATGAGCAACAGAAACATACAGAGATAAAATTTTATACAAAGTTACTATAAGATAAAGGAGAATAAGGAGCGGAATAACATTCTGCAGGCAATGACAATATCCCAGAAAGGTCAAAAGTGAAATACATCATTTCAAAACTATTTAAAAGACATCAAGAAATTCATGCAAGGCATGAAGGGAAAATGTCTATCAGAATTAAAACGTAGGTGCAGAACTCAAGAAGGAATTATAAATAACAGGATATAATTTTGGAAATGAAGAGTAAGCCAGATGGAACACCAATAAACAAACATAATAAATGAAGCTCAAAGAGTTATAATAGTGAAAAGTGGAATAATATTGTTACAAATGAGAAATAAGATTTATAAAACGATTTCAGAAAAAGAAAAAATATTGAAGATATACAAAGAAGATTCAACAACGATAGAAGGAATCCCTAAAGAAAAAAGAAATGAAAGCCAGGCATAACAAATATTAATGAAAGCATTTGAGACCACATATGCAAATAGTGTATTATGTCTATGAGAATGTTAACCATGAATGACCAACACCAAGACACACGTTTGAGTAAAATTGCTAGAATTTAAAAGAGGTGAAAAAATGATTTTGGATATTTAGGCAAACACACAACTATGTAATTCATAAGGGAAAATTAGTTTGATATCAGACTCGGGAGTCATGCTTTATGGCAGAAGAAAATGGAATAACATATTTAAAGACAAGAAAAGAAAATGTAAGCCAAAAAATTTATATTTAGCTAAAGTGACCTTGAAATACGGAAGACATATGAGTCCTTCTTAAGGAGTCTATTATAAAATAAATTTCCGAAAAACAGAATAGTTCGAGAAAGATTGACAAAAAGGACCTCTCGGAATCATTGTTTATGTAATGGGTTTTAGAAATAAAGAAAACAGAAGGTAAGAGAGAGAGAAAGGGACAGAGAGAGAGAATATGTTTTAATGGCTACATGATCTGCCTGTACAGATAAAATGCAACAATTAAAAATCGGGGCTTGGTGGAGCTGATGAGAATACAAAAAAGTAACCTTGTGTTCCAAAATGATATGGAAGGTTTTATATATATATATACACACACACATATATATATGTATAATATGTAATAAAGATACACTTACATGTGACCCAGCAATTTCATTTTTAAGACTCTACCTTCCCCATCCTACTATCCAAAAAATGAAAACATGACCACATGAATACTTACATGCTAAGATTTGCCACAGAATTTTTCTTAGCAGTCAAATAGACAAAATAATCTAAGCTTTTACTGACTAATGAATGGATAAAAAAAGTAGTACACCCAAATATCCAAAACATGGACCACAACTTAGTAATAAAGGAATGAAGTATTGATACATGAAACAATATGGCTTAATCTAGAAAAGAAAAATTATGGTAAGTAAAAAAAAAAAGCCAAACACAAAAGACAACATATTGTATAACCCCAGGTATGTAATATTCTGGAAAAGGCAAAACTCTGTTGAAAAATGCAAATTAGTTGTCACCTGGAGTCAGGGCAGGGGCTAGGGGTTAACTGTAGAGGGGCATGAGAAAACTCTACCCCGATTTGGAATATTTTAAAACAATTCTGGAAGAGATTTTACAACTGTAAACAAGTAGCAAAACTCAACAAATTACACTTAAAATGGGTGGATCTATGGAATGTAGAATTAATAAATCTATAAACAATGAAGGAGAATTGAGATAGAAAATGACAAAAAGAAAACTGTTTTTGGTAAACATAATCAAAGATGGTGGAATTATCATGGTTATTCTGAGAAGGTTGTGTGTGAAAATTGGAACAAAACCAATGAATAAACATGGGATCTCCTAAATGTATCATCCTCTGTATCATTAAGAACAAGGCTTCTCAACGTGAAAGAGAAAAAAACAAAAATATATATATATATAAAAAATAAAGAAAAGAGTAAATAAAACATATCCTGATTTTGAGTTGAAAATATCTGTTTTAGCTCTCACTTTTAATAATCTACCAAACCATGCATTTTTATAGTTTATGGTATGTGTTTTTTATAACACAAAGTTTAGAAATGATGAGAGAATTTTTAAGTAAATATACAGGCATAAACTTTTTTTTTTCAATTTTACTTCTCACAGTGGTACATCCTAGGTCAATTCTCTTGAAATAACTCATCCTCAATCTTCCCTTTATATAAAATGGGGATAATGATACTCATTTTTAAATATTCTTGATTATGATATATATCTGAGTGCCTTGTAGGAGTGGAGTCATTTTCAAATGGGAAAAGAATGATTATGATAATGATCATGATTATGATAAATTATTTCATATATTTTATAATTTTCCCTTAGGATATAAAGTGACAGCCATGGATTTGATTGAAGGTTTCCACAGATTAGAAATTCATATGAATAAATAATTTTTCTCATGTGATTTTTGGCATTCAGGTTTTACACGGCAGCACTTATATTTTTATTTCCCCAAATGTCTCTTACATTGTTTGCAAATTGACTGAGTTTAAACAAGAAGAGCAATGACTGCAAAACAAAAACAAACAACAAAACAATGTCTAGGTCTTTTCCAGACATGAAGTATATGTTTGGGGATGCTTTGAACACTTGCCATGGCATTTTTCTGCATTCTTCCTATGATAAATATTTCCTCTTTCTTATTGTCATGTACTGGCATTTTCTGTGCTTTTAGTGTTGCTTAGAACTTAGTTTATCATTTAGTCACTCTCTGCAATTAACTATAAACCTCTACCCCTCAACTCCCAAACACAAATCCCTTCAACTCAAGAAATTATATTTAGGAAAAGTAGAGGTAAGTACTTCCTATTATTTTCCTGTAGAGTCCTTGAGGGGATTTCTCATAATCATTTGTAACATATTTATGTTCATTATTGCATTTATAAATCTCTTTGAGAATGAAAAATCAGGTTGCAGTTCTCTTCAACAGCTGGAAACACTACGGTGCAGAAATGGGAAGGTGTTCATTGTCACACCCCTAGCAGAGGCAGAGCCAGGAGTAGCACAGGGATGTTCATACTTTCCAGGAGGGCATTCGTTTTTGAACCTCATAGCTGTCCTTAGCTTTTTGGGGGTACTGGGGTTCCTTTAGATGATTCTAGCATGAGGAAACATCACCTCACAGATTCTTCAATGCGTTCTGAGTGGGAGACTGGTCACCCATCCCTATTAGCATATTCTGGGAGATTCTGACCTATTATGAAAAGTTAGACAGCTCTGAAACAAAGACTAGGTTCAGTGCCCATGAGCTGATCAGACTGAGATGTGCTTGAAGCCTAGGGAGAGGCTCCTCAACTATTCAGTATCAGGTGGTGCTGGCCCACTCTACAGCCCGGTATCCTGTACGCTCAGCTCTCTCTGTTTGCCCAAGGAAAAAGCATGCCCTACCTGGGGCCCTCGAAAAGTCGCCTCTGAAAAACTGCCTCTGAAATATGTGCTGATGAGAAAAGGGTTTCCCTGTGGCAAGAAGAGAACACCAAAGGTTGTTGATCTGGGGGACGCTGGTCTGAGAGACGCCAGAATGCAGAGTGGGGCTGGAGGAGAACAGCAGTGCTGAGTGTGCCCTACAGGTGACAATGTACCCATGCCAGTGGTGCAGCTGTTAGCAAAAGTGGACAGCAGCTGAACAGGCAGACAGAATGCTCCTACCCAGCCCTATCTCCCAGCATTTCTGGAGGAAGTGATAGGTGAACCAAGTAAAGGGGGGAGATCAGAATCCTGCTAACCAAATGTGTATGCTGAGGAAATTGAGAAGGGAGATAATTATATGATGGTGAGATATTTTTCTCTAACTGTGTGAATCGTGGGCATGTATGTCATTTGAGTTTGAATGATCTTCATATTCACTTGAAAGACTGTGAGCTGCTTGAATATGACATTCTGCCTGAAATAGCTTCAGCAACATTGAGCCTGTCTCCCAACTTGTAGTGTTCATTGAGTATTTGAGATCAGGAAAGGACAGAAAGGGAATAAGCAAAACAAGCAAAGGTAGAAAAAAGCAGCCGAGTAGTTTAGAAGAAACAGCATTGTGCAAGCATTGATATTTGGAGCTTGTTCACAATTCTACTTCGGTGTGGTGAGTAACTTCAGGCAAATTGTAACTTAACTCTTCTCTTTTTTTTTTTTTTAGGTGGAGTCTCTCTCTGTCGCCCAGGCTGGAGTGCAGTGGCACAGTCTTGGCTCACTGCAACCTCCGCCTCCCAGGGCGATTCTCCTGCCTCAGCCTCCCTAGTAACTGAGACTACAGGTGCCCACCACCACACCTGGCTGATTTTTTGTATTTTTAGTAGAGACGGGGTTTCACCATGTTAGCCAGGATGGTCTCGATCTCCTGACCTCGTGATCTGCCCTCCTTGGCCTCCCAAAGTGCTGGAATTAGGGATTACAGGCGTGAGCCACTGTGCCCGGCCAACTTAGCTCTTATCTGAAATGAGAGCATTTCTCATCTGAAAATGAGAGCATTGAACCAAATTATTTCTTAGAGATTATTGACTGTACATCTCAAAAGAATAGAAAGTTGCTAGGTGGTGCTAGATATTTTAGGGAGATCTTCAATGCTACAACCCTTTTTAGGAAATATAATGATGTGTGCATGTGCCTCTGTGCCTGTGTGTGTATGTGCCTAACCTTTTTTTTTTAATCCTAGCAGATTAGATTATGTGACAGAGGAGAGTTCTAATGATCTATATGTTTATATGTCAGTGAGATTTATCACTGGAACATGAGAAACATAATCTTTTCTCCTCTTCTTTGCTGCTATACATTCCCTGGCCAAACTTCAAGCCACATTCCGAGTGTCTTCTTTTCTGAAATTTCTGTTCACAAAGGGTTAGTGTTCATGTTCTGATTCTCCATGTTCCTGAAGAAACTCACTCCAGTGATTTACAAAGCTGTCACTCCAGAGCAATGTTTGCAGCAGGAAAGAATTGTCTTGTAGGCGTGTTCATTCTTTGCAGATTATTTACTGCTTCCCGGGGCAGCGTTTCTCCCACAATCTCCACACTAAATCAGGTGCCAAGTCCTGTTGATTCTCCCTCCTAAACATCTCTCATAGCTGTCTCCCTGCTACAATCCCTGTCCCAATGGCATGGTGTTCATGCCAGACTTCATTCTTCCTGTCCTGGACAGCTACTAAAGACTCTAAATCCATCTCAATAATTCATCTTGCTATTCTCCAAACTACTTCTTTAATATAATCTTGCACAAACTCCTTGCTTTAAATATTTCAGTGACTCCCAGTTGCCTTTAGAAAACACTCGAAATGCCTGCCAATATACGTAAATTATAGATGAATAATAACATAAATAACTAACAAATAATAAGACATAATTATGTGTCAGGGACTTTAGTGGCATTGATATGGCTTGGGTCTGTGTCCCCATCCATATCTTATCTCAAATTATAATCCACATGTGTTGAGGAAGGGACCTGTTATCCCTACCTGTTGAGGAAGGGAACTGATTAGATCATGAGGGTACTTTCCCTCATGCTGTTCTCATGATAGTGAGTGAATTCTCATGAGATCTGATGGTTTCATAAACGGTAGATTTTCCTGTGCTCTCACTTACTCTCCCTCTCTCCTGCCACCATGTAAGATGTGCCTTCTTCTGCCTCCACCAAAATTGCAAGTTTCCTGAGGCCTCCCCAACCATGCAAACTGTGAGTCAATTAAACCTCTTTATACGTGTGTGTATATATACACACACACACACACACACACATATATATAATCCAATTTTGTGCATTTCTTTATAGCAGTTTGAAAACAGACTAATACAGGCTTACATGCATTAACGTATATCAAAACGCTAGGCGACATCCTCATTTCCTCAAGAAAACTCAGGCGCAGAAACTTCAAATAATTATCCATGGTCATACAGCCAGGAATTGGGAAGCTGTGGTTTGACCCCAGGCCTTGTCATCCAAAGTTGATGCTTTAACCCACTCTATCACTTCTCTCTGCTATTTTCATAAGCTGAGTTTTACCTCCTTCACCAGCCCCACGGTCTTAAATCCCCACCACTCAGCACATGGAGTTTTGGAGATATTGCTCATACACACCTTGCTGTTCTTACCAATTTTGCATATATCACGTTCCACTTCTAAAATACTATATCTGACTTCCCATTTCTAAAATAGCCTTCCCACATCTTCAGCTGGAGACCTTCTATAGTTCTTCCATATATTGGAGCACATCAACTTCTCCAAAGAGCTTTCTCTGATTCTACAAACAATCAGTGTTAGATTACCCTCGCTAACACTCATATAGAACTTTCAGGAACTCTCTGTTGCAGCATTTATTGCCTTATGCTTCCATTCAATTTGGCCATGGGACATCGTCCTTTTTTTACACTGTTGGATTGCATGTGCTAATATTTAGCAGAGAGCATTTGTATCTATGTTCATGAGAGATATTCATCTGTAGTTTTTCTTTCTTGAGATGCCTTTTTCTGCTTTTGGTATTAAAGTGAGACTAAATCCCTAAACTGAATTAGGAAAACTTCCTTTGTTTCTGCTTTCTGAAGGAAATTGTAAAAAAAAAGGTCTGATTTTTTTTTTTTTTTTTTTACTTAAATGGTTGGCAAAATTTGCCAGTGAAATCCTCTATGCCTGGTGCTTCCTTTTTAGAAGATTATTAATTATTAATTAAATTTATTTAATAGATACAAAGTTATTTATACATATTTTCCTTGTGTGGATTTTGGTAGCTTATGTCTTTCAAGAAATTGACCCATTTCATCTCAATTATCAGATATGTGGACTCATCCTTCATTAGCCTCTCACTCCCCTGGGATCAATAATGATGAAGTTGTCTCAAATGTCTGATATTGGTAATTTGCATTGTCTCTTTTTTTCTTGGTTAGCCAGACAGGGAGTTTATCTTTTTTTAATTTACTATACCAGCAATTCATCAAAATTACTACTTAAGTGTTCCTAACAGTTTTAGCTCCAGTGGCTTCCATTGTGGATAAACAAATCTCAGTTGTGACTCTCCAGATTCAGTTTTCTCTCCAGATTTTGAGGTGGCAATATGCCCTGCATCTTCAGTTCCTGATAGGCCCAAGAGAAGTTAATTTTCAGGTCTTTAACTTTTCAATGCTTTTAAGTCTGGAATGATGACTTACATCACATGTAAGTACATTACATGTTGACGCTGGAACTGGAAGTCTTACCTTGTATTTCAGTTGTTCCATATCTCTCTACTAGAATCTTTATTATTAATGAATGTCTGGCATCTCTCCGTCGCCTGTGTCTAGAAAGGGGTCAAAAATTGTGGCCAGAAACTGTAACTGTATTGCCCACACAGATGCCCTCTATCCTTTTACTAGTGTTGTGTGTCCATCCCCCAGCCTCTGTGGGCTTTGCTGCTAAAGGCTCACATATGACGTTTTCTCCAAACAATTGACTTTTGGCAAGTGAAGTCACCTTGCCTGTGTGGAAAGATGGAAGAATCTTGGGGTGTACTTTATCAGCCAACCAAACACTGTGTGCTGTTTAACTAGTCCAGCTCTCTTGTCTCCAGTCATGACTGCCTATGTGGTGAAATTCATACTACAGAGGTCCCTGCAGGATTTGAATGGGTCTGGGACTTAATCTGAAGATTGACCTTTCTTTTCTTTCCTTCTTTCTTTCTCTTTCCTTCCTTCCTTCCTTCCTTCCTTCCTTCCTTCCTTCCTTCCTTCCTGCCTTCCTTCCTTCCTTCCTCCCTTCCTCTTTCTTTCTTTCTTTCTTTTCTTTTTCTTTCTTTCTTTCTTTCTTTCTTTCTTTCTTTCTTTCTTTCTTTCTTCCTTCCTTCTTTTTTCTTTCTTTCTTTTTTTTGATGGAGTTTCAATGTTGTCCAGGCTGGAGGGCAGTGGCACGATCTCGGCTCACTGCATCCTCCACCTCCAGGTTTTTAGCAATTCTCTGCCTCAGCCTCCAAAGTAGCTGGGATTACAGGCACCCACCACCACCCCCGCCTGTTTTTTGTTTTTTTGTTTGTATTTCTTTAGTAGTGATGGGGTTTCATCATTTTGGCCAGGCTGATTTTGAACTCCTGACCTCATGATCCACCCACCGCGGCCTCCGAAAGTGTTGGGATTAGAGGCATGAACCACCGTGCCCGGTCTACCATTATTTTCTACTTCTTCCCTACCCTGCTTCCCTTACCCTGCTCTCACATTTTCTCACTTTATCAGTTGCACCTGAATATGTGGCTCAGCATTTACTTCTGGAAGACTTAATAACCTCAGGTAAGTATGTAAGCATCACACAAGCTTAAAAAATTAATCTAACATTAACTGACTCCACTGTTATATGAATTGAAATAAACATAGTATTTTGTACTTTGGTTGCTAGAAAATACACTGTAGAATTACTTATGCCTGTTCTTTTGAGTAATTCCTGTCAATCTTCCTAGATTGTGAGCTTTTGAAGTTTTAAAAAGCATATTCTTCCCACAATTTCTTTAAACGTAATAGGCATCTAACAGGTAACTAGAAAGTATCAATGACTGATTGTTCATTTAATTGAAAATTACATGGCATGCACCTGGATAATTATTTAGACTGTCTAATAAGAAAAATAAAATTATTGATTGAATTAAGCAAAAATTAGTAATTTTGCCCCACAAATAATTTTAATACACATATTCCAAATAAATAATTTTACATTTCCACTTTAATGTTTCTATGCTGACATAATACCTCAGATATGATCTCAATACATAATTTTTTTGAAACTTTGCCTTATAAATTATCAATAAAAGAATGGAAAAGCATGTGAAAATTAATACATTTGAGACCATCAATAATATCTTGGTGTATTTCTGAAAGCTGAATTGTAATCACAACCTAACAATCTTCTCTAACAGAGGTGTCATATAGCACCTACATCATAGATAATCTCCAATATTAATATATTTACTTTTTTTTTTTTGAGATGGAGTCTCGCACTTTTGCCCAGGCTGGAGTGCAGCAGCATGATCTTGGCTCACTGAAAGCTCCGCCTCCCGGGTTCAAGCCATTCTCCTGCCTCAGCCTCCCGAGTAGCTGGGACTACAGGCACCTGCCACCATGCCCGGCTAATTTTTTGTATTTTTAGTAGAGACGGAGTTTTGCCGTGTTACCCAGGATGGTCTCAATCTCCTGACCTCATGATCCACCCACCTCGGCCTCCCAAAGTGCTGGGGTTACAGGCGTGAGCCACTGCGCCCGGCCAATATATTTACTTCTTAAAAATATAGATATGCATTCACTTCAGCTACATCTGATTTTTTCTTTAATAGTTCAATCAGAGACTATGAACACAAATGCCTCTGGGATAAGAGTATTCACAGAAATGAGTGAATCAGGCCTGGGGTAAGCAAATCAGTGAGTGCTACCAACACCGAACTCAGGATAAGGTAGGACCTAGGGACTAGAAAGCTGTCACTCCTTTAGGATTGGAAAGGGCTGATAAAACAGAATGTTCACAGACCTCCTGAAGGGAGAAGCTGCTTGTTTTAAAATGCAGAATTTATTATTGTTTAGGTTTGCTGAGGCTAATAGATCTGGAGACAACTGTCATTGAAAAGATAATTTTTACTCATGGTTTTCAAAAGGATGGGGCACCCCATGCCATGCAGAGCCACACAGGGAAGCACTGCTGAGGATAAAGAGGCAGGAAGAGCAGGAACAAAGCATGACACTAGCATGTGATTTTTGTGGGAAAGGCAAGGTGAGGCAGGCTAAGTCGATTCAGGATTGGCAGGTGTAACTTCAGCAGGTTCTGCAGTGGAGAGGACTAATTGTCTGGTGTCTGGCCCTGGGTGACTAGGGCAGAGCAGTATTACCTTCCTGAGTTTAAGAGCCAGATACAGGAGGTGGTTCAGTGATGGGCCCTGGATTGGTTAGTTTGCGTATGAAAGTTACACTCCTGGACAGAATAACTCTAAGTATTGCTTCTCTAACAAGAGGCTCCTCCTGGGAAAAGCACTTTCTCCCCAGTCACTGAGGGCCCAGACGCCAGAAAATGAAGAATACAGAAAATAAGAAAACAGAGTTCATACACCACTGCTTTCCTCTAGCTCTGTGTTGGTGTGTGGGAAGCGGAATACTACTACATACTATTAAAATGGCTAAAATGTAAAAGACTGAAAATATCAAGTGTTGGCAAGAACATGAAACAGGAAAAATTCTCTTACAGGACTCACAGAAATGTAAATTAGTACATCTATTTTTGAAAATGGTTTGGCAGTATTTATTTTTTCAAAAATATTAATTAAGACATAATATGCAAACAGTAAAATGTACCCTTATTGATGTAATCACCACTGCAAACAAGATAAGAATTATTCTATTATACCCTCAATTTTTTCATGCTTCTTCGTGGTCCACTATTCACCCCTACATTCAGCCCTAGAAACTACTAAACTATAGTTTTACTTTTTCCAGAATATCATATAAATGAAAACATGCAGCATTTAGCCCTTTGACTCCAGATTCATCTATTCAGTATAATGCCTATGAGATCTGTTTATATTTTCACATGTATTATTATGTCTCTTCTTCTTTGCTGGTGTTTAATATTATATTTTAGGAATATTCCACAGTTTGTCCCTTTACTGATTGAAAGACATTTAGGTTGTTTTCAGCTTTTTGTGTTTATGAATAAAACCATTGTGAATAATTGCCTATAAACTTCTTTGTGAATATAATTTTCCATTTCTCATCTGTAAATACCTAGGAATGGGATTCTTGGATCATGTGGTGGTCCCGTATTTAAAATGAGAAATTGCCAAATAGTTTTTTAAAGTGAGGCATTCCCATCATCAATATATGCCAATTTTGATTGTTCCACTTTATCAGCAATACTTCATATTGTTAGGGTTTTCTCTTTTTAATATTTTATTTTAGCAATTCTAATATGTAGGTAGAGGTATCACTTTGTCAGCTCAATTTGCATTTTCCTAATGCAAATTTTACTGTGCTTATTTTCTGTACAGATATGTGCTCAGTGAAGTATCTTCTCAAATCTCTCACCCTATTAATTGCAGAGGAAATTGTGTGCAGTATGCCCACCTATGAACGTGAATTTCATCACTGATTGCTCTTCTCAGTTCTATCAGCTTTCTGCATCATGTTTAAGGAAACTCTGCTTTTAGGTTCATATATGTTTAAAATTCTTTTGTCATTTTTCCTTATTTACTCCATTATCATTATTTTGCAATTTTGAATGTTCTTTCTTTTTTAGCCTAATAAAAATGCTACTTCAGAAGTCTCTTTCTGATACTAGTATATCTAGTCCAACTGTGTTTTGAGTAACGATATATATTTTTCCATCCTTTTACTTTTAGCCTATGTTTCACTTAAATACTAATAGAATTAAAATGTCTTCTTTTCATCATAAAACCTTGAAGATAGTGAAAAGATAAAGCACAAACTGAAGAACAAGTATATGATAAATATGAACGCTAAAGTGTGCAAAAAATGAAAGTTTTCTATGAATACTTTTTAGAAAGATAAAAATAACAATAAAAATGTGCAAAAGTCATGAAGAGGAATGTCATACAAGTAAAAATTTGCTTTGTGAAGTTCACACTGGAAATCTGCAAACACAGCTACTTCCAAATTAGTCTATTCCAAGAAAAGGCAATAGAGGTACCTGGAAAGACTGGAAGAGGAGGAAAAGGTTGGCTTCTTTCTTGTTTTCTATTTGTTTCCCATTTTCTCTTCTTGCAAGTTAATCTGTCAATCCCTCTTCATTCCAAACATGAGAATTTCTTTGCTGTGGCAAAGGTTTAACTAGTTTGAAGGTTCCCCCTTCCCCCAGCATTGGAATAACCTGCTTTATTGTGTTTACACAAAGATATTGGTATCAGACAGCCTTCCTCCACACTTAGGGATCCGGCCTTTCTCCAGTGCCCCTCCTATGAACTTAGAGACCACACTCCCTTGGGCTGAGGCTGTCACAGAAGCGCAGAAACCCCAGTACTGGCTGTCACTCTCTATTTAGGGGACTGGATTCCAGCCATGCAAACCCCTCCTCTGAACTCAGAAAAACCTGCTCCAGCCTACACCAGTGCCCTCCTCAAAGGACCACCACATTTTGAGTTGTAGCTCTATAGGACTTCTAAACTTTAATAATTCCAAACGCTTCCTTATGTTTCCCCAGGCCTAGAGATGGTAGCTGAAACTGCTGCTACTACCGTACCTTAGTGTTCTTTTCTTTATATTTTCAATGATCTAGATAATGCATTTAAGCCTAGTTAACAATTATTTATGTCAAATTCTGAGTGTAAATAAAATAACCAGTGGTTCCGTTTCCTGAGTGATACATTAGTGAATTTATTTTTTTAAGCAAGGGAAGTATATACAGAAAATATGTGACGGAATTAGACTTTGTGTAGGAAGCAGTGGCTGAAAAAAGGAAGAAAAACACTTAAATGATGGATATTTTTGACTTTTTAATTGTTAGTGTGTTCATAGAGGTTCATTTTATTATCATGTTTTGTTATTTAAATGCATTATTATTTTATTTTGGAGGATAACTGAAATATGAGACATTTAAAAAATAAAGTAACATAAACTGTGAGCCACTGAAAAGAAGCCTGTATTAATCCATTCTCACATTGTTATGAAGAAATACCTGAGACTGGGTAATTTATAAAGAAAAGAGGTTTAGTTGACTCACAGTTCTACATGGCTGGGGAGGCCTCACGAAACTTACAATCATGGTGGAAGGCACCTCTTCACAGGGTGGCAGGAGAAAGAATAAGAGCCAAGCAAAGGGGGGAAAGCCACTTATAGAATCGTCACCCCCATGATTCGTTACCTCCCACCAAGTCCCTCCCACAACATGTGGGGATTATGGGAACTATAATTCAAGGTGAGATTTAGGTGGGGACCTAGCCAAACCATATCAAAGTCAATATGAGTGAATAAAGCCAAAGTGAAGAGTGAGCAGAGCTGCATTTCTGACACGACCATCATCAGTCTCTTCTAGGTATTTTTATTTTTTTCATGAACAAATATGTATTATTTTGTGATTATGCTGATTTTTAGCTGGTGTTCTATTATTTAAAAACAAAATAATTTTAAGTACTCTTCAAGATATAGAATGGTATAGTCTAAGTTTTATCCATAAGTCTCTGTTAAACTTAAATAAACTGTAACATAAAAGAGCAATGTACATTGACAGTCTATTTATGATTTATCCAGTCTTTCAAATTTCAATTTGATAATATTAATAGTATTGACAGCAACAGTTATAGTAGCAGCTGAATTTCATTAAGTTTACTATGTGCTAGTGATAAGTTCTTTACCTACATAATGTCATAGAATCTTCGTAAGAATCCTCTGGGTTATGTCCTGCTATCAATCCCATTTTACAGCTTGTTGTAAGTGAAATTCCAAAAATTCTCCCCTCTCCCCTCCCCACCCTTCCAAGATTCTGTTGTCCAGTTACTCGATCAGAAAGTAATCTAGGTGCTACTATGAGGAGATTGCAGATGTAATTAAGATTTATCAGCAGTTGACATTAAGATAGAGTGAATATCCAGGCAGGCCTAATCTAATCAGATGAGTCCCTAAAAGCCTACAATCTTTTCTGGATACCAAAGAAGAGGAAAGCATGAAGGTAACTCAGATTTAAAGCATGAGATAGTCAGGATACGCCATTGATGGTTTGAAGATAGAGAGAAAGAAAGAATGAAAATGATCTTTAGAAGACAGCGCTCTGTTGACAGCCTGAAAAGAAATAGCACCTCAATGTGAGCCACACAGAACTGAATTCTGGAGCACCCTGAATGAGCTTGAAACTGAGTTCTTCCTGACAAGCTCTGGATAAGAGCTTGACTAGTCAATAACTTATTTTCAGGTTGGAAAGACTCTAAGGAGGGTACAGTTGAGCCTACTCCAATTTCTGACCCACAGAACTAAGATTCAATAAATGGACATTGTCTTAAGCTACCGCATTTGTGATATTTATTTTCTATACATCAACAGCAAACACATATTAAAGTAAATGAAACTGAGAAAGGCTAATTTAGAAACAGAATTAGAAGGATTGTGGAAATTGACCACTTCAGTATGACTCAAACACTCTTACATTTTGCCACTATAATCACGCAAAAAAAACAAACAAAACGAGACTGTTTTTGCTATACATTTAAATTTTCTTCTCTTATTCAACTAACAAATTCCCTTTTTTTCCATAATTACCATGTATAGTCCTTTGCGTCTCTGAAACATCTAGCACTATACAAGCACATGGTTGAAGTTTAAGGAAAGAAAAATCTCATTAAACTAATTTGAATTCTTAAATTTGATATGTTTCATATTCCAGTCAGATCTCAGCTGAAAAAGATTTTAATGAAGCTTGCATAAATCAGAGTGGCATTATATGGTCTAATAGTTAACTAATCCTTAATTGTGCAGTACTTTGAAATTTAATGACCATTATAGAGTACTCCAACAGGATTAAAATGAACCAGGGAGAGTCATGCTAGAAGAATAAATTAGAAAAATGCATATTACTAAAGACAAAAGAGGCATTTTTGTTGCCGCCTTCCTTTGGGAGATTTTGCAGTAAAATTAAAATTGGTTTTATTGTTCCATTGTTGTGATATTTTCTGTTCCTATTGTTTGTTGACTTGAATTGTCATGCGTTGATGAATGGAACAATAGATATAAATCAATCAAGATTTTTCTGTATACAAGCACAATAGGGCTGAAAAACAAAGGGTGGGGTGGGAAACATAACATGATTTGGCCTCCTGACAAAAAGGCTTTTAACACATTAAAGAAGAAAACATAAGGTGCCTGTAAAATAACAACAACAATAAATACTATACTGAGTTGAATAATTTTATTTTACATTACATATTGTTTTAGAGTTTATAGAAACACTTCAAAATCTTGATCAGACGCATCAAAGAGTTGTTGAGCCCCTCCCATAGACCAAGCAGCTGTTTCATGGATTATATAATTTCCTTTTCAGTATTTCTACAGGGCAAGCAGAGCAAGCATGTTGTTTTCCCAGTTTGCAGATGAGAACACAGACACTCAAAATATTCAAGCAACATTCTCAAATGCCAATAATTTATTTGTAACACACTATGTACACAGCACCATGAAGCCAGGTATCACAAATATTTCAATGGCTATAGCATTATATCTATGTAAACATCATAAAAGCATCAGACTGGGGAATAAAAGCACTCTCCCCGAGAAGTTACTTTACATATTAACTACATTTACTATACCCAAAGAAGAAGTGTACCACATAACAACGAGACTGAATATTTAAAACTTGATTATTAGAATATACAGGCATACAGGTCATAACCTACATATATATGACTGCTGTACTTGATAAAAATGAATACCTTTGTAATTCAGAGATTTTTGACAAATAGAAACAACATATGTAGATGCTCTCTTACATAGAAAGATGACTTTAAAAGAGTCAAAATGACACTCATGCTGGAAACACAATACCCAGTATTTTTTACATGAGTTGTCTTATGTATACCAGAAAAAGATAATTTCAATCCGAGAGTGACCAAGATTAATCCATATGACAGAATCAAATTGGCACTCTGCATTCTGATGCTGGGACAGGGGTCACACTGACCCAAAACAAGCCTGAATGCCTCCATAGTGGTTCCTTCCCGTTTTAGGGATTTATAGCATAAGATTGAGTGGCACCAACCCACGGAGTCCTTCTGCTCTGAATTCACACTCACCAAGCAAGAAGCAATTATTAACCCAGCATCCTAATAGATGTGGTTTAAGAAGAAAAAAGTTCTGCTCAATCAAAATAAATGTCCAGATTACTTAGAAAAACAGCCAACTTATTACGCATAATAGATTAGCATCTTGGTGGGCACATTAGTCTCAGCTGAGCTGAGTCATAGTCTGATTCATTCTTGTTAAAGTGATAAAGCTGAGCTGCAGGAGCCACAAATCTGAGGATCCACCAGGCTCTGCCCTTGGCCCATTGCACTAATCACAGAAACACAAATACTATACACCCATTTATTTATAAGAATTTTCATAAAGAATGGTCAGGAAAAGCCACCATTTGCCCAGTAGTACTAGATTAAATTCTTGATCCTCACATACTCCTTAGGGTGGAGTATATACCCCTGTTCCCATGACTTTGGGCTTGGCTATGACTTGTTTGGAACAATGGAATATAAAGGTATAGGACATGGATAGAGAATAAACATTTCTTTGGTTTCATGTTTCCTCTGGTGCTGCTGTATTCCTTCATAAGAAGGTCAAATTCCAGATGGCTACTGCATCTGCAGGTTGGACCTCAGAATGAGATATATGGAGCAGAAATAAATCTTACCTGTGGCCTGGAGATAAGCCAAGCCAAGTGGACCTGGCTTAGATCAGCCTTGCTTAGCCTAGCCAAGCAAGGAAAATTATGTTTTGTGGTAAACCACTGAGATATTCAATATTTTTGTTATACTGCAAAAATACATATATGACTAATATATTCTGGTGTTTATTATAATTTCTTGGCCTTTCTACTTTTCTTGATGACCTATTTCCATGTACATTACATCCAGATCTGACCCCTGGGATCAGTGTCTTTCATTTGTGAAAATGTCTGTTTCTTCCTCTGAGATTTCGTTTTGGGGTTCAGACTTTTCAGTATTTAGATTCCAGCTTGCACCAGTGAACCAGTCTTTGCATGCATTTTTTATGTCACCTCATTGCCTCTGGCTGGAATCTTTCATCTTGTTTTCACTTTGCTAAAACTAAAACTCAAAGTTGCATCCTGGTTAGGGTTGCTTTGGATCCCTGCATTAAGATGAGTAAAGCAGAGGCGTAGGACTCTCACCGCCCATCAGTGTGAATTCGGCAAGATCAGGTCATTTTTTGATGCCTGAGTCAAAAACCAGCTTCTCAGTCCCATTAGCCTAAACCATAATATTGCTGGACAAAGAGATAAAATCAGAAGCCAGCAAACTCCAAAGCCCTAAAAGGTTAACTGAGAAGATGTGAGGTAGAGCACATGGGATACAGCCGTCTCCTTTCACGACACACATTTACTTGTGCCTTCTTTAAGTCCAAATAGTTTCAGTGTAGCGACCAGCTCAATTTCTACCAAGGACTTAATTTAGGTGAGGTAGAATGAGCTACCTTTTCTGCCTGTATTCCCCAAACTCACAATTTTTATTCAGCACATACTCCTTAAATACCTAATTTTCCTAAGCCCTCTAGATTGCTCATTTAATGGAGCGGTCTTGAGTATGATTCGGTGAGGCTATGACTGCCTGTCCTTATAGGGCCGTTGTTACCGTAATTACCTATTTATAGTCATCCTTGGATGTGATAGAAAAGGAACTGATCTGGCGGGCTTCCTAGATTCTAGCACTCTCTTTCCTATTCCCCTGGTTAGGTAACAACCCTACTGAACCAAAGTCAATAGGGTCCGTGAGCTTCACCAATAGAGTAGCACCTTATCTTGTCTCCTGGACCTTCTTCATGCCCCATATGACAGGATGGAATGTGCAGTTTTCAGTTCAGTGGCACTTTTACTGTGTGTTATGATACAAGCTGTCCTTCCTTGGGAACAAGCGTTTCTAATCAGCTGAGCTAAAGCTTTAAGGTTAAAAAGCACAAGTTTCACAAACGAGACATGAGTAGTCTGTTGAGAAGGACCAATCCGACTTTGAACATTTGGACCACAGATCCATGCGATCCAGCTCATGGAGCATGCATAGAAGATATAGTATCTGTGTGCATATGCAGCATTCTAGAATAGACCACCCCAACTCTTCAGTATATTTTGCAGCTGACCACTTTCCAGTGATTTGGAATACATTATAATCATGCTTGTTGTTGCTATTCCTTTGTCACAAAATGGGTCCCTGGGTCTAAAGTAGTGTTGAGGGAGATTCTGTAAACTTAGTCAAAATACTGTCTAAGTTCTCAGATGGTGATGTGGTAGAAGCACTGTGAGTTGATAAGCAAACCCCTATTAGTCTTATAGGTAACAGTATCTGCTTAGAAGTTCTATCATTCAGATTTTTGCCTGCCAGCTCTTTCCCCCAAATGCTACGTGGATGATTGATAGAATTTGTGAGTTACATAACCTTGTGGTGATAGAGAGGAAAGAGCTGTGGGGGCAGTGAGGGTGGGGGACGTGCTTCAATACAGGGAGCAACTGCATCCTTTCTGGTCTCTGCTTCAGGGGATTTTGTTTGTTGTTTACATGTTTGTTTTGCTGGCTGCACAGCGGACTGCAGAGCAGTGACTTGAGACCTCCCTTGGGTATTCTGCTGGTGGCTGCTGCTGAGGTCTGTTCCTGAGTTTATGTGTGGTGTGATGTTGCCAGCTGGAAGGTGGTAGGGAGAAAAATATTCTGCTGAATAAACCTCACCTCAGCTCACTCTCCTAACTGTGACACCGTATGGTTCCCAGACAAGGAGGTTGCCCCCAAACTCCTTGGCAACATCCACAGTTCTCTGGGCCCCTCAGCATTTCATTCTGATTTCAGCGTCTCTCCATATCCTGCTAAATGCCACATCCTGCTAAATGCCACATCCTGGAATACAGCAGCAAAGACTCTTTCCTGGGAGACAAAATAGGCTCCTCCTCTGCTTGACCAAATGTTGCTCACCAAGCCACTTGGATATGGCTGCCCCTAGTTTGATGGAAGGGTTGAGAAAATAGAAAAGGGTAAAGGTGGAGGACTGCCAGGCATCCCCTCTTAGGGTTCCACACAGGGAGTGGGCAGAGGGACCATAGCCCTGGTGTTCTCATCATCCTGTCCAGCCCATCTCACACTCCCCTTTGCCTCTGGGATTTCCACTGTGTATTATATTATTCTCTGCTGCTAAGATGCATATGTGTATGTGAGGGTTAATTGTAGCTGTCAACTTGACTGGATTACTGGATACCCAGATATCTGATAAAGCATTATTTCTGGGTACATCTGTGGGGGTGTTTCTTGCACAGATTGGTATTTGAATCTGTGGCCTGAATAAGGGAGCTCTACGCTTACCCAATGTTGTTGGGCACAATCCAATCAGCTAAAGACCAGGATAGAAGAAAATGGCAAAGAAAAGATGAACTTTCATTTTCTTATTTTCAGGGAGAGAAAAGATGAACTTTTCTCCTTTACTTTTCTTTTCTTTTCTTTCTTTCATTCTTTCTTTCTTTCCTTCTTCCTTCCTTCTTTCTTCCTTTCTTTTCTTTCTCTTTCTCCTTCCTTCCTTCCTTTCTCTTTTCTTTTCT
This sequence comes from Papio anubis, assembly GCF_008728515.1. Taxonomy (NCBI): domain Eukaryota; kingdom Metazoa; phylum Chordata; class Mammalia; order Primates; family Cercopithecidae; genus Papio; species Papio anubis. Next base: position 132,514,991 of record NC_044983.1, on the reverse strand, counting down.
TTCTCTTTTTGCTTCTCCTTCCTTCCTTCCTTTTTCCTTTCTTTCTCTTTCTCCTTCTTTCCTTCCCTCCCTCCCTCCCTCTCTCCTTCCTTCCTTCCTTCCTTCCTCTCTTTTTCTTTCTCTTTCTTTGGAGCTGGGACACCCATATTCTCATGCCCTTGGACATTGGAACACCAGGTTCTCCAACCTTCAGATGCCAGGATTTGCACCAGCAGTCCCCTAGTTTCTCCAGCATGTAGACAGCATATTGTGGGACTTCGCAGCTTCCATACTGATGTGGATCTTTTACCTTAATAACCTGCCTGTCATGTATGTGTGTATATATATACTATTGGTTCAATTTCTCTGGAGAACCGTGACCTGTACAATGTGTTTCACAAAACAGTATTCTTGATGTGAGTGGTGCATTCAATTGGCATCCTAGTCTACTTAATTCTGTTGTGTCCTAATCAATAACTAAGGAAAAACAAACTGAACAAAAAATCCCACCAAAAACAACACACAAAACTTGTCTTAATACCACTCAATTGATTTTCTGACACATACTAACGAATCACAATCTGCAGCATGGAGAGCCTTGGAAAAACCTTTTCTATCCTAACAGGACTAGTTTTTTTTTGTTGTTATTGTTACAAAACAGCTAGTGACTAAAGAAACTCAGTTTCAGAACTCAAGACTTCTTGGTGGCCTCTGTGTTCTAGGAAATACCATCACCTTCTCCTTCCCAAGAGCAATGAATTTCAGGGTTTGGCCCAGGAAGGGGAGGACTGCCCAGGAGCCTACCTTGGGGGTAAATTAAAGTGAATGGGTTTAATTTTTGCAAAACATTATCCTCATTATAGGACCTTCTATTATCCCAGTGTGGGAGAGCCAGAAACAAGGTAACATATGCCAAATGTCAAATCCCAAATCTGGCTACCTGCCTTTCTTTTCTTATTTATTGTTTTTTTTTGTTTGTTTGTTTTTTTGTTTTTTTCACTGCCCACTGAATAAAAGTCCCTGTGTTCATCAAATAGGCCTCTGGACTTAGATCCAATTATAACCAGCACTAAAAAAGGATACGTTGTAGGGAAAAGTAGCTGGAACGGCCCCAATTCATAGGGGATTGGTTCCAGGACCACCTGCAGCTACCGAAATCCATGCCTACTCAATTCTAGCAGGCCGCCCTGTGGGCCCTGCAGCTAGGAAATGCTGGTCCTCTGTGGAGGTGGGTTTCACATCCTGCCAGTTCTGAATTTGGTTTTTACCTTTGGTTGTGGATGCAGAACCTACTTATACAGAGGGCCAATTATATTTATTGAAAAGAAATTTACTTATAAGTAGACTCCCCTACTTCTAGCCTGTATTGTTCAAGGATCAACTGTTCTTTTTCTCACCCCCATCTTGAATACAAACTCTAAGGGAAAACAGTAAGTATTTGAAGTTCATCAGAGAGCAACACAAAAACTCAACAAGGCTTGCTTGGTTTATAAAAGGACACAGTGAAACCTCCCAGGTCAAAGGTTGCCACAGTGAGCTTCTTCCCCAGATCCTCTTTGCCCTCCTGTTCATGTCGCCATAATCTTACTCCATCATAGGCATACGGATGGGCGTGGCTTAGTGGCCACATCAGGAGGAGTGAAAACATGATTAGTGGGAAGGTTTTTAAATTGTTATATTTAGATTCTAAAACTTCTTTGTGAAATTGACTCTGCATAAGATCAGGCAGTGATCTTACTCCAATGGCATGTGGTAGTCCAAATAACTAATAAAGTTTGCTAGGATTCACCAGCCAAACATTTTCATTTCACATTTCAGTATGCCCATAGGGTTCAGTTTTAAAGGGAGTGATGTGGCCTGGAAGCTGTCACCTTCTGTTTCAAGGGACAATCACACCTTTAGCCACTCCAGTTTTATTCGTAATGTGTTACAGACAGGACCGTTTCCACAATGTAGAATGGTGTTAAAAAATAAATAAATAAATAGGTGAATAAATAGACAGATATGTAAACATACTGTCAACTAAGATGAGGATTGGTGTGTTTAGTTAATTGATATGTTTACTGAAGAAAATCTTAGAGCCTTTTCGATGCATTCTAAATACTCAGTGAGGATTAAGATACGCAGATTCTTCAATATGTTGATCATTCCCTCTTTCGATATAAATGTTGCTTGGAACACACTCTGGAAACCAGCGATATAGACACAAGAACATACATTATGGCCAAACTCAGAACTGAGTTTTTAGTAAAGTGATAACACTGTTTCTTTACCTTTACACAAAAAAGATAGTCATAGCTTGTATGATCTAAATTTATTTTTTTTAACTATTAGCTTCTTTCACCATAGTAGTACTAAAATCAATATGTAATGCATTTCCCTCATTCTTCATAAAAATATTCACATACCCCCTACTTTTTTCATATCCAGCAAACATGCTAATCTCTCTTGTTTTCTTTAATCTTTTTTTCTCCAGTCTCCAGGCAAGTCTCATTATTGAATGCCAACTTTGAAACCTAAAGATAAAATATTCTTGGATGAGTCTGTCCCTATAATTATTTGCAGTATAGTCTTTCATTAAAATATTAGCAAATTGTTGACAATCTCTTTTGCATACCAATGAACTATTCATTGACAATTCTCGGTGGCTGTGTTCTTAGTGCATGTTTTAAAGTAAATAATGCTGGCTTATGAGCTGACAAACCTGCTGTTGAAATACCTCCACTTTCTATCCACCAGCTGTCCTCTCTGAGAGGTAGATGTAATGAATCCCAGGATGAGGATTATGTAGTACCACCTATTCCATTAGGATATTTTATTTCTAAGCTTGAGAGTATCTAGTAGTGAGTTTAAATATTATATCACTGAGCTATTGATCAGAATGGATTTTGTATTCATTATAACCTGCAGAGATCCAAACTGTACTTCTAATTTAACGGTAGAGAAATGGAACACAAAGGTGACAGCAGCTACTATGTTTTTATATTATCTCTTTTTGAAAAGAAAAACGGTTATGAACATTGAGTCCCATGTGTACCCTAGTGAGAAAGCAACAAATAACAATCCTTCACTATTGGTAAATAAAATTACATCCCTTCATTGTGTTATCTATAAAATATTTTTGAATGCCTACTATGTGTAAGTTACTGTATAATATATACAGATATATAATATCTGCTTAGTTTGAATAAATATATTCACACAATGAATATATATAATTCATATCTATATATATATGTCTGACATTATCTATTCCTGTGATATTATCTATTCCTGTGACATATCTATTCCTGACATTAAGTTCAACATATAATTGTTGCTTGGAAATTGGAGTGCTTTCTCCCCAACTGTATACTGTGCTGAGATTTTGTGTATAATAGGTCACAGGAGCTGTCTGGCCCCAGTGGTAGCTGAGGTGATGTCAAGCCAACATTAAGTATCGAGAGGAAAGATTGGTCCATTAGCTCCACAGGATTCGAGGCCAGCGGCCGAATGAAATGGATTAAGGTGCTGTCAACCCATTCAGAAAATAGCAAGACTCTAGCATTGCTTTGCTATCAAGGGGAACTGGGTACTTTTCTTCTTTTATATTCCATACAATAGTATTTTGATTATTGTAACTACTCAAAAGGGTACCATTTTCACAAGCAGACCATACTAAAAATATGTAATGATAATAATCCTTTCATTTTCCTTGCTACAGTCGCTCTATCGGTACTTGGACCTATCCATAAGTACCTTGGTTTTCTCACTTCTGCCTTTACTTACCTTCTTGTTCTGTTTGAACCTCAGGGTTTATCACTCAGAATACTTTCACATGTGCTACTTCAATCCACTTGCCCCTTTCTTCTTTCTTCACACACAAGAAAATATTTCTAGATAAAATGAACCTCTGTGTGCTTGTAACAGAATGGCAGAACCACACTGGAGAAAATCACATAGCCCGGAAGATGGAATTTGGTTTAATTTTATGATTTCATACTTCTAATAGCTCTCTGAGCTGCCCAGAATACATATTTCCCTACTTTCATAATCTTACTCTCTTCTCTTGCTTTGAGATGAGTATTTCACCCTTTCTCCTTTTCCCCCGAAACGTCCTGCTGTCATTGACCTCTTCCCTCTCAGCAGTTGATCTAACTTGGAAACCGAATGACATCACAAAATGGCACTTCATTTTGGATGCAGCTGGAGGATTTCTCAAAGTCTGAATTGCAGAGCTGGGAAGACTTCTAACTATTTCATGGCATTTGCCAGCTTCCTTTTCCCTGCTCTACCTTATCTCTTTCCCTGTCTGTGCCTCAAGTACCAAAAGGATATATTTGTCTACATTAGGATGTGACTCATAGCGTGTATTTACTATGCGCTGCTAGCTGCATCAGCTATCAAACTTTTATTTTTTCATTTTTTGCTATTTATATGTTTGTCTCTTAATCCAGGACTGAGGGACAAGCCCCTGAGTGCTGGCAGGGAAGGCCACCTGAGAAAATGCCACATACAAAAGGACTCTGAGACTACTAGAGCAGAATTTGAAGGAGCTGGAGATCTACAATGGTGAGTGAAAAGAGCAAAAGAACTACTGTTGTGGCAAAAAGCTTACTCCTCAAGTTTGGTTGCTTAAGCTAGAGGTTATGTCAATCAATAGCAGAGATAAAAAGTTTTAAGCATTCACCATAAGATTATAGACATAAGCATAAAAATTGCTTCTACAAATTATTTTGGAAAATTCTATTATTTACACTTCAGACATTTTATTAAATATAACCTTAACTGATATTTGAATTACATATATATATATTTTTCATTTTCAGTACTAATGTATAGCAACAAATTGCAATCATTAGGCCAGGTGTGGTGGCTCACACCTGTAATCCCAGCACATTGCGAGGCTGAAGTGGGAGGATCATTTGAGGTCAGCAGTTCGAGACCAGTCTGGCCAACATGATGAAACCCCATCTCTACTAAAAATATAAAAATTAACTGGGTATGGTGTCAGATGTCTGTAATCCCAGCTACTCAGGAGGCTGAGGCAGGGGAGTCACTTGAACCCGGGAGGCAGAGGTTCCACTGCACCCCAGTCTGGGTGACAGAGTGAGACTCCATCCCCCCCCAAAATTGCAATCATTAAAATGTTTGTGTAGAAGTTTATGAAAATATAATGTCCCTCTTCACTGCTAAGCTCTGACTCAGAGACAACAAATTTGTTTACTCATTCTTCCAAGAATAACTATTTAATATTTATAGAGTGAATACACTATTTCATGTTTTAATTTCCTTTTAGATTTTGATACTTCAGATATAATCATAGCATATAACACATAGGGGATATACCACAAACCTATAATTATATGTTTAAAGATGCATTTATATATATATAGTGATTATATATATATATATATATGTTTATAGATGCATTTGTGTATATACATTGTGATAAAATTCCAAGAGGAATATAAAACGGAGTCAGGCAAAGGGGAGTAGAGAGTAAGAGGGATTGGTCATTGTATCATACAGAATAGTTAGCAAAGGCCTCAGAAAGTAGGCTGTGTTTGATTAGAGACTTAACGTAAAGGAGGACGTAAGCCCAGAAAATACAAAACCAATACCATAGTGTGTAAAGACACTAAGGAGAAAGCATGCTAAGTGTGTTTGAAAAGCAGTGAGGAGGCCACCGTGACTGGAATATAGTGATTGAGAGAGTGAGTCATGGAAATTGGGTGGAGGAGAATCACAGGCATCAGATCATGAGGGGCTTTGTGGACGGCTACGAAAGTGTTGGCCGAGATGAGAAAACATAGGAGAATTTTCAGAAGAAAAGTAGCATAATCTGATTTAAGATTTAATAGGGTTCCTACTTTGGCTGTTGTGTTGAACATACACTAGAGGACAGGATGGCAAGAGAGACCAGTAGGGAGGTTAAACAGCTAGTGAATTTAAGTAAGAAATAACAGTGCAGTCAGGATGGTGACAGGGGAGGAAGTGAGAATATTGAATATATTCAGATTCATTTCAATGGTAGATCCAACAGGATTTTTTGATAGATTAGCAGTGAGTGGAAAGAAGAGGCCAAAAATGGGTGATTAGTTCTGTAATTAACTGAGATAGAGAAGACTGAACGAGCAGATTGAAGTAGGAAAAGCAAGATATATTTTTTAATATGTTAAGTAGAGATGTCTTGAAGTTGATTCCGTAATAAGGTCAAATAAGTAATTTTATTAATAAGTTTAGAGTTTTGGGGAACATATAAACTGGAGATCTTTAGATGGCAGTTGGACTATGAGTTTACAGTTGGGAGTAAAATGTGGACTATGTATATATATGCTGAAAATTTGAGATTTCTCAGCATATAAACAGTATTTCAGTTCAAATGAATAAAAGAAATCTCCTAGGAGTAAGTATGGTAGAGAATTGAGGTCTGAGGCTGAGTCACTCCAGCACTGGAGAAGGAAAGAAAGTAGATAAATCAATGTGGTAGTGAAAGCATGTGGATGTTGTCTTATAATTGTTTCTGTTTTCTCAATATGATAGGTAGAAGCATATTAGATAAGAGTGAAAATAAAAGCAATAAGTGAGGTTTTGGAAATTTTAGGAGAGAGGATGAATCATAAGGTAACTATCCTGGAGATCAAAAGATTGAATAGACTGATGAAATAATGAAGAATTGACAGCAGTAGCAATAGTAAGTTTGAGATTGGGTATCTTTGAACTACAGAGTTACCATAAAAACATAGCTTGCTTCACTTTTCTCCAATCATGCTTTGGTATGGGACTGCTGAAACAGGATAATGCCACAACGTTCATTTCACTAGGATAAGAGATTCATTTGGTGAGGGAAGAGAGGGTAGTATGTGGAAATTTGATTTAAATGAACTGTAACAGTGATGGACTCTAAATGGAAATAAACATCGATGTAAGGTCATGAATAGGGTAAGAAGCAATAATGATGGGGCAGGATCAATGAAATGTAGATTTCTGGGGGACAAATACATTGTTAGAATTGGGTGTCAGTAAAAAATAAGTTAGAATAAGAGGTGATAGAAAATGAAAAACTTGGAAATCAGATTATAAAGAGTATGCAAATATTGTAGAGAGTTCTAGAGTATTATTTTAGGTTGTTTTCCTTGATATAGGAGTTATATACTGTCACTGAAGTTCAAAATTATTTAAATAAATCAGAAACAAAATAGATAATTAATTATCAAATATGATAAATTCACAATGTCTGAAATCCAATACAAAATTATCAGAGGAACAAGTAAAATGGGGCCATTATTAGGATAAAAAGCAATCAATATTGTCAGACCAAAAAAAATCACACAAATCATATAATTCATAGATGTTACAACAGCTGCTATGAATATATTCTATATGTCTAAGGATCTGGAGAAAAGTATAAACATGTTTTGGAAGTTAATGAAACATATAAAGAAGATCCAAATTGAACTTCTAGATATTAAAAAGTGCATTATCTGAAAGCCAGGTAAGGTGGCTGATGCCTGTAATCCCAGCACTTTGGGAGACTGAGGCAGGTGGATCACTTGAGGCCAGGAGTTCGAGACCAGCCTGGTTAACAGAGTAAAACTTTGTCTCTACCAAAAATACAAAACAATAAATTTAGCCGGGCATGGTGTTACTCACCTTGTAATCCCAGTTACTCAGGAGGCTGAGGCAGGAGAATCATTTGAACTCAGGAGGCAGAGGCCTCAGTGAACCAAAATGGCGCCACCATGCTGCAGCCTGGGTGATAGAGCAACACTCTGCCTCAAAAATAAAAAAAAAAATCTGATTAAACATGTGCATCTATAATATACAACTAAGATTCAAAACTCAATAATAAGTAAATGAGAGATCTATTTAAAAAGTGGACAAAAGACTTGAACAGACATTTCACTGAAAGAGATGTAAAAGTAGCAAATAAGCATATGAAAAAATGGTCAACATCATTAGTCAAGGGTAAATTTGCAGTAAAATAAAATTGCATGCCTATAAGAAAGACTGAAAAACAAAAAACCTGAATGTACCTATTGCTGGAGAAGGTGCAGAGTGACTGGCATTCACATACATTGCTGGTAGGAATACAAAATGATACGGCTAATTTGGAAAAGAGTTTGGCATTTTCTTACAAATGTAAACATACATTTACCATACGATCTAGTGCTTCTACTTATAGATATTTGTACTAGAGAAATGAATACTTAGATTCACACAAAAACACAATCAAAGTTGTAAAACTTCAAATATCTTTCAGTTTGTCAATGGGTAAACAAACAGTGGTCCATCCATACAATGGAATGCTTCCAAGTAATAGAAGATGACATATTGTTACACAGAACAGCATGGAAAAATCTCAAATACATTATACTAGGTGAAAAAAGCCAACATTTATATTATACATGATTTCTTTATACGACAATCTGGAAAAGAAAAAAGTCACAAGGATAGAAAAAATAAAAAAGATCAGTGGTTACCAGAGCCTAAAGGTTAATGGAGGGCTTCACCACATAGGAGAAAAATGGATCTTCTGGGCTGATGCACATTTTTAATATCTTGATTGTGGTGGTGGGCAGGACTGACTGCATTTGTCAAAATTTACGAGCTGTACACTCATGTGTGTGAATTATACCTTAATAAATCTAATTTAATTATTGGAAATACAATCTGTGTGGGTATTACACTGACCAGAATTAAAATAGTTAGAATAAATCAGGAAACAACAGGTGCTAGAGAGGATGTGGAGAAATAGGAACACTTTTACACTGTTGGTGGGACTGTAAACTAGTTCAACCACGTGGAAAACAGTGTGACGATTCCTCAAGGATCTAGAACTAGAAATACCATTTGACCTAGCCATCCCATTACCTGGTATATACCCAAAGGATTATAAATCATGCTGCTATAAAGACACATGCACACGTATGTTTATTGCAGCACTATTCACAATAGCAAAGACTTGGAATCAATCCAAATGTCCATCAGTGACAGACTGGATTAAGAAAATGTGGCACCTATACGCCATGGAATACTACGCAGCCATAAAAAAGGATGAGTTCATCTCCTTTGTAGGGACATGGATGCAGCTGGAAACCATCATTCTCAGCAAACTATCGCAAGAACACAAAATCAAACACCGCATGTTCTCACTCATAGGTGGGAGTTGAACAATGAGATCACTCGGACACAGGAAGGGGAGCATCACACATGTGGGGAGGGGGGAAGGGGGAGGGATAGCATTAGGAGATATACCTAATGTAAATGGCGAGTTAATGGGTGCAGCACACCAACATGGCACATGTATACATATGTAACAAACCTGCATGTTGTGCACATGTACCCTAGAACTTAAAGTACAATAATAAAAAAAATAGTTAGAATATTAGTGAGAATAACAATGAGTCAGGTACTACAATCTCTTATAAATAAGAACTTTGGGGTTTGTAAGGTGATTCATACTAAAGTATTAGTGTGGTACTGCCTGCTTCCATGAGTTCCAATGAGGTTAAATCAAAGGAGGGGGTTGAATTGAAGCTTTGGCAACAGCAGTAAAAAGGGAAACTCCTTGAGTTGCATGAAGGGTGTGGACAAGTAAATAATCATGGTTTCGAGGAAATTTCAGGAGAAGTGGCAATGTCCACGGTGAGCCAGGTCTCAGTTAGAGCAAGAAGGGCAACAAAACACAAGGAATGATGTTGAGATGTCAGATAATGTACTGGTGCCCAAAAAGCAGAGTGGAAATGTTTAGGAGGTTTGTGATAAATGGAAGACTGGTCACTTTAAAAACACCCAGAACCACATGGGAGCGAGAATCCAAGGGATGCAGAGTGAACTAGGCTTGTTGAGTTTATGCTGCCAAATGGCTTCCATGGCAATAGACTCCGTCATCGGACTCTGGTACTTGCGACTCTGAGTATGAGTGAGGAGGCAGAGTAGAGATTGCCCATGAGGACACAGAGCCCTGGAGGCCCCTCTTCCGTTGTTCTCATAATGATGGCTATAGGCTATATAGAAGCAGGGGAGGTTTCCCCACGGTCACATGGAGGTTTTTGGTTTTGTATGTATACACACACACACCACAGATGTATATATATACACACACACATATGCATATGCATACATATGTATATACACACTGTAAGGTTCTTGTATCACTTTGGATCCTGAGAGCATGCCAACAGACAACACGAGGTGGTGTGGAGCAATATGCTCTTTTAATAAGTGCCTGGGTGCAGGCGGGCTGAGGCCTAAGATGGTGTCAGCCCTAAGTGAGGACGGGACAAAGATTTTATAGTCTCCTGTGAACAGGAAGTGTCCTAGTCTGACGTAACTGCTAAGTTGTACCCGGATGGCCTGTTTCTTGATCTTCAGGGGTGCACGTCTTCCGGCTGGCTTTCTTCCTGCTTCTGCTCTCTTGCTGACGCACACTGCTGGCGCCAATTGGCCTTGCGTCTTGAGACTGGACCTGCGAAGGAGGAGTTAGTCATCTCCTTAAACTTTTAGGCCCCGGAGAGGATCTTACATTCCTGTCTATTTGGTTATAGAAAAAAGGGAAAAGGGACGACTTTCTCAATAACTACTTCAGGAGTGACATGGGGGTGGTGTGGGCACCTTGGAAAAAGAAAAACTTTCATTTTTGGGGTATTCTTGAGAGATGGGTTGGTATCTACCATGTCATTGTAGCAGAAGTATCATCTGGATTGTCTGGAAACACGTCTATGGCTGCAAGACAGTTATGTTGAAAGGACAAGGAGGTGTCAACAGGGAGAAGCACAGCTTCATTTGCAACTTCACAAATGAAAGACCGTGTCTGGATTAAGGAGGGGAGGTAATTGCTGAGTGGCTCAGAGTCTGGTAAGGGTGGAGGCCCGAAGACAAAATTTCGGCCATACATGATTTCAAAGGGACTGTAAAAAGAGGGTGCCTTTGGTGTTGCGTGGAGTCTTATAAGGGCAAAAGGGAGATTATTTGTCCACGACTGATGGGTTTATAGAGCCAGGTTGGTGAGTTGGGCTTTAAGGACAGAGTTAATTTTTTCAACTTTGCCTGAAGATTGAGGCCTGTAGGGTGTGTGGAGATCCTACTTTATTTTTAAGGATGTAGAGATGCCTTGGGTAATTTGGCTGATGAAGGCAGGCCTGTTATTGGACTGGATGGATGTTGGGAGTCTGAAATGGGGAATTATATGCATGATGAGAGTTTGTGTGATGACATTTGCACCTTCTGAAGTTTTTGGGAACGCTTCTACTTACCTGGAGAAAGTACAGACAGAGACTAGAAGATAGTGGAGTCGTTTATTGGACAGTGAGTGAAGTCTACCTGCCAATCTTGCCCGAGTACCTGGCCTCCGACTTGGTGGGTAGGAAAAGGCAGCGACTGGAGGCAGTGCTGGGGTGACCCTGAGTGGCAGATAGAGCAGGACCGGGTAATTTCTGGAACACAAGTGAGAATAGGGTGGAGAAGTTGCAAGAGAGGTTTGTAACCAACATGGAAAGAGTTGTGGGGGCTTTGGAGGTGGGGAAGGCTTTGAGAGTGAGGAAGAACAAAGCACCCTTCCTTGACGTACTATGGTCCTTGCTTTTGAAGGTTCTGGGCCTGAAAGTCCTCCTTTTCTTCTGAGGAGTAAAGAGGAGAGAACAACGACAGGGACAGAAACTGGCCTTGCATGGGTTGTAGGGTTACTTCCTTGGCTACTTGAAATGCTAAAGCATTTCAAGCCAATATAGGATTGTCTGGGGTTTGGTGGCCTCTGCGATGAATGATGGTAACTTTCTGCAGCAGCCTGGCAGCTGGAAGGAGGTTGCTGATGGGAGAGCCATTTATGACAGGAGTGTTTTCTGCAGTTAGGAAACCTTGATCTTTCCAGATGAATGAGTGTGAGTGCACTACGCCGAACACATAAGGAGAATTTGAATGTATGTTGATCTGTTGTCTGGCTGCTAGAGTGAGAGCTCGAGTGAGGGCGATGAGTTCAGCTTTCTGGGAGGTGGTGCCTAGGAGGAGCGGATTGGCTTCAATAGTGTGCTGGGGGTCGGTGACACTATAGCATAGCCAGCATGCCAGTGCCCTTGATGTAGGAAGGATCTGCCATCTACAAACCGAGTAAAGGAGGCATCTGGAAGGGGTTGGTCTGTTAGGTTTGGAAAAGGTATAAGAAAGGCTTGACAAATGTGTAGGGTTTTGGGCGGTTGTAGCTTCAGGTAAGAGTGTGGCCGGGTTTAGATGGGAGCTGGTTAGCATGATGATGTGGGGGATTTCTATGCATAGAGCACACACTTGGAGGAACTGTGGGGCAGAGATGAGAATTAGTACACTGCGGTGAGCTAGCATGTCTTTGATGTTATGGGTGGAATAAACTGTTAGGTTGGCATGGAGAAATAATTTTAGGTTTTCAAGGGTGAGGATATATGTATGCATCTATAGATATATACATACCTGTGTATAAGCTCACAGTGTTAACCAATGCCTCATAATAAATCACATATGTAACATAATAAATCATATATAGGCTGATCTGCTTTCTGCAAGTTGGAGACCCAGGGAAGCCACTGGTATAGTTCTAATTCAAGCCCAAAGGCCTGAGAAGCAGGAAAGCCAATGATGTAAGTCCCGGTTCTAGTCCAAAGGCCCAAGAACCAGGAGAAGATAGATCTTCCAACTCAAAGAGAGAGAATAAATTTGCCCTTCCTCCACCTTTTTGTTATATCTGGTCCCTCAATTAATTGGATGATGCTCTGCCATACTGGTGAAAGTGATTTTCTTTACTCTGCCTGCTGATTTAAACAGTAATCTCTTCTGGAAATACCCTCATAGACACACTCAGAAATAATGTTTCACTAGATATCTGGGCATTTCTTAGCCCAGTCAAGTTGATACATAAAATTGATGATCACAACACCTTTATATCCCTTAATGACAAATTCTATAGTTGTTAACCTCTGAAATTCACTTAATAAATACTTATAAACGAATGAATAAATACATAAATAGGTAAAGGAAACAATAACTTAGACATTCAAGAATCTTTTGTGTAACCATACTTTTTATATTTAGTCTTGAACATTTAGAATCCATTATTATGTATGACAACAATTTTTTTCAATAAAGAAAAACTTTATTGAAAGTTACTGTGAACCCTGAATATTTGAGACTGTCACAGCTAATTTAGAAAGTTTATTGTGTCAAGGTTGAGGACACATGCCCATGACACAGCCTCAGGAGGTCCTGATGACATGTGCCCAAGGTGGTCAGAGCACAGTTCGGTTATACATTTTAGGGAGACATGAGACATCAATCAATATATGTAAGATGTACATTGGTTCCATCCTGAAAGGCGGGTCAACTCAAGCAGGGAGGCGGCTTCCAGGTCACAGGTAGGCGAGAGACAAACAGTTGCATTCTTTGGAGTTTCTGATTAGCCTTTCCAAAGGAGGCAATCAGTCCTGTATTCATCTCAGTGAGCAGAGAGATGACTTTGAATTGACTGGGAGACAGGTTTGCCATAAGCAGTTCCCAGCTTGATTTTTCCCTTTAGCTTAGTGATTTGGGGGCCCCAAGATTTATTTTCCTTTCACACTACCATATGAAAATAAAGTGAATCCCCTTTGGCATATTTTTTTTTCACTCATATATTCAACTATATTTGAGGGCCTACTAAGGGCTACTGATTGATTGAGTCTGAAAAAATTCACAGAATCAGAGATCACACTTCTCTTGGAATAGAATAAATGGTTTCTTTATCCTTTTTATAACTTTAAATTAATATTTGGGAACTACTTTGGGAGATTGTCTATATTTTCCAAATTCTCTGGTTAAAAGACTGCTCTCAGATAAAGAGGCAATTCCAAGGTAGGAAGCCAATGGCAGAGATCCCAGAGTCCATTATCAAAGACGCTTGACCAAATAATTAGTTCCAGTCCCTACCATGGAAACTTCAGGGTAGTTGATTTCAGTCTTGTTAGTAACAACAGGGTCATGCATTTCCTGGTAATTAAACTTGTGGAAGCTCATTTGCTGTCAGTGTTACGGTCACTTTCTTGACATTTATTTGTTTTGTTTCTCCTGAGGCTATTTCTCTTGCCATGATTACCACCACCTTTCACGACTATGTGGCTCTTCAAAAATTAAACATTGATAAATGTTTTAAGGACAAAGAGGAAAGCTGTTTAGAGCTGACATGAAATTTTCTCTTGTTTCTTTAAAGCTTGTTTGCCAGGGAATGAAAAGCTACAATTACTTTAACGTGATCGTGGGTTTTCATACCAATGCTGAATGCACAATTACTCTAGGCTTCAGCAATATGTTTGAAAAGGGAGACACAAAAAGTAATCAACTCGGTGTCTTTGGCAGACAAAAGGAGGATGATTCAGGAAGGATCAGAGGGTAGAGGAAATGGCTGCAGAAAAATTCCCCTCCACAGAGCCCAAGCTGTAGTTTAACTATTTCAGATTTTATTCCTAGTCCTTGTAATTTAAGAGTTGTTCCATTTTCAAACGATCTGTTTGTCTGAAAGTTAGATTTTCAACATTTTGGTCACAAATGTAATAGTATTTGATTGGGTTCTAATCATGCAATTTATTCCCAGGAGTAGAGTCTGAAAAGCAATACTAATTATGGGGATTCCCTAGGAGTGAGAAGTAACCAGTGTTGTGATCCCAGGCATCATTTTAGCTTTGAGAAGGCTTGAGTCTCTTAATCTTTCTTTGCAACTTCAGAGATATTAAACTCTAAAGAATCCCATTGGATTATTTGAAAAGAAAGAATATAATATAAAACACCACAACAAAACAACATAACATAATGCAAACAGACTATGGAGAATCAGAGTGATATAAAGGAAGTGGGTTCCAGCTTTGAAGACAGGTTGGAGCAAGGCTTCAATATATACTGCCGCTTACTAACTCTGTAGCTTTACACAGCCACCGAACTTCACTGAGCAAAAGGTGTCTCCTTTAGTAAGTTGACTTAATTTTTTATGTATGTATGTATTTATTTATTTATTTGACATGGAGTTTTGCTCTGCCACCCAGGCTCAAGTGCGGTGGCATGATCTTGGCTTACTGCAAATTCCACCTCCCAAGTTCAAGCTATTGTCCTGCCTCAGCCTCCCAATTAGCTGGGACTCCAGGTGTGCACCACCATGCCCTACTATTTTTTGTATTTTTGGTAGAGATGGGGTTTCACCATGATGACCAGGCTGGTCTTGAACTCCTGACCTCAGGTGTTTCGCCAGCCTTGGCCTCCCAAAGTGCTGGGATTTCAGATATAAGCCACTGTGCCTGTCCAATATATTTTATTTTGAAGAGTTGTGAGCATTACAAAAAAGAAAGTCAAACGTGTAGCATAGCAGGTAGTAAATTGCAGTCAATAGATAGTAGCTAGACAAATATATAATAATTATTAGACCACAAGCACATTTTCAGCCATATTCCTAGAATTTTAGAATAAGTTTTGCTGCATATTCAAGTTGAGAAATTATGCAAAATATTTTTGTTTCCGTTGAATAGACAGTAAGAAAAGAAATGGAAATACATGACCTCTGACACTCTAAACATTGTGCTTTCATTTTTCTCTACTCATTTGTTTATTGATATAGTTTGGATAATTGTCCCCTCTGAATCTCATGTTGAAATGTGACCCCCAGTGTTGGAGGAGTGTGCCTGGTCAGAAATGTCTGGGTCATGGGGATGGATCTCTCTTGAAGGGCTTGGTGTCTTCCCCATGGTAATTACATGTAAGAACTGGTTATTCAAAGGAGCCTAGCACTTCTTGCTGTTGCTCTCACTGTGCGATACATCTTCTCCTCATTGGCCTTCTGTCATAATTAGAATCTTGCTGAGGCCTCATTAGAAGCAGATGTTGATGCCATGCTTCTCGCACAGTCTGTCGAACGATGAACCAAAATAAGCCTCTTTTCTTTAAAAATTATCCGGCCTCAGGTATTCTTTTACAGCAACACAAACAGACTAACACACTCATGTTGCTGCATTTACCTAGAATGTTCCTCATTCCTTTTACTGTTTATCAAACTCCTGTTCATTCTTTCAGGTCAGTACAAGAATACATAGAAAATACAGGACTATGCATGAATGCCTGGCCATAGAATGAGAATGGGAATAGCTTGTAGCTGGGACCTAGATCATAGATAAATTATCATAGGTGGTACCAAATGGCCTTAGTGTTCCTCTCAGCTTGACTAAATTTTAGATAGTCTTCTTGACTCTAGGATCCTGACCCCCGCCTTCTTAGAGCATTGGCTTTAGGAATCTTGTAATCATAAAGTCTTTCTCTGGCCTTTGAGATGTAAATAAAATCACTAGCATGTATTACTACTTTTTATCATTAACATATGGATTGGTATGAACATATACACCTATTATTCTCCCAAAATTTATAGGTCTTGGGCATGTAAATAAGAAGCAAATCCATTATGCTAATAATTACCACAGTTCAAGAGAGACAGTTCTGTAATATTTTAGCAAAAGCTATAAATTTTAGCAAAAGTATTATTGCTTACATCTTAGAGATCATAAATTTTAGATAGGCTTCCTTCTGATTCTAGCACCCTAAGCTCCGTTTCTTAGAGCACTGGCTTTTGAAATCTTGTAATTTAAAAGTCTTTTTCTGGCCCCTTGAGATGTAAATGTTTTGAAAAGACTCTTACAAGTCTTACAACCCAGGAATATAGTTCTCAAGAACCTGGGAGGCATACCCTTGAAATGTAATCATCACAGAAGATGGTGCCCCTACATCCTGATCTCTGTGGGAGGATAGGAGACTATCTTTGATGGGAGCCAATTAGCAAACAAGGATGGGCTAATCACAGAGAAAAAATCATTTACCAAATTAGTCCAGGTGCTGTGGCTCACGTCTGTAATCCCAGTACTTTGGGAGGCCGAGGCAGGTGGATCATTTGAAGTCAGGAGTTCGAGACCAGCCTGGCTAACATGGTGAAACCACGTCTCCACTAAAAATACAAAAAGTTAGCTAGGTGTGGTGGCAGGCACCTGTAATCCCAGCTACTGGAGGAGGCTGAGGCAGGAGAATCACTTAAACCCAGGAGACAGTGGCTGCAGTGAGCCAAGATCATGCCACTATATCTTGAAATTCTAGATACATCCCGTTGATCAACCTCACCCATAACTTCTCTACTATCTTTCTAATAAATTGACTCACTACTACTCTCTACTACAATATTCTTGAATAAAATCTCCTCGTCTGCTTAAATGTGTCCAGTGCAATTTTTACTTTGACAGTAGTATTTAAACTTGGCTTTGGAAAACAGTGCTTCATCTTCCAATGAGACAGAAATATGGACTATCTTTTAATTTTCCCATAAAATATAGTGTCATTAAAATAGGTAATCACTGAAAGCATCCCGTTGTTTCACATGTCTGCATTTTGCAGATGGATGCCACTACCCATATTATTCCCTAGAATTAACCTCAATTTGTCTGCCAAAGTTGCTTCTCTATGAAGTCAACTTCTATCTGCTCAACTCTAATATCTTGTCTATACTTCTGTTTTATGTAATATGAAAAAATCATAATTTATACAGCAGCACATTTTAGCTTTTCTAGACTCAGTGTATTCAAGTTAGAGAGTACATCTTATTAATATTTCTTGCCCCCAATTTTTAACAGTGTCTTGAAATACTAGAAACTTAATTCATATTTACTTTAAAAAAATGTATATGTACTATTTAAGCAATAAAATCACTGGCATATACTACCACTTTGAACAATTAGCATATGAATTAGTATAATAATATATGCCTAGTATACTCCCCAAATTTGTAGGTCTTAGACATGTAAATAACAGGCAAATCCAACATGCTAATAATTGTCACAGTTTAGGAGAGACAGTTCTGTAAATGTATTATTGCATATAATATCATAAAATTATAAAACACTATGTACAAACACATGTAAAAACAAGACAATGGATTTTGACAAGATAACTGTTTTCTGGATTTTTCTGGTTATCAAAATCACTGGAAGCTTTTGCTAAAAATAGCAATACAGCCTGATGCAGCAGTTTCAGGTGAGATCAAGAGTCTAGAAAATACTAGGTAAGAAGGATTTCGGGAAGATTTCTGGAAGATGTGGAATTTCAGCTGGTTTTTGAAAGCCGGGAGGACTTCGGGAGAGGCAGTTTGTAGAAAGGTATTTTGAGTAGAGGGCGCTGACAGAGCTCATTCCCAGAGATGGGAGACTGCGAGACATACCATGAAAGGCTGTAAGGTTGAAATGGTAATATGTAAGCTGCAAGCAAGGAAAAATGAGCATAAGAGTAGAATATAATACACCTGGAATAAAAATCTAAGGAAATCTAATTCTTATGCATATGAAGACCAAAAAAGAAACAGCTTTCATTGGGACCATTGTTTACACTAAATTTTCCTATAATTTGTTAGGCAATATAGTGAGATGAAGGAAAACCCTCAGAGTAATATTTCTGCACACACACTTACTCTTCACAGATTTTTAGAGAAAGAACTTATGAGAGAAGGCAGTGCCTCCATGTGTGCCATGAATAGTAATATCTATTTTGAATTCACCAATACTGCTGACAACCCTTCTCCTGAATGTCTGACCCAGTGCAAATCATAACTCTAAATGGTTTATGTTTTCTCTAAATATCTCACACCTTTCTGCTCCCTGAAGCTTCAATGTCAGCCTTCAGTAAATGGTACAAGAATCTATTTTGTTGGTGGTTTACCTACAGGGAATTCTCCCTGCCTTCTTATTTAACTTCCACATTGAATGTAAATGTTTTATATTTATTTTTCACCAGTAATCATAAGCCTGAGGCCAATGAGTGAGTCTTGAGTAAAAGAATAAATGAGCTGGATTCATCCCAGAACCTACTTCATTTCCTGTGAGCAAATTGAGAGCTTAGGGAATTAACTCTTTTACAACAATAGAATATTTTACGTCACATAGGCCTGGATTTTACTAAAATTAATTTTAGAAAAAGAATATTTACCTATACATTTTTATTGTTGTTTCCACTCCCACACAAAAATGTTTCAGAAAGAATACTATGATAGAGTATGGGATTTCAGCAGAAGACACCATCAGTGAATTTTAGGTGAATTTTAATAGCCCTTGACAACTTTTTCTGCCTTTAAGTTGGTGTTTCTTAACTGGTGATTTTATGTGGTTCTACAGGCACAACATTAAACAAATACTGAATTATGTATGATTAAGTTATTTCTATTTTAAGTTCTTCTGGTTATACCAAAGTAGAACCTTTAGCAAATAAGCCTACCACTGGCTTATATTTTCCCAAAAAAAGTAAAGTTGTGTTTTTTTTTTTAACATAACACATGTGTAAGCAAAAAAATGAGTCCATGCAAATTATTAACAGTATAAATAGATTTAAAGAGTAGCAGTTCATATAAATTTAATAACACAAGAGGTTCATAGCATTGTAGTAAAATTATGAAGATTATATTATAATAACAGAGGTTTAGAAAACACTGCAGCCAGAATTATTTCTCAAAATTCAATTTTGACTAAGCCACATTCTTCTTAAAATCTTCCCACTAAAATCCCATCTTAGTAAATAGTAATATCCAATTGGTGTTCTCTTTCAAGCCCATCAGCAAGTCCTACCTCCGAATTTTGTCTTAAATTTTCTGGTTCTCTCTCTCTGCTTCCACTGTCGTCTACTGTGTAAACTGGAGAGTCTTCTAAATCCACTATTTTCCTCTTCTGTTGCCATTTTCCACCCCAATCAATTTCTAAAGCAGCCAGAATGGTTTTTCTAAATATATGTCAGATCCGCTCACTCCTCCATTGAAAATCCTTCAATGACTAAGAAGAACATATTTAAACTGAGTTGGGTGGGGAGGGTGGGGGCAGGAATTGTGAATTTACTTTCCAGGCTTCTGAAACAGTAAATACTCAGGATCCTGACCACTTCACTGGCATCATTTCCTTCTGGTCTTACCATTTTCAGCCACACTGACCTTTTTTGGGCCCCTAGAATACGCTAAGTTCATTTCCAGCATAGTAATTTTGCACTACTTGACCCTCTGCCTAAAACGTGTGCCCACGACACCCACCCATCCTCCACACACCACCGGTTTGTATACCAGTTCTCCTTGAGCTTTCAGATCTGAGTTTCGGTGTCATGTCCCTGGACCACACCATCCAAAGGCAACCCATTCAGTTATTTGCATATCTCTCATTGTAAAATGATTTATTTTATGTTATAGGTGTTTATTAGTTTACTTTTAGTTTTCCCTACTACTGTATAAGCTCCATAAATGCAAGGACCTATTAAATGTTGTTCATTGTTTTATCCCTGTAAAAACAGAGCCTGGCGCGTGTCAAGGACTTGGGCTCCGAAGATGGACTGAGGTGTCTGACTCTGAACTTTCTCCTGGCTTCAGGCACACCTTGTGCTTCCTTGGTTTGGTTTCCTCTTTCTCATTTTCTCCCTACCTGGAATGCCATCTTCTGCTTCAATCTGATAATCACTTGCTGGTTCTTTGAAAAACTAGGGCGACTGCTAGCCTGGTTTGCCTAGGACAATAGGTCTATTGCTCTGCTGTAATCTTGATAATATTTCCTTTCATTCTCATCAAGAGAGAATTTAAGAACTGGTAGATATGCTATTATCCCCTTTTCAGGATCTCATGGCATTTTGTATATAATTTTACTAGTTGTATTGACTGCATTCTATTTTGACGATCATGTATGTGTGCATATGTATATAATTTTTAACTTTATATTTTGAAATAATTTCAGACTTTAAAATATTACAAAAATAAAGAGTTCCCATAAATCTTTCATTCAGCTTCTCAAAATGTTAACATGTTATATCACCAAATTATAACTATCAAATCTGAGAAATTATCATTAGTGTAATAAACAGATCTGTTCATCTGTAATTTATATTTTGTATACTGTCTCACTGTTGTCCTTTTTCAGGCCCAAGATCTAATATGGGATCACACATTGTATTTATTTCTAATGACTTCTTCGTTTCCTTCAATCTGGAGCAGATCTTAAGTTTTTCTTTATTTTCCATGATGTGAAATTTTGAAAGTTCTGGCCAGTTTTTTTTTTTTTTTTCAGTGTCCAGAATAACATTTTATTGGCACACAGTCATACTCAGTTGTTTAAACATTTCTTTCTTTTTTAAATTTAATTTTCTTCATATATATATATATGTATGTTTTAAATATTTTTTATTTATTTTTATTTTTTTGAGTCGGAGATTCACTCTGGTTGCCCAGACTGGAGTGCAATGGCACGATCTCGGCTCACTGCAACCTCTGCCTCCCAGGTTCAAGTGATTCTCCTGCCTCAGTCTCCTGAGTAGCTGGGATTACAGGCACACGCCAGGATGCCCTGCTAATTTTTGTATTTTTAGTGGAAACGGGGTTTC
The DNA here is from genome assembly GCF_008728515.1 of Papio anubis. NCBI lineage: Eukaryota > Metazoa > Chordata > Mammalia > Primates > Cercopithecidae > Papio > Papio anubis. Next base: position 132,493,622 of record NC_044983.1, on the reverse strand, counting down.
ACCATGCTGGTCAGGCTGGTCTCGAACTCCTGACCTCAGGTGATCCACCTGCCTTGCCCTCCCCAAGGTGCTGGGATTATAGACTTGAGCCACCGCGCCTGGTCTACTTCCTATATTTTTGAACTTTTATTTTAGGTTCAGCAGTACAGGAGCAGGTTTCTTATATAGGTAAACTCATGTCACAGGGGTTCGTTGTACAGACTGTTTTACCACCCAGGTGCTAAGCCTAGTACCCAACAAATATTTTTTTCTGATCTTCCCTCTCTTGCCACCCTCTGCCCTCAAGCAGGCCCCAGTGTCCATTGTTCCCCTCGTTGAGTCCATGTCTTCTTATCATTTAGCTCCCACTTACAATGAGAACCTGCAATATTTGGTTTTCTGTTCCTACGTTAGTTTGCTGAGGATGTAATGGTCTCCAGCATCATTCATGTTCCTCCAAAGACATGATCTCACTCTTATATTGCTCACAGTGGCATACTATTCAGTGTGTATATGTACCACATTCTTTTTGTCCAATCTGTCATTGACAGTCATTTAGGTTGTTTCCATGTCTTTGCTATTGTGATTAGTGCTGCAGTGAACATTCACATTCACGTGTCTTTGTAATATATAGATTTATATTCCTTTGGGTATATACCCAGTAATAAGATCGCTGGGTGGAATGCTAGTTCTGTTTTTAGTTCTTTCAGGAATCGCCACACTGCTTTCCACAATAGTTGAATTAATTTACACTCTTACAAACAGTGTATAAGCATTCCCTCTTCTCTGCAACTTTACCAGCTTCTGTTTTCAATTTTTTTTTTTTTTTTTTAAATAATAGCCATTCTGACTGGTGTGAGATGGTATGTCATTGTGGTTTCAATTTGCATTTCTGTAATGATCAGTGAAGTTGAGCTCTTATTCATGATTGTTGGCTGCATGTCTGTTTTCTTTTGAAAACTGTTTGTACACGTTCTTCGCTGACTTTTAAATGTTTTCTTGTCAATTTGTTTAAATTCTTGACAGGGGCTGAATATAAGACCTTTGTCAGATGCATAGTTTGAAAATATTTTCTTCCGTTCTGTAAACTGTCTGCTTACCTGTTGATAGTTTCTTTGCTGTGCAGAAGCTTTTAAGTTTAATTACATACCCTTTTCAATTTTTGCTTTTGTTGTAATTGCTTTTGGTGTCTTTGTCATGAAATCTTTTCCAGTTCCTGCATCCTGAATGGTATTGCCTATGTTGTCTTCCAGAGCCTTTATAGTTCTGGGTTTTACATTCAAGTCATCAATCCATCTTGAGTTGATTTTTGTATATGGTGTAAGGAAGAGTTCTGGTTTCAGTCTTCTACATATGGCTAGCCAGTTATCTCAGAACTATGCATTGAATAAGCAGTCTTTTCTCCATTGCTTGTTTTTGTCAGCTTTGTTGAAGATCAGGTGGTCGTCTGTGTGCAGCCTTATTTCTGGGCTCTGTATTCTGTTCCATTAATCTGTGTGTCTGTTTTTGTATCAGTGCCATGCTGTTTTGGTTACTGTAGCCCTGTAGTATAGTTTGAAGTCAGGTAACATAATGCCTCTAGCTTTGTTATTTTTGCTTGTAATTGTTTTGGCTATTTGGGCTCATTTTTTGTTTTCTGTGAGTTTTAAAATAGTATTTTCTAGTTCCGTAAAGAATGTCATTGGTAGTTTGATAGGAATCTTGTTGACTCTGTAAATTGCTTTGGGTGTTATGGCCATTTTAATAATGTTGTTCTTCCTATCCATGAGTATGGAATGTTTTTCCATTTGCTTGTGTCATCTGTGATTTCTTTGAGCAGTGTTTTGTAGTTCTCATTGTAGAGATCTTTTGCTTTCCTCATTAGCTCTATTTCTAGGTATTTTATTTTTTGTGCATGACAGTTTCGAATGGCAGTTTGTTTCTGATTGGGCTCCTGGCTTGGCTGTTATTGATATATAGAAATGTTACTGATTTTTGTACATTGATTTTGTATCCTGAAATTTTGTTCAAGTTCTTTTTTTAATCAGCTAATGGAGCTTTTGGGCCAAAACAGTAGGGTTTTCTAGATATAAAATCATGTCATCTGCAGGCAAGGATGGTTTTACTTGCTCTATTCCTGTTTGGATGCCCTTTATTTCTTTTTCTTGCTTGATTACTCTGACCAGGACATCCAATACTATGTTGAAAAAGAGTAGTGAGAGAGAATATCCTTGACTTGTGCCAATTTTCAAGGGGAATGGTTCCAGCTTTTGCTCATTCAGTATGATGTTGGTCTTGGGTTTGTCATAGATGATTCTTATTATCTTGAGGTATATTCCTTCAATATCTAGTTTATTAAGAGTTTTTTCACATATATGGATGTTGAATTTTATCAAAAACTTTTTTCTGCATCTATTGAGATGATCACATGGCTTTTATCATTAGTTCTGTTTATGTGATGAATCAAGTTTCTTGATTTGCATATGTTGAACCAAAATTGCTTAGGGATAAAGCCTACTTCATCATGGTGGATTAGCTTTTTCATATGCTTCTAGATTTGGCTTGCAAATATTTTATTGAGGGATTTTTGCATCTACGTTCATCAAGGATATTGGCCTGAAGTTTTCTTACTTTGTTGTGTCTCTGCCAGGTTTTGATATCAGGATGATATTGGCCTCATATAATGAGTTAGAGAGGAGTAATTCCTCCTCAATTTTTGTAATAGTTTCAGTAGGAATGATACCAGCTTTTCTTTGTACATCTGGTTAAATTTGGCTGTGAATCTGTCTGGCCCTGGGCTTTTTTGGTTGTCAGGTTATTTATTACTGATTCCATTTCAGAGCTCCTTGTTGGTCATGATTCAGGGAATCAATTTCTTCCTGGTTCAGTCTCAGGAAGGTGTATGTGTTGAGAGACTTATTCATCTCTTCTACGTTGTCTTGTTTGTGTGCATCATCAGGAGGTATTCATAGTTGTCTCTGATGGTTGTTAGTATTTCTGTGGGGTCAGAGGTAACATCCTCTTTGTCATTTCTAATTGTGTTTATTTGGATCTTCTCTCTTTTCTTCTTTATTAGTTTACCAAGTGGCCTATATATCTGGATGCATTGGTCTTTTAAGTGGTTTCTCATGTCTTCATATCCTTCAGTTAAGCTCTGATCTTGCTTATTTCTTGTCTTCTGCTAGCTTTGGGGTTGGTTTGCTCTTGCCTCTATAGTTCTTTAAATTGTTATGTTAGACCATTAATTTGAAATCTTTCTAAATTTTTGATGTGAGTATGTAGTGGTAAAAATTTCCCTCTTAGGACTTGCCTTAGTTGTGTCCCAAAGATTTTAGTATGTGGTAATTTGTTCTCATTATTTTTGAAAGAACTTCTTGATTTCTACCTTAATTTCATTATTTGCACTGACAGGTAATTTGCAAACTGCCTTTAAAATTGGGTTTCTCTGATGTTTCCTCCTGATTAAATTAAGGTTATACATTTTTGGCAAGAACAAGACAGAAGAGATGCTAGGTTCTTCTCTGGACATCACCTGGGAGGTACATGATGACTTCACGTCTCGTTCTTGGTAGTGATAGCTTGTGATCATATAGTTAAAGTGGTATACGCCAGATGTCTTCATTGTAAAGTTATTATTTTCCCCTTGTAATTGATAAAATTTAAGATGGGTAATAGTTTGAGGCTATGCAAATTTATTTCTCTCACCATTTGCTCACCCTCTGATTTCAAGAGTCATTTCTGATTCTCATCTGCAATAAATATAAACTGCAGTATTTACCAAATGGTAATTTTCTAATTTTACCATTCACTCTATATTTACTAATTGGGGTTCTATTTTAAGAAGAAACTGTCCATTAACCCTCATTTATTTATCTATTCAAATTATCTATTTATACTAGTATAGAATATGAATATTTATTTTATCCACTTATATTCTTATTCATGTTATACAAATTACTTCAGACCTGGTCATGGGTGTCTCCCGGTTGTTGCTTGTGTCCTTTTAATCAAATTTCTCCATCATTTTATAAACATTACCTTAATTTTTTTATACCCCTCTACATTCCAAAGTCATCTCGCAGTTTCTCTACAATAATTTCCTCCAAAGAGACCTAGTTCCTTTTATTGAAGAATAGATTTAATAGCTAAGATATGCATACTAGGTATGCTCATTGCTACTAGAGTGTTATTATTTCTTGTTCCTTAGAGCACAAGCTAGGATATATATGTATATGAAGTATTTATATGTGTCACAAGTGTATATATGTTTCTATATCTTACTGTTTGCACATATATTACACATCATGAGTTCATGCTGATAATTCTGATTCCATTCCAAAACCACAAGGCTCATTCTAGCTTTCCCTATTTCTTCATTTATAACATCTTTCTCCAACAATAGAAAAACCAGGCACTCATTATACACAGTATGTTTACCAATTTGCTTACTCCTAGATTATCCTAAAAGTAATTTCAGAATTAGTAATTCATATTTTTATGTAAACAGATTTACCAACTATAGATCAATATGTTTGTATAAAGTTCTTTTTGTCTTTAGTTTTACAGTAAATAGTCAAGTGTAATTTTTATAGTTACTTCAGCTAGTTATTGTTTTTAGATGTTTATAATTATTAATTTTCCTTGTAGCAGATATGGTCATAATATTAACAGTAATATCGTTACTAATATTTATTGAATTTTTCATGATTCCACTCTACATGAATGTTTTCATAGTAAATGTATGATTGGCCTACAATTATTCCTATTCCACAGGTAAATTGTCAGAGATGCCCAGAGGAAAAATAAATTATTTGAGGGACTAGAAAAAGTAACAGTAATCACAGGACTATAGTTTAAAATATAGTATGTCATATGTTTAGTCAGCTATACTAGTAACAGATGAAATAATCAATAGCTTAGGAAAAAAAATAATAAATGAATATCAGGCACAATGTATGAACAGCAAGAAAGATGGACCTTACATGTCCTAGCCAGAATTTTCAGAAAGGGCTTTTGAGTTTGGTAAAAGTGTGGTTCATGATTACAGGTAGAGTTTAGTTCATAGGCAGGAACTAGTAAGCCACCTTGATTGAAATAGTGGAACAAGAGAAATAGAGTCACAGTCTTCACTTGCTTCCTCAGGCGTATAAAAGATGGAAGTCATATAGGTCTTTTATTTTGTTTGTAGTATTTCCAAAAATGAAGATACTTTGTCAGTCACAAGCTGCAAAATGGAAAACCGTGTTGCTAATTCCTGGACTACATCAGTCTAATCTGTTATGATCTCCATTTGAGACAAGAGCTCTCAGATTCAGTACTCACATTATCATAGGCCAGTTCTGTAAAGTAGTATGAGATTGCAGAACAATTTTCCAACATCCATCCGTAAAAGGTGTCTCTCTTCTGATACCAGATACTTTTGTGTCCTTCATGAAAACAGCAAATCATAGAAGATCAATTTTTCTGAGTCCTGTGCACTATCTGAAAAGAGATGGAATAATAGGATCTCAAAAGGCTGTATCCATCAGTTAATTCTAACTGCTGGGTACTCATTCAAAATAGCAAAATCTTAAATCTGGTTTGTATAATAGTCTTTATTAGGCTTTGCAACACCATTCTACTCATTCCTGCAGGTCTTATTTTTTGGATGGAGAAACACATTGTTTCAATCTTTCAATAAGTATTCATTAAGTATATCCTGAGTACAAAGTCCTGTGTTAGGTAATTTGGAATTAAGGAGATGGGTTAAAATAGCTCCTGCTTATTAGTCTCTGTCAAGATGCTCATGAACTCTGATTTTTGTATTTAAAGATGATATCCAGCACTCAACAGCTAATATCACACTTGATTACTACAAGATGCGACAAAACATACTCTAGGCAAATACACACTCTGCTACTGCTATATGACATCTTCTGCCTCAAATCCATCTGTGTTCCGCTGCCAAAACAAGCTCACCTAGATCATGTAGAAATATCAAGAATCCTTATTTTCTTCTCTCTTCTAATGCCTGCAGCAGAACCAGCCATAGTGTGTATTTTCCATTGTTTCTTTCACCTGAGCCTTATGCCATTTGTAAATTCAACTGAAAGAATTTTAGGCTCTTCTTAGCTGCCACACTGAGTCAATGAAAGGAAAGATAATGAACAATATGTAGGGAGAAACTTCCCTGCTCTTTTGTGTCTTCCACCAACATTTCATCTTCTGCTTCAGGTCCCTCTCTTAACCCTTGATTTTAATATGAAAGATTTTCCTTCTCCCAGTAAAAAGAGAGGCCCGGAGGATTGGAAGGAGCCATCCATTTGCTATTTGCAATGACATTGCAACATTCATTTTCATGAGGGATCTTATAATGTACTTGGGGAAATAGGCATATTAATAAAATGAAATAATTAAAAACAGAATAAAATAAGTGCTTGGAGTATTTATTTTATTAAATGTAATCTTAGCATTTTATGAAAACGGCATGCTATGAAAAATTTGAGAAAGGAAATATGAATCCCGTGTGGGGCATTGTGAAAGATTTCCAAGGAGGAAGGGAGCTGGACCTTTAGGGAGGGATAGTATGCCACAAACAAAAAGCAATCAAGGAGCGTGGTTTCTTGGGTTAAAAAAACAAGGACCAACACTTAACAAGAATCTTAGTTATTGAAACAAAAAAGTGCAACTGCATTGTAAGGAACGTCTTCTAAGTGAAATCTAGTAATGACCTTTTATTTCTGTGGTGAAATACATTAGACTTTACAAACATTTTATTTAATGCTTCAAGAGACTTAGGTCTTAAAATATGCTTTATAACCATGTCATTGATGTAAAGGCAGAGAGTAGGTGAGGTGTAAGTGGTTTCACTGCCTTCTTGTTTTCAGAAAATTTTGTCCACTGTGAGGCACCAGGAGGATACAAATGGAAAAGGAAAGGAAGGTCAGAGTGTTCATTCAACCCACTACTTTGTGGCCTTGACCCTTGGTCATGCTTGGGGAGGGCTGAGTTTCTCTCCTATGGCCTCAGGGGTCATCAGGCTGTCCCTGTCTTATTTGCTATGCCTCCCCTGGTCTAGTAACCACTCTCTTCCCTTGCCAACATGCCTGAGGGTGGTAAATCTAAGATCTCATCTCCCCACTCCGCCCCCTATTTTCCCTATGCTATCACTGTGGATAACTTTATGTATAATTCTTCATTGAACGTTCTCCCCTTACCTCCTTGGGTGTGTCAGTTGCTTCCTGCTGGGTTCCTGACAGATTGTGGCCTAAACCGGTATTAGCCTGGTATGAAATCAAGGCCTGAAGAGTTTCAAAGTCTTATTGGTCTAAGAAAGCCTGGCTTTTGAATGGAATAATTCTAGTCAGCCAGACATCTTCCTGATGGCCACATTTCTTTACTTAATCCTCTCAACAAATCTGTGGTGTTGCTTTTATCAACTTTATCTTTTATTTGAGAAAAGAGACATTAATTGTCCAAGTTCCTGTAGCTTTTAAAAACAAATTTGATGTCCAGGTGCGGTGGCTCACACCTGTAATTCCAGCACTTTGGGAGGCCAAGGCAGGTGGATTGCCTGAGGTCAGGAGTTTGAGACCAGCCTGGCCAACATAGTGAAATCTGTCTCTACTAAAAATACAAAAAAGAAAAAAAAAAATTGCTGGGCATGGTGGTGGGTGCCTGTAATCCCAGCTACTCGAGAGGCTGAGGCAGGAGAATCAGTTGAACCCAGGAGGCGGAGGTTGCAGTGAGCCAAGATCGCGCCATTGCACTCCAACCTGGGCAACAAGAGAGAGACTCTGTCTCAAAACAAAACAAAAAAAAGCAAACAAAAAACAAAAAGCAAATTTGACTTTCCTTACTACATGGCCCCACTAGGTGACTGTGTACATTTTCTTGGCTTAAAATACTATCACTATGTTGAAGACTTTCAAATTTGTATCTCCATCTAGAATTCTTCCCTGAGCTCCAGGACTGTAAACTAAAATTCCTTCTTCAAACCTCTGCCAGGATTAATTTTAAAAAACCCAAACATAATGTTAAATTAAAATGCTGATTCTATTCTTCTCATATAATGTATTCCCTACAGCTTTTCCCACTTTAATACATGTCACCATCATGCATGCAGTTTCCCAACCTCATATTCAATACGTCATCAGGTCTCCAAAATATATTCTAAATCTCATCATTTTTCACAATATTGACTGCCAAAAACTAAGTCCTCATGTTGTCATGTCTTGATTGTGGTGACACAACAACACAAGGGCCTCCAAACTGCTTTCCAGAGTCCTGTTCTGATCTTCATAACTGTCTTCTTCACCATTGCCTGTGAGACTTTCCAACATTATATATTGCATGGAAACACCTTCCCAGAATGGCTTTAAAATCCTTCAGAATTTAGCTTCTGCTTAATCTCCTACCCCAGTATTTTCTATCCTTTTCTTAAATATCATCAGCTTTCCTTTTGCACCTTAGATAGCATCAGCCTTCATCCCTAATGATTACTGTACGACAGTTGCCATGTTTTCTCATTATGCTTTTTTCTACCTTTGCATGGATGCTTCCTTCCCGTTTCAGGTCAGAACTCCATGTCCGCCTCCTCAGAGAGTGTTTTCCAGCTTTAGCAAAACAGTGTTCTCCCCCCTTAATTTACAATTTACATGCTTTGCTTTACTTAGTAGCACATATCAGTGTCTTAAATCACCTTTTCAGCCCTCTTTCTTTTCTGTCTTCCTATTTTCTTTTCTTCTTTCCTTTATACTACTTTTATTTCATTCTTCCCTTCCTGCTAAAATATAAGCTCCAGAGGAGTAGAAAATCCAATTGTATTCTTGGCTGCTAAGATGGATGTCCAGGGCATCCATGCAGCACACAACATAAAATAATTAAATGTATCAAGATTTTATTGGGGGAAGTACCTGAGATGAAGAAGGCTGAGAGACTCATCAGACCATGATGCAAGGCTGACAGCAAGTTAAAAGGAGGGAAGAGGGTTGAGAGGAAGCCCTCAATTTCCATGTAGTCTAAAGGTTCGGCAACGCCACCAGGTCCTCGAGTCAAAGTCATCTGACAAAGGGTCCCCACGTCTCCTGGGAGTAGGTCTTCCTTAGCATTCGTGCTGCAGGAATAATTGGTAAGGAGCAGCTGCAAGGGGTGTGGCCTGAACGTAAGGGCAGCTACAGATTGCAAAGCATAGCAGCTGAGGTCCTGCACCAAATATAATCCCTGTAGTGGATCTGCCGGTACATTCTCAGGCCAGAACTCTTACTCAAGAATAAAACCAGTTCTTGAGATCCAACTTGTCCTCCATACAAGACTTTATTTATTTTTCCCAGAAGAATGGGCTAAGAGTAAACAACTCAGTGATAAGCAACAGCTCATCTTCAGTGAAGAAGATTACTTTGTATAGTGGAGACAGACACATAAAGTAATGCATTTAGAAAGAAGAGGGGAGAAGGTCTAACTCCTACTAGGGAGGGGACTGAGAATGACCAATGGCATCATAGAGAGCCTCCAAACTGGTGAAACAAGAGCATGCTCAGGTGTAAGAAAAGCTTTCCTTTGATTGGATGAGATTTGGTTAAATGCGAATAAGTTGCGTCTTAATAACATGTCTGTTTGTCTTGGGCCCCTTAGTCTCAGGAGGAGATGCCTATGTGTTTGTAAATGTATCAAGATAATAAACAGTGATACCTGATAGGTATTAAATATGCAAAAATATATAATTGGATATTTAGGAATAAATCCATTTTCCAACTGCTTTCAGATTACTTTCAGAAAACATTTCAGATGAGATCACACTGAGTATGTTTGTCACTATGAATTAGAAGTTGAAAGCCTATGTCCAAAAAAGGCAAAACTACTCAGAAGTAACAAAAGCCCAAAAGCAGTATATTCTATATAGCTAAACTGGAAGGTAGTGAGCTCAAAACTGTGAAAGAACCAAAAGAGGACTTATAATCACATTTTGTCTAAGTTGAATTCCATTTTTCAAGAGCATAATGTGAGATAATAAATAGTGCTGATGTCAAAGACAAGAAAAGAATATATTTCATCAGTCTATTCACACTAAAGTCTATTATGGGTGAACTCCCCCCACCCTCAGGTTATCAGGTATATTTTAGCACCAGCTGGCTAAAATAGTCTCATCTCTTAAGGTCTCGGTTCAGGAGGCATTGTCTTTCACCCAATCCCTTTTCCTATGTAAAGCACTGATTGTGGAAATCAAAAGGACTATCTCAGCTTGGGCATTCTCTATCAAGGGATGCTGCCCTTTCATTATGCTTGTCGTTGCTTCAAATTAGAGTCACACATGAGTAGACCTGACTGCACTTACTTCATAATAAACATCATTTAACCCTGTTCTGCTTTCTTTGTGATTTTCCGTCAGGTGATTTAGTAGAGAAAACACAAGAGACTTGGTTATGTCTTTAGAGCGCAAGAGTTTTGAGGTTGATGTAAAAGTTATCACTTTTTTTGCCATTAAAAATAACTTCATGTTTTGCCATTAAAAAAAAAAAAAATGGCAAAAACTGCAAGGACTTTTGCACCAACCTAATACGTAGCCCCAGGAAATGGTGAGCCATAAGGATTAATTCATTCATGGATCCCATTCTGTTTGCATCATGGATCAGACTAAAACTAACATGAATAGAAATGGCCAGAAAAATCAATCATTCCAAAAGGTTAAAAAACCCAAGGCTTGATAATTGTATACACCATTATTCACAGAATATACAAAAGTATGCTTCTGCATAAATCAGTTTGGTATTAGGTGCCAGCTTTTGCAAGGGAAGAGGCATATATATTTTAAGAAATGACAGCACTGTTGCTTAAATGAATAAAGAACAGGAAGTAACAGAGTATTGGAAGAGACTGAAATGCAATGTGAAGCCATTTGTTGATTCAATAAATATTCCACAATTTCTCCGAAGTGCTGGGCACAAAGTACCTAAAGGAAAAGAAGACTCAGTGCTTCAGTAGACGCTCCCAGGCTTGGGCAGTCACAGCTCCAGAACACAAGATAAATAAAGACTGGAAAGAAGGCCCTGGTATGGCTGTGATTCCTGCATTAATGAGGTACCACTGTGGGACGATCTATGATGCTGGTAGGTACATTACAAAATTCATTTTTTTAACTGGCTTGCTCCTCTTAGGAAGTCAACTTTTCTTATAATTAGTATTAATAACAACAGTACATATATACTTCTTGGAAGTCTATCTGGCACCCATATGTTGAGTACTTATGTAGTTTCTCATCTGACCTCTACAACAGCCTCGGGTGGTACTGATAGAAAATTGGAAGGGAAAAAACTTGTGGAAGAGAGATATATGAAACAGCGTTAAAGAATTTTATATGAGTATGGCTAACTGTGTTGGCATTTTTCATTTCCCTCCTGAAATGATCAAACATAAAAAATAAAAATTGAAACGTGATACAAACTTCATGTTTGGCAAAGGCAGTTTACCAGGTAAAGTCCCTGTTTTCCAATCATGAGAAAAGGTGGCTAAAAGTAGCTGAGATAGAACACATAAATGAAGAAGCAAAACGAAGACAATAAAGATTAATGAGCCAGCTCAGAATCAGTAGATTTTGGAAATCCCAGCGAAGACATTATTCCTAAAAGAGAGGGGTACATCCTAAAGAGAGACAAGTATATGCCTTCTTTAGAATATTAATAATGGGGTGATTAGGGATAGAAAAAAAAACCTCTCCAAGCCGTGGGGTTTGGTTTACAAAAGCAAAGGAGAGGCTACAACATCAAAAGAAACATATGCACCATAATTGCAGGGGGTAATCTGTCTCTTTGGCAACAGAAAATAAGAGTTTTTGGAATATGGAAAACGACTATGCCTTGAAGATGATCCTGACCACTTCCTGCATAAAAGTCCAACTCATCCATTTGATGATGTTAGAAAAGGAACCTGCATTAAAAAAGATTCTGTAAGAAATAAAACATAGAGAAAGATAGGCAAACTTACTAATAGAGAATACTATCAGGCTAAAAAGCAAATATAGTTTATGGAAAAAATATTATCTGACTTTGTGCATATTTGATGCTTTTGTCTGTAGCTTCAAATGTTTAAGGATAGCTTGCCCAGATGTAAAATCCTTGTGTTGCATATTAGTTATAGGAACAAATTAACCCAAAACCTGTTGGCATAAAATATCAGGACACATTTATCATCTATCTCATGCAGTTCCTGTGGGTCAGAAATTGAGGGGCATCTGGGTCAAAACTGAGCAGACACAAGTGGAGAGTTTTTCTTTTATACATTTTCATATGTTTTGAGTGGCGATTCATGTGGCTTATTTTATACTCAAAATTGAGAAAGCAATTTAATTCCTGTTAAGGATAGAGGCTTCATCTATACCCCTCACCCCCTTGTCTGAGTAGGGAGCCTCAACTCAGGCTCTGTGATGGCTAGCTGGTTTTAATAACTAACATTTATAGCATATGGGTGTTTTCTTAATGCTTTCCTTTAGGGAAGCCACTTAACCATCTTGTCTTCTTTGTGAGGTAGGGCCCACTGTTGCTTTTATTCTAAATGCCAGACTACTGAGGCACAGAATAAGCACTTCATCCAGGAGAGCACATTCACAGGAGGGACAAATAGATTTGAATGTAGGCTTTCTGGATCCAAAGCCTGCACCCACATCATTACTCTAAATGCCCAAAGCAAACAAATGCTACAGACATAAGCCTCAATTAAACTGTAAAGTTTAAAGGGTGGAATTCTCCATGATTTAAACAGCTCTCCCAGGACGGCAGTCAAGCAGAGACTCAGCCTGTTTATATTATCCTGGAAGTCACTGGATTTGCTTTGGGAAAGGTTTTCTAGTTGATAGCTCCTTCGTGGCATTTTCATGGGGCAGAGGGAGGTATGACATGCAGTACAGTTAACTGTTTTATCTTTTCTGATTTTTCTGATATTTATTTATTTATTTAAAGTGAATGCTGTTCTTGAAAGGTGTTAATCTTCATTGCTTGTCATTTCCAATCAATTTACGATGCTGGGGGTGAGCTGTGGACTGTTAAATCAATGCCAATTATGACTGAGTGCCTGCATGAAGGTTCAATTGTCCGAATCCTGTACCATCCTCAATTTATAGCCTCGTTGCTGGAGAAAATCTGAACTTCTCTTTCAACGCTGTCGCCCTTAATTATAATCTTTCAGACACGTTAGAGATAATGGTGCCCATGTCTTTCACACTAAATTGTTGAGTACAAGACAACTCCGGCAGCTTTTATAGGCCCAGGCAAATAAGAGCCTGGCGGCACACTCTGAATCATTCACACAACAAAGAGAGTATGCTTGGAGAAAGTGCGCAAAACACGCCGGGGCGAAAATCACAGTGCCCTATTTGCTGGGGGAAAAGAAAGTGCCATCAGTCTTCTCTGCCCTCTGCTCCACAGATGCTCACACACAGTGATGGAAAAGAAGGTGGTCTCAGATTTTTAACAAATACGATTTTGTTCATAGGTGTCTCTGAATTTTTTTACAAAAGTATGAAGATGTTTGTTTTGTTTTGTTTTGACTTGTTTGCCTAAGGGTTCAGAACTTACTTTACAAAAGATGCTTCAGGAAAAATTTTACTTTCTTTGGAAGGTTGTCTCTTGTGCCTAAAATGTCCCGCTATTAGCCAATTCCTCTTATACTTTAAGGAAAAAAATTAGTCATGATCTCATACAAAGAGCCTCTCTTGCAGTCTTGTCATCTCTCAGAACCTCTCCAGCACAAAGTAGGGCATGCCTCATGCTTTCCTCCCTCAGAAGATCTTCATCCCAAGGTCCTACCAAGGATTTCGGGAAAGGACAGAATTTCTCTGCAGAAGACACAGTGAGAGGTTGACTTACTCTATCAGGAGACGAGAGTACAGAAAGAAGGGGGTATTGGTGAAGAGGAAAGAAAGAGATTAATAGGGAAGACATTATTTGTAGACTCTGAGTCAGATCAAAGAGCCCAAAAAGAGAAATCACTGGGGAAATGATGGTCAGAAAGGATTTTTCTTTTGAATACAAGAATATCTAAGAAATTAATATAGGCTTGTGCTTTCGTTACCCTTTGTTTACTTTGCTGTTGGTAGGATTTTTAGTTTAATGGTGCATGCTAGGTCCCCTCGATTTTCCAACAAGTGCTATCATAGACAGGAAGGCTGTGCGCTGTGCTATTTATTTATTTATTTATTTATTTATTTTTATTTGGAGAAAACCAGTAGAGGGATGGGTTTCATCCTTTGTCTGCGGTGAGGCACACAGGAAACAGAAGGAAACAAAGGAACCCAGAGCAAAGGGGGGCCCTGAGGTTGTCAATCTAGATCGTTGTCAGAAATCTCAGGGAGGACTTGGAAGACCTTGAAATCCAGGAACAGGAGGTGTGTTATTCATGGGTCCATGCTGTGCAAATCTCAGCTGACACTCTGGGCTCTACCAGCCAATATGCAAAGCCTGAAATTTGACCTCATTTTTGAGGACACAAGAATTTGGGCTTTGAAATTAGACCAAAAGTGTGTTTTGTTAAGAATTTTCCCTTTGCCGAATGTGTGACTTTTGAATAGAGTACACAAGGATCTCAGGTCTCTGTCTGCTCACCTACCCATGGACATTATCAAAATCTCTAGTTAATTAATAAATGATTGAGTGATACATGTGGCTAGCAAATAATTGACTAAATATAATTTTTTTTCTTTTTTTGCCAAAGGTTGGAAGAAAAACATAATTATTTAGAGAACTAAGAACCTCTCTCCTCTACATTCCAACACCCTCACTATTCTCCTAAACTGTATCTTTGAATGGTATTTTAAAGTACATGTCTCCTCAGCAGAGTAAGCCCAGACCAGTATAGGATGCTGTACTTGACACTTAAGTATAAGATGTGGTTCAAGTATCATAAGGAGTTCTGAGTTTCTCTGTGGGGAGAAAGCTGCATCCATAAGTGATGGACCAATAGAAAGGGTATTTCAATGAGCTCTAAAATGAGTGTAAAACACTATAAGTGTCCTAGACACTGAAGGAAGAAAAGGTGAAAGTGGTTCAGAAAGGAGCTGCGGAGAAGGAAAGAATTTAACTTTTCAGTGAATTTCTATCTTCAAAACATATAGTTTTCCAATTTTCTGTTATGTCTGAGACATGGTACCTGACAACTCATCCTCTTGCTTTGTTAAAAAAAAAAAAAGGTAGGGTTCTTTTAATATTTATGTTAACTTGTGGATTAGTTTTTACTTTTCTGAAGGAATCAAAGGCCCATAAATTCAAAGTTCTACTTGTTTAACCTCGTGGTGCTTGAAAGAAAACACTGTTAGGGCCTGAATTGTTGCCCCCACCCCTGTCCACCTAATTCATATGCTGAAGTCCTAACCTCTGCTACCTAAGAATGTGACTGTATTTGGAGAGAGGGCCTTTATATCGGTAATTAATTAAAATGAATCTTGGGGTAGACCCTAATCCAACATTATTATTGTTCTTTTGAGGAGAGAAAATATGGACACAGACATATACTGAGATAAGAGGATGTAAAGACATAGGGGAAACTGTCCATCTACAAGCCAAGAGGAAATGCCTAGAACAGATCCTCTTTTCATGGACCTCAGAAACAACTAGCTCTGCTCACAGATTTATCTTGGACTTTTAGTCTCCATAATGGTGAGAAAATAAATTTCTGTAGTTTGAGCTGCCCAGTTTGTGAGGCTTTGTTATGGCAGCCCTAGCACATTTCTGCAACCATCAAACAATACATCGTCTTCCCCAGGCTTTCCCAACTCCACAAACCATTATGGAGAGGTGACACTGTACACACAGCTCATCTCTCTCAGAGTCTTGCTTTCTCCCTGTGTACTGGTTCAGTTGTGCTGCATGATTTCTCTGATATCTTAGATCTTTCATTATATGATGTCATTTGCCAGTGGGCAGATTTAGTAAATGTGTTAATGCAAATGTATAGAGTAAAACTTGAGTGGTGAACTGTTTAAATTGCCCCATTGTCTGCAAATAGAAGTATCTGTGTGCAACACATATAAAAATAGAACTTGTGTAGATTCGAGAGATTTTGTAAATATGAAATTAAAAGTTCTGGAGTCACAATTCCTCAGCAAACCTCGATTCTCCTCTTATTAGCTGTGTAATTTGATTAGGTCACTTAATATCGCTGATTCGGTTTCTTTTTCTATCAAGTGGCAACAAGAAAACTTATATCAAATTGTTGTAAGCCTCAAAATAAATAATGTATATACGTCATTTAACACATTGCCTGTCACTGACATGAGTGGAATGGATTATGGGTGTCCTTACTATTATTTGTAACAGCACTATAGTGCCTGAAAGAGTATTCCAAGTAATATCAAAGATGCTGAATATCTCAAATGACCAATTCGTAGCCCTGTCTTCAAAGAGCTTTGAGAGACCAGAGACTTCTAGAGTCAGTGTTGTGGTATAGTAAACAAATGAGAAGATTTGATTTATAATTTGACTCAAATACAATAACTTGAACAAATTAATGTCACTTACCAGCTTTGAAATTCTTTGATTCCATAGGTAGTAAAAATGTTGTGGTATGCATTTTTTGTGATTTTTAACTAAATGTTAAAAAAGATATTAGTTGTTAATATTATTTAATGCTTATCAATGACCCAGGGATTTGATTGCTGCATTTTCAGCTCTAAAATTAAGGATGCCTCTGCAAAGGATAAGAAGAGAGGAGAGAATTTAAATGGAATTTTTTATCCATGTGCTGACTTAAGAATTCCAATAGAAGATGTCTCTTTTGATTTGGCAAGTCATTCTTTGACAACCCAGGCAGTGTCATCTGAAAGCTTTTAGGATCCATCTGTAGGGAGCTAAAATGCTTCATACTCTGCATGTTTCTTTAGGGCTTATAGTGGTAGAGTTTGAAGTAATAACACACCTACAAATGCATTCTTCATTTTGGTTGTCAGTTTATTTCATCTGTTTAATCATTTCCTCCCTTCAAATAACCATTCTTTCATTCATCATTGAATAAGCTATGTATCAAATATCACACTGAGATTCTGATATATAAAAGATATAAATACTGCATAATCCTTGTCCGCAAAGGCCTCTAAGTCTAGTAGGGGAGTTAGGCCTGTTAACAATACAATCCACTATGATACAGTCCCAGAGATGCAGTGAGTGCAAAATAGAAAAGAGAAAAGCATAAATGACAGAATTGCAGATTGGAAGCCTAAATCATCCTACATGAAGGTGCAGTGGGAAGATTCCCGTATCAGCTATGCTCTGACAGGTAGCAAAGCATCATCAAAGTTTAAATAAAAGATGTGGCACATAAATAGGTCCACTTATTTTAAACACAACAGAAATAGAAATTACATTTATATAGTTGAAGAAAACCCATTCTAGTGGCTCTGGGAGTGAGAGGACAGATGGAATTGCTTGCCATTCCTACCTTCAAGGAGCTCACCTTTCACACTCAAGCGGCATGCCACTCTGTCATGACCAACTGATACCAAGATATTTATTGGGCATTTACTATATCTCAATTGTTATCAATGCAAACTTTTGCTTAGCCCTATTTAACTGGCACTCTGAAACCTCATTTTATTATTCTTTGTCAGGTCTCATAAAAACGGAAACCAAAAAACACACAGCTTTTTATTTAGAAAAAAAATTAAATTTACGGAATAACTGTGAACTTGGTAGAGAAAGCTCCCATATACTCTGCACACGGATCCGCTGAATACTAACATCTTACGTTAGTAAGGTGCATTTATTGCAATTAATAAACCAACACAGGTACGTTACTATTTTCTAAACTCACACTTTGTCTTTTTTTTTTCTTTTTTTTCTTTTTGAGACGAAGTCTTGCTCTATCGCCCAGGCTGGAGTGCAGTGGCGCGATCTCAGATCACTGCAAACTCCGCCTCCAGGGTTCACGCTGTTCTCCAGCCTCAGCCTCCCGAGTAGCTGGGACTACAGGCTCCCGCCACCACGCCTAGCAAATTTTTTGCATTTTTAGTAGAGATGTGGTTTCACCATGTTAGCCAGGATGTTTTTGATCTCTTGACCTCGTGATCTGCCTGCCTCGGCCTCCCGAAGTGCTGGGATTACAGGTGTGAGCCACTGCACCTGGCTTTTTTTTTTTTTTTTTTTGAGACAGATTCTCACTCTGGTGCCCAGACTGGAGTGCAGTGGCGTGATGTTAGCCCACCGCAACCTCTGCCTCCTGGGTTCAGGCGATTTTTCTCCCTCAGCCTCCCAAGTAGCTGGGACTACAGGCACATGCCATAATGCCCAGACAATTTTTGTATTTTTAGTAGAGATTGAGTTTTAGTATATTGGCTAGGCTGGTCTCGCACTCCTGACCTCCTGATCCGCCTGCCTAGTCCTCCCAAAGTTCTGGGATTACAGGCATGAGCCACTGCGCCAAGCCTATTTTCTTAGTTTTTACCTAATGTTCATTTTCTCTTCCAGAACTCCATCCATGTTATATTCTAGGACTCAGTATGACAGTATGTTGTTACCGCTTCTCTTAAAGCTTCTCTTTCACTGTAAGTTTTTCAGAATTTCCATATTTGTAATGACCTTGACATTTCTGAGGAATATTCGTTGAGTGTTTTGTATAGTCTATTTCGATTGTGATGTTTCTGATCATTTTCTCATAATTAGAGTAGGGTTATGGATTTTGGGAAGTATGACTGGAGTAGTGTCATTTCCATCACATCATATGAAGTCAGATTATCAGCATGTGAATCTTGATCATAGAGTTGAGGTATTTTCTGTCTGGTTTTTCCACTGTAAGTTAAATTTTCCTCCCCCTTTCATACTGTTATTCCTTGGAAGGAAGTTACTATGGGCCACCCACATATAGTTATGGTCCCTCTCCTTGAGGATGAAGCGTCTGGTAAAATTATTTGGATTCCTTCTGCATAGGAGATTTGTCTATTTTCCTCCTTTACTTATTTATTCAACCACTTATTTATAGCAGAACAGACTCATAGACATTTATTTTATTTTGGGGTATTATAATTCAGTAACACTTTGTTTTGGTGCTGAAATTATTACAGCTGTGGCCCCTGGGAATCTTTCCTTCACCTCCTGTGTCCTTTTGATATGATTTACCATCTATTTCATTGTGGGTGTTTGTTGTTTTTTTTTAATTTGGCACTTACTTTAGGGTAGTACAAGACGCTCTCCCTAAGTATTTTATCTCTGCTATAGATGTTAAAATTGAGGCTCAGAGAGACCTAGTGATATGGCAAAATATTCCAGTTAGTGAATAAATGATCCATGTTTCAAACCCATTTCTGATTGTCTTTAGAATTCCTGTATTTTATTATTTTTGTACCTTACCTATAAAAACAATGGGATGAGATGAGTTATTTGACCTAAAAATGTTAAACATAATTAAGTTGTTTTATTTGTATAATTTGAGCCTATAATGTTCTCAGCTGTCTATATTCTTTTAAAGATCCTTTAAGATGTTTCTTTTTTTTTTTTTTCAAAGTATTTTTCCATAAGGTATTGAAGTACAGATGGTATTTAGTTCCATGAGTAAGTTTTTTAGTGGAGATTTGTGAGAACCTGATGCACCCATTACCCGAGCAGTATACACTGCACCATATTTGTTGTCTTTTATCCCTCTCCCCCATCCCACTCTTCCCCGCAAGTCCCCAAAGTCCACTGTATCATTCTTATGCCTTTGTGTGCTCATATGTTCTCACTGATCTATGGGAGCTCAACTCTATGTTTTTGAACACCGCAATATATTAGGTACCATGTTCATTGATAGTCATTTATCCATTCAACAAGTATGTTGGAGCACCGATGCTTGGCCATGTGTCATGTTAGAAGTTGGGATGAATTCAAGGGCAAGTGGACACAATCAAGGAGACTACTCTCCTAGAGAGGTCAAAGGCAGGTGTGCAACATAATTAGGACATCACTGTAACATTTGATGATTATACCTACATGTTAGCCCTTCCAGAGATTATAAATCTAAAATCAATTTCAGTGAGCTAATAGCATCAAGTCATCAGCAAAGCATTCCTTCTGCAAGCTGTAAAAAAACCAAGCCATTTCCTTGCCTTTCCTAACTTCCAGAAGCCACCAGCATTCCTTAGCTCATAGGCACTTTCTCCATCTTCAAAGAGCATAATTTCAACCTTTGTTTCCTTGATCTCACCTCCTTCTGCCTTTAACTTTCTAGTCTTTCTCTAAGAAATCTTGATTGCATAAGACACATCAGATAGTCCAGGATAATCTTCCCTCTCAAGATCCTTTTATTTTACTTTTATTTGTACAAATTTTGGGGGTGCATGTGTAATTTTGTTACATGCATGGATTGTGTAGTGGTCAAGAGTCAGGTCTCTTAAGATATCCATAACCCAAATAATATACATTGTATCAATTAACTAACTTCTCATCAACCCCCTCCAACCCCTGCACCCTTCTGAGTTTCCCTTGTCTATCATTCCACTCTCTATGTCAACGTGTACACATTTTTAGTACGTACTTATGAGTGAGAATATATGATATTTGACTTTCTGTATATGATTTGTTTCACTTAAAATAATAACCACAAGGTCTGTCCATGTTGTGGCAAAAGATGGGATTTCATTCTTTTTTTATAGATGGCTAGTATTTTATTGTATGTATGTGTAATTTTCTATCCATTAATCTGTTGATTGATGCTTCTATTGATTGCATATCTTTGCTATTGTGAATAGTGCTATGATAAACATACAAGTGAATTTATCATTTTGATATATTAACGTATTTTCCTTTGGGTAGATATGCAGTACTGGAATTGCTGGATCAGATGATAATTCTATTTCTGTTTTTTGATAAATCTCCATGCTGTTTTTCATAGGGGTTTTTACTAATTTACATTTCCACCAACAATGTATAAGAGTTCCTGGGGCCAGGCTCAGTGGCTCATATGTGCAACCCTAACACTTGAGAAGCTTAAGACTTGAGCGCAGGAGTTCAAGACCAGCCTAGGCAACATAGTGAGACCATTTCTCTACAAAAAAAAAAAAAAAGGAAAAATTGGCTGTGCATGGTGGTGTACACCTGTAGTCTCAGCTACTTGAGAGGCTGATGCAGGAGGATTGCTTGAACCCAAGAAGTCAAGGCTGTGCTAAGCCTTGAGCATCCCACTGCACTCCAGCATGGGTGACAGAGTCAAATACTGTCCCAGGAGAGAAAAAAAAAAAAAAAAGGTTCCATTTTCTTCACATCCTCACCAGTATCTGTTATTTTTTTTGTCTTTTTAATAATGGCCATTCTGACAGGTGTACAATGATATCTCCTTGTTGTTTTAGTTTACATTTCTCTAATTAGTGATGCTGAGCATTTTTTCACATATCTGTTACTTATTTCTATGTCTTCTTTCTGAAAGTGTCTACTAATATCCCTACCCAGTTTTTAAAGGGATTGTCTTTGTTGTGGTTGTTAAGATGCTTGAGTTTCATGTGTATTCTGGGTATTAGTCACCTCTCAGATGAATAGTTTACAAACATTTTCTCCCATTCTACTGGTCTGTTTACTCTGTTGTTTATTTTGCTGTATGGAAGCTTTTTAGGTAATTAAGTCTCATTTAGGTATTTTTGGTTTTGTTGCTTCTGCTTTTGGGGTCTTAGTCATAAATTCTTTGCCAAAACCAATGTCAAGAAGAGTTTCCCCTGTGTTTTCTTCTAATATTTTTGTAGTTTAGAGTTGTAGTTTAAGTTTTTAATCTATCTTGAGTTGATTTTTTATATGTGGTAAGAGATAGGGATCCAGTTTCATTTTTTTTGCATATAGTAATCCCATTTTCCCAGCATCATTTTTTGAAAAAGATATCCTTTCCCCAATATATGTTCTTGTCAGCTTTGTCAAAAGTCAGTTGGCTGTCCATAAATATATGGCTTTCTTTCTGGATTCTCTGTTCTGTTCCATTGATCTATGTGTTTATTTTTATAACATTACCATGCTGTTTTGGTGACCATACCTTTATAATATTATTTGAAGTCAGATAATGTGAGGTCTTCAACCTTATTCTTTTTGCTTAGGATTGCTTTAGTATCCAGGCTCTTTTATGATTCCTTATGAATTTTAGGATTGTACTTTTTAATTCTGTGAAAAATAACGTTGGTATGTTGGTCAGGTTTGCATTGAACCTGTACATTGCTTTGGGCACTATGATCATTTTAACAATATAAACATTTTGATTCATAATCATGGGATGGATTTCATTTGTTTTTGTTATATATAATTTCTTTTATCAGTGTTTTGTAGTTTTTTCTTATAGAGATCATTTGCCTCCTTGGTTAAATTTATCTCTGGATTGTTTTATTTTGGTAGCTATTGTAAACGAGGTTGCCCTCTTATTTCCTTCTCAGCTAAAACATTGTTGGTGTGTAGAAATGTGACTAATTTTTGTACATTAATTTTGCATTCTGCAACTTTACTAAATTCCTTTATTAAATCTAAGAGTTTTTGGTGGAGTTTTAAGATTTTCTAAATATAAAATCATATCACTAGCAAACAGGAGTATTTTGCTTCCTCTTTTCCAATTTAGATACCTTTTATTTCCTTCTCTTGCCTGGTTGCTCTGACTAGGTCTATCAGTATATGTTGAATACAATTGGTGAGAGTGGGCATCCTTGTCTTGTTTCAGTTCTCAGAGGAAATACTTTGAAATTTTCCCCATTAGTATAATATGAGCTGTGGGTTTTTCATATATGGCCTTCATTATTTTGAGGTATGTTTCTTCTATGATATGCCTAGTTTCTTGAGAGTTTTTATCATAAAGCGGTATTGAATTTTATCAAATGCTTTTTTTTCCTGCATCCATTGAGATAATCAAATTTTTTGTCCCTGATTCTATTTATGTGATACATCAGATTTACTGATTTACATATGTTGAACCATTTTTGCTTTTCTAGTATAAAACCTACTTGATCATGGTAGATTAACTTTCTGATGTGCTGTTGGATTCAGTTTGCTAGTATTTTGTTAAATATTTTTGTGTTTATGTTCATTAGAGATACTGGTTTGTAGTTTTCGTTTTTTATTTTTTGTGGTTTTGATATCAGGGTGATAATGGCCTTCTAGAATAAGTTAGGAAGCATTATCTCCTCAATTTTTTGGAACAGTTTCAGGATGTTTGTTATTAGTTCTTTTTTGTATGTTAGGTAAAATTCATCTGTGAATTCATCTGTTCCTGGGCTTTTCTTTGTTAGGAGAGTTTTTGTTACTGCCTCAGTCTTGCTACTCATTACTGATCTGTTCAGGCTTTCTATTTCTTCTTGGTTCAATCTTGGAAGGTTGTATCTCTCAAGAAATTTATCCATTTCTTCTGGGTTTTTTAGTTTGTAAGCATATAGTTGTTCAAAATAGCCTGGCGTTCTTCTGAATTTCTGTGATGATCAGTTGGAATGTGTCCTTTTTCATTTCTGATTTTGCTTCCTTGGGTTTTCTTACTTCCGGGTTGAAAGAGCTAGCAATTTATCAACTTTGTTTATTTTTTTCAAAGAATCAATCTTTTGTCTTGTTAATCCTTTTTTATTGCTTTCTTATTCTTAATTTGATTTAGTTCTGCTCTCATCTTTTTTTCCTTTTCTCCTGCTAATTTGGGGTTTGGTCTTTTCTTGCTTTTCTAATTCCTTGAGGTATGTTGATTTGGAACCTTCTATTTTTTTTGATGTAAGCATTTAATGCTATAATCTCCCCTCAACTGCTTTTGCTGCATCCCACAGGTTTTGGTATATTGTGTTTTCTTTTTCATTTGTCTTTTTTTTTTTTTTTCCATTTCCATCTTAACTTATTTTTTTAATCCAGTGGTCATGCAGGAGCAGGAGCACGTTGTTTAATTTCCATGTGCTTGTATAGTTTCAAAAACACTTTTTGGTATTGATTTCTAGTTTAATTATATTATGCTCTGAGAAGATACTTAATATGTTTTCAATTTTTAAAAATTTATTGAGACTTGTTTTGTTGCCTAGCATATGGCGTATCTTGGAGAATGTTACATGAAAAGAATATATATTCTGCAATTGCTAGATAGAGTGTTCTGTAAATGTCTGTTAGGTCCATTTTGTTTAAAGTCCAATTTAACACCAATGTTTCTTCTTCTTTCTTATTTCAGACAGAGTCTCACTCTGTCACTCAGGCTGGAGTCCAGTGGCACAATCTCATCTCACTTCAACCTCTGCCACCTGGATTCAAGAGATTCTTGTGCCTCAGCCACCTGAGTAGCTGGGATTACAGGTGTGCGCTACCACCCCAGCTAATTTTTTTTTTTTTTTTTTTTGTATTTTTAGTAGAGACAGTGTTCTGCCATGTTGACCAGGCTGGTCTTGAACTCCTGGCCTCAAGTGATCCACCAACCTCGGCCTCCCAAAGTGCTGGGATTATGGGTGTGTACCACCACACCCAGCCAGGTCCAATGTTTCTTTGTTGATTTTCTGTGTAGACGATGTGTCTAATGCTGTGAGTCAGGTGTTGAAGTTCCTCAATATGATTGCATTTCTGTCTACCTCTCTCTTTAGGTCTACTAATACTTGTTTCATGAGTTTGAGTGCTCCAGTGATCCTTACCACATCTATAAAGTTTTCTTTTGACATGTAAAGTGGAATAGGCACTGTTTCTTGGCATTAAGACATGAACATTTTTTGGGTAGAGGGCATTATTTAGCTTACCACACCCCTCTGTAATGGTATATTTGAGTGCTTATGCCTGTCCATAGATGCCTCTAACTCAGTGGTTCTCAACTGGGGACTTTTTGCTTCTAGAAGGGCACCAGAAAAATCTGGAGGTTTTTTTGTTTTTTTGTTTTTTGTTTTGTCGTGACTAAGGATGCTACCAGCATTTAGTGGGTAAGTCAGGGATGATATTTAAAAAATCCTCCAAAGCACAGGACAGTCAGTCCAACACAACAAGGAAAAGGTGAGAAAGCCTTGATCTAGATAAATAGGTAATGGATGGAAGGAAAAAAAAAAGATTGATATAAAACTATAAGGTAAGTATTACAAGGCCTGTCGCTGTGGCTGACTCCTGTAATCTCAGCACTTTGGGAGCCCGAGGCGAGCGGATCACGAGGTCAGGAGATTGAGACCACCCTGACTAACACAGTGAAACCCCATCTCTACTAAAAATGCAAAAAAATTAGCTGAGCATGGTGACACATGCCTGTAGTCCCAGTTACTCTGGAGGCTGAGGCAGGAGAATCACTCGAATCCGGGAGGCGGAGGTTGCAGTGAGCAGAGATCGTGCCACTGCACTCCAGCCTGGGTGACAGAGGGAGACTCTCTTTCTAAATAAATAAATAAATAAATAAATAAATAAATATTATAATAGTAGTATGAATGACTTGCAGAGGGAGAAATTCTTGATTCTTCTAAATAGTAATATTTGAAATGAGAAAGAATGAATTAAATTCCCTTATAAAACTATCTGTGTTTTAGGTATATTATCCATCTGTGTTAGATATTATGGAGAAGTGAGAATTCATGTGTAAATTTGTCATAGAATAGCATGGTGTGTCGCGTGCCTCTCCCAGAGCTTGAGTAGTGCTAAAGTATAAACTAAGAGATGGGTGAAAAGTCTTTTGGGAGATGTAGTTTAGATTCACATGATTGCTGAACCGTGAAGACTGTGTGCTATGATATTGAACTTAGACAGTGTCTTGGGGGAGTGGAAAACCTCTCAGGGATTTAACAAATACAGTAATTTTAAAGTAGATCTTAGAGCAATGCTTGAAATTATTTCACCTTTGTTAAGGATAAAACATATCAAAAATTTCAGGTGTATCCATAATTATGTTTTAGAAAATAGTTATAGCTTAGAATTTTCCATGCAGAAGAGGCTTAGAGATTATCTATAGTAACTCCTACAATTTAATATTTTATAGTTGCCTGACATTTTCAGACAAAAGAAAATAAAACTACTTGTATATTATTTATGTCAGTTGCTCATACAACACACTTTTGAGCTATGCGGAGGTGGTATTATTGTCAATATTTTACAGTTGTAAAAAAAAGCTAATTTTTATGTGATTTTATTGCAGTTAGTGCTGTTACTCCCTCACCCAACTACCAGGTAACCACCCTCACACAGTGTTTGTGAATCATTTACAGCATAGGAAGACTGAGTTTCAGAAATTTTATTCAACACAGCTCACAATGAAAGAGCAGAAAAAGGACAAGGGGTTAACGTCTATAGTCCTGGCTTTCGTATCCATGTAAGTATTTATTTTCTGTGGTCTTCAGCAGGCAATATCTAATCTCTTCTATGAATTAGGGTTTTTTTTAATTATTAATTTTTACATGCAATATTTCTTATTGTGGGGATTCAAAGCAAAAAATGTAAATTCATTTATTTATTCAAATGTACTGAGTGCTGTAATGTGCCAAATAATGTTTTAGTTTGTTTGTTTGTTTGTTGTTTTTACATTGGGGATTTGAACAGGAGCAAAATCTTGTCTCCACTCATGAGAAGTCATAGTTTAATAGGGAATAAATATTTGAAAACAAATTACTCCAACCACTGTCCATGGTGGTTACTGGAAAGATTCCGTGCCCGGCTTTGCGGAGAACATGTAGAAGACCAAGCCACCCAGCCTAGGAAGAACAGCAAGGCTTTTTAGAGGAGGGAAGGCTGAGCTGGAACATTCAGAAGTGAAAACATGCTGTCATATACAATAAAGAGTTATTAATAATGAGGGAGTAAAAAATGGTTCTTTATTGGAAAAGGATATAGATGCTGAACTACTTTACATCAGCTGCCATAACAAAATACCACTGACTCAGCGATTTCAACAACAGAAATGCATTTTCTCATGGTTCAGGAGGCTCCACATCCAAGACCAAGGTTCTGATAAATTCAGCTTCTGATGAGGGTTTTCCTTCTAGTTTGTAGGTAGCCACGTCCTTACTGTATCCTCTTTACGGCCTTTCTTCTGTGTCAGTGTGGAGAGACAGCAAGTAGTAGTGTCTCTTTCTCTTTATATGAAAATGCCAATCATATAGGATTAGGGCCCCACCCTATGACCTCATTTAATTTTAATGATGACCATAAAATCTCTAACTTGCCATAGGGTCACACTGGGATTTTACACTTCAACACATGAAGGGAGACACAATTTAGTTCACAACAAACACTTACGTTTGGAAAACAGAAGAAAACTCGGGGCCTGAAAAACTAAAGGCCTCAGTTGTTTTAGAGTTCTGTGAAGAATCAGAGAAGAGCTGAATAAAAATGAGCTGTCACTGGTCGTAAGCACTGTGGGTTGGCTGTGAATGCATGGGGGAGCTGTGCCCATAGCTGTCAGAGTACAGAGCTCAAAGATTCGATTGCAGTTCATCAAAATTCCAAGCAAAATCACAACCCTAACAAATTAGTTGCTCATATATCCTGCAGGGCAACAGAAGATGCCCATGGCACAGGATGTATATAACAAACTCTGGGAAATGAAAAAAAAAATGCATACCAACAACATGTTAATTACCCTTCCTTACACTTAAAGCTATAAATGTCTCCCACTGTGATTGTGTTAGTAATGGGCTGTAAGACTTCTGTCCTCTGAGGAAAGAAATCTGAATATGGCCTAGATTTTCTAGGCTGTGTTTTGGAGAAGGCAAAAATGTCCTTGAATTTAGTAGATTTGTACTTTCTGGCAAAAATAAAAATAAATCATCAAGTAACAAACAAACTCTTCAAAAATCTTTAATAATAGCACATCTCTGATGAAGTTCAGTGAAGTGGAATGGAAATAGAATAACACTAGAATCAAATAGTTAATGAAATTCAGGAACCTACACTTAATGTAATTCGCTAGGACTTTCTTAAGTTCTCTGAGCCTCAGCTTTTTTATCGGTAAAAGGGGAATAACAATGTCTAGCTTACAAGGATCTACAAGATGCATATACCACGTTTTTGGTAAAGCTCTACTCATGCTGGAGAGCAAGAGCTCTACTATCCTCCTTTTCAGAGAAGCACCACTTTCTTTGACATCTTGGTCAAGTTAAAGAGGATTCTGAGTCATGGGGCAGAATATTCTGTTGGGAAGAAATCCACACTTGGAATCAGACTCACATTTCAATCCTTACACCTGTCTTACTGGTGATGTGAACTGGTATTTACCTAATCCCACTAACCTTTAATTCATTCATCACAGTGCTATTCTCTAAATGTTTGTGTCCCCTCAGAATTCCTATGTTGAAACCTAATCACTAAAGTGATGGTATTATGAGGTGGGGCTTTGAAAGGTGATGAGGTCCTGAGGGCAGGGCCCTCCTGAGTGGGATTAGTGCCCTTGTAAATTACCCAGCTTAAAGTGTTTTGTTACAGCAACCCACATGGACAAAGATACATGTATTTTCTTTAAATGAAGATAATAGCACATTCTTCTCTGTATTATATTATGATTAACTGTGAATATATACAGCACTAGGATATAGTAGCTTCAACAGATAGAAGGTTGTTTTTTGTTTTTACTGCCTTCTATCTGTGTTTCAGCCATGGTAAGAGATAACATAACTTTGACATGATATATATGTTCTTGTTGTCTTGACCAGCCCTTGATATTCTTTACACCAGGACCAAAAATTCAGACGGGGGCTGAACCTATAGGTAAGGCCACATTGATGTGCACAATTCGGGAATATAGGAAAGTTCAGGGTAAAACTGAGACAGCAAATCACACTTTTTATATGAAATTTCTATTTATATCCCCTGGGAGAATGAATGATTACACATGTTGTTTTTCACACATCTATGGAAAAATGGTCAAAATTAAAGCTCCAGGCTCAAGAAGAGGCTTCAGATCAACATTACACAGACTGCAAGGGAGGCAGGTACCTTGCATCTAGGAGTACCTGCCAGCTGTGACATATTGTCTAACTGTGAAAGGCATTAGTTTCAATCTACCACTGATCTGACTGCAATTAAAATTCAGGACAGTTTTTAAGAGGTATCATTTTATTGACTGACCACTGAGATACAAGAAAAAGATTTATTGAGATTATTTGAAATTCCCTGAGCTCTAAGGAAATATATACATATTTATATGTATATTTATAATATAAATATATATATTTTTATATATACATAAAGCATAATAATTGTCTTCTTCTTATATTTTTACTATTACTACCTAAACAATTTAGATAGATAAGTAGATAGCACTCCATAGATTTTAATTTACAGATTGACTTTACTAGCCACATTAATCCCTCTGAATTTTATTAAAATGTTTGGAATATCCATCAAGTTGATACAAGAAGAAGGGATTCATGCACGACAACTCCCAAATACTTTCAGTCAGTCTCTATAAGTTCCAATGAGTTTTGTCAAATGGGCCTGAAGGAGTCGGGGAGAAAAAGCCTTAATCATCTAGGAGTATGAGTGAATCTTTGCTGAATTTCAAATAAAAGACAGAATGAGAGCGAGAATGAGGAAGAAGAGAAGGACAGTGGAAGCAAGGTAGAGGAAGAGGGAAAGAGAGCAGAAGAGAGTGATAAAGAGATCTTAACCAACTTCATTTCTGTAGTAGATTTCCAAATAGCAATGCTTCTCCCAGACACAAGTTCTTCCTACTTCTAAAACTGATGTTAATTAAATAAGAGAATGGAGACATTGCTTTGAGGCATGGAGATCTTGACAAAAACCCATCTAACAGGAAGATCAAGATTCTAAAGAAGATCTGTGTTACAAAGAGGGACACAGGCAGAGCATCTCTCACAGAAATTAGAGAAGCATGTAATGAAGAGAAACAGGGAGACAACTCAAACTCAGGAGTGTTCAATATAGCCATTTAGATATGGGTGGGGCCAGAGGCAAAGGGGAAGAGCAGGGGAACCTTCTGTGAATCCATCTGTTATGACAGGGCTTGGATATTGGAAGTGTCCAATATAAGTCTCATCTCCTACTTATTTCCTTCTATCAGAAAGGGCTAGAAAACCAAGTGGGATTGCTCTTAGAAATACAAACTATCTGCAGAACCTGAGTCATTGGGAAAACAGAACAATGAAACTAGAGTAGAGTTTGTTTCCAGTTATGTCAGGTTGCTCATCATTTTTTCAACAAATTATGCCCGATCATACCTTTGTACCTCTGCATATGCTATTGTTTCAACCTGGAATAATATTTTTTCTGTCTGTCTCAAAATGGGTAAGTCTCATTTTTAAAATGTTCATCTCCAGTACTAAGTCCATCTGCCCAGTCTTTCTTGAATGTCTCCCTCACCATTACAGATACAATAAATGTCTTTCTGCTCTTGGCCTCCCTGGAAACTTGCACCTCCCATGAGGACTGCACTTTCCCATTATGTCATAGTAACTAGTTTACTTGAATTTTCTTTACCAAAGGGATCTAGTAAATTTGCAAACATCTAACAAATAATAAAAAGACAATTTTTGGCGCATAGTGAAACTTGACATCTAGAATGTGAAATGATTTGGAAGTTCAGAAATATAGTAGCTTACCAATATCTCTCAGCAGGAAGAAGCATCTCTATTACTTGTTTGTGATTTAAATTTTCAATTTCAATCTGTGGTGCACTCATAGAAAAAGGACAAAGATGTTAGAAATGGAAGCAGCATGCTAGTCCTAATGAAAGTGAAGTTCTGGCAGTCCACACAAATCAATACATATAAACATATAAACTACAAGAGCAAAGAGGCTACATCAGATTCAAAGGCGTAATCCAGAGGCTCAAAGTACCAAAACCAGGAAAAGGTGGAACAAAACTAACTGAAGACCTGTCTTCAGGTTTAATGCTCAAGAACTGTAAGATCCTTATTCACTCTAATGAGCTGTAAGATGGTACTAGTTGTGGGGAGGCTTAGCCTGTCAGTAGATTTTCAAGTGGTCATAACTGTAGTGAGAGCAAGGAAAGGCTGAAGGGTAAGGAGTGGGCATGGAAGAAAACAGAAGGAAAGTATTTTCAAGAACAGTATCTGTGGACAAATGCAGCATCTGCTGTCTCGTGGGCTTATACATTACATGTGTTAGAATATGTTGTTTTAGGGAAGTCCATGTAATAACTTCACAACAAATAAACGGCCTCTCCGTTTTGCACCTGAGGGAGCTGAGATCCGAGACTGCTGAAGTGTCTTGTCCAAAATCACATACCAGCTGCACTTGTCATATGCCTCTTTCTCTCTGTTGACTCCACTTCCTTGCTGGCTCCGCTGTATTTTGCAAGAATCTGACTCCTGTAAACTAAATTTTCCAGGCCTCCCTGGCTCCTAAATTTCCACTGGGCTTGACCAGTGAGGGACACGGAGATAAGAGTGAAACCAGAAAAGGAGAAACTATGGTGTCCTCTCCTTCTGTCTCTGCTTTGGTGGTACCTGGAGTAGTGGCTCTGTCTTTGTGATTCCAGCTCCTGCTGCTCAACCTTCCTTCTAGGGTCGAAGCTCCCACTCAGTAAGTCCTCCTTATGGATCCCTGCTCCATAGGTTGATGCTGGTAAAACCACCTCCTCCTTTATCACTCAGCCCTAGGGTTAGGAGTGTCATTCCGAAACAGTCAATTCCGTATTTTTAGTTTTTTTTTAAACCGCATCTATAACCATCTTTCTGTATTTAGTGTTCTTTAATAAAGTACTTGCTATGAACCATGAGTCTTTATTTCCTGACTGCACTCTGACAGATACATCTTTTTTTTTTTTTGAGACAGTGTCACTCTGCCACTAGGCTGGAGTGCAGTGGCATGATCTCAGCTCACTGCAGTCTCCAACTCACTGGTTCGAGCAATTCTCCTGCCTCAGCCTCTCGAGTAGCTGGGATTACAGGCATGTGCTACCACGCCCAGCTCATTTTTGTATTTTTAGTAGAGATGGGGTTTCATCATGTTGACCAAGATGGTCTCGATCTCCTGACCTTGTGATCCACCTGCCTCGGCGTCCCAAAGTGCTGGGATTACAGGCGTAAGCCACGGCACCCGGCCCAGGCATATCAGATAAGAAAACTCAGAAACTCTGGCCCACTGGTACATGGCTCATCTAATATGAAAAGGCAAGAATTGCAAGGTTATAAACCAGGGATTAAATGGTTTTGGTTTTGGTTTTGTTTTTGTTTTTTTCTGTGAAGGGCCAGGTAGTTCACATTTTAGTATTTGGGGGGCCATAGAATCACAACTACTTAACTTTGACATTATAGCATGAAAGTGACCACAGAAAATATATAAAAACTAGAGGCATTGCTGTGTTCCAATAAACCTTTAGGCAGTGAGATGGATTTAGCACATGGGTCTTAGTTTGCCAATCCTTGCATGAATTGGAACAAGGCATTACAGCAATTAACTACATAGGCTGAATGACAGGGTATATACTGGATTTTTATCAAGTAACTTGATTCATTTTCCTTTTTGCCAGAGAGGTTTCTGAAAAGAATTCAGCATACACAGAGTCATCCGGCTTCCGATTTACAGTTTTGGGAACCCATCTGGATTGGTGGGATGCTAATCACAGACACTGAGAGGGTGAGATCAAATGTTTTGCCCCATTTCCTCAAGCTTATCAATGAGAATAGACTCTAGCACTTGCAGTAATTGGATTATTTTGAGTAAAAGAGAGGGAGAGAGGAAGAGAGAATGACGATTAGGAATTAGGAGGTTTGCTCGTTGGCTAATAACAGTAACTTTCTTTGGTGGTGCGATAATATTTGAAGTAACCTGCTGAATTAATGAAAAGCTACCTTTTGTTTCTGCTTTACAGGGAAACTGTTTTTTTTTTTTTTATGTAAGCATATTTGCAGGAATTTTTAAATTCTGAAAAGTAGGTTGCTGTCAATGTAGGAATGAGAAGACCCAGGTACTTCAAATCAATGTAATTATATGAACCTGCAAAAGTCCCCTCCCTTCTCCAGCCTTTAGTCATAGTCTTTTAAGGTCTTGGTTTTCATCGTGTCATGTTGATCTTCTTTGTAGAGCGTCTTCTGACCCTTTGGGTGTATGGGTTCAATTTTCAGAGCTAGAGTGAACCAGGCAAAGGCACCATATGTGAGGATTTGTGCCAGAGTGCAAGATGCTAGAACTCGGCTGAATCAGAAGATGGACTGACCTGGAGAAGCATAGCGCAGCTTAATAAAACATTGAAGTGGCCGGGAGCGGTAGCTCACACCTGTAATCCCAGCACTTTAGGAGGCCGAGATGGGCGGATCACGAGGTCAGGAGTTTGAGACCAGCCTGACCAACATGGTGAAACCCTGACTCTACTAAAAATACAAAAATTAGCTGGGCATGGTTGTGTGTGTCTGCAATCGCAGCTACTCAGGAGGCTGAGGCAGGAGAATCACTTGAACTCGGGAGGCGGAGGTTGCAGTGAGCCAAGATTGCACCACTGCACTCCAGCCTGGGCGACAGAGTGAGAATCCATCTCAAAATAAACAAACAAATAAATAAATAAGTAAAAAACATTGAAGTGTGCCTCATGTTCAAAAAGGGAAAGTAGCAGGGGGAACCACAGGAAATCCACTTCTGGAATTTCTAGAAGTGACATGTGAGATGACACGTGGAGTGTGATAGGCAAAGAAAATTAGGGCTGAAACTGGAAATAAGAAGTCTGTTTTTCAGGCTGTGTCTTGCCACTTCCCTATCGTGGACGCATCAAAACAAATACCTCTTCATGTGGAGACTGAAGGCTAATTCAGGATGAGTAATTATTTGCACATTAAAAAATTATTTTGATCGTATGCCAATTGCTCTTCATTCTAAAATCATAGTGGACGGTGGATATATGTATAGGAAGGGCAGGCACCGATCTGTCAGTCTGCGAGTATGTGTGTGTCTGCCTGTGCCAGAGGAGGCCTATGCTCCGGGGCATTTTCCCTCAAATACTTTCAAAGTGTGAGCCCTCAATGTTGGATGCATTACTTTCTGTGTTGATTAGAAACCAAAATGGGCTATCTAAATAAATACCTGGAAACAAAACATGCATTTGTACTTTAAGTACTCATTAATCATTTATCATGACTTTCTAAGAGGTGTCAGACAGGTATTGAGTAAAAGATTATTGTCAAATGGGTCAGTTAATCTGGCTTTTTTCTCACTTAACTATACAGGGGCATGTTTAGAAGTCAGAGTTGAATAATTACACATATATGCATACACACACTCACAGACATGTGGCTACATTCACACATGAGCACACCTATATATGGATATGTCACACATGTCTTACATAATCCATCAAATATTGATTCAGTGGTTGTCATATATTATGCATTGTGCTAGTATATATATATCTGTGTGTGTGTATACACACACGCACACATGAACTGCTTATAAATAGCAAATTTTAAACATGAAGGGGTATAATTCAAACATTTACACCAAATGTTTAAGTGATACACAGCACACACTCTAAAACATTCTTTAAGCATTCTTTGACAAAATAAAGCTAAACCTAAGATACATTTCCAAATCAAATGTAAATGATTTTGGTGCCATCTGTGTTTTGTATTATGAAAGCCACTGAGGCTGTTTTTTTATTGTGTTTTTGGCTTGCCTACCACATGGTCAGTGCTATGCACACATATGCAGATGCCCTCATGAAGCTTACCATCTAGTGAGATTTTTAAAGGCCCTAGCACTGACCTCATCTCTGAATTATAACTTATTATGTAGTATGAAATAGCTGAAATAAACCTCAGAAATCATATATGCTAATTGCTGGTTATTCTAAAATGTAAAACATAGATTTAGCAAAAGAGATGTGATCTGTGAAAAGTTACTCTAGTGGGTAACTAAAGTTACTGGTTGGAACTGAAACCAATGGTCCCCTGAGTCTTCTCCGGTTCGTGTTGCTTCCTACACACTCCTGGAATTTGAAGACCTGGAAGTTTTACTCTTGTGCTTGTCAGATTTGTAAACATTTCTGAAGATTCCCCCAAGAACCACCTCAGAGTCTGTGTTGTGGCATAATTACAACTGGAGAACTCCACTTTTATCTGTTTTATTCAAATACCCTTTTAGAAAAAAGAGACTCTGCTGTTTGCTAAAATAAATATAAAAATACCTAATTTCTGAGAAGGCATCAAAGATTGAGGTGGCAGTTAAAACTAACTCAGACTTCTTGTCTAGTTTCTCCTGCTAGATAGATAAGCAGACCCCATTCATGGAAGAGTTTCCTGTGGCTCGGAGGGGAAGTTACCTGCCTCAAATAATAGAGAGACTAACATAGAGCCCCACTGTCTTGTCTTCAGCTCCAGCTCCCCTGATTGTGCCCCACCTCAAACGACAGATAAATTTACTATGTTTCTGAAATCGTAACAAAAACAAACAAGCAAAATACCACATTTGCTTTCCTTCAAGGACTTCAGAGGACAAAGAGGGTGAACCTTTTAATACAAGTGCAAAACTTAGGTTTTGCATATATATAGTGCCATGGTTTTGCACGTATGGTGGTGTTGCATATATAGCAAAAAGTTAGGCTTTGTGTATATAGTGCAATACTGGATCATGGTCAATGGAGTCATGAATCTAGAGAAATTCATAAGTGAACTGCAGACGAAGGTGGCGTGGTTTTGTGACTCTAGTAAAGTGTTTGAATTCTAGAATTGAGACTGATTTAACTTTTGGAATTAAGCAATCCACTATGAATTTAGTTTTATTGTATATGAACTAAGGGACTGTAGACACAGAACCAGTACTTGGATTAGAAGACATGGCTTTAAGATACAGCAGAACCACTCAGGAGCTGTGACCTCTGTATCTTTTAACCCCTCTCAAGTCTATGATTCCCTGTACTTAAAATATTTGTGAAATGGCTTTTGTGAGGATCAAAAACAAGTGAAGGGCAAACCAGAATTTCTCTAGGTTTATTTCTGTGGATTTGATTCTGATTTCATCAGAATCACCTGGGTACTTATTAAAATGAATGTTCTGATCAGTCTGTTTTCAACAGCTACAGAACCTCTGAAAATTTAATGTTTTTTTCTTATTATTTGAAGGCCATTAAAGAAAATTAAAGATTCTGATCTTAAGTAGCATTGATGTTTGGTCCTCAAGCACTCACACATTATTATGCTAAATTGAATTACTGAGGTCCTTCTAGGGTCTTTTCGTGCCTATTGTAGTCATCCTCCAAAACTTTCACTGTGGCTGCTAGACAACCTCCTTTCTCTTCTCAGTTGTATCTGTTGACCTTTCCTTTCCTTTATAGAACTCATTATGCAGGTTAAGAATCATTAACATTCCTTTGACTTTTTTAATAGCACCACGAAATAGTAAATCACTGGGTTTTATTTTGAATTGCAAGTTCAAAGTTAAGCCAGAATTCAATGAGATTAGAGGGCTACTGCTTCTTAGAGGGGGGGGGCACTGAAAACAGGAAATGCACTGTCAGTGTTTTTGAGACCCTCTGTGGGATGTGTTGGCTTTCATGCGGCAAAGAAAAAGTTTACAATGAAAAAAAAATGCTTTCTCAAATCTGGCCCAGTAGAGGGAGAGACTATATGTTCAGTCTTCTCCCACTTCCTGCATGGGGTGTTGGACTTGGTTTCCAACTCTCTGGCATGTAGAACTCACTGCCATGCTCAG
The DNA here is from genome assembly GCF_008728515.1 of Papio anubis. Classification (NCBI taxonomy): domain Eukaryota; kingdom Metazoa; phylum Chordata; class Mammalia; order Primates; family Cercopithecidae; genus Papio; species Papio anubis. The sequence goes on along the minus strand of NC_044983.1, from coordinate 132,457,185 downwards.
AACACCCTCAAGGCTCTCCACTGCCTGCAGCATAAATTCCTAACACTTAGGCTTGGCATTCAATGGCTTCCCTCTGTGGTTCTTGTCAGGCCTTTGAGCCCAAGCCTGCACGAATACATCCCATCGTTCGATCCCGGGTTTTGGCACCAAATATCAAGCGCATCTGTGTGAAGAGACCACCAAACAGGCTTTGTGTGAGCAATAAAGCTTTTAATTCACCTGGGTGCTGGTGGGCTGACTCTGAAAAGAGAATCAGTGAAGGGAGATGGGGAAGGAGTTGCTTTATAGGAGTTGGGTAGGTAATGGAAAATTACAGTAAAAGGTGGTTATGTATTGTTAGCAGAGGAGGGGGTCACAAGGTACATGGTGGGGAGATCATAAAACTCATTATCCAGAAGAAGAATGTCACAAAGTTGATTGATCAGCTAAGGTAGGGCAGGGACAAGTCACAATGGTAGAATGTTGTAATGTTGGTTAATCAGTTAGGGCAGGAACTGTCTGTTTTACTTCTTTGTGATTTTTCAACTGCTCCAGACTTCTTGCACCTACAGGCCATCTGGACGTATATGTGCAGGTCACTGGGATTATAATGGCTGAGCTTTAGCTTAGAGTCCTGACAGTTCTCACTCATCTTTCAAATCTGATTTTTCAGTATTCTTTCATAGCAACTGTCTATTGCAGTACAGTGGGTCATGCCAACGCTTCCAAATATGGCAAGCTCTTTCCTACCACTGGGCTTTTGCTTGTGCTTTTTCACTAGTCTGTAATCCTTTTTCTGCACATATAGATATATATGTAGAGCAGCTGGAGGCAGACAAATCTTAGGCAGATAGGGGAAGGTCCCCAGTGAAACTGCACCTTCAAGTCAAAGACATTTTAAAGCCTGAAATCCACAGTCAAGGTTTAGAACGCCTTTCTCATTTGGTGTGCTTTCCTCTGATAGATCCCCACCCTTCACCCAATTTACATATACTGATCCTTCCCTAATTTATTATTATTATTTTTTTTGAGATGGTGTTTCACTCTTGTCCCCCAGACTAGAGTGCAGTGGCATGATCTTGGCTTACTGCAGCCTCTGCCTCCTGGGTTCAAGCAATTCTTCTGTCTCAGCATCCCAAGCAGCTGGAATTACAGTCGCGTGTCACCATGCATGGCTAATTTTTGTATTTTTAGTAGAAACAGGGTTTCACCATGTTAGCCACCTAGTTGGTTTTATATATTGTCATGCCCACCTTTGAATGGTGACTTTGTTTCAGTCTTTTATTGCATACTCACAAACCAATCAGCACATACTCCCCCATTCTGAGCTGATAAAAGCCTTGCATCCAGCTAGACTGAGGGAGAGACCCTCTGACTTCTGGTGGGGAACCTCCCTCGTATCCTATCTCTGCTGAGAGCTGTTTCATTGCTCAGTAAAACTTTTCTCCACCCACCTGACTCTTCAATTGTCAATGTAATCTCATTCTTCTTGGATGCAAGACAAGAACTTGGGACCCTACCGAATGCAGGTATGAAGAAAGCAGTAGCACAGTGGCCCTCTGCCCTCTGCCAGTGGAGGGTAGCCACCCCATGTGATGGGAAGCAGCACCAGAGCTGAATTAGCCCTGGAGCCATGAGTTGAGTAGACAGGGCATCTCCTGCAGTGATCCCAGGCCCAAAGAAGGCCAGGCAGTGTCATTGCCAGCCAGAGGTCTCCAGCTGGCAAAGTGACTGAGAAATAAAATCCTATGTGAGATATATATATATGTGTGTGTGTGTGTGTGTGTGTGTGTGTGTGTGTATGTATGTATATCTGAGTAATAGCCTTCTAGTCTTCTTTCAGTTATAATTAAATATCATCTGTTTAATCAGACTTTCCTCAATTTTGTAGCCTCAGTGATCTCTTGTTATTCCTGCACTCTTATTAAGGTTTTCATCTGTGCCTCACATTTGGTACATATTTCATTTTATTATAATATGCACTTTTATTATTGCTCATGACCTTTGTCTGGACTCCAGTGCAAACTACAAAACCGTATTTTTCTTATTCTGTCTGACCCACCCTTTAAACTGTAGAATAGCATTTAGGATTTCATGGAGGATTGGGTTATTATAAAGATAATTATCATCACTACTAACAGAACTATGATATGAATAGAGGATGTTTCATAAAAGTTAAGATTATGTCAGAGAGAGGGAAAGAAAGAATTGTTCCTGGTGGGGTTCTGGACACCATAAAACACTCAATGATTATGGCACACAGAGGTGGCTATGCAGGGAACCTTCTCTAGCAAAGAGGAGGAGAATTCAGCTACTGAAATAGCCCAAGTGTGAGATCAAGCTTTGAGACATTCAATGAGAAATGAATTTCCCACTTTCCTATATTGACCTTCAATGGATATGAAGCAAGCTAGTTTACAATGTGAATCCACATAGACTCATCCTATAGACATTCTAGTTTGAATGCCAAGAGGTTCACTCAAATGGCTTCCATTGAAAATAAACAACCTTGTCAAAGGGATTTGAATACATGAGCCAAGATTGAATGATCATGAACCAGATATAACTCCTGAAATTTAGATCATTCAAGGCAGGGAATATCAGCAGTATTTGATTTTTAATGCCAAATCGTTCTCCTGCTTCTTTCCCATCATATTCAGCATGTGACTAAACATTTGGTACAAGAAGAGGGTAGTCTTAGAATCTTTCTATTATTCTGTGCATGACTTAGGGAAAGTTGTTCGTAGTTGTTTTACTTTGACTTTTGCTTTTATCTTTATCTATTAATTGGGCTATTGTCACCTCCACTCTTAGCCTCAAAAGGTAGTACCTTTCCCATAAGAACAAGGATGTGGCCAAAGTTTGTAAATATTAAGATGCCACTTTCCTCAACGTATAGATTATACTTATGTGAAGATGTTATTATGGACAGCAGCATTTCCACTGTCATAGCCACCATCACAGACTGCCTCAGAGGTAGTGAGGGTCTTCTAAGAAAGGTCAGGATAAACTTCAGCTCAGGGTTGAATGACTGATGAAAATAAGAACTACATCTTTCATAAGCCTAGAATGCTTTCATCTGCACGTAGCAAAATATCTCATTGTCTTGTTCACTAGTCTATCACAAGTGCTTAAGAGAGGGTAAAGTGCTTGGACAGAAGTCACCTAACATTTCACTTGAATAAAACTTATTCTCTTCACAATGAAGAAAGTCTAATTGCACATGGCTACTAACAAGGATTCTGTGATTTAACAAAACTAGGGCCTTTATATCTGGGGCTTTCTGGGGTGTTCCATCATGGATATACATTATTTCTGCAAGGCTGAGCCCTCCTGTTTGTGTAAAAGCAAAGGGAAAATGGGTGGGTGGATGTTAGACTCCAGAAAGCTCCCAATGAATGTCTACTTATTCTGCTTTCCCCAGAATTGTGTCACATGCTAGCCCGACCTGAGACAGTGAGGATGTATCTATCGTCAACTCTAAAGTGGAGATGAGACGGGCTAAAGGGGGGCCAAGAAGAGTTATTGGGTATAAAGACATGAGTAAACTGTTCAGGGTCCTCCCTCAGTTGGCAATATCCTGGGGTAGGTCTTGAGGACTGTGATAAACAGGGTCTAGTCTCAGGCCTCAAACAACTTATGAGGGCATGTGAAAAAGACCATCAAAAAAGAAACAGAGAGGAAGAAGGAAGAGGAGAAGACTTGCTTTCGTTACTAGCAACCAGACTACGTTATTAAGGATCTGTACATTAACACCGAGAAACTTTGCTATTTATTTATTTATTTATTTATTTAGATGGAGCTTTGCTCTTGTCGCCCAGGTTGGAGTGGAATGGCATGACCTTGGCTCAGGGCAACCTCCGCCTTCCAGGTTCAAGCGATTCTCCTGCCTCAGCCTCCCGAGTAGCTGGGATTACAGGTGCCCACCACCATGCTCAGCTAATTCTTTTTGCATTTTTAGTAGAGATGGGGTTTCACCATGTCGGCCAGGCCAGTCTCGAACTCTTGACCTCAGGTGATCCACCCATCTCAGTCTCCCAAAGTGCTGGGATTACAGGTGTGAGCCACTGCACCCAGCCTGCAATTTACTATACCTAAGCACACTCCACTGTCCACATTCATCCTTCTCTGAGACTGTTTTCAGTGTGAGTCTTCCTTGTTTAGTTGAAATTACTCCCTGTGCTACCCCCCATACACATGTATTGCCTTTCTACAGGTAATTATCAATGACCCCTTCTCAGATAAAAGTCACTTATAATTCTAGAAAGTCTTTCTTTGTTGAACGTATACTAAAATTCTTGTAAAAAGTCTACAAAATCTACAACATAAAAGGAAGAGGAAGTTAAAAGAAAAAAATGGGGAAAAATAAAAAGAAATAGCTCTAACAGCCACAAGCAATCCAATCAAAGCACTTGTGGATGATTTAATAATGAAGGCAGTGCTGTCTCTACACAGAGAAGGCCATTTCCAGAGCTGTCCTTTGTGGCTGCAAGCAGGAGGAAAGAAAAGACATTTTCTGATGTAATCACACATGCCAGGGGAAAGAGAAACACCTAGAAGATACTAATAGTTTAGAAAGAAAACTAAATTGAGTGTGTAAAGAATGTCAGGAGAAATGTTGTGAATCTTTCTTACTCTTCTCCAGAGAGGACAGTGGTGGGAGATGGAGGTAATCTTGCCAGATGTGAAAAAATATATATATTTTTTGTTGTTGAGACAGAATCTTACTCTGTCACTCAAGCTGTAGTGCAGTGGTGCAATCTCAGATCACTGCAACCTCTGCTATCCGGGTTCAAGGGATACTCCTGCCTCTGCCCCCCAAGTACGTGGGATTACGGCACCTGCCACCACGCCCAGCTAATTTTTGTAGTTTTAGTAGAGATGGGGTTTCACCATCTTTGCCAGACTGGTCTTGAACTCCTGACACCGCAATCCACACGCCTTGACCTCCCAAAGTGCTGGGATTACAGGCATGAGTTACTGCGCCCGGACAAAATTAAAAAATAAAAATAAAAATAAATAAATAAATAAATAAATAAAGGCATGTCGTTTGTCTCTCTTGATCACTAAACAGCCTAGAGTGGTGCCTGGTGCAGGGTTATGCCATGAACAAATGAATGAATCAAGCTTAGTGATGGGGAATAGGTATTTTTTTTTAGAATTTCTATGTTCTCCTATATTAGATGTGTAAATACATCTAGGTATCCCAGGCACCAAATTAGGAAGTCCCTAATACTATAAGCAGTTTCACGTATTGTACTTGAGGTAAAACATCTCCCACTAACCCCACTCTGCCTTCCATAAGGCCACTACCACCTGGGATCTCCCATGTCACTACCATAGTTTATGCTACTCAGATTATCTCTGCTAGTTCTCCTACAATTTCTGCCCTTCTCTTTTCATTCATTTATAAATACTAATCCTTCAACCTACATTGCTCCCTGATGTATCATCTCTGAAGACACGAGGCAATAGCATCTCTCCAGAACCTGAAGTAGGAAAAAATTGCAGCATCATCTATTTTTATGACAAATAATCTACCTTGATTGTTGAATAGAACAGTAAAGTGTTTTCCAATTATATTATACCAACCACGGGAGATACTAAAACTCACTTTGCTGGTATACTCATAAATGAATTTAATACATATGCATTTATTGTATTTGTTTACTTTTAAATAAAGGCTTTATATTTAAGGGGGTAACACCAAATGATTTTTTTTTAACAAATAAATTTATTTAAGCAATGAAATTGCTTTAATATGAAAATAAGTAAATAATATTACTTATTATTTGGAATAGTAATATATGGAATAATATATGGAAGATCAGTAATGTTGAACCATTGAAAAATATTAGGAAAGTAACAATATGGAGCAGGTATCTGCAAACATTTTCCATAAAGAGTCAATGAAGTGATATTTTAGACTTACATGCCATAAAGCATCTGTTGCAACCTCTGAATCTACGGTTGTAATGCAAATGCAGACATAGACAATACGCAAACAAATGAGTGTGGTTGTGTTTCAACAGAACTTTATTTATGGACAATAAATATTAATAAAATGTAATTTTCTACCAGGTGCAGTGGCTCATGCTTGTAATCCTAGCACTTTGGGGGGCCCAGATGGGTGGATCACTTGGGTCAGGAGTTTGAGACCAGCCTGGCCAACATGGTGAAACCCCAACTCTACTAAAAATACAAAAATTAGCCAGTTGTGGTGGTGCACACCTGTATTCCCAGATACTTGGGAGGCTGAGACATGAGTATCACTTGAATCTGGAAGGCAGAGGTTGCAGTGAGCTGAGATTGCACCACTGCACTCCAGCCTGAGTGACAGAGCAAGACTGTGACTCAAAAAAAGAAAAAAAGAAAAAAACAAAAAAACATAATTTTCACATATCATAAAATATGCTCTTTCTTTTAATATTTTTTTGAATGATTTTAAAATGTAAAAATCATCCTTAGCTCACATATCCAACAAAAGAAAGCTGTGGGCTATATTTGCTCCACAGGCCAAAGTTTGCAAACTCCTGGAATAGAGGAAACAGTATGAATTTTCAAGTCATTCAAAACTGAGTTCTACTTAACTGGGATCTCCAGATCATTATGTTAAGTAAGACAGGCACAGAAAGACAAACATCTCATGTTCTCACTTATTTGTGAGATCTGAAAATCAAAACAATTGAACATATTGGCATCATAGAAGGATGGTTACTAGAGGCTGGGAAAGGTAGTGGATGCCTGGGAGGGGAGGTTGTGTTGGTTAACAGGCAAAAGTAGTTAGAAAGAATAAATAAGACCTACTATTTAATAGCACAATAGGGTGACTATGGTCAATAATAATTGCACATTTTAAAATAACTTAAAGAGTGTAATTTGGTTGTTTGTAACTCAAGGGATAAATGCTTGAGGAGACGGATACCCCATTCTCCATGATGTGCTTATTTCATGTTGCAGACCCGTATTGAAACATCTCATGTAACCCATAAATATATACACCTACTATGTACCCACAAAAATTTTAAAAACTGGGTTCCAATCCTACTTCTGCTTCATATACAGTTATGTGACCTTAGTGATGGGGTTTTGATTTATCAGCATAGATTATTTTTCTTTGCAAACACAGATGCTGAGCCAACTAGGATATTAAAGCTCAACCCAAAAGTGACTGCAACCCATTACATTCCCCTCCTTGCTCGGCTTTTCTCCCTTGGTAGTGATGTTGTCAAGTGGGGGAGGAAAATGAACTGATTTAAAATTTGAGGAGTAAATAAAATTGCTCTGAAAGCTCTAAAATACAGTGTAAAATCTAAGAGTTATTTTATATGTCAATATTTCCTGATGCTTATATGTGATAGACACTGTACTAAGGGTATAACCTGCATAAACTCACTGATTCTCACATCATCTCTGGTAGGTAAAACCAATCCCTTCATTGGAGGGATTCAAAACTTGAAAATGGAGATGTAGGATGTTAGGAGAATTGCCCATGGCTAAGAGTGAGGCAGTAGTACAGCCAGACTTCTCAGGAACTTGTCTAAAGTCATTTTACTTTTTATTTTATTACTCTTTTTTTTTGTTGCTGTTATCTGGACTGACACAAATTTAAACTCTGAGTCTGCCAGAATATAATGCATAATTTTATCATTACTATTTCATCTTTCCAATCTTCATTACCAATCTATAAACCAGGACAATTACCTACTGTACCTATTGCACTGGTTCAGACTCTGAGTCAAATGTGATCATAAAGACCTGTGCTTCCCATTCGCACCATACAAATGCATCATGCAGCTAATCTGTTATTATGCACTGCTCCAAGCCAGTTCAGTGAGAAGGAGATGCAGTTAATAAACAAATGTAGTGTGAACAAGTAATTTGATCATTAACTTTAACAGCACCTGGTACTGCTCACTTTTCTTTGCTTAGCAGAACTAACCATTGAATGTATTCAGATCAAGCAACCAATTGATATGAACAAAAATGGTCATAGATTCATTTCTTAAAGAACCTTAAAAATGCTATGCATTGCTATTTATGGATATCTAATGCATATATTCGAAGAGAAAGTTAGGTGAATTCACAGCTAGATAGAGCAAATTACTGAATGAGGAACAGGCAGCTAATTACATATTCAAGTCTTTTATTTTTGAAATCACACCATTTAGCCACTTCACTTGAGGACATCTGTGAATTGGTTCCTTTAAGCCTCTAAGCTGGTTTATATAAGTACTGGGATAAAGCTAAAATGTCTTCCATTCACACAACAAGCCTCCAAAAATAATTGACTCCTTTAAGTGGACTGTTTCATTTTTCTCTTTTGTGTATAAGAGACACCTCCAGGAAGATAAAATTGGTACTCAGATTACTTTAGTTCCAACAGTGTTTTCTTGCACATTAATAGGGAAAGATTGTTGAAGCTTAGTGACCCTGAATGAAATTGCATTTAATAATTTTAAAAAACATCAGTATCTTTTAAAATTTTTCTGTATGTATAGTTTGTATTTGTTTAATATTAATTTGTACTCTATTCCAAGATGTAACTGCCTAATCCATAGCTTTACTTTGGTCCCACGGGATAACATCATAATTGTAAATAAAGGATAAGTAACTTGTTGATCAAGGCACACATTGCAAGAGAACAAGGAGGTCTGATTTTACTCTAAATTATTAAGATTGTGTCATTATAAGTATTATTTAAGAATCCAAAAATCTCCCACTTCTAACTGTTACAAGTCCAACAAGGACTTCTAAAAGTGACAAAAAAGTTACAAGACTGATCTAGAATCCATGAATACACTGTTATCAGAGGCTTTTTTTCTTTGAAAGATAAAAGGCAATGATTTCTCTTCATCTGAGACTTGCATTGTGAGGCTTTCACTGGCTATCCAGTGGAGAGTTTTCAAGTCTTAATTATAGACACATTTCTTCCATTGTTTCCATATGGTACAGGACAAGGAAATGCAATTAGTAGAATATTGTAATTAACCTTCGGTCTGCATGCTCTTGTAGATCTCAGGAACTAGCTAGAGACTACAAAATCCTTTGTATTGCAATGAGTGAGTCCTGGGATTCATCAGCATGAATAATCAAGGTAATTTATTTTGACAGGGAAAATCCATTGCTTTCCACATCCTGATGACCGAGATGGGGAGGAATTTTGATATGAAACATAAACTACAGATAAACAATATTTACTTATTTATTAATTCCCTTTCTTCTTGTGTGCCTTTGTCTTTTTTTTTTTTTTTTCTCTTTGTCTTCCTTTCTTTCTCCCTTCCTCATTTTTTCCCCCTCAACCCAGCTTTGTGATAGACACTGGACTATGGATGTGACTTAAACTTGGTAGCTACCTCTTTTTTTTTTTTTTTAAACTATCAAAGAGATTCACTCTTATAACATCCAGCCACAAAATTAAAACCACAAATTACCTCTTCATCTACAGCATTTATTTTAAGAAGGTTTACCTTATAGAGAGTTATGTGGTAAATACTGAGAGTCTGAAATATCAATTTTTCTCTATCTAAGCCAATAAAGAACTAGAGTGACAGGTTATGAGCTTTGGAATTGGATAGGCCACGAGTTGAAAATTCTGACTTGATCAGCTCATCAGTGTATTAATATGGACAACTCAATACACTGTAATTTGCTTTTTTTTTTTTTCCAGACAGGGTCTCACTCTCTTGCCCAGGTTGGAGTGCAATGGCACAATCTCTGCTCACTGCAACCTCCGCCTCCTGGGTTCAAACAATTCTCCCACCTCAGCCTCCCGAGTAGCTGGAATTACAGGTGCATGCCATCATGCCCAGCTAATTTTTGTACTTTTTGGTAGAGAAGGGGTTTCACCATGTTGGCCAGGCTGGTCTCAAACTCCTGACCTCAAGTGATCCATCTGCCTCAGCCTCCCAAAGTGGTGGGATTACAAGTGTGAAACACTACGCCTGGCCTAAATTTCTTAGTTAAACTTTTCTTTTCTTCACTTATAAAAATGAGTTTATAAATCTACCTCATAGGGTTTAACTAAATGTTATTTAAGTAAAACATATAATGTGTAGCAGAAACGTAAAACATTATTTTTTTTACTGCCTATTTTTACTTTCCTGACTCTGTTCTGCTGAGAACTGAGCTGAGTATTTAACTGTTCCCTGACCAAACTAAGAGTCAGGCTGTTTATTCTCACAGCCCAATATGGAGATGCAGATGAACTGTGAAAGGAAGGAGTTTATTTCTGTAATCAGGTACAGGAAGAAGTCCTGGAAAATATTGCCAGACCAACTCAAAAATTACAAAGTTTTCCAGAGTTTATATACCTTCTAAGCTATATTTCTACATGTAAGTATATATAGCTTAGAAACTTATATACCTTCTAAGCTATATATCTGCGTGCATTCATCTAAAGACATAAGTGATTAACTTCTTTCAATCTATAACTAAGATCTGAGTCCTAAAGACCTTCCTCTGGAGCCTCAGTAAATTTACTTAATCTAAATGGGTCCAGGTGCTGGGGTGATTACTCTTATTTTGTCTCATGCTAAATCATGGAGGTTTGGAGAGCTCCTTCAGACCCCCAGTAAAATTTGGGGTTTGTGGAAGTTGTTTGTGGGGTTGTTTGTGGAAGCTTGGGGAATTTCTTCAGACCCCCAGTAAAATTTGCTTAATTCTAACTGGGTTCTATTAAGAATTCCTTCATTATCTTGTCATGCTTCAAGGCCCAGGAAAGGCCTGGGCAAAACTCTTGGTGGACTTTTGTTACATCCCAGCCTTTGTCTAAGGGCACTGGTTCTTTCAGCTTTTAATATTTAACTTAACCATTCAGTCAGTGCTGAAACTGTTGGTATGGAGGTTTGCCTGTTTAGCCACTAGGTAGACCTGGCCTGCCACATAACTGCTATCTAGGAAAGCAGGGAAGTTAATCAAGAAGTCCCATTGGTTGAACACAAAGCATGCTATTTAAACTAATTATTGTGAATCAAGAAGATTTTAAGAATTAGTTGCTGTTAAATACAAGAATGTATGATTGAATCAATAAGAAACTTTAGTCATTTCTGCTATAATGAGAGCCCTGGATTCCTAAAAATCACCACACTTTGCAAAATTGTACAATAACAACCACAGAACTTACAGGAAGAATGGGGTTGGAGACACAAGATTAAAACAATTCATTGGTGAATCATAAAAGCAATGAAAAGATAGGAATCCAATACAAAGGTGGTAACAGTTTTACATGTTAAACATTTTAGAACTGTAAGAGTTAAAGAGGAAAGAAATACAAAAAGCAATTCAACAGTCAAAGACAGGTTTATTTTCGAGAATAAACCTGAGAGGGGCTTCTGGCCAAGTTTGGTCAGTAGCACTCTCTCTTACAGACTAGGAGTATTTAAGGGTTCAGGGTGAGTAAACTTATCACAGAGTTAGAATGTTTCTGTGTCGGGGAGAAGTTTATTGTGGGGTTGGAATGTCTCTGGTTGGAGGGGAGGTTATTTTGGGGCTGACATCTCTCCGGCTGGAGGCGAGGTTATCTCGGGGCTGGCATGTCTCTGGTCAGGGAGGGGTTTATCTTAGGGTTAGAATGTTTCTTGTTGGAGATGTCATTTGTGGTTTATGGTCATGCTGGCCTTAGCCATTAGGCTGATGCTTTTTAGATTTAGGCAGTTTTTGATCAAGGGGAATTTTAGAATGACAGTGCTTGTCCAAGATGGCAATGCTCCTGCTCTGTCAAGACCTATGTACATACTACAGTAAATACGGCACTTTACTTTGAAGAATGCATGGAGGTTACCTATGGACTTGGGTTTCAGACCAGCTCCAAGTTGTGAGATACTGTGAAATGGTGAAAGAATGGTGACCTGACATCAGACGGAAGGGTGTAACACCATCTGTGAATGGGTGTGGCTCATAATCCTGGCAGAAAATGAGGTCACTAATACATGCTTGACATTTGTGCATTTTACATATTCCTATAAAACTTGATTCTGCTGCAGTTTTCTTTGCCTCATAGACAAGATCACATATAATCAATCAGAAAAGTAGTGTTATCCTCAAATTGTTTCCTAATATAGGCAATAGGGTTGGAACATACTAAAATTTTTACAACAAGTATTATGGCTGGACAGATTGCTAGCCTCATGTGAAATATTACTAGGGCTATCGATTTTTTAATAGAATCCATATTGTTATTACAACTGTGATTTATCTTCTAAACCCCACGGTGAAGGAGTACCATTAATAATAACACTTAGATAACAGGATTAACCAGCACTGTCCATTGTAAACTAGACTTTAGAGTCATCTAACTAATTGGTATAAGAAAAGAGACATGTTTCTTAGTGTAAACACCTTCTCTGAGAAAACAAAACAAAACAAAAAAAACTGCTAAGTGACTTACCCTACCAACTCTCAAGCTATTTCTTAATATACTGGAATTTTAAAATAATACTTTCCGTAAATAATATTATTCATAATACACTGTAGTTCTTATGATCTTCTCCTCTCTCCATTGAAATAAAAGCCCCACGAGGACAAGAAACTTGGCATTTATGTTCAATGATACAGAGCCTAAAATGGAGCCTGGAAGGTCTTTGAAAAATATTAATAGTAACTGAATGAATGAAGTATCAGTCAATCAGTTGTTGGTAGAAGTCAAGAATGCTGATGTGCGCCCATTTGGTTTGAGTTATGCAAATCAAATACAGAGAGAAAAGACAGAGCTCAGACCCTCTGGCATAAGTTACTTAAATTGTTTTCTTAATGGTAGCCCTAGGCAAGGCTCTAGGATGAGAAGTTGTAAAGCAACTTTCAGTGGCTTCTGCAAAGTTTCTCTAACAAATATTTTGAAAACACTATAGTATGCTCCAGAAAATCCAGGATTATGCAAAGCAGCCAGGATCACTGTACCTACCTGCTAAAGGTTTGTCTTGAGCTAGCTGGGAGGAAGTACAGGAAATTAGAGTTTTCACAGTTGTTTGTGAGGACTAAACTAGAGAAATATTGATTTGTGATGGTCATCAGGATCTACTTCATCATGGTTGTGATGATGTTATTTTTCCTTCAAGCTAGAGTTGCTGAAGGGAAAACAGAGGACTTGAATTTCTATTGCAATGCATTGAACATGGATACAGTGTCTAGCATTTGCAAGCAAATTTTTTCAAAAACATTTTCTTATTTAAGCTCATAAGAAACAGTGCATTATGAATAACAATCGTCCTTCACAGATGCAGAATTAGGGTCTGGCAATTTTTTTACTGACATCACAAAGCCAATAATTAGAAAAGATTTGACTTGAAATTTAAACTCCTGACTGAATATTGTGGTCATTCATTGTATCAGCTTTCACAAAAAAAAAAAAAAAAAAAAGAAAAAGAAAAATTGAGATAGCTTTCAATTAGTGACATAAGTGTTATAATAGAGATTGAAGGAAGGTGAGGATTCTTGCTATCTAACTAACATTGGAGCCTATGTTGTAGTGGAGAATTCAGACAGCTAGGCTGTCTGGCTCTTACTGTTTTTTTCCTGCCCCCACTTCCATTCTCTCTGTCTACCTACTGGGCTCTTTGCTGTCACTAAAACATACTAAGTAAGTCCTCCTTATTTTTTTTTTCTCTGTGCCCAGAATTCCTTTCCTCTAGGTGTCTGCTAGACTCACTCCTTCCATAAAGTCAGCCTTAAATATTCCCTGCCTATCTGACACCCTGTCTGCCTATCTAAGATCCTGCTCTATGATTCTCTGTATCACCTTCCATATTTTATTGGACCAAAAGTTGCCCAGATGTGCAGATCCTTAGTGATTTCAGAGTAGCTGCTAATAACTTGGTTGGATGGTTATGGACTTCAAAGTAAAACATACAAATATTGGCACAAAGTGATCAGAAGAAGAGCTGTGTAGCTGGACCTATCGAAGTGGACACAGACATTGAAGTTATTTGTAGGTGATGTGACTTCTTAACAGATTCAGAAGGTTCTCAGTACAAAGGTGCACAAAGTGGTATGCTCTGAAATGTCAGCCTCTTTCCTAGCCATTCTTGTGGTTGCTCAGTTTGAATGTTTACAAAGTGGCCATGGTGGCAGACTTGCCATAGATTCAACAATATGGACTTCCACTTCTGAGGTTGGCTTGACTTCGTCACCACTGAATGCTTAAATTACCAACAACATAGATCAATGATACGTCTCCAAATATAATTGTGAGTGATTATGTGAATCTAAAAGTTACTTTTCCTTTTCTGTAATCATGGGACTCTGTCAGACTGAAAGCTAACCTGACAAGGTTTTGCTCAGATTTGTCTGAAACATTCAGAGGATGGTAAGCCAATGATGACCAAACATCATAATATTGAAGGAATTCAAGGGAGATTTGGGGATCTTCTTTTAAATTCTTATGGGCAGCACTTGGAAGCGTTAGTTGGACAAGAGATAGCAGCAGAGCTTATCTTCCTAAACTCAGAATCTCTGGCTCAGATGCTTTATAAACCATATCAAATCCATTTCCACCTGACTGAGTAACCTCGCCTTTCTACTCCCTGCCAAAAGACACAAAGGATAGTCATTCTTTCCTAAATCTCCTGCACAGTGGAAGAGATGCTCACATACAGGTCAGAGGCCCTTCTATTCCACAAAATCCAGGCTTATCATAGACCTGTTATGAGTACTTATCATCAATTTTTAAGTTTTTTTAAACTATATCTGTAGTGGTTATTTGCCGACAAATTTACCTTTCTCGTAAACTTGCAATCATTTATTTGGTTAACCTGTAAATAGATTACTAAGGTACCAATAATTAGTTCCATCTTTTAAGATTTTTTAAAGAAATAAAAATTTCATAATTTGTTTATAGACTTAATTAGTGTAATAAGCTTTTGCCTATACTGCAAGCAACATGTTATATGCCTTTAATTTATTACAACCTGCAATCAGGAAAAATAAAAGGATGTGATGTGGGTATAGAGAAGGGAACCACTATGTCTAGGCATCTAATAGTTACCTTCATTTATGTGAAGAACTTCATACAGCAAATGTGCATTAAATACTTCCACCTCACAAAATATAAACTAGTTTTGAACCTCAGAAGAGTCCATTACTTTATCCAGATCACAAAGCTCGTACAGTACAAGTGCTATGATGACATGGAACATGTATTGGTTTTTACTTATTATTGTATTCCCAGTATCATGAATAGTATTTATAATATGGCAGGATTTTTTAAATGTCTCAAAAGAATTAATTTCTTGGGGAAAAACTGGAGTATAAATATACACCCACCTGTATCCCTGTTACTAATATCTCTGTATTTCTGTTATACTGAAAAGACTTCTGTGATAAATAAAAAATAATCATACGTTTGAAAATTTGGCCCTTTTAGGAATTTTCAATTGTTAGAAACTTAAATGTAAAGACATTTAAGTGGCAGAGAATCTCATTCTAATTCTAGGCATCAACATCAGCAGTTTAGGTCAGTGGCATGTCAGGATTTCCTACCCATTGGAGCTCGCTCATTTTCCCATCAGCAGCAGGGAATCTGTTTGTAATTTTTCCATTCTCAGTTAGAATCACACTCTGGCAGAAAGTAAAAAGAAATTAAAAAGGTTATACTAGGCAAAAAATCTTTGAGACATCAAAGAGACATTTTATGCTTTTCTGAATTCAGATCCTGGAGTTAATTGTCATGTTCCTAAGTGCAAATTCCAGAGAGCATTTTTAACCTAGCTGTTTGGTATAGTTTAAGGTAGAGACTGGCAAACCACTTACAACTTATTTATGTAAGTACATTTATATTGAAATGCTACTCTCACCCATTTATGTCTACCACTTCTTTTGTGCCACAACAGCACAGAGTAATTGTGACAGAGACTGTGGACATAGAGCCTAGTATCTTTACTATCTGATCCTTTACAGAAAAAGTGTGCCAATTTCTGCTTTAAAATGCATGTAGTTACTCCTGGAAGTAATACAGGGCCCGTGGCTGAGAATTCCTGACATCTCAGAGAAAAACATAAGACATAAATGGGAATCATGTGTATGGAAAATAGACTCCATTTCCATCTGCTTAGCATGCACATTGGGCATGCACAGCAAAATATTGAAATGAAAAAGATGGCTTGGACACTATTCAAGAACCACGGATGCTTGCATTAGTGGCATAAATATTATTCTGTGGCATTGTCCCATGTGTTCTATGACCAAAACTGTGCCTCAGTAAACAGGTATCTGGCAAGTGATAGTGGGCAATTCAGCTGTGTTAAGGCTATTAAACTGTTTTAATCACTATCTCGTTTAAAAATCAGATAGCCTCTATCAGCACTCTCCTAGGTAATAGACACGGTGTTATGTGATTTATAACCTCTTTTAATCCTTACAACGACCTGAATATGGCAGATGTTATTATTATTTACTTTTAGAAGTGATACAATCTTGTTGTCATACTCCATTTGTGTGTGTGTGTGTGTGTGTGTGTGCTCTCTGATGGCTAGTGATCAAATCTGATTCACACGCCTAGTGATTGCAATGGCAGATTTCAAACAGGAGTATCTGAAGGCTGGAGAAATACGACAATCAATCGTGAACTCCTATACATTAAATTTGGGCACCCTTGTTTATTTGAAATCATCATCCCTTGCCATTTTATTGAGACCAGTGGAAGACAGTTGGTCATCCTTGGAAAGTGAATACTTGTATAATTCCAGAGCCAATTCTTCCTAAGGCTGACTGCATTTATGCTTCAGGCCCATCAGCAGAACTCTTATTTACTAGTAGGTACTGATACTTGCACTAGAATTTTTTCCTGAGGAATGAGAGTTTACGTCTCCTGTACTCTGCATTCCAACTTGCAGCTTCATTTTGCACCGATGTCCAAAGTAGAATTCAAGGTATGCCTTATGGTAAAACATCATGCTAGAAACGGACTCAGGTGTAAGTGGGCAGATATACCCTTCTTTTCTATTTGCATCATGTGCTTATGACCAATCTTATAGTTTGCTTTCTCAAGTGTACCACCTTTGCTTTATCGCCATATTGCTTGGATATCATCTGGAAAAACGTAACTAATTCCATTTAGTTTTTTTTTACCCCAGAAACTGAATGATGTTTCTAGAGTCTCAAAGTGCACTTATTCTACTCATACATGATTGTTGACCTTCCACCAACAGGTATGGACAACTCCAAAATCTCATGCTGGTTTATCATACCTCCAGATGACTAGATAGTCTTCCTAAGTCATCAGTGTCTGGCCTTAGTGAGTCTCCATAGATAAAGAAAATAGCTGACACAATCACAGAATGATGATGGCATCTGAACTTAATTTGTGCTATTATTTGGAAATTCATGAAGACTGTTTTATTTAACAGTTTTATTTAACTGTTTTATTTAACTGTTTTATTGTGTAATACTCCCCTAGTGTAATACTGTTGAAATAAACATAGTTTGGGTTCTCAAGGAGATTAAAACATACCAGGATGGGCTGGGCAAGTGGCTCATGCCTGTAACCCAAACACTTTGGGAGGCCGAGGCAGGTGGATCACCTGAGGTTGGGTGTTTATGAACAGCCTACAACATGGTGAAACCCCTCGTCTCTATGAAAAAGTGTGTGTATATTATATATAAAATATATATTATATATTATATATAAAATATATATTATATATTATATATAAAATATATATTATATATTATATATAAAATATATATTATATATTATATATAAAATATATATTATATATAAAATATATATTATATATTATATATATTTTATATTATATAATATATTTATATATAATATATAATATATAATATTTATATATAATATATATTATATATATATAATATATATATAAAAAAGCATGCAGGTGTGCCTGTAATCCCAGCTACTTGGGAGGCTGAGGCAGGAGAATCCCTTCAACTCAGCAGGCAGAGGTTGCAGTGAGCTGAGATCATGCCACTGAACTCCAGCCTGGTCTGGTCGACAGCGTGAGACTACATCTCAACAAAATAAACAAAACAAACCAGGATAGATTGATGATGCTGCACTCCCATAATTCCATGTGATGTCATATTTTTTCAAGAACATGCATGAAGATGTTTTTCCTCACACAAAGAGTCTCATTAGATGTTAGAACCATGCTCTTGAACTTTTCCAGAAACATGAGCCAAATAAATGGCTATTTATTATACATTATCCTGTTTGTGGTATTCTGTTATAGCAGCACAAAATGGACTAAGACACTAACACAGGCAGTTGCTCCACTTCCCTGTGTCTCAATTTCCAAATATTTTAAGTAAGAAACATAATAAGACCTTCCTTATAGGACCTTCTGGCTAATTGAATTAGAATGATAGAAAGTACACAGAAAAGGAGGTAGCACATGCTAATTCTTCAGTACATGTCAACTCACTACTGATCTCCCATTTTCTGTAAGCACATGTAGTAAAACATAGTTTTCAAAATTATTTTAATCCCCAGGTTTAGTAACACTCAAAAATATGGTAATTCTTATCAAAAGTGACTTATTAATACGTTCATTTAGGTGTTCTTCCATATGCATTATTGAGTAATTCATTTTAGAAAGAGATGTTTTGTTCCCCCATTTATCTAGTTTTTATTTTAAGGAATTTTCTCTAAATTCTCCTCCCATTTTGAACCACAAAAATATTCTGTAGTCCTGGAGGGACTTACTTACATCACAGGTGGGCCACAGCCACTAGTCCACATGTCCTGAGTGGATAGATTCAAATCTCTCAAATATCTGAAATACTAGCATTTTATTTGCTCTCTTTATCCCATGCATGTGAAAAAGTGAGAAACATATTTGGTTAAGTGTGACTCTGTAGATTCAAGTGTTCACTTGGCTGGGCTCTCCTATGTCTAAGTGGATTATGGAGGAATTAGATGGGGATCAAACCAGCTCATCTTAGCTGTCGTGGTATGTATCCTCCAGTCTATCTTTGTCAGTAATAAGTATGAAATGTGGATTCTCTGATTGCCACGTATTTTCCAAGTGTTAGTTCCAAGTATTTATTCAAAATTTGAGCAGGGAAGGGGTATTTTATTGATCATCCCTAATCATACAGTCTGACAGAACATTCCTAAGTGTACAAATCACATTTTTAATGGCCAGAAGGGCAACGACAGGTAAGCAGTCTCTGTTTCAAGGTGATATTCAAACTGCATTGCCGCTCATGGGAGAATAATTTCCAAATGTTGCAAATTATTTAGCATAGATTTTCATATTTTTCAAAGCCAAACTTTAAAAATAACAATACTATTTTCGTTGGGAAAAATATTCTTTTTGATGAAGTCATGAGTGCTAACTGAAAATGAATTAACTACAACTTTTCCTTCACTTACTCCACGTGGGTTCAACAGATTGCGAAGGTAGAAATAAAGACATTCTTCTTGCTTTGGTGCTTTATTAATTTCCAGTGGCAGCCATAGCTTCACTCCAAAAAGACGACGGCATCCTTTTTCTCTGACTTACCTTTGGGCTTGAGAGAGTTTGACACTGGGTTTTTTAATGCCAGAGGGGACATGAGCATCATTCTGTATTTAACAAGCACTCATGTTGCTGGTATAAAATCCAATACGCCTTTCTCTTTAAAGAGAAGTTATTTACAGTGATTTTGCTCCTCAAGGGGATACATTTACCAGTGCTGTGTCAATAATTCTGCAGAGGAAATGTGGCGATTACATCTGGAAAAAAAGTGGCAAAAGATGGAATTAAATCATATTGTGAGTAAAGGTTTTCTTACCCAGTCTAGTGGGTAAAACCGAACTATATTCTGAAGGTGGCTAAGTGAAGAATGAAGGTCTTTCCATAATTTTATTGTCGTGAGGTAGAAATGAAATGACATATATGAAAAAGGTATGCATAAAATAGAGAGGAGTTTGAAAATGTAATAATCATTATTAATGTTATTGAAGTAGATGCAGTCCGTACAGGAAAATGAAAGGGAAAAAGCAGATTCAAATAACGTCATTAAGTTTAATTCCAATGTACACTTATCTAGCCTAGGTAGAGAGCTAGAGATATAAAGAGACAAAGACACAGATCTACATGTAGACATATAGATACAGTCTGTAGTTTTTTTGTTCCCGTTTTTTTCCCCCCATATACTTAAGGTCGACTAGTATATCAGAGAGTTCTTGTAGGCAGAAATCTTGTAATTCTGTGACTCTTAGGGACTTTTAAATTTTGTTTTCTTTCTTTTTTTTGAGATGGAGTCTCACTCTTGTTGCCCAGGCTGGAGTGCAATGGCGTGATCTCGGCTCACTGCAACCTCCACCTCCCAGGTTCAAGCAATTCTCCTGCCTCAGCCTCCCGAGTAGCTGGGATTACAGCCGCCTGCCACTGTGATTGGCTAATTTTTTTGTATTTTTAGTAGAGACAGGGTTTCACTATGTTGGCCAGGCTGGACTCAAACTCCTGGCCTCATGATCTGCCCACCTCAGCCTCCCAAAGTGCTGGGATTACAGGTGTGAGCCACCAGCGCCTAGCCGGGACTTCTTAATTTTTTTAATTTTAATTTTTATTTTTCCCTTAAGGTAAGTTTGGAAATATAACTCTTAGGGACTTTAAGGGTTATCTAGTTCTTCCTGATGCGACACTGGAGTTGTCTCGGTGACATGCTCTCCAGGTGGTCATTTGGACCACAGGAGCACACTCCAAGGACAGGACACTTGCAGTGGACAGAGAATGCTTCCTCTTGAATAGCACTAAATGGAATAGAGTCTATAAACAGTACTAGGCATAGAAAGGGCACCAAGTACATGTATGTACTTCATGCTCATTCTAACTGGTCTCAATCTTCCTCCAGCAAGAAGGAAACATAGTTATCTCCATGTCCTCGCTTTTCCGACTCCTTTCTGCCATCGTAATCACCTATGCTATATAGTCACGAAAGGAGTAAGCGTTCTTTCAGGGCATCTTCATTAATTTGAAGATATTTGCCTTAATTTAAGTCATCTGTTTTCTTCCTCTGTTCTCTCAACATCTTGAGATACTTCAGGTAAACATTTTGGCTTTTGTTTCTTTCCCCAGCTCCATGATCATTGATCAATATCTCAAATAGTATAAAGGTGAACTTTTGACCAAGAAAATGGAGGACTACTGATTGCTAACAGGAGACTGTTTAAGAGAAAAGGAATTATCAGGCGGGGCGTGGCTCACGCCTGTAATTCCAGCACTTTGGGAGGCCTAGGCAGGTGGATCACCTGAGGTCAGAAGTTGAAGACTGGTCTGGCCAACGTGATGAAACCCCGTCTCTACTAAAAATACAAAAAATTAGCCAATGTGGTCATGGGCTTCTGTAATCCCTGCTACTCAGGAGGCTCAGACAGGAGAATCGCTTGAACCCAGGGGGCAGAAATTGCAGTGAGCCGAGATTGTGCCATTGCATGCCAGCCTGGGCAACAAGAGAGAAACCCTGTCTCAAAAAAAAAAAAAAAAAAAAAAGAGAAAGAAAAAGAAAAAGGAGAGGGAGAGAGAGAGATTTAAGGAGCAATGTAATGAAAGAAGTCTGTAGCATTGCCTAATCCAGGAGCAGTATTGACCATGTAGACATGGATTCTTAAAAACAGAGTGCAGAATAGATAGAGCAGTTCCAAATGACACCATTCTTGAAATACTCATATTATTTTTTTAAAATCTAAATTCAGTCCCCCAGCTTCACATCTTGAAATAAAATTGGTCTTGATACCATTCTTCATGATGGATTCAAGGTGGAATTTGTCTTATACTGGTTTCTTATATAACATAAATGCATATACTTTTTGCTTACATACATGTAATCCAGTTATACAGTCAGAAACCAAGGTTATTACAGGGTCTAGGTAACCCAGCAAAGTTCCAGCATAATTATTAATACCATCACAGTTTTCCTCTAAAAATCATTGTTACTTAGACAACATATTCTACAGTCAGCCTATCATTGATAATATAAGGCTGAAAATGTCAACCAGGAATATTACCTTGACCAATGGTCATTTAAAATGTCTCTGAAGGTCGGATGTGGTGGTTGGCTGGGCGCGGTGGCTCACACCTGTAATCCCAGCACTTTGGGAGGCCAAAGTGGGAGGATCACAAGGTCAAGAGTTCGAGACCAGCCTGGTCAACATGTCAAAAACACATCTCTACTAAAGATACAAAAAATTACCTGGGCATGGTGGCATGTGCCTGTAATCCCAGCTACTGGGGAGGCTGGAGCAGGAGAATCACTTGAACCCGAGAGACAGATGTTGCAGTGAGTCAAGATGGTGCCACTGCACTCCAGCATGGGTGAAAGGGCGAGACTCCGTCTCAAAAAATAAAAATAAAAAATAAAAATAAAAAAAAATGTCTCTGAAAATGTTTATTCTAAGCTGTGGAATCTTTGAAAGTTTTTAGATCTCAAAAAGAATGCCGGATTCATTTTAATTTTCTTCTTATTGATGTCATTGAATGCTAAGTGGGTTCCTCTGTTTGCACACTTCCAATATCAAGGAATTCTGTCCCTCTAGATCAACTTCTTCTATTTGTTGACAATTCTGACTCCTAATGCTCTGACTTGGGACTGAGTTCAGTGTCCTGTTATCTTTTCCACTTTGGACCAGGCTCTGTATCTTGAAGGAAATATTTATAGTGATATGTTATACATAGAGTGGTTTCTATTTACCAGGCCCTGTGACAGATGTTTTAAATGTAAACATTTATCCAATTCTCACATCAAGATTCTAAGATTGGTACTACAAACATCTCCATGACAATTGGGAAACTAGGCTCAGAAAAATTGATTAAGAGAAAGATTTGGTATTCAAACTCAACCAATTAAGCTCCACAATATCTGATCATAAACACTAGCTGAATTAATTTTGAAACTCACCCACTAAAGTATCTTCAGCATATCTGAATATAAGTGATTATGAACCCATACCTAAGGTTTTTTCTTCCCAGGTTAAGCAACCTCAGTTTCTTCTACATTTCTTCCTGTTACTTATTTCCTATCTCATCTTATCCAATTGCCCTTGCAGACTGCAGTCCAGTTTTCCATAAGCCTGGTCAGTGATTTAATGTGGTCAAGGGAAAGAGGAGTGGACTGGGAGACAGGAACCTGATTATTTCCAGCTGTGCCAGTGAGTTTCCGGGAACCATTGATCATGCTATTAAGTATTATCCTGTTTCTTTCTCTAGTGGAATTTTAGAAGAGTTTCTGAACTTGGTGAAAAGTTTTCTAACAACATTCCTAGTACAACCTCTTGTGTGATTTCGACATTTACTTCCTAATTCTAATGCTCAGTGTCCTTACTATGAAATAAGTGGCATGGTCTCAATGATGAGCATGTAGGTCCCTATCACCCATACTGTCCTCCCCAAAGAATAATAGTGGTTGCGACTGACTTAAGTTAGCTTTGAAGCTCTCTATATAAGAACCTAAGGTTCTGAATGATGGGAAGCTCGAAGGTGTTTGCTATGAATTGAAGCCTTTTTTATATCTTTCTGAGATAAAGGGGAATGAACATCTCAAGAAAGACTATAGAAATTTTTGTCTTTCTGCACATGATTACCAAGGCCAAACTTGGGTGATTTCTCTTGGCTGACTCTTTTATTTTGGCTGTTTAAGGCAGCAAAAGAAAAAACAAACAAACAAACAAAAAGAAATAAAACCAGAAAATAAGCAAGAGAGCTTAGAGACATCACAGTTTCCCTTCAATATTTACAATGTCATTATTCATTCACTAAAGAGTTACTCTCTGAAATGACTTTTTTGCTTTGTCAGCATTTGTATACTTCCTCCTAATCTTCTCTGGGTTGGCAATATATCGTGGTATACTCTGAATCAGAACTTAGAAAGAAATGTCTCATTCAGCTCTAAACAGTGGTGTAGGACACTAAATGGAGACTGAGATTGTCTCAGGAAGCCTAGATTACACATCCATTGAATTCTGTAAGAGGTGCATATTCATAGATCATATGTCACGCAGTGTGGCCAATTGACTTTGGCCTGTGAGTGTCTCATGCCTAGTCTCCATGATGCACAATTTCCATGAACGATTTTCATGCTGCTGGCCCTCTCCCCTCCAACAGACGTCTACCCTCCCCTTGACCATCAGCTACACAAAGAATGGTACCAAAACCTTCAGCTACGTCCACTTAGGTGGAAGGACTTTGCACAAAGTAAGTCTACTGTATTAGTCTGTTTACATGCTGTTGATAAAGACATACCTGAGACTGGGAAATTTATGAAAAAAAGAAGTTTAATGGACTTAACAGTTCCACATGGCTAAGGAGGCCTCACAATCATGGTGGAAGGCAAGGAGGAGCAAGTCATGTCTTACAAAGAGAGAGCTTGTGCAAGAAAACTACTGTTTTGAAAACTTATTCACTATCACAAGAACAGCATGGGAAAGATCACCCCCATGATTCAATTACCTCCCCACAGCCTCCTCCCACGAAATGTTGGAATTATGGGAGTACAATTCAAGATGAGATTTGGGTAGGGACACAGCCAAACCATATCATCTACTGAGTAAAGAGACACATAAAAAGTGAATGAACGAATCTCATTCTAATCCTGGAATATAAACTCCTGAAGGGAATTCACATCTTCTCCTTTCCCTTGGGCTCTGCATGGCAGTCAGTATAGGCATGAATGTGTCTGCAACACACCTCTTACTACTTGTTTAAATGTGAATTACATTCTGAATCTTTAAATAATAGTGGCTATAAATAATAGTGGCTAACAATAAGCTGCAGTTTAAAGTGATGTATAATAAACTGCTCTGTTCTTACAGAATAATTTTAAGGACTATAGGAAAAAAAATCAGTTTGGAAGAGTGTTGTAAAGTGCACAGAGTTACATCAATAATAATAATAGCATCCAAATAGCCACTATATGGTGCTTTTTAGTATAAGAGGTGCTAAGAATCAAAAGAACTTGACTCCTCAGTAGTCCGTAGTAGAAAGAACATGGGTGGTTGACTTTGAATTAGGCCACTATGTGCCAAGTCATCGCTGTACTTAACATTATCCCCAGAAGGTAAGATTTGTGAAAACCAATGGGCCAGTTGGGCTTCACACCCACCGCATAGCCAATGCTTTACGCCTCATTGAGGACTCTCCGGTGGCCACCTCACTAGAGCTAGTTGGAAATATCAAAACAGTCATTATTGTTGTAATGAGCTTTCATGTTTAATAGTTTCAAACATGAAGGATAGCTGGCTTTTCAGAGAGTGATCTATCAAACGATATGGTTCACCACCCATGAGGTAACCCAAATCCCACAGACTTTGTCACTGCCATAGACTCAGATTGAACTGGGGACAGTATGTGCAGGTGTTTTTAATTAGGACAGACAGGTTAACTGAACAGCTGTCTAACAAATGGTTACTTCTCTTTGATACCTGGAGTCCTTCAGCAAGGGCATCTGGAAGATTTCACCGTATTTGCTGGCTTAATAGAAATAAAAATAATGATAATAAATAATAATAGTCTTAATAGTAACAGTATTTATTTGTTTCAGGCACTCTGCTAGGAATTTTACATTTGTTATTTTAACCTTTAATACCAAACAATGCTCTCATTATGTTCAGATTGCCCATTAAGAAAAATATATATCATAATTGTTGGTTAACAGATTATATTTCTGTAGCATAGATCATTTGGCTGTTGTGAAAATCTACATGAATTTGAGAGAATGACTTTCCTGCCCTTATATTAAATAAATGAGACCATAACACCAGGGAGAAGAGGTCACAGTGTGTGGTTAATCAATGGCTGAGGTAGGGTTGAGAACTTCCTCTTGTCAAACCATAGATGCCTTCTTCGTTAAAACTATTCAATGTTCTGTATTCAAAAAAATTCTTATTTTTTAATAAAGTATGTGTTTTTAGCTGTATTGAAAAATACTTGATATACAAAATTGCACATATTTAATGTGCACAGTTTGATGAAATTCGACAGATGGATAAGCTCATGACACCATCACCACAATCAAGGTACTAAATTTCTCTCACTTCCACAGATTTCCTTGTGTTTTTTGTTTGTTTGTTCATTTTTTGGTAAGAACACTTTACATAAGACTTATTTTTCTTAACATATTTTAAAGTGCACAATATCATATTATTGACTATAGGTACTATGTTGTACAGCAAATCTTTGGAATTCCTCCTTAAGTAGGTGGTCCACAATTTTTTCCTGCGTTGAATATTTTCCTGTGCTCCTCCACTGTAGGCCTGCTCTGCAGAATCGTCCACTCTTCCATATTTCTGACTCAGAGCGCATTCAGCCTTCCTCAATGACTGTCTCCATTAGCAGCCAAAATTACCTGCAAAATTCAGTATAGTGATTCCCCTTCTCTCTTCTTGGAAAAAAAAAAAATGCATTTTTTTGTTGTTATTTTTTGTTGTTGTTTGTTGTTGTTGTTTACTTATCTATTTCCTCAAAGGTTTTACTGCCTTCTACTATGACCAAAAATAAGCCTATAAACATGGTGAATATGAAAAGGTGACCAGAAGCTCAGACATGTTATTCTTTTACATTATTCTTCCTGAGCTAGTGTTCACAAGTTAAGAAATGAATTTCTCAGATGGTAACTGACAGCCCTACAGGATTCATGCGCTTCTCTGTAGATCCAAACAGAGGCTTACCAACATCCTTCTATCCACCCATGAGTGGAAGACATCCTGCTCCTTTCTTACGATGACACCTTTTCCTATAATAATATTGAAAAGGCTATATAATCTCAAATTTTTCAATTGAGTGCAAGTTAACCAATCCAATATTACATTTGAGAGATAAAATATGAAGGTGTGTTGATAGTAGGATATTGTGGAATAACCACCATGGGGGTGGTGGTGGGGTGGCTTCCAGCGAAACTGCAGTGGCAAAACATCATAAGGATCACAGCAGTGGCAGACTTCGGAGGAACTATGGCAGCTACGTTCACCTTGGTTGCACGTGGCTAGGTTTCATCACTAGGGTTCTGCAGAAGGTGTGGCCCCTCTCAGATAAACCAGCACCTTAACTGCTGAACTTCATGAGCCACTCAGCAGACACACACTGGAAACAAGGAGGTTTAATCTGAGGACCTTACAGATTTTTGCTAAGGATCTCAAAAGGCCCTCCAATATAACAGCATCGGCGTGAGTTTCCCCTTGCACTTCTCAGGAACAGGTATCCATGAGCCCTACTGGCCTGTAAAGGATAAAGAGACACTGCAATAACAGAGAGGTTGTTTCTTGTAAGTGGTGGAAACTGTTCTCTGTTCAGAAATTCCTTATCTAACTCCCTCATAACCTGTAATTGGGGTAATAAATCCTTTTTCCCTCTCTTTAGCATATGATCCCATTTGCATGCTTTAACAGCGTTTTAATAATTGACATATTTTCATAATTATCAGGACTTAGTCACTACATTTTAGGCAAAGCATCCTGTATTGGACACCATTCAGAGTTGGGAAGAGGTTGAATATATGCGGAGAAAATGGCAGGAAGGACGCCTGCTCAGCAGATAAGTAGCTAAAAAATTGCCATGCTGATGAGTACCAGCCATACACTAATTTCCCTGAAAGGTCTATTCTAGTAATTAACACATATTGAAGACAGAGAATCTTAGTGTTACAATATTTTAATATTTGCACATCATTAACCTTCTTCTTCTCTCTTTTACTACCAGCAAAGGACTCACTGTTATCTTAAGGCAGCATAGCCTTAAGGCCAGTCATTGGCAGCAATACTTCCTAATTCCTCAATTTCCTAGCTATTTGTTTCAAAATAAATATATGGATCCTATCCCCATATTTATTTTATTTTATGACTCTCCTATAGAACTCCAATATTTGTGGTATATCCATTTTTTTAAATCTGTGATCTGCCAAAATGAATTGCCTGCCTGAATTCTAGAAAATCAAGGGAGGTATGAGCTATGTAAAATAGAGATGGGGGAGCTGCAAAGATGCAGTGAATGCCTGAAAGAGATGAGGTCCCAGAAACACAAGCATCAAAGGTGCATCCTGATCTGTGTTTTGCAGAAGGGGTGTGTGCAATCCATTTTCAGAAAGGTCACAATGTGCTTCTTTGAGTTGAACTTTCTATTCTGACTTACTTTGTGCAGTCCACTAGTTTCTTGAGAATATTTTGATTCCATCTATATTTGTGATTTCTTTTATCATGTTACCCTATGACAAAAGATGAACAAAGTTGCTGGAGAAAAACCCTTGAATCTGGTCACAATGATTGCAATTTACAGCGCACAGTTGTCTGTCGGCCATGTGCAAAACAATTCACTCCTGTGAACCTCACATCATGTCCTCAGGCAACATCTGTCTCCATGTCTGAACGGACCCCAGGAGTATGAACATTTCTCTGACACTGGTTATGAGTGGTCAATCAACAGCACAGCTCAGATCCTGGGGACCTCTGACTCTACTATCCCTTTAGCATAAAGAGACTATATCATCTAAGGGACAGTGAATAATGGTAAATATCCTAAGATTCATGCGCTTTCTAAACAAGCCCGGACCAGTGGCCCTTTTTCTGGATTCCCAGACCTCCATGGGCTTCTGTCATAACAGTGTATGTTCTTGTCATTACTGGTTTAGTTACACATCTTCCTTGAAGGAATGTAGGTTCTGAGGGTAGAGACTGTGCCTACCTTGTTATCCTACAGCTTGTATTCTACTTTAGAAAATCATTAAAAAAATAAAAATGTGAAGCAATGATAAATACTAATGAGAAAATAACATGGAGAAAGACAGCAAATGTTAAAGGCTGTTAAAGTTTTAAATTGGATAGTGAAGGGTAGCCTCTGAAAGACAGGTTACTGTTATTCCTGTTTTCCTGATGATGAGCAGTGTGCTCAGAGAGGGTAAGTGGCTTGCCCATGGTGGCACAGTTAGAAGGAGAGTGAGCAGATTCGAACCTAGGTCTCGTGTTGCACCACAGCAGTCCTCTACTACCATGAGTTCCAGGGAAGACGTGATAGGGCCTATGTCCCAAATCCCCTTGGGATGGTTAAATGTCTGTGTCAACTTGACTGGGCTGAAAGACGATTGGAGAGCTGATCAAACCTATTTCTGGGTGTCTCTGTGAGGATGTTTCTGGAAGAGGTTAGCATTTGAATCAGTAGACTGAGTAAAGACAATCTGTCTTCACCAATGTAGGGGAGCATCATCCAATCAGTTGAGGGCCCAAATAGAATAAAAAGTGGAGGAAGGGAGAATTTGCTCCCCCTGCCTAATTGCTTATTCCCAGACATCTGTCTTCTCCCATCCTTAACCTAGGGCTCACACCATCTGTTCTGCTATTGCTTAGGCCAATCTCTCATAATAAGTATCTTTAGATAGATAGACGATAGGTGCATAGATAGATTTGCTATTGGCCGTGTTTCTCTGAAGAACCTTAATATATCTGACTAATGAGTAAAACAATCTTGCTGGCTATTCTGTTGAGAACAGATAAGAAATAATTGCCTATATAAACATACAATCCTTTAGAGAAGGCCTTTGAATATAACTGGGAAGGTCAATTAATTTTTTTTAAATTAATGAATCTAATAAACAACTTTAAGGTAATAAAATCTTATTCCTTTTTCTTACTAAAAACACTGCCATTTGGAAAAGAGTCACTAATCCTGTAACAATAAGGAGGAGTGTAATAGGAGGGTGGGCTCTCCCAGTAATTTCCAAATATTATCATATAATAAGCACATTTATATTTCATAGTTCAATGAGTATTCTGAACAAAAGTCTATGTGGATTACCCCTGAGACTTTCTTTGTTAACTTTTATCTGTATATTTTACCTGTCATAAAACAATCATTTCAATTATTTGCATCTGTAAACTAGGAGAAAAGAAAACCTACTATCTAATTGGACAAAAATTGAGATTCAGAACTCTTGGAAGGATTAAATAAAATGACATAAGGAAAAAAAGCCAGTATAAATGTTAATACACAGGAAGTACCCAATAAAATGTGAGGTTTCTTGTTTGCTTTTTGTTTGTTTTAAGCAGGATTCAAAATATATACTCTTACAGTTAAATCAAATTCTGTGCTCAAACAGAAAAACCTGGTTGTCTGTATATTAAAATATTTGATTTAAGGTATCTTCAATCTTCTGTCACCTCCATCATTGGAAATTGAATAAAAAGAAATTCAAGTTAAATGTAAGGCTTTAAAAAAGTCTTTATAAAATGTCACCTCCGTGGGACAAGGGGCAGGGAATCAATATAAAAAGGAGACACACAGCATCACTGGTTTTCGTTTCCAAAAGCACCATGGCTACTTTAACCCTGAACAGCGTATTTTTCTATTTACTTTTTAATACAGGGTGGATTTTTCTTTTCCTGAGTTGAACTATATAAACAACAAAGACCAAAACAAATGAGAAGTGTCAATATTTCGTCTATGAAAATTTCAGATACTATATAGGATTTTCTTATTCCTCTTTCAAAATGTTCAGGTTATTTAACTATGTGGCGTTTTATGATTTCTGTTTCTTACTATAAATAGTGAATAGTATCTTTCAATATGTGGCTCAGATGCTACCTCGGTGATTCATAAGACCATGGAATTACAGAAGTAGAACGAATGTGCAAGCTTTACCACCTATACGATCATTTTTTTCCTCTGGGTTTTTGTTGTGGTCTGAGGTCAGATTTATGTCTCAAGTTACGACTGTGCTCATTTTCTTGGTCTTTCTGTTTCTCTGTGCTACTACTATCCTTCCCCTGGCATCCCTTTGAGCACCCCCTGAGTAACTTTAAGCAGAAATAAAGATTTTTATTCTTCTTGCTGATTGATCTCAATGGCTAGATAAAGCTGGGAAAAAGGGAAGTAGAAAGGAAGAAGGACTGAGAAGACAGAAAAATATGGAGATGTCAGAGCCCTCCAGAAAGAATACGAGAAGTGGGAAAAAAAAGGAGGAAGAATGACACAGCACCAAGCTCTGTTCAAGCGTGGACCATTCATACCGCCGATCGAATCCTGTAGATAACACAGTCTAGCGTCCTGGGAACTTGTCAGGCCCATGAGAAATTTTGAGGATGTGGACATCTTATATGAGGATGTAGGCATCAGAGAATAACTTGGGTGGGGCAAGGTGGCTCACGTCTGTAATCCCAGCACTTTGGGAGGCTGAGTTAGAGAGTTAGGATTGGACTGTCAGAGCCTTTAGTCAATCTCCCTACATGTGAGATCCCTATACAGTGGATCAATCAGCAGTATTTTTAGTTTGTTTGTTTTTAGATTGTTGTAGCTTATGTTTTACAATGAACTCAATATGTACTCAACTGAGAAAAACAAAGACATATATAAAAAACAAAAAGGAGCAAGACAAAATATATACAGGTCAAAAAGCAAGGACAATCTCATTTAATATCTAAGTTTTTATAGTCTTTTTTCTATTTATTTTACAGTTTTCACTTGACAAATACTTGTGATGTGATTACTATACATCAGGACTGGTAGGGATGGTTGAAATGATATTGTGCATGCAATTTGGTGTCTAGTATTTATTCAATTAACATGTTTTTAAAGGTATAATGTAGATAACTAAAAGGATAAGATAAACATCACTTTAATGACAGAATAATTCTTTTCTGTGATTATAGTGTCATTTATTTTACCTTTTATAAAAGAAAAATTAAGTCATTCTCATTATTTTACCATTATAAATAAGTCTGGATTGGGCATGTTTATGAAATAAATTTTGACTCTGATTTTTCACTTTTTTGTGGCTTCTTAATTACTCAATTGTTGTTTTTGTTTTTGGCATTGTTACTGAGGGGCTATTTAGCATTAGTCTTCGCTCCTTCAGAACTTACTATCTAATTAGACAAAAATTGAGATTCAGAAATGCCAAGAGGCTAGTCTAACGTCATACAGCTAATCCCTGGTGTGACTGGCTGATGTCTCCTGATTTGTCTTCTAGCTGTACTTTTTCTCACCGATTATACTTGAAGCACAGCTGGTTCTTTTCAGGAGGTAAAACATACTGTTTTCTAACCTTGATACGCATTCACAAATCAGCCCCTAGTTATGCATCCTCTCCTCTTGTGGTAAAGTCTGCATAATGCCAGCACAGATGGATCAACCCGGAAAAGCAAGTCGCAGTTCTGAAAAGAATATAGCTTTGTCATCAGAGTTGAGGTTGAATTCCCTCTGTAACGCTAGTTATGTCAACTTCAACACGTTTCTCAATCAAACTTCTATTTTACGAATTGATTCATCTATAAAATGGACATAAACTTTGGTCACAGAGTATTGTTAAGGGTATTTATACCACAGGTGTATTTACATCACAGAAATTGGAAAATCGAAACAGTTGGGCTTTTTCATCCCCAAATATGGTGGCCAGATTCAGCAAATAAAAATGTAGGATGCACAGTTAAACTTGAATTCCAGATTAACCTCAAATAACTGTTTACTATAAATAAACACATCTCCTGCAATATTTAGGATAGTGTGTTCATGTGTGTATGTGTGTGTGTGTGCGCGTGTATGTGTTATTTATCTGAAATACTGTTGCATTAGACATATAATACTTGGGACTCACTTTTACTAAACAACAACAGACTCTGCTGTTTATCTGCATTTCCAGTATTTTATCTGTAGACCCTATGATAGAGGGACTAGTTGTGAACATTTAACTGCATGTCATGGTTCATAGAATAGTCACTAGCACTTTTTGACATCAAATATGTGTCAACTTTCTTTTCGTTCGTTCGTTCCTTCCTTCCTTCCTTTCATCCTTCCTTTTCTTTCTTTTCTTTCTTCCTTCCTTTCTTCCTTTCCTTCCTTCCTTCCTCCCTCCCTCCTTCCCTTCCCTTCCTTCCTTTCTCTCTTTCTTTCTGCTTCTCTATTTCCTTCTCTCTTTCACTTTCTTTCTTTCTTTTTTTTTCTTTCTTTCTCTGTCTCTCTCTTTCTTTCTTTCCTCTCTTCTTTCCCGAAATGTAACTATTCATGGGACAATTATATATCTTTTCTAAAAGAGCTATTAGACTTGAAAATTCTCTTTCACTAAAATTATATAATATAAAGACACTAACAATTTCATTTGTGAAATATATTCATCATTGGAAGACTGAAGGCATAGCTTAAAACAATATAAAATTGAAAATAAACATTTTAATATGACAGGTGCTTAACATGGCAGGTATTTATTAGATTTATACCACACAATGTTTATCTGAATTTTTTGTATTTTGATAATTAATGGATTTTCATAGAGTTGACTGTGGTGAATTTTTGATGTGTCAACTTGCCTAGGCTGAACTACACTCCCCAGAATTATCTTGCTAGTATTATTTCTGTTTTCAGAGATTCTCTCCCAGTGATTGAAAGGTGAGAGGGAGGCAGTATCCATTTCGTAGCAAACATGCATTGTTGCTGATCTACTGATTCACTTGGAGTGCAAAGCTGAACTTGAGCCTGCCACTGTTTACCCTTCCTGCTGGATCTTCAGTCAATTCCTTCAATTCCGGGCCCTCTGTGTGTTTAGTTTCTTGACAGCAGAATTTGATTTCTGCAGAATTCCCACTTCTTTCAATTTCCTTCATATATCAAGTTTTTTGCTTCTGTTTTCTGCATAACAAACAAGAATTTCAGAGAATTGCAACAATAAATAGGCGCCTGTCTCCTTAGATTTCTGATGTGTCACACTCCTGTGACCTTATTTCCTACAGATTCACACAAGTCATAAACTTGTAGTCAGTTTCTGTTGTTGTAGGGGTGGAGCAATGTTTTTTCCAGCTCTCGGCATCACACATAAACCGAGTCTCCAGGTGGAAACTTTAAATGTCATTATAACTAGGAAAAGCTGTTTAGTAAATGTATGTGCATGTGTGTGTGCTTGTGTGTGTGTGTAAACTTGTATCTGCATTTTGCTGCAGCACATCTATGTCTAAGGGCATTTACCTGAAATATAAACGTAGATTCAATAAGTAATTTATACAAGACAGTTCATCATCATAATGGACTTATTTATAATTGCTCCAATCTAGAAACAACCCAAAGTCTATCAACAGGGTTATTAATAAGCAATTTATGATATATTTATATAATGGGATATTACTCAGCAATAAGAAAGAAAATAATGCTGACATAAAAAATTACACAAATAATTCACAAAATACAGTATGTTGGGTGAAGGAAGAGGACACTGAAGACACAGATTATTTTTGCTTGACCTTGGTGTCACATAAATGGAATCACACCAAGGTCAAGCAAAAATAATCGATGTTGACATAAATCAGTAAAAGGTTGCCAGTGTGGGGAATTTGACAGAAGAAAGTGGTCTGGGGGAATTTTCTGTGTCATCAGAGTTAGAGTTGAATTCCCCAACTCTTTAAAAAAAAATTTTTTTTTTTTTGAGTTAAAAAACCTTACCTGTCCTTTTGGAGCAGTGGTTTCATTAGTGAATAAAATTATAAAAATTCAGTGATCTGGGTATTTTACATCTGTGCATTTTATTTTCTTTAAAATTTCCCTAAAACATGTTAAGTTGACGTCAAACTTGAGAGACAGAGAGAGAGAGAGAGAGAGAGATTAAACAGGTAAGTATCAGGAATAAAAAAAGAGAACTTTATTACAGATCAATTGTCATCAAAAATATTAGAGCATAATGAGTAGCTTCATGTTAGCACACATGGATATCTAGATAAAAAATATGTTCCTTGAAAAGAAAACAGGTTATTAACACTGACAGAAGTAGAAAAAATCTAAATAGTATTATAAATCTAAATACATTAATTTGTAGTTTAAAATCTTCTCGCAAAGAAAACTCCAGGTACAGGTGTTTTTTCCACTCAACTTTAAATTGTGTTTGAGAATGCAATGGGCAAGGATAGTCTACACAAAACTGAAGAACAGCAGAACAAAATATTTTACTTCTCTCAACGTGAAGACATTTTAGAAAGTTATAGTAATCAGGACAGTGTTCTATCAGCACAAGCATAGACTCAATGTAGCAGATGGTTAATATAAACATAACTGATAAGAGAATTAAAAATTAGTCCCACTTATAAAAGATAAATAGCTTATTGTAAAAGTGGTATTATGGAACAGTAGGAAAGTACAAGGGTTCTCATATATGTTGCTGAGACAAGTGGATATAACACTGTAAAATATTACAGTAGACCCCCATCCCATACTAAAGGGAATTATAAAATGTGGCCTGATTCTATCTCTAAATGTGAAAGATAAAATGGATTATTTTTTAGACATTAATAGAGAAAAAAAATTGAAATGGAAGAAAAAACAGCAGACATTAAATATCGATAAATAAGTCTCTACTAAAATCAATAACCTCTATTCATCAAAATATATTATTACAAAGTGATAACTAAAGCCACAAAGTTGGAGGAGGTATTTATGAACACCTACAATCAATGAAAGTTTCATAACCAGAATATACATAAAGAACACCTAGAAATCAATAAGAAAAAATAACTCCAACAATTAAAAATAGGAGGTGGGTAAAGCCATAAGCAGGCCTCTATCAAAAGAGGACATCCAAAGGGCCAATAAACAGTGCTTCCTCAAAGGAACATGAATAAAACTCACAAAGATTTGCCAAATTCATAAAAATAACCTAAAAGAGATAAAATGGCAAAACTAAGTGATATTTAGTTCAATGTATGTTAAAGTAGACCCCCAAAAAAAAAAAAAAAAAAGGCCACAGTAATTTTGGGGTTTGAATTCAAGATAACGGTTATCTTGAGAAGTAGAGAAAGATTAGTATTTGGCAGGGGCACAAAATCAGCTCTGAGGTGTTGGTGATGTTTTACTGGGTACTAGTCACCAGATGTGTTCACTTTCTGATCATGCTTTGAGCTCTATATTTGAACTCTTTCCTGGATGTATATTTCAATAATTTCAATAAAACCTTA
The DNA here is from genome assembly GCF_008728515.1 of Papio anubis. NCBI lineage: Eukaryota > Metazoa > Chordata > Mammalia > Primates > Cercopithecidae > Papio > Papio anubis. The sequence goes on along the minus strand of NC_044983.1, from coordinate 132,421,358 downwards.
AAAAACCCCAATAAGAATAAAGAAAATGAGATAATTATTTATAGAGCGGAAACTTAAACCAAAAAAAAAAAAAATCCATGAAAACATCACAAAAAATTATTTTATAACTTCGATGGAATGAAATTTTTTCTAAAAGTTAGAAATTTCGCTGAAGGAGAAAACGAAATCTTGAATAAACAAAGTACTCATTAAGGGAAGTGAGTTTCTAGGCATGACAAAATAACACCATTCAGACAGTATTCTCAATCCTGATTCACTTACTCATTTGCACTTATTTAGCAAGTTTCTACAGTCAATAATTTAAAATGTAATTTTCAAACTGGAATTAACTGTGTCTGTACCTATTTAGCGACAGTCTAGTCCACAATAGCATCTATAGGAGAGTCCTGGCTTCTTTAGGTTCCTCCAAGATTTTAATCTTTTCAAATTTGCAGTAGTAGCTTTCATCTAAGGTACACATCTGACTGCACATTTGACCTGGGTAGTGTTGCTAATTACCCTCCTTACTGAATAACAAAATGCTGTTGGAGGTGTGTTAATGTAATGTTGTAAAAAGAATGAGGTCAGGAATGAGATCAATCTGAGTGAAAATCTCAGCTCTGTAACATCTTAACATCAAGGATTTTTGGCCAGTTATATGATTATAGTAACTGACATTAGAGAGCTTACCAATCACCAAGCACTCACCTAAGAAATGCCATAAACCTTTTTGTTTTGTCCTTGTAGCCACTCTATGAGTCATGTACAAGTTTTATTGAGATTTGACTGGTGAGATAAGCACAGGAAGCTTAAGATCTTACCTATAGTACTACTGATAAGTTTTGGAGCCCAGATTTTAATGTTTGCTGACTATTTAATGAACGTATAATTATAACCACTAAGTTATGTTTTCTTCCTGTCTAGTTTACACAACTTTAAGCCTTAGTTTTCTCACTTAAAAATGAGGGATAATTTTATTTGCATGATAATCTTGTGTGGATGGCATTAAAAAGGTCACCAATGCCAAAGCATTTTCTACCAAGCTGGGCATATAAGCACATGCACTTGATACATATTTATTTTGAGACGGAGTCTCGCTCTGTCGCCAGGCTGGAGTGCAGCGGCGCGATCTCGGCTCACTGCAACCTATGACTCCCTGGTTTAAGCGATTCTCCTGCCTCAGCCTCTTGAGTAGCTGCGATTGTAGGCACGCACCACCATGCCCAGCTAATTTTTGTATTTTTAGTATAGACGAAGTTTCACCGTGTTGGCCAGGATTGTCTTGATCTCCTGACCTCACGATCTGCCAGCTTTGGCCTCCCAAAGTGCTGGGATTACAGGCCTGAGCCACCGCGCCTGGCCCAGCTCATCTGTTTAACTGCTATTATGTATTGCCTCATTTGGCTATGAATTTCTTTAGGGTATGGACTTTGCTTATCTGATTTTTAGACTCTAGTCACTGGCATTGTTTCCCACACAAATAATTGAAAAAATATTGAAATATTAGACCCCTGCTTTAAGAAGAAAACTCTACAATTAATATAGAGAATAGATTGTTTGGATATAAGGAATGGATAGCCTGACATAAAGATTTTTCTATACTAAATCATCTGATTTTAAAATAGTAAACGAATACATGAACAATTGAACACACAAGATGATATATCTTAGATGATATATCCCATGTCTGAAGTACCCTTAGATACCTCAGAGCCTATCTAAGTGTGTACAGACACGAGCAGTATTTCAAAGACAGGTCAGAAGGACGTGATGACAGATTTAAGACTTACGGCCATGAACGGAACGCCAGGGCGCTCTCAAGCATCACCTCTGGGTTCTCAATTATAATGTCAAACCAGGTGCCTGAATGTGTTTTTCCTCCTAGTTGCCCACAGCTCATGGTGGTAAGACTTCAGAATTAAGTAAAACTTGAAGTGGCGTCTTCCTCTAGGCTGGGTGTCATCTCCAAGTGGAGATCTAAGCAGATTACACAAGCACAGTGACTGTATCAGCCCAGGTTTTTGCGAGGGCTTAGCATCTGCTTGAGTCTCAGTTAGAAAGTGATTTTTATTTCCTTTCTGAAGCTTTTCTAAAATGCTAAATTAACATAAATCGCTTTTTAAATCTAAAAGTATGAGTGGGATTTTTAAAATGTGTATTTTCTACCGTGCATGGTAGCCATAAATAGGCTGTAGCATCCAGCTTTCAAGTTCCTGACTAAGCCCATGTGTGTTGTGATAATCCCATTGGAGCAGCAAAGCCACAAACTGAAAAGAGAAAAGTAAATGTTTATGGGTCAAGAATTCTGCAAGTGGGTACCCTGGAGAACATGAGACCGGTTTTACTGTGCAATTCTTCTACCTTAGAAATCTTCGTGCTCTCTCCCAGTAATTGAGAGCCACCGCAGGGCTAATTCCTTGGATACCATCAATATTACCTATGACTGTAGGTTAGAAGATCAGGTCCTTCCCTACCGATTACCCATTGAATGAGTCTCAGGAAGTACATTGGATATGTTCAATGGACAGCATCCACGTTGTCATCTTGCTCTGCTATTTTTAATGTAATAAAGGCTGGAAAGCAAAGTCAACTTTTCTTGGCTCTATTGCAACCAGGCATCCGACACAAATTTGGCTCTACAAATTACATTCACTTGAGTGATTTAAAAGAGAGGAGTGAAGAGGAGGCCGTCTTCCTGCTGTAATTTCTGGCAGAATGTCAAGTTTTGGCCACGTGGCTACCAAGAAGTGGTTGCTGCAGTAGTGATGGCAGCTGTATCAGCCACTTTTGCATCCCCCAGCACCTACGGCAGAATGTATTCTAAGCTTAACTGTTGCAAGCTCCTCCAGTCTTTCCAGGATTCCATAAACATATAATTCCTTGTGTTAATTTGCATTCTATTTAAAATACTTACAGGGGTTTCTGTTCCCTACAGTGAGCCCAGATTGCTAAAGCAAGTCTCTCTCTGAGGCCGCAGTTAATTTATCCCTTTAGTGAGACTAATGAAATGATTAAATGCCAGGCCTCAGAAGAAATTATTCCTTGAATTTCATATTTTATATTATTTTTCTTTCAAACACAGGTTGGAAAATCAAAACCTGTAGACAAGTTTTCCCTCAGTATGTAATCCAAATGCTGTCAAATTAGAAATGAAATGTGTCTTGAAAACATTCAACTAAATGTTATATATTTTAAAATATCTGTTGTATGCCAAGCAGTACACCAGGTGGTGCTTATGTAATCACGAGCTAGATATATTCATTGACTTCAAGGAGCTCACCGTTTGTAAGGAGGGATAGAGAAACATGCAATTTCAATGCAATGTCACAGAGATGCAATGATGACAGGCAAAGGTTTTGACGAAAGCAAAGCTGAGTGGCACTGATCCCACCTGGGAAATGAGATTTCATGGAAAGCTCAGAGGTAGTGGTGTCTGATTGTAGCCATGATCAAAAAAAGTTAGGAATAAGTTACATAGCACTGTTGGCTGACTGCTCCACAATTTCTCCCCATTCCTCCAAACTGACCATTCCCACCTCCCACCATGGAGTTAAAACGCCATAGGTTTGCATTAATAACCGCTTTTCCAGTTATTTTATGGCCACGTGACACAATTCTGGCAAAGAGACCTGAGGAAACATCTCAGAAGTGGTTCATGGGACTGTTTTCCTCCTAATAAAAAGAATGGCACATGCAGGTTTAGTCCCATTGTGTCTTCCTAGTCTTACATGCTGTTGTCTGAGAATGTGATGTTTGGTGCTGTGTCAACAACCTCAATACCTCCCGAGTGTATTAAAGTCTCTGAGCAAGGTCCTACAAGGTGAACTATTTTTCTGTAACAACTTGTCTTCAGAAATCTCTGAAGAGCGGCCTGACCACCTGCTCATCTTCTCCAAGATATCAAATGCTGATCAGGCTCCACTGTCACCTGTGGGCATTCATCTTCCCATAAATGAAGGATGCAAATGAACAAAAGGAGATCATATGCAATTTTCCTTTCCCCTACTTCTCTCCAGTTTTGTCATCAGAATCAATAAAGTGACCAACAGGAAGCATTTTACCTTCTAAAGTATCCATTTGCTTCTGCCTTTGTTAATAATAGACTTCTTAATAACTTTGGCATCATTTATCTTTTTCAGGAGATGTGTCATTAATCACTTGTGCATTCAGACTCAGGAAATTCTAGAAATTCCAAGGAGAATAGTCATATTGAGACTCTGCCTTTTGGGATTTCCAAGCAAAGATATCAGTTTTGGGAATTCCAAGGGTGGCACAAAAATCATCTCTGCTATAGGGCTTCTCAGATTATAAATTTACTAGGAGAGCAGAGAGCAGTAGAGTAACATTTTGATGTTGTTGTTGTTGTTGTTTACATAGGGCTGATTTTGGGTATTTCAGAGAAACCCCACTGTAGGGTTTTACCTTGAACTAACATCTAACTTGGACCAAGTACATGTCACTAACGTATTTTAAAAATTTCTCCCATAGCGAAGAGGAAAGTGGGCAAATTGAGACAACATATTACGAGAATTAACAGGCAGAAGGCTGATGTATTGGTCTGTCTGTCTTGCATTAAAATAGAAATAGATTCTCACCCAAATGCCTGCCTTGTGTGTATATTTATCACAAAAACCCACAGTGAGTTTTGATGGCTCCATTTACAATACCTGTCCTAGGCAGCTATTTTTTCTCTCTACTTTTTTTTTCTCTTCTATTGACAAGAGATTTTGGGGGAAGGTTCCTTTTAGTCATTACTTTTCCAGAGCAGTCAGTATTGCCTTAGGAAAAAAATACTCCGAATATAACAAATCAGGTTTCATAGTGGGTTTGTGACAGTTCAGGCAGAAAGCAGATTTGTATGAAGTTTGAAATAATTGCTGATGGAGATCCTGCTTTGGAAAATTAGAACAAAGTTAGAGAAATTAACCTTGCTATGGCAGGAGGGCCCAAGTGGACAGGTGTTTAAGACAAATCTTCAGGCATCATTTCAGTTAGTGTAACACCTTCTTTGACCTGATCCACCAGTGATTCTCCTGCCATGTGGACCAGCGCTGATAAACCAGGAGGCTTCTGAGATGACCACCTTCTTTTTCTTCCTTATAACTTCAATGCCTCGTCCTGATTTTCACACATGCTTTCCCGAGCAAAATATGTTGGACTGCGTGACCAGAATCAAATGCCTCTCCTTTTCTTTGCCCAAAGAACTCCTAACCACATTTTAAGAGTCTGCTTTCATAACCAATTCTGGAAACACGACTTGACCCCAGAAGACCCACCTCTGTGTTTTTTGTGCTTTCCTTGTCAAGGTTGAGCTCACTGAGTGCAAATGCTGGGAGACTTCTCTTTCCGGCAACGTGGCTGGGTTGTAGGAGTACCCTGAGGATCACATCCAGAAATTTTGACTCCAAAATGCTTTCTATTTTATTACTCCCAAGCTCAGTTTAATATTGTCGTTAACTACCTTATTAACAGTCAATGATTCCTCATTGCTCCTTAGTCCTTAAGCTATTTACTTGTTTGTTTGTTTGTTTGTTTATTTATTTATTTATTGAGACTGAGTCTTGCTCTGTCTCCCAGGCTGGAGTGCAGTGGCGCGATTTAGGCTCACTGCAACCTCCACCTCCCGGGTTCAAGCAATTCTCATACCTCAGCCTCCCCAGTAGCTGGGATTACAGTAACCCACCACCACACCCAGCTAATCTTTGTGTGTATGTATCTATTTTATTATTATTTTTTTAGTAGAGATGGGGTTTCACCATGTTGGTCAGGCTGGTCTGGAACTCCTGACCTCAAGTGATCTGCCCAGCTTGGCTTCTCAAAGTGTTGGGATTACAGGCGTGAGCCACCGTGCCTAGCCCCTAAGCTGTTTATTGTGGGGACAAAGGTCTCTGGGAGTTTTACTCTGCTGTAACTAGTCTCAATCTCACAATTCTCCATTTTCTTAGCACTACCTGGAAAGCAACTGCTTCAGTTAGACTGATATCATTAATCTCAGGGCTAATTGTGCATGTACTTTCTTCTTTGTGTTGCTCACATAATAGAATGCACAGAACATTCCTTACTTTCTTTTCCCTCTTTCAACTCTTTCAGTACCTATGTTCCCTGTCCCATCATATCTCCAATACTTTCTACCCTGTTTAAAACACCAGCGAATCTATCTTCCCATCTAGTCATTCTATTTCTAATCTTGTTACTTGTCACCATTACTTTTTACAAATTGAAACCAGAGTAATTTTTTACAAAGCTGTAAAGAGTATTATGGTTGACAATAAATATCTAATACGTGTTGGCCAGTGTCTTTAGCATTAAAAGGAAAGTTTAATGCATGTGTTTAGTAGTTCTATGTTTATATAGAAATTTGCAAACTTCACAAATTAGACTCGTGTAATTCCCTCCCTTAATTTTGCAACACCAGAAAATAGGATGGTAAGTATATTCACAGTGGAAAGATACAGAATTTAATGCCCAGGATGAGTCAGAATGCAGTTAATCCAAGCCGCGTGCCACATGCTCCTTCCCAAAAGCCATGGTAACCGCCCCAGGCAAGGCATTTCCAGGATAATTTTTCTAATTGATTTGTCACATGTCATCAGGGTGCTCGTGCGGTTGAAATATCATTAGCGAATGTCCTTGACTTGCTTTCCAAAATAAGCCCACAATTAGAAACTCCAACACGGAAGAGCATTCACTGAGAGAAATTTTTAGAAGTGCACTTGGTGTGCTTAGGGAAGTGGATGGTAACTTTGCATTGAAATCACCAGTTTCTTTAAGCCTCTGATTTCTACGCTAGAACAGGCACTTATAAAAAGGCAGCATTAATTTTCTAAATGTTACAAGAGGGCAAGCGAATAGCTCTTGTTAGTGGTTTCTCATAATCGCTTATCCATCTCTCTATCATTTTCTATTCATTGCTAAGAAAAGCAAAGAGAACAGAGAATAATGTACGTGCCGGGGCTTGGACTAAGCACTATGCAATTGTCTCAACAATTCTAAAAGGTGGGTTTTACTGCAAAGTGTTAGAGTGAAGCTCAGAGAGGTTAAGGACTTGTTCAAAGTCACTCAGCCTGGAGGGGTCAGCGCTCTGGTTACAGATAGATCTGTCTGATGCAAGACCAAACACTTTCCACTACACCTTACCACGTCCTAGAACTGACTCGAATATACCATACTCAATATCAGGCCTTCCTCTTATCCCAGTTTCTTTTCTCATGCTGCTTTTCCCGTAATAATCTCCTCTGGGACCATGTAAAGATTTGAAACCAAATTTCAGCCTTGTTTAAAAAAAAACAAAAACAAAAAACTCAAAATAATAAGCTTTGACTCCATCAATACCATTGATATGTTTTATACTTAATTTGCATAAATTAGTATAGATACTATGTAATTTTTAAAAACCAGTCTATTTGACTTTCACATTTTAGGTGGAGTCTTGGTTAGGAGAGAAGAGAATGTAAAGGAAAAATGGACATTTCCCAACCTCAGGTGATGGTGTGGAAGAGAAGACAGAGGAGAGCAAGAAAGTTAGTGGCTAGGGCCTTCATCTCTTCTGTTTCCTTCCACATGCTCCCTTGATGGCCCTTGGAGAACCTTCACCTTTACCTGGTCATGGTGCCCAGCATGGTGTGGGAACAATGGAAGTGATGACTGGAGAGATTGGCTGGAGTAGATTTCCTGGATGCCTAGAATGATTAACAATGCATGCATGTACATCAGGTTTTCAGAACAGCCAGGGAAGAGTTGGAGGTGTTGAAGGAAGTGTTGAAGACTGACGACCTCAGGTCAAAGTGAAGAGATCACAATGTAAAAAGACTTCAAGATCAAGGCATATGGCTAGTTCTATGAACACCAGTCCTGGGTATTAGAACACCACTACAAAGGGCCAACAGCACACCCCATCTTCCATGGGGAAGTCCACAGAGGAGCCCGGAGCAGCCACTCCACAGCAAACAAAAGCTGGGATCCCGAGGAAGCACCAGAGATGAGCAGGCTTCTTCTTTCCTCCATCACAAGAAGAAACCACCATCAAAGGATAGGGAGGGAGAAAGGGTTGGATTTTTGAGAGACTGTTTCTAAAAAAATGATTAAGTGATAAACTTTGATTCATTTTTATCAAAATATATGAAATCTAAGTATTTCTCTACTACGCAGAGGATAAGACTTGTGAAGAAGATCAGATTAAATGCAAAATAAATTTGTTTTTATTTATTTATACGTTTGAGCAAATTGTGAGTAAATGTGTGACCCTAATAAATAAATCTAACAGCTTTGAGAAAGTCTTAAGCCATTTTTGTGGTAACTGCTGCTTCCTGCCTCTCCCCTGGCCTTGAAATCACCTGAAAAACTGTAAAACAGAAATGTGTACTTCATTTGGGGGGTCAGCGTTGGTCAGTTTATAGATTGACCATGTTTTAGGCACAACACAGACCTAGCACAGTGCCCACCCTTTTGTAAAAGCTCAGCAAATAGAGACAGACTGATTAGCACTGATTCCTGCCCACTACCTCTCACTGGATTACAAGATCAGAGCCATCAACTGCGCTGCTCTGTTAAAGGGAGGGCCCCTTCTCTGGCTGAAGAAGGCTCCAGTGGGGGTAAAGATGACAATTAGCATAGATGACCCCTTGCCTAAGTCTCTGCTGAGTTGAACTGAACTCCACGGAACGTTTAATCCCAATTAGTCCTCCACACGCAACACACACAGGTCCCTGATAGTATATATCCAAACTCATAAACTATATGATATAGTCAATCGCAGCAAGGATAACAGTAATCAGGAACTACACATTGCATTTATAAATTGTTTTTGACTCTTCATCTGATTGCATTCTCTTCATCTCCCTGTGAGATATACGGAACACTTCATTGCATATCTTATTATCCCATTTTACAGAGGAGAACCTGTAAGAAATCTAGTTAAACTTGATTATTTAATGATATTGACTATTTCTTGAAAGTCTGGAGACATCCAAGGGTGAGGTGCTGGGCTCTCGGGGCTTCCGCCATAACTATCCTTTAATGCATCTCCACTGGGAAATGTCATTCCAATTCTCCCCTCACTGTTCTGTTCCTTGGACTGCAATCCCTGCTAGGCCAATTTGCTTTCCATTATGCAAGAGTCTATGATAATTATGTTTATCCACCTTTTTACTAACCAAGGGAAGACTTGATTATGGAAATCAAAACCAAGCAAAGCAGCAAAGGGAACTGGAGTCCAGGTCTGGGTTCGTGTTCACAAACCTAAGTGAATTGTGCTCATAAACTCTAGGAATTTCTGGGGCTAGGGTCCAGACAAGTCACTAGAGTTTATTTTGAGAGTCAGCCTGCATATCAAGCCTCTTGGTCTTATGTTCATGCCACTGGTTCTATTGACTCCCACCCATTAATAATGATAATCATAGGTGATGCTGTCAGTAATGACTGTAACATTTCAAAGGAGGGAACTCTCCACACTGCCACTGACAAGCTGACACACTCAGAATCATTACATGAAGGGGAAAAATCCTTGTTCTAGTTGGAGGACCAGGGAAATAAGAGAACTCAGAAGCTGGTGGGAAGGAGGCTGGTGACATTGTGGTTTAGTGAGATTGGGAAGTGTGTCTTCCAGACACAGGGCATTATCTCACTTGAGCAGAATGAGCTCAAATAAAAAATGATAGAGTATTTTTTTCTTCTATAGTTTAATTTTCCATGTTATTTTCATGTTAAGACAAAAAATATCTACAGCTGGCACCTCCTGAGTTATTTTACATGATCAAACCAATGGATTATGCTTATGAAATGGAAAGTGTTGACACAAATTAAAACAGAGAGAGAAATTTTCTTTTCTAAAGTTGCACTTTCAATGTTAATTCATTAGATATAATGTGGCATAGGACATAGAGGCTGTGTTCTATCTGGAATTTTTACATACCCTAAAGGAATAATTTAGGATAGAGATTTAACAGCTCATTCAGCCCATAGGCTGCATATTGAGTACCTACTATGTGCCAGGTACTTTGGGAATTAACACATGAGAAGCACAGAAAATTATTTTTGTGATGAGTAAATAAATGCTCTTATAGAGCCTGGAAACACTGTGGTGTACTCAGCACCAGCAACATAGAGTTATCTCTTTGTATGTTTGCACCTTTCACCAGTGTATATGTTTCTCTGGGACAGAGAACTTTCATCTTCTACAATTGATATTTCTGTCACAACTCAGGGCTGCGTACATAGTAGAAAACACAGTTGATCTCAAACTTCCTGGTAACTAAGGTAAAAGAGAAACATTATTGACAACAATAATATTACAATAGTATATACATTGATTGAGCCCTACCTGCATGCCAGGAATTCTTGACACCCTTGTAATATTTGTTCTACTGTTACCACTATTTTTCATGTCAGAAAACTGAGCCTTTGAGTATGTCTAATGTGCTCCAAATAACAGAACTAGTGAGTGATAAAACTGGGATTTAAATTGTGGTTATTCATACATATTGTGCTCATTACCTACATAATCAGCACATTTTAATTCTGCCTTTTCAGGGATCGCCTATCTTATGAAAGAAATTATGACTTCAAATATGATTAAAAAATACAAAGCACAACACTCTATGCAGTGTAACAGACAAACAGAAGAATCAAAGAATGGCCCTTTCCCTAAATGATTTTGTTCCCGCGCATCTCTCCACAGGCATTCAGGGTGAGATCTTTTTCTTGAGTTATTCCAGTCATCAATCTGGAGAATTCTATTGTGCCTGCCCACTCAATCAGTGGCAGCTCGTTGCAAGAAATTTACAGTGATGTCAGCTTCTTTAAATTGATGATTGGAAAAAGTAGATGGATCTCAAACTCCCAGACAGTATCTGATGACCTAAATTAACTGTCACCTGGTTCTGCATTATGGATGGAAACCTGGTGTGACCTTGAGATACGGCCAACAGGAGATGGGCTGAAGTCTGTCTGGGGGCAGTGGCTGTCAAGACCCAAACGTGTTGAGTGACCGATTGATCTGAATAGGATCCTATAAATTCTCAATCTTTTCTTTATGGTTCATGAAGTCCATTACAATTGGAATGTCGTTTTCTCTTTTCCCCAAATTCCCACTCGGTGCCATATTCTGTACTTGTAAATGTTGCTATTCGAATTCCCACTCTCATCATTGGCATTCTGTCTACCTCCTCCCACTGCTCATCTGTCTCTTTGATGCCCTTTTTGTTTCTACATTAATTTTCATATTAGAGTTGAGACTCTGGACTGCTTTGAGCCTTCTCTCTTTTTTTATTCATTTTTTCATTGTGTTTCTAAGTCAATAGCATTCAATCCTATCTCTATTCAAACGACATGAAAAATTGTAAAAATAGTTCATTCATCCTCCATTGTAAACCAATTAAATAAAAATGTCTGGAAGTGGAGACTGACGTTTGATATTTTGCATAAGTCCCTTATTTGCTGTTCAGTCCTAGGTGAAGTCATTCATTCCCACATCTCCAAATTCCTCCTTTGAGCTGATAACTTATAGCTGTATTTCCAGTTTTCTTTTCTGAGGTTCAGGTACGTATATCCAACTACTTGTTTGAAGCTTTCAACTAAATGTCCAATAGGCATCTACAATTCATTATGTCAAAAACCTGAATACTCAATGTATTCTCCAAACCTATTAAGTCATCAAAGCAAGGGAGGTCTAAGTCTCTGTTATTTGCAGGCTGTAGCTTTGAGTAAGTTACTTACATTTTAGTCTCTTCAACAGTGAGATGATTACAGCAATATCTGCCTGAAAATGAGTTGAATTAATAATGCATGTAAAGTTCTTGCCATAAAACACAAGCTGCATTGACATCAAGAAATGATTGCTTTTTCTGTTAACATATTGTAAACCTCACAAGAGAGTACTATCTATCATTTCTAGCACGGTATCACCAACGACAAACACCTGGCCTGACACATCATAAACACTCAATAAATATTTGTTTAATAATTACATTTCTGTGTTTCAAAGTATGAAGAATTTGAGGAAGAAACCAATGAAAAAAAACAGAGAGGAAAGTATAGAGGACACCATGTCAGAACAGGTTAGCAATGAGGCCATTTGCTCATGGATGGGAACCCCAGTCTGTTGCCTATACCTAGGTCTTTCTAGTTTCCAGTACCATGACCTCTGAAAAGGTTACTTTTATACATTACCATATTATCAAGACATTTACCAGGCCGCAGGTTTCCTGAGGAGTTCCTAAATGTATATGTACAGGATTAGCAATATATGCCTTTCATGCATATTACATTCAATCTTCCCACAAACTTTATGAAATAAATTATATCATAATTTTCATTTTATAGACTCAGAAATACGAAATATTTTATCCAAGGTCACAATCTGGAGCTGGAACTAAGAAATGTAATAATCCCAAACCCCTGATCTTGACTATCATAATATAGTAAATGGAACACAATAATTGAGTGAGATACATCTGGGGATAAATTGGGCGAACTGAAGTCCAATCTAATTTAAATCTAAATCTGTAATCATAAGTGAATTCAAGAAGCAGCCATTGGTCCATTATTTACAAAACCATTATAATAAAGTTATCTGAGGTTTATTTTCTCACTGTCTTTTGAAGAAAAACACACTGAATTGTTCTTTTTTCTTTCTAATTAAAGTCTAATTAGCAGCCAAATCATCTGGTCAAAACAGGCAAGAAGGATGGGCACCCCTTGTTTAATTAAAATACAGGCCCTCTTTGTGCTGGTAGCAGACTCTTGAAGGCTCTTAATCCTTTGGTGGAGGCTTTGTTTGCACAGTTGAGATTAAAAATTGGACATTTTAAAAAGAGCTTCACATTAAACCTAAGCAATCATTTGGATACTATTAATGTCTCTGGTCTGCCTTTCTTTGTTTTGGAGACTGTATTATGCACATGGAATCCCAGTTCAAGGATTAATCTAAATTGGCTTTGTTATAGTAGATGACAGCACAGGGGTTTGTTCAAAATTAGCTTGTGCCTTCTGAGGCAGAGTCAGTTATGCACAGCTCCTCAGGGATCACCTCCAACAATCTCCACCAGCACTTATACCTCTAGCTGTTCATAGCCAGAGTTGTCTGCATAGACAGAAACTGCACAACGGGGCCATGATGTCAATAGATGACCCCCCTCCACATCTCCTGAATATCTGAGCGAGGAGGCTGCTGTGGCCTTAGACAATTGCACCTTGTTTTAGTACGATAGAAATCAACATCTCTGTGATAAAGAATGTAACATCTTGGCCAGGCGCGGTGGCTCACGCCTGTAATCCCAGCACTTTGGGAGGCTGAGGCGGGTGGATCACAAGGTCAGGAGATCGAGACCATCCTGGCTAACACGGTGAAACCCCGTCTCTACTAAAAATACAAAAAATTAGCTGGGCACGGTAGTGGGCACCTGTGGTCCCAGCTACTCGGGAGGCTGAGGCAGAAGAATGGCATGAACCCAGGAGGCGGAGCTTGCAGTGAGCCGAGATGGCGCCACTGCACTCCAGCCTGGGCGACAGAGCGAGACTCTGTCTCAAAAAAAAAAAAAAAAAAAAAAAAGAATATAACATCTTCATGCTTGGGGACCGACTGCTGCTCTCTCCCTTCTGCTGACCTCACCCCCAAATCACAGTGCTTTACCTCTTCATTGAGCAGGATTATTTCTTCTTCTTGGCCTCCTCTCCTCAACAACTATGTCCAGCTGTTTTTATTATAGCTTCCTGGATCATGTCCCCCTCAAGTTACACAGCCTTCCAGCTTTTACCAGCCATGTTCCATTAAAAAGTCTACCACTCCCCATTCATTGAGATTTCCAGAATATGTTATAAACATCTGCACTAAATGGAGTGCAAGTGCATTTATACTTACAAAAATATGTGAAATTCCAGGATTAATAACTTAAAAGCAGTCATTGCACTATTACATCATCTTGGCAATTTAATCGTTATATCTAAAATGACTGGTGCTCTGATTCTTGAAGCATCCAGTGCAGAAAAGGGTCTATAAATAAATGTGTGCGTTCTCCTTCCCTCTTTGACTCCTTCTGAGTGCCAAAATTATTTCACCATTTTTTCCCCAGTTTTTCAGACCCAAATCCTTGGGAGTCTTTTTTTGGTTTTAAAGTGAACATTATTTTTTAAGGACAGTTGTAGTTTTACAGAAAATCTGAGGAAATTGTGCACAGAGTTCCCATATACAACCCCCCTACAACCGGTTTTCCCTTTTATTAATTTCTTGCATAAGTGTGCTACATTTGTTAAAATTAATTAACCAATAGTAACGCATTATTATTAACTAAAGCCTGTAGTTTAAGTTTCACTCTGTGTTACACAGTTCAATGCGTTTTGACAAATGTGTAATGGTGTGTATCCCTAAAAGTGTCATACAGAGTCTTTTCCCTGCCCTAAAAATTCTCTGTGCACCATCTATTGATGCTTCTCTCAGGACCTGAGGTAATTCGATTTTTAGTATAAGTTCTATGTTAATCTGGCTAGAAGTTGGGCCGTGTTTAATGTCTGCCGTAGCTATAGATGCCAGAGGCTTCAGCTTTTTGTATTTTTTGTTTATTCCTTTTTCTGTCCCAGAAATAAAGAGGCTGTTTTTCTGATCATCATCACCATGAAAATCTGGTAGCGCTTCTGCAGGTAAAACCTGGGAAATGTGTGTAAGCCTCCCTAAGATTGGTTCCCCGGGAGTTCTGAACTCTCCAACTACCGCACTCTTAGGTGTACGCATTTGTAAAAATTACCTTTACATATACTTAGCAGTTCCTAGGGCGAGAAGCTACTGTTACAGGTAAGCTGATCTTAGCTGTTATTCTGTGTGTCCATCTGCCTCCCTAGATTTAGGGCGATTGTTTGCCCAGTGATCTCAATTTTCCGATGAATCTAAGAAAGTTAGTTGATTTTCACTTTGTTCAGTTGTGTTTTTCTTGTTAGGAGAACAGGTAGAATGACTTCCAAGCTCTTTATCTGTCAGAACTAAAACCTGAAAGATCCCCTTGAGTATTTTTAATTCCTTTCTTATCACCATACTTTGCCTTTCAACCTAACTCATTTATTCACGCAACAATTTTTGTGCTGCTACATGTACGGCATTTACTGTCTAGTAATTCAGCAGCACAAAGCTGACAAAGTCCTTGTTCTCATGGGACCTAAATTTCATTTGACAATGAATAATACAGTAGGAAATAAATAAACAAGTTTTTCAGAGTAATAATGTTTATAAAACAGCAGAATAATATGAGAGCGGGTGATCAGGTGAAAGCAGAAGTAATTTAGTCTGGACAGTCCGGGAAGAAGTATTTTCAATGGTGCAGTTCACTGAGAACTGAAAAGTTGTGAGCTATGGTGTAATGTAGAGGAAGAGCCTTCCAGGGAGAATGAATCCCAACTACAAGGGCCCTAAGGTTAGAACATGTTCAATGATTCAAAAACACAGGAAACACCACCATGACTGAAATCCACTGAGCACAACAGGGTCTGCCATGACATGCACCTGAAGAGGAGACATAATGGCACAGATAAAGGCAAGCCTTGAAGGTTATGACAGCACTTTGGGTTTTATTCTAAGTCATTTGGAAAGTCATTGGAGTAGATATACATTGTTTTAATCCATTTTCATGCTGCAGGTAAAGACATTCCTGAGACCGGGTGATTTATAAAGAAAAAGAGGTTTAATGGACTCACAGTTCTACGTGGCTGGGGTGACCTCACAATCATGGCAGAAGGTGAAAGGCATGTCTTACATGGCAGCAAGCAAGAGAGAATGAGAGAGCCAGGTGAAAGCGGTTTCCCCTTATAAAACCATCAGATTTCATGAGACTTATTCACAACCATGAGAAGAGTATGGCGGGAAACTGCCTCCACGATTCAATTATCTTTCACTAGGTCCTCCCACAACACATGGGAATTATGGAAGCTACAATTCAAGATGAGATTTGGGTGGGGACACAGGAAAACTATATCAGACATTTCACATGATGTGTTTCTATTCATGTCTATACGCAATGGACAATAGTCAGTTTTATACATGGATGTGAGAGGTCATGGTAGCCAGGATCAAGATGATAGCATTGGAAAAAAGGAGACATGGATGGAGGTGGTAACTCTGGCATGTCCTTAAAAGTAGAAGATTCAGAGCATAGGTTTTGATGGGTGGGGTGGAGGTGGGGAAAGGAATAGAAGATCAAGGAGTTCTTATAGATTTTTGTTTGATTACGTTATGTATTGGTCAGATTCTGCTATATTTTGAAGGTAGAAACAAGATAATTTCCTGATAAACTGAAAGTGAGGCACCCAAGAAAGAGACAGAGAAAATGACTGGAATGAACATGCTATTAATTGAGGTGTGGGAAGCCATACATGGCTTTTCTTCCCCTGTTCTGACGCATAAAGTGTTGATAATTAACTGATCAATTCTTTTATGTTGTATTTGCATTCAGGAAAACCTGATACACATAGAATATAGTAAAAGCAGAGAATAAGTCTGATTTGGTATGGTGATCTATCACTATCAAAAAGTCAAAAAATCACATCTTTAGTTGAAGCTTGACAATGTTTTGTGAATGTTTTGGGCAATGGGAGTTCACTGCTTACAGAGCAGAGCTCCCCCTGTAGGAACTTTGACTACAGTTCCTACAGGGGGATGAGAAGTCTAACAATCACTAGACTTTCTACATAAGTCTAACAATCACTAATTGATGAGAAGTCTAACAATCACTAGACTTTCTACATAAATTAAAAATTAATTATTTGCAAATATGCCCAACTGTTAAATGATATAATTAACTATCATTCAAATTTTTGTACATTAATAAAATAAGGGAACTGTCACATATAAAACAGTCAGATCCCCCAAAATAACCCTTGATTACATAGTAATAAGGCCCTCACTCACTCCACTATAAAACTACAGAAATGTCTTTATATTTATTGTTACACTTACTACATTAAACTGAAAGAAGTTTATATATGTCTGCCTCCCGCTGCATCAGCAGTTCTTTAAAAATATGGCAAAGTGGACCATTCTTTGGAATACCCAAAGAAAGCTTTGAATATATTTTCCAAATATACACGCCTATACACACGAACATCTAATTTAGCAAATAATTGCATGGCTGGCCTCCTAAAGACCATCTGTGGAACTTTGATGGGGTCATCTGATACATTGCAGGACATGGCTTTTTCTGTGTTTCAATCTGATCCACATTAGGCTAAAATACTACTTGTGGAAGTAACAGAGGCTGCATCTGTGCTTTGGAAACCATACTTTGGAGTCTGGGAATTCAAACTTTTGTAGAGTAAGGTCATTGTATCTTCAACTCCCTCTATAGCTCCTGATCCTCGTACAGAGACTCTGATACTTGCTGAAAGAAGAAATAGAAACACACTGAAAAACACCAAAATGCTAGTCAATGAATGACAAACATCATTGGATTACTCTTATGTAAGACATCTAATACAGTCGAAGTTGTAGGAATACACAATAGAATGTTGTTTACCAGGGGATGGGGGAAGGGAATAGGGAGGGTTGTTGTTTAAGAGGTATAAAGTTGCATTTACACAAGGTGAGTAAGTTCCAGACATCTGCTGAAGAATAGGATGTTTAAAAAAATGTGTTAAGAGGGTAGATTTCATGTTAACTACTTTCACAAAAATAAAAATTAAATAAACAAAAAAGGCAAAAAAAAAAAAAAAAAAAGAAAAAGTTTACAAAGCTAAACAAGGAAACTTTTGGAAGTGATAGATACGTTTATTACCTGGATTTTGGTTATATTAACATGAGTGTGTACCTATGCCTAAACACACAAAAGTGTGCACATTAGTCATATGCAGTTTTTGTTATACCAATTATACCTGAATAAAGTTGTGAAAAAAAGACACTTGTCCTGAGAAGTTAAATTTTCACTTAAAAGTAGAAATCCTTGTTGAATCCTCCAATAGTGTAGACTATAAGGTTGGTGCTACTTTATTCCACCTAAGAGTTCTTGTTATGCTCCATATTTATATATTCTTAGTGAATGGTATTCAAATTTTAGTGTATTTGTTATTCAGGGAATTTTTATTACATTAGGCATAACTTGAATGATGTTATTGTATAATATAATGAGAAAAACAGACCAGCAAGGAACAATAGGGCCTGCAGAAGGAATTACGTGCTGAATAGAAAACCAATGAGACGCTTGGGAAGCATCAGAGAAAATAATTAGTTCTCATTAAGAAGTCAAAGGAGAGTTTATTGAATTGTTACATGATATGTCATTTGCCTTTCTTTCTGGGTTCAACTCTCACCACCACCCTTGCTATTAGTCAGAATAGGACAACTTTATGCTTTAGTGACAAACAATTTCTCAGTCTCAATGGCTTAACAAAAAGCACCACCTAACAACACAATTTACATGAATTCTGTTGTAGATGACTCTCTTTGCAATGGTCCTTCACGTGGTGACTCAACAAACCAACCTGCCTTAACCTTTTGATACCTTCATTTCGAAGGCTCTCATGCTCACTGCCTTAGGGGAAGAAATGCACTGAAGAAGTATATGGAAAAGGGGCTTTTCAGTCACAGTTCAGGTAGAGCACGTGTTACTCCTGCTCAGATTTTATGGGTTAGAAATAGTCATGCGGTTCTTTCGGATTGCAAGGAGACTGGGAAGTGGTCATCCACATGCCAAAAATAGAGAACTGATACAGGATGTGATGAGCCACGCACTGCCCCTTCCACACCCACTCTCATCATGATTCTAGTCTCACCATGACACTTAGATTCCTCGAACATACCCAAGACATGTTACTTTGTTACCCACTATGCATATTTCCTTGGAATTGTCAGAAGATACTCTGGGTGGTATATACTGTCCCCTCAAACACTTGGCTACCCTTTAATGTATCTGTTCCAGTGCCACCCTTCTTTCCCTTTCCACCTTGGAAACGTTGGTTATTTCTACATTTGGGAATTCTCCAGAACATCTTACGCATTTCGATTAGACTTGTACAACATATAGCATTTGCATCATTTCTTTCCTGTTTTATGTGTCTTTCTTCCTACTTTGTCCGTTTTTAGGTGGGTGGGTAGAGACATTTTATTGTATTTTGCTTATTTGTTTTTCACTGATTTTTGTTCATAGCACTTGCAAAGTATCTCACACATAACAATGCTTCATCAAAGGTTGCTCAATAGGCTGACTTTGTATCTAAACCTTAAAGAGTTAGAACATATTATTTTTAAATTTTTTCTTAAAATTCATCTTCTTCTTTAGGACTAGGTCAACAAGGGTCATGTTATCATCATTCTGTACATTCTGGAAGTACCTAATCCTCTACAGATTAAGGGAACATTTATGGTCATTTTTCCACTTGACCAGTATCTTAGTCTAACCATTATTAATGGAAGTGAGATAGAGAAACTCAATTAGGATAAGAAAGAGATGATATCTCTAGCTCAAGAGTCACATCAAGAATAACTTAATTGTGTTAAACTTTTATTCTTATGTCTCTAAGCTATAAAAAGCTCCACTCAATATATTATTTTCCTATTCTTAGCTTGAGAAATTATACTTCGTTTTAATACCTAATTTAGTTTCATTTCAAAATTTCATTAAAATGCTGTAGATTCTCTTCCTCTTTCAATGCAGATAGCTTGTCTGGACCCCAAATTATCCCCATCAGCACCTACCTGCTGCCAGACATTCTTTTCAGCTACATAAATAGGCATTTTATAACTAACCATATAATAGAAATATATGATTTATGTAGGCAGAACATAGTGTTTCATTAAAAGATACTAGAAAAGTTTAGACTTTGAGTTAAAACCAGGGTAATTACTTCATCATTACCTTGCCCACAGTTCTTTCATTTACAGCTGTTTGTTATTGGTCAATTCTCTGCTCTGTTTCCTTTGATGAAATTTATCGTGGTCCATCAAATGGTCTTCAGCTCTCTCAGAAAGTGACACTCTCTTGCATGTGTATTCTGTATCCTCCACTTGAATATATATACCAAAAACAGCAGTAGAAATAATGAAATACAACACAGAATAAAGGTTTATGTTTTAGATAACTTAAGACCACAGTCTAATTCTCTCTCTTTCTCTCTTTGTCTCTCTCTCTCTCTCTCTCTCTCTGTATTCATGTAGTTAGCACTAAATTGGCACCAACTTTGCCAGTGCATTAGTCTGTTTTTATGCTGCTGGTAAAGACATACCCAAGAGTGGGTAATATATAAAGAAAAAGAGGATTAATGGACTCACAATAAGGTGAAAGGCATGTCTTACATGGCAGCAGACAAGAGAGAACGAGAGCCAAATGAAAGGCAAAACCCCTTATAAAACCATCAGATCTCCTGAGACTTATTCACTACCCTTAGAACTGGGAACTGCCCCCATGATTTAGTTAACTTTTATCGGGTCCCTCCCACAACATGTAGGAATTATGGGGGCTACAACTCAAGATGAGATTTAAGTAGGGACACAGCCAAACCATATCAGCCAGACATTATGTTAGGCACTGAAAAAAGGCAGATGAGTTGATCCTCTACTGCCTGAATGTTCCAGCAGAAAAGGAGAAACGTAAAGCTGTTTTGCAGTTGAGTGTGAATACTGTTGTATTAAATGTGCAAAAGACATTTCAAAGGAAATGTGCAGTTTTTGCTGAAAGATGAATCAAAGAAGGCTTCCCAGAGAAAAGAAGAAATGTAGTCTAGGAGAATGAGAAGGCTCTGTCCCGTAGTGGGGAACAAGAGGTTTCCTCAGCCAGGAGGAGTTTATATCCCACTGCTGGTCTATATCCCACTTTAGACTGTCCCAGTGCTGTTGAGGGAGAGCAATTCTAGACTCAGACAGTCCACAATGCTCTGAGCTCCTATCATATGGCTCCAGGAGAGGGTGGATGATTTCTCCAAGCCATGACATTTTATTAAATAACAGGCATAAAAAAAGGATTGTTAAACTGTGTTTATTTCCCACTCTAGGCCTTTGTGTTTTGTCTTCCCTCCCTCCCTCCTTTCCTTCTTTCCTTCCTCCCTCCCTCCCTCCATTCCTTCTTCCTTCTTTCCTCCTTCCTTCCTTTTACTCTAACACAGGGTGTTTATATTAACTAACATCACGATAACCCCTATAATGTATACTGTGCAATCAAACACATGTTATTGTTTCCTTATTTCTTCTTCTGCTTGTGAGGGGAGTTTTGTTTCCCAGGTCAGGTCAGGCCAAACAACTCTATATAAAAGATATTCCTCAAAAGGCATCAACAAGAGAGCAATTGCTGAGTTGAGAAAAAAGGTTAATGTAAGAAACTCCTGTGGGATCAGAAGTCAGGTTATGGCTTAAGCGATGGAGGCATTAAATGAACCACTGGGCTTGATGATAGAGAATCCTGAGAAGCTAAAATTTTCTCCAAAAGTTAAGGACTAAGACTCTTTACACCTTTGTCACCCAACACCTTAACACTCAACATAACCTGAACTCCTGTTCAGTAGTATTGTTTAGATCCCAAGTCTGTTATAGGACCAGGCCTAGTGGAATGAACATGATATATACAGGAAGATGAAGGAGTTTGGCTGAAAATCCAGCTTCACCACTTTCTAGCTATATGACTAGAAACTTACTTTATTTCTTGTTCTTTGTCCTAAATGGGACTAATAATCTCATGCCTATCTATCTCATAGGTATGGAGTAAAGATTTATGGTAATAGCAGCAATTCATAAAATAAAACCAATAATTGTTCTCATTGCTTTAGGGCTTAGCATATACATGTCTAAGTGCTAACTAAGTACTTTGCATATATTACCTCATTCAGTCCTTACAAAAATTTTGTGAAATAAATAGCATTTATTTATAGATTTATAGGTTTAAAAAATCAGTCACAAAAGGGTCAACCTAAATTTTCCAAATTCACCCAGAAATTAATGGTAGAGGTAGAAGTCAAATCTAACTTTTTCCAGATTCCAAAGCTCATATCTTAGCTATGGATGAGAAATGACTTAAAATAATTCTACGGATTATTACTAACATGAATGCCATTTTGTATTTGTTATTTTGCCCATGGATCTGATGTTACTTTCATGAGTAACCAATGCCTATGACAATGACAGTTCTTTGGTGTCTCTTGTACCATTTTAAAAACTACATAGTTTCTTGCCATATAAATGTAAACCCTCCATTATTGTGAGGGAGGCATTCTCTGTTAAACTATAGTTAAATACACAGAAACTCAGAGAGGTTGTAATATACCTGAATGCTCAAGCTCTATAAATAGTGGGGATGCATGAGGACCCGAGGCAAGTTTTTTTCATTTTAGCATAGTATCTTGCATAAAATGATAATCATCAAATATTAAACTTTCTTATTATAGTAAGAAATAAACAGATAAAACCAACATGAAGAAAAGAGTTAAGAATGACATCATATTTACATTGTTTATAAATAAAAAAATAAGTATTTAGAGACACAGAGATACAAATGTGAAAAACTAAGACAAAAGCACACGTGTAAAATAGGACAGCCCCATCAATGTAGATGTAAGTGACACTTGTTACCAAACGGCTTCCCTGGGAGAGAGAGATTTCCATGACTGAGCTTTATATTAAGAAATTCTTATGATTATGGAATAAATGACTGTGAGATAATGGTTAAAAAAGTATGTTCATGCAGGAGGAGAGGTTGACCTTCAGTGCAGTCTCAGTGCAGTCCTTAGCCAGCCCCATGGAAATCTGAAACCTCAAATGATCATTGAGAGTCGTTCCAAGATGAGGTAAGGAGGTTCAGTCACTATACCTCCATGTCTAAGAGTCGCTGGAGGCAGGTCTCTTCAGGAAGGAAATGTGTCTTTGGACTTGAAGTTGGGGGATTAAGTCCTTCATTCTTGAAAAAAAGATCTTGACTTCACATAACAATGTGATATCTGAAGGTTAAATACTACAACCTGGCCTAATTTGTATCAGGATACTATTAACCCCATCTCTAGGAGTGAATTTCATTCTTTAATGCCCTTTTTGTAGTGTGTGCCTGACATAAAGAGCCATTATTGAAAATCTCAGGGTGGTGATGTACCTCCTATTTGTGCATTCTTTATTATTTTGGTAAACGATACGTCTTCCAGGGTCTTCTGTGGAACATAATCATCTGCTGGGAGTCAGGGGGCAGTGGTGGGTCCAGTATTACACAATATATGTTCTTAATGATGCCTACTTGTATCATCCTTTTTATCCTGTCTGAAACCATCTGCAATGCAATTCAGGCATTTCTAGATACTCATGTGAGCCACCAATTTTACCATGCATCTAGAACTAGCCTTGTAGCATGTTTGCACTATCTCCTGGGGACTTTGCCAAGACATATGACTTGGAAGAGTCTTCTCAAATTGATAAATTCCCCCTATTTAATCTTAAATTCTTCACCCTATCTTTGTATAGCACCCTCAGAATCCAAACCCATGTGACCTTGGCCAACTTGTTCTCAGTTGAGGTTCGTTAGGTCTTACAGTTTATTTGATGCATAGCTCCTTTCTTCCTTTACAAGGACCAATTTGTCCCATCAGAATATGTTGTAACTTAACCCTAGTTATTGGCCTAACATCCAGGAGAGGAGTTGAGGGAGGATCTACATGGCGGACATGTTGTCCTTCTAGGAAGAAGTTTCGTATCATCTTCAAGCAATAGGACAGTAGGTACTTCTGCAGGATCAGAAGATTCCAGGGAACATAGAGATTCGAAACTTTTTCATGCATCAGCTAAGATGAATCAGAATCTCATTCTTTCATAACCAGAATTCTGGAATGGCATAAAAGATGTTCCTAGTTGGGAGTTTATTTTTGGAGTTTGACTACTCCTACAATTAAGTAATTAACCATGTCCGCAGCTTTCTCTGCCATACAGCTGCAGGGGACGAGATCCTCTCTATGTGTTCCAAAGAGACCCTCCGGTTTTCACATTAAGCTCTTACTTGCTGATTAAACAATCTCAACTTCTTATTATTTATTTTTTAAGCAATACTTGGGCTTAGCTATAGATTTCCAATTTCATTGTTTTCATAGTGGCTATTTTCCCCCTATTTTTTCAAATAACATATTTATTGGACCAGATAATGAACTGCTTTCTAATGTCACTTCATTCCACTTCAACACCAACAAAACCTTGAATAAATGCACTGCTACTTTTTGTGAAGTCCTGATTTCTGATGGGATCCTCATTGTCTGCAGGAGATAGGTGCTACAGCTCCAACTCTCATCCCAGGATCAGCTTTCTCAGATCATTTCCGGCACCGGTTGTGGATTTCTTCAGAAGCAGACTCTTAGATGTTAGCATGCAGAAAGATTATTAGGAAGTGTTTCTGGGATGAACTGCATTCATGGTAACTGAGAAAGCAGAACTAGGTAAAAGGAAATGTGAATTTATGAAGTTATCTCATTGGAGGTCTCAACCTAAGGGAGATTCTGATGCTTTGATGACCCTTCAGAGTTGTTCTATTCGGGATTGGGGGAGCTGTTATTTTATCTTCGCTCCATCAGTCATTAAATATGGTACGGCGAAGGAAGGTGGCGTGATTTTGAGAAAGCTTGTATTCTCCATCTGAGACAATTCCCACAGGGAGCTGACAACAGCTAGCTTTCCAGTGACAGCACTCCCAGCAGCTGAGGGACTAATCCTGTCATTCCTGAAAGAAGGATCTGGATGGCACATCAGTGTTCATTTCCATATCCCAGATGATGTTAAAACTGTGGTTCAATGCATTGTTATTTCTAAGGCTATGCTGATGACTAATTTAAAAGGACTCACCTCCTCAGATTAGAAACCATTAAATGGTAAAAGAGACATTCATTTTTTCCCATATCTACAATTGTCTTAATTTTGTTTTTCTTAGCAGGCTATCTGTTTCATTCCAAATTACATGAAATTTTCAACAAGTTAACAAAACTCACTATTGCACGGTGATGACATTTTGGGAACAATTTTACTTTATACTGCTACCTCTTCCACCAACCTCCTTAATTCATCAAAGAAGGCCATTGAGCCATTATTCTTGGGGTAAATGCACCTGCTTATTGAATATTCCCATCTGTGCAAATAAGAAAATAATGTTTTCCTTCTTCCTAAAGGATGAGATAGTTTCTTAAATAACTGACCCAGAGCCATATAATTAAATGCTTGTGGATCACTTACATATGAATATATTAGCTCATTTAGTCCTTAAAACTTCTTCATGTAAGCATTTTATAGATGAGAATTTGCCTCCCAGAGCGGTGACTTTTCCAAAGGGGAAATGAATAGGGATGTGGGGTGAAGATGAAGATTTAAAAGGAAAAAAATATACGTTTAATGTGAACTCCACAGGAGGTATGGAGGTTCCATAGCTCTTGAAGTCTTCGCAACAGCATCAGCGTCATTCCCTTTGCACTGAGGAAAGACCTGATGACTCAGAGACATGTAGAACAAAGATCTGAACCATATTGTCTTTCAAATTTCAAAACCCAAATCCTTTCCACTCTATTACACTGCTTTTATTTTTTAAATGTTTGTGAAAAATGCTAACTTTCCATTCCTTAAATAAAGTTTTAATTATAATCATAACAACAATTATAGCTAAAATATGTTGTGTGTTTACCCTGGGCCATGAGATGTCTGAGTCTTCCAGACTTTCTAACGGCACAATTCCAGAGAGGACGGATTGGAAGAAGAACGCCTCTCCTTTTGTTTACTGAATCTAGACAAATTAAAAATGTCTTTTCTGGTTGGACTCAGTGACTCATGCCTGTAATCCCAGCACTTTGGAAGGCTGAGGTAGACAGATCACTTGAGACCAGGACTTTGAGACCAGCCTGGGCTACATGGCAAAATCTCATCTCTACTAAAGATGTAAAAATTAGCTGGGCATGGTGGTGCACACCTGTAATCTCAGCTATTCAGAAGGCTGAGGCATAAGAATTGCTTGAACCCTGCAGGCAAAGGTTGCAGTGACCCAAGATTGTGCCATTGTACTCCAGCCTAGGTGAGAGAGTGAGACTCACACACACACACACACACACAAGGTCTTTTCTCACAGTGGTTTATAACTATCTGTGGGCCGGATTATACCATGTCATTGCAGTACAGTCTAATCAGTCTAATTTCCAAACCACTGAATCCCTGGCATATAGAGGTGACCTCAAAACAGAGAATCACTGCGAAGTGGCCACCTGGTGATGGGAGGTGCTATTTCATT
This sequence comes from Papio anubis, assembly GCF_008728515.1. NCBI lineage: Eukaryota > Metazoa > Chordata > Mammalia > Primates > Cercopithecidae > Papio > Papio anubis. The sequence continues at coordinate 132,395,196 of NC_044983.1, read as the reverse complement.
TCCAAGGCCCTCTACCTGCCTTTTCTGACTGATAATTATCAGGTGCATCTCCAAAGAATGTAACTCTTCTTTAATGATCCAGGGACCCCACTGAAGATGGCCGGGTGGTACTGTAAGCAGCTGGAAAAGATGAAAAATTTATCTTTCTTGCACCTCCATATTTTATATAAGATAGGGGTATACATGTCCTAGAATACCACACAATCCTCCTTAATTTTCTATGAGAAAAAGAAAGCTCGCTATGTTTTGTTTTCTATATTTCATCATCTTTTAACTTTTGATTCTGTGGCCCTTTTTCTGTGCATTTTCACTTAGCTTTTACTCTATCAATAATTACCTGGCATGTTCTATGCTACACATGACACTTCCTTCCCACTGATCACATTCACTGATGCCAAAACAAGACCGTACTGTATTCACTGACTGATCTCCAGGGCTGACACAATACTCAGTCGAGCTGAAGTGAATCAATTCATTTCTCAATTCAAAATTCTTATGTGGCTCCTGAAATCTCACCTTCTAGAATGACCTCCCTCTCCCATATGTATCTGACATTGCTTCAAAATCCTTTGTCTGATACTTAAACTAATACTCCTTATTAGTCAGGCATCAACCAGAGAAACAAAACCACTACACAAAGAAACACACACACACACACACACACTTATTTGTTACAGAGAATTTTGCATATGCTACTGTGGATCTAGCTAAGTAATCTCTATGAGCAGTTTTCCTACAGCTTAAAGTCCACAAGCAGGCAGGCAGGCAGGCAGGAAGGGAATATGTTGAGCAGGATGAAGCCCTTTGAGCATAAATTGGACAGCACACAAAGAGACTGAAATTTGTATCTATTCTTGTTGCCACTGGTCTTGGCACATGGGTATCCTGAAGAAACTAGGATCTCATCATCATGGAGGTAAACACATTTAGATAGGAGCCACAAAAGCTGAATGAGAATCCAGGGAAGGTAGAACAATTGCAAGCCAAAATACTGCTTCATGCCAGTGAAGTGAGTCAGCAGATCAGCAGCAAAACTGGTGAGAACCTCTGTTGTGGCCCCATCTAACTGGGAAGAACATTCTAGATGTATTTCAGACTACCCTAGTTGTTGTCTCACAGAACCATCACATCATCCTACCCCACTTTCCATCAATTTTCAGCGACTGCTTACTTGTTTATAGAAGAATTCACCTAAATTACTTATCTTAGTATCATGTTTTTGTTATTGAAACTCTAGGGACTATAATCTTTATTGTCATCCACTATGTTGCCCACCATTGCCCTGGTGCTTATGTTTATTTATTGTATGGTTTGACTGAACACTTTTTATATAGCAGGCTTTATTCTAGGTCAGAAAGCAGGGTGGGCAGAGGGTAGCCCTAAATACATAGACAAGGTGCCTAATCTCATGGAGCTTTTATTCAGCAGGTGGTGGTGGTGTCCAGTTAATGTTAAAATGACTTAATAATCAAATAAGCATTACTCTTTGCTCCAGTAATGCAGAGCTACTTGTAGATCCCAAGATATGCTGAGATTCTTTACACCTCAGTTATTTGCACAAATGTGAGCCTCTGTCCTGTCTCTCTGCTCAGGAAGCAATAATGTGGAAGCAAGTTACAAAAAATAAATGGGATGTACATTTGGCACTTGAGGAGAGGAGATAAATGCTTTGTTGGGAGGTGGTCAAAGCTATTGGTGAAATGACTACCTTCTGTAATTCCTGAGTACCTGGCTGTTCCTCAGTTTGTATGGCAAAACAACTTAGGGCAGTTGGACTGGAAATGTAATTGAGTGGTCCTATTCTGGCAGCATGGAAAGGGAGGCTTTCCAATACAAATAGTGCATTTCAAGAACCGATGCCTCTGGTTACGGAGAGGCAGCACAGGAAATTATCCTGTCTCTGGCTAAACCGTGTAGGTTGCACTGTTGCCTCTATCATTTACTGGCTGTGTAACTGAGCAAGGTGCTTCCTGTCTCTGAATCTGCCTCAAGAGTTACAAAGTTTGTATGAGAAAATACATGTGATTCACAAAAAACTATGTATGTTATGTCGTACATTCTCAGCAAATGGTAGCTTATTTTCACTTTTATAATATATTCAGAAAATAGAGATGGGAATTGTTCATGAGTTAGAGAAATTGATTTTCTTCCATACAAACATTCCAAAGAATAAGAGTAGGTAAAGACAAGTTTTATTTTAAATATGTGTATTCTTGAAGGTTTGCATTCTGGTTAAACTGTGCTGAAAAATGTGTTTGGATCTGAGGATAACTGGAATATCATGTTTTTCTCCTTACAGTAAAGGTGACAGAGGTTAAAGGCACGGGCAACAGAGCTGGGGAATAGCTGTCTTTCTCAGGTGGGCCCCTCTTGTCTGACTTCTGCTCTAAGTCATAAAACTCAAGGTCCATTTAGACATAGGAGATTTTGAGAAGGCGACTCACAAGAGGGATAGAGGTTTGGGTAAAGCAGACTTGGGTGGGGTCTAGCTCCCATGAATGAAGGTCTCATGGGAAAAAAAAATGGTAGTGAAAGCCAATATGTCCAGTAACTTCAATGACATTGACTTAGTTTCCCTTTCTGGGAGTGTTTAACTTCAGACCACTGTAAGAAGGTAAAACCAAGATTCAGATCGGTGCTTTCCTGCTGGATTTTAAACCTTATATTTCCAGAGCCTGAAATACACCACTGTAGAAATTCCCACATGACCTGTTGCTTGTCATTGCCTGCCACTCTTCAGCTATTTGCAGCTCCTCCTTCATCCAGCTGTCCACATGCAACCCATTGAGTCGCACCTGAGCTTCTTCAGTCAACTATTTCTCCATTGGTCCCAAGTCTTCAGCTTTGACACTCTCATTACAACCAAAATTTCTTCATACTTAGATCATGACTCAGTGCACAATTCTCCTACGCCCTTGAATTGATGCATCCTGGGAGAAATTACTTACCCAGTCCTACCATGGCCTTGTTCAGTTCCTAATTGTGGAGTTCCTTCAATGTAATGATATTGTCTGAACATCATGCTCTCCTGGAATGCTACACCTTTGACATCCATATTTCTAATATAATCAATTTCTAAGTACTTCAGTTTTTATTAATGTAAAACAAAGACTGCCAAATTTAATATCACATTTCTCATTAACAAAATATAAAGTTCTACATAAACATATCTCAGCTTGGTAGACGCATACCTCTATTGCACCCTACATGATTCCCCACCTTGTATGTGGGAGAACGCAATATTCAAAATGCCAGAAGGTATCTTCTGTTCTGAGAAATTGCTGGTGAGATTTTAGTGCACTAGGAAGACACATCTGTCTAGTACTGGGTCTTTAAAGTCAAGCTTTGAAAATTACGCTCCTGCAGATAGCTTCAACCTTCAGGCATGAGACTGGGGAACTTTGACAGGGAAAAGCAAAGGAAGCCTCGATCTTATTAACCTATGCTTTCATGCCCCCAGAAGCAACCTCCAGGCCTGGTTGCCACAGGAAGCCCTGGAAACTTTGGCAGGAATGAGACAACGCTGCTTTAACACTGGATGAATTATGTAATTGCCTTGTCAGCTCAGAGGAGGCTCCATATTCCAGCTGGCCTATCCTGGTTTCTGAGTAGCTGTGCTAAGTGGACAGGATTATGGGAAATATTCCAGAATGGCCATATTTCAAAGCCAGTCTAATGGGAGGAGGCTGCTTTGATGTGAGTTAGGGTGTCCCAAACTTAGTAATGTATGCACAGTCTTTATGATGCTATCTAAATTACATTCCTCCTTACTTTACTGACATCTTAGTTAAGTGTTTTTATTAAAAGAGTATAAACTTCATGTTATCACCGTGAATGGAAAATCAGTATGACCTGCCATGAAATACTTAATTTTTTAAAAAATGAATAAACATAATGAAAACAACTGTTTTCATTTAAGATTATTGATATAATTAGAACGAACCACCATATTTGTAACTGTTTTCTGTTCATCGTATTTGTTAGTTTGTTTCAAGAATAGTTTTATTGAGATGTAATTCATATACTGTACAATTTCAACTTGTTAAGAGCCTGGAATTCATTATTCATATTCTTAAAAGAAAAAGCTGAAAAACTGATATTAAACAACTTTTGTTGGACTTACCAGAAAACTGGGGTTGCATGACAAGCCACCACCCTGAAATGTATATAGGCAGGCAAATTTAAAGAGTGATACTCGAGATTTGCTTACTAGAACTGAAGATGCTGGAGCCATAAGTTGTTAAAATTAAATAGTAATTTTTGAAGAATTGCTGATGTCCAAGTTTGGACAATTGTGCGAATGAGAAATTATTGAGGTTTACTGACTTAGGAAGATCACCACACTTTTGTAAGTTCTGGCAACAGGAATCCAGCCAGGTTCTCATAGTGAAGAAGCCAAACAAACTCCCCTGTGACTCTAGGATGGGGAGATGAAGGCCAATTCTTGGGAATTGTCCAGAGTATTATCCATAACAAATGCACATTTCCTAGGTTATAAAACTTTACCAAAACCTTATCTCACCTAGACAAAGAGCATGTCTCCTGTTCCAGATCCCTCAAGACATCCTATCTCATATAAGGATGAAAACAAAGGTTAAGAAACATGGGTAAAGGTCACAGCCCAGAAAAATTGGCTTATGAAAACAGTAAGAGATAATCAAAAGATTATTTAACCCTTCTTCTCTCCAGTTTACCACCACACCAATCAGACTTCAGTATATTCACAGTGTATAAACCAGCTGAAAGAGCTTCAAGACACACACTTTCTAAGGAAAAGTATTTAGGGAAACCCAACATCAAAAAGAAAGACAAAAACAAGAACACTAGAGGAATTAGAAGTCTCTAATACTGCAAATGAAATAAAAATTAAACATAGTTCAATTCTTAATAAATCCTCACACTAAGAACCAACTAACTTTGGTTCCTAATAGCTGGTACATCATGTTTTGCTTTCAATGAAAAGTCAAAAGTCAGGCCAATTGACAAGAAAAACATATAACATGTATGAAGTGACAAAGCAATTGTCAGAACCAAACTTAGATCTGACGCAGACGTTGGAATTATCAGACAGAATATTAAAAACAACTCTGATTACTGTGCTAAGGCTTATCAGTAAAGGTAGACAACATAAAGTAACAGTTTGGTAATGATAGCAGAAATTTAAAAATTAAGAAGTAATTAAAAGAAAATATTAGAAATAAACAAAAACACTGTATCATAAATGAAGAATGTTTTCAATGGACTCATCTGTAGACTGAGCATCACCAAAGACAGACTTAGTAAACTTGAAACAGGTTGATAGAAACTACCAAATTAAAAGGCAAACAGAAAGAAAGAAAACATCATACAAAACAGAACAGAGCACTCAAGAAGTGTGTAGAAATTTTAAAAGGTATAATATATGTCTAATTGAAATGCCTGAAGAAGATAGTGAACAGAATAAATATTAGAAGCAATAATGACCAAGAACATTTGAAAATGTAAAACACAAACACATTCACACACACATACACACATGCACACACATACACACACACACAGAGAGAGAGAGAGATTGAGGGAACTGAGAAGCAACATAGATTGCAAAAAATTTCTACCTAGGTATATTATATTCAAACTGAGAAAAGCAAAGGCAACCAGACACGGTGGCCTATGCCTGTAATCCCAGCACTTTGAGAGGCTGAGGTGGGCAGATCACTTGAGCTCAGGAGTTTGAGACCAGCCTGGCCAACATGAAGAAACCTCATCTTTACTAAAAATACAAAAAAAAAAATTAGCCGGGCGTGGTGGCAAATGCTTATAATCCCAGCTACCCTAGAGGCTAAGGCAAGAGATTTGCTTGAATTTGGGAGGCAGAAGTTGAAGTGAGCCAAGATGGCACCACTGCACTCTAGACTGGGTGGCAGAACGAGATTCCATCTCAAAAAAGAAAGCAAAGACAAATAGTACAATGGAAGAAACCAGGGAGAATCCAGGGGTCACAGTGGAGGCACAACTTACTTGTAGAGGAACAAGAATAAGAATTACAGAGGGCTTGTTGTCACAAATGATGCAAGCAAAAAGAGACTTGATTAAAATATCTATATTGTTGTTAGGAAAAGAAAAAACCCACCAATCTATAATTTTACATTCAGTGAAATTATTCCTGAAGAGTGGATGAGAAACAAAGACTTTTGTGGACAAACACAAACTAAGAGAATTCATTGCTGAAAGATCTTTTCTTCAAGAAAGAAGAAAAAGTTCTTTGACGAAAAGCAAAATTATGAAGGAAGAGTATCAGAGAAAGAAAAAAATAAAGATAGGAGCTGCAGGCAGAGCAAGATGACTAAATAGAAGCCTTCACTGATCACCCTCAGGCACACCAAATTGAACCACTATCCACACAAGAAAAGCACCTTCATGAGAACCAAAAATCAGGTTTGCAATCACAGGACTTAGATTTAGCATCATATCACAGAAAGAAGCACCGAAGTGGTAGGAAGGAAAGTTTTTATTTGCAGCTCTCATTCCCCAGCAGCAAGCATGTGGTGTGGAAAGAGAATCTGTGAGCTTCAGAAAGAAAGAGCATGGTGATGGGTGGATTTTGTGTTGGAACTCAGTGCTGCCCTGTCACAGTGGAAAGCCACACCAGCAGAACTCAGCGGGCACCCATTGAGAAGTATTTGGACCAGCCCTAGCAAGAGGGAAATCACTGATCTCAGTAGCTGAAACTTGAGTTCTGGCAAGCCTTGCCACCACAGGCTAAAGTGCTCTGAGGTTCTAAGTAAATTTGAAAGGCAGCCTTGGCCACAAGGACTACTATTCTTGAGCAAGTTCCGGTACTATGCTGGGCTTACAGCCAGTGGACACGGGGGGCATGTGACCCTGTGAGACATCAGCTGGCGTGACCACAGAAGTGCCTGCACCACCCCTTTCCCAACCTTACGCAGAGCAGCTCACAGGTCTGGAAGATATTCATTTCCTCTTCTTGAGGAAAGGAGAGGAAATAGTAAAGAAGACGTTGTCTTGCAACTTGGATACCAGCTTAGCCACAGGAGGACAGGGCACCAGGTAGAGTCAAGAGGCCTGCGTTCCAGGCCCCAGCTCTAAGACGACATTTCTAGAAACATCCTGGGCTAGAAGGGAACCTACTACTTTAAAGAAAGACACAGTCATGTCAAGATTCATGACCTGCTGATTAAAGAGCCCTTGTACCCTAAATAATCAGCAGAAACACCCAGGCAATACTTGCTGTGGGCCCTGGGTGACACTCAGAGACTTTATGGATTAAGGTGTGACTCAGCAAATTCCCAGATGTAGTAGTTACAGGGAGAAACTCCTTAGGCTTGAGAAAAGGAGAGGGGAGAGGTAAGAGTAAAGGGGACTTTGTCTTAAAACTTAGGTATCAGTTTGGACATACTGGGTAGAGCACCAAGTGGGCTGTTGTCATCCCTACTTCCAGGCTTTGGCTCTTGGATGGCATTTCTGGACCTTCCCTTGGTTGAAAGAAAGCCCATTGGTCTTAAGGGAGAACCTAAGGCCTGGCAGTATTCACCACGACCTGACTGAAAAGCCCTTGGATGTTGAGTCAACATCAGTGGTAGCCACACAGTACTTTCCATAGGCATGGGGTGGTAATGGTCATAAGAAGAGACTCCTCTGCTTGTGGAAAGGGAGGGAAGAGTGGAAGAGACTGTCTTGTGGCTTTATGCCAGTTCAGCTGCAATAGAATAGCGTACTAGCTAGATTCCTAAGATTTCCATCTCTAGGTAAGCAGTGGTTCCAGGATATCATCTATGGACTTAACTGGGGCCAAGGAGAACTCAACCACCAGAAGGGAAGAATAAAAGCCTGCCTGACTTTGCCACCTGCTGATTGTAGAGCACTAGGGTCTTGAGTGAACATAGGTGGTAGCCAGGAAGTGGTTACTGTGGGCCTTGAGTAAGACCCAGTATGTTCTGGCTTCAGGTCTGACACAGCACAATCCCTGGTGGTGGCCTCAGCGGTGGTTATGTCACTCTTTCCCTAGCTCCAGACAGCTCAGCAGAGAAAGAGAGATTTTGTTTGTTTGGAAAAAAGTGAAATAAGACAGCAAGTTACTGCATGCTAATTCAGAGTATTCTTTTGGATGCTATACAAGATCGCTAAAGTGGTATCTCTACATGTCTGTAAGAGCTACAGCATCACTGGGCTGGGGGTGCCTCCTAATGCAGATATGATTTCATAAACCAAAAATTTTTAGATTACAACACCCAGGTCTATTTAAATACCTGGAAACCCTTCCCAAGAAGGATGGGTAGAGACAAGGCCAGACTGTGAAGACTAAAATTCATGCTTAACTTTTCTATGCCCAGAACCTTGCAAACATCCACAAGCTTCAAGATCATCCAGGAAAGTATGACTTCACCAAATGAACTAAATAAAGCACCAAGGGGCAATCTTGGAGAGAAAGAGATACATGACTTTTCCGATAATTCAAAGTAGCTGTTTTAAGGAAACTCAGTGAAATTCAAAATAACATGGAGAAGGAATTCAGAATTTTATCAGACAAATTTAACAAAGAGATTGAAATAATTGAAAAGAATCCAGCAGAAATTCATGAGTTGAAAAATGCAATTGATGTACTGAAGACAACATCAGAGTCTCTTAATATCAAGGAGAACAAAGAATTAGTAAACTTAAAGACAGGTTATTTAAAAACTACATGGTCAGAGGATACAAAAATAAAAATAAAAAAAATTAAGTACACCTACAAGATCTAGAAAATACCCTCAAAAGGGAAAATTTAAGTGTTATTGGCCTTAAAGAGGAGGCAAAGAAAGAGATTGTGGTAGAAAGCTTATTTAGAGGAATAATAACAGAGAACTACTTGAAGCTAGAAAAATATACCAATATTCAAGTACAAGACAGTCATAAAACATCAAACAGATTTAACCCAAAGAAGGCTACCTCAAGGCATTTAATAATCAAACTCCCAAAGGTCAAGGATAAAGAAAGGATCCTAAAGGTAGAAAGAAAACAGAAACAAATTCAATACAATGGAGCTCCAATACATGTGGCAGCAGACTTTTCAGTGGAAACCTTATAGGACAGAAAAGAGTGGCATGATATATTTAAACTGCTGAAGGGAAAAAAAATTATACAAGAAAAGTATATCCAGTTAAAATATCCTTTAAACATGAAGCAGTAATAAAGACTTCCCTAAACAAACAAAAGCTAGAGGGATTTCATCAACACCACACCTGTCCTACAAGAAATACGAAAGAAATGGAAAGAAAGAGACTTTAATGAGCAATAAGAAATCATCTAAAGGTGCAACACTCACCGGTAATAGTAAATACATGGAAAAACACAGAATATTATAACACTGTATTTGTGATGTGTAAACTACTCATATTTTGAGTAGAAAGACTAAAAGAAGAACCAATAAAAAGTAACTACAACAAATTTTTAAGACCTAGAAAGTATAATAAGATATAAATAGAAACAATGAAAACTGTAAAAGCAGGAGGAAGAAGTTAAAGTGCAGAGGTTTTATTAGTTTTCACTTTGCTTGTTTGTTAGTTTGTATATTTGTTTATGCAGTCAGTGTTAGGTCGTCACTAATTTAAAGTAACGAGTTATAGGATATGATTTACAGGTCTCATTGTAACATCAAATCAAAAAACATACAAAAGATATGCAAAATACAAAGAAGCAAAACATTAAAACAAACCACCAGAGAAAATAATCTTCACTAAAAGAAACACAGGAAGAAAGAAAACAAGAGTAGATAACAAAACAACCCAGAAGATGAGTAACAAAATGGCAGACATAAGTCCTTACTTATCAATAATCATATTGAATGTAAATGGAATTACTATTCAATCAAAAGACATACAGTGGCTGAATGAAAAAAAAAAAAAAAAGGGAGACCCAGCATTCTGGTGCTTGTGAGAAATATACTTCACTTATAAATATACACATATACTAAAAACCAAGGGATGGAAAAACATAGTCCATGCCATTGGAAACCAAAAAAGAGCAGGGGTAGCTATACTTATATTATACAAAATAGATTTTAAGACAAACTATAAAAGCAACAAAGAAGGTCATTACATAATGATAAAAGAGTAAATTCCACAAGAGGATATAATAATTATAAATATATATGCACCAAACACTAGAGCACCCATGTATATAAACATACATATAAATTCTTATTAGAGCTACAGAGTTGATTACAGTAAAATAATAGCTGGAGGCTTCAACACCCCACTTTCAGCATTGAACAGAAAATCAACAAAGAAACTTCAGACTTAATCTTCACTATAGACCAAATGGACCTAATAGATATTTACAAAACATTTCATTTACCAGCTACACATTCTTCTTCTCTGAACATAGATAATTCTCAATGATAGACCACGTTTTAGATACAAAAAGAGTCTTAATTCAAAAAAGGGAAATTATATCAAATATGTTCTCTGAGAATGATAAAATAAAACTAGAAATCAATGACAAGAGGAATTTTGGATACTGTACAAACACATAGAAATTAAACAATATTCTAATGAATGACCAGTGAGTCAATAAAGAAATTAAGGAGAATTTTTTTTAAATACCTTCAGACAAAGATAATGGAAATACAACATATCAAAACCTATGGTATACAGTGAAAGCAGTATTATGAGGAAAGAATATAGCTATAAGCACTTATATCAAAAAAGTAGAAAAACTACAAGTAAATAACCAAATGATGCACCTTGAAAAACCAGGAAAGCAAGAGTAATTGAATCCTAAAATTAGAAGAAGAAAATAAATAAAGATTAGAGCAGAAATAAATAAAAAAAAAATTGAAAAAAATACAAAAGATCAATGAAACAAAAAGTTGTTTTTTTAAAAACAAAAATAGAATTGACAAATCTTAAGCCAGAGTACCTAAGAAAAAAAGAGAGAAGGCTACAAATCAGTGATGAAAAAGGAGACATTACAACTGATACCACAGAAATTCAAAGGATAATTGGGGGCCATTATGAGCAACTATAAGGTAATAAATTGAAAAATCTAGATGAAATGGATAAAATTCCTTGATACACAAAATCTACTGTATTAGTTCATCCTCACACTGCTATAAAGACATACCAGAGACAGTAATTTATAAAGGAAAGAGGTTTGACGGACTCATAGTTCCACATGGCTGGAGAGGCCTCACAATCATGGTGGAAGGTAAAGAAGGAGCAAAGGGACATTTAACATGGCAACAGGCAAGAGAGTGTGTGTGCAGGGAAACTGCCCTTTATAAACCATCAGATCTTGTGAGACTTAATCACTACCATGAGAACAGCATAAGAAAACTCACCCACATGATTCAACTACCGCCCACCAGGTTCCTCCCATGATACATTGGGAGTATAGCAGGTACAATTCAATATGAGATTTGGGTGTAGATACAGCCAAATCATATCACTCCTCCCCTGGCCACTCTGAAGTCTAATGTCCTCACATTTCAAAATGAATTATGCCTTTCTAGCAGTCCATCAACTCATTCCGTCATTAACCCAAAGTCCAAGACCGAAGTCTCATTTGAGATAAGGCAAATCCCTTCCGCATATGAGCTTCTAAAATCAAAAGCACCTATGAGCTTGTAAAATCAAAAGATAAGTAATAGATACAATGAAAGTACAGGGATTGGATAATACACCTGTTACCAATGGAAGAAAATGGCCAAAATGAAGGGGCTACAGGCCCCATGCAAGTCTGAAATGTAGCAGGGCAGTCAAATCTTAAAGCTCCAAAATAATCCCTTTTGACTCCATGTTTCACATCCAGTTCACTCTGATGCAAGAGGTGGGCTCCCATAGCCTTGGGCAGCTCCCCTCTGTGGCTTTGCAAGGTCAAGCCTCCCTCCCAGCTGCTTTCATGGGCTGGCACTGAGTGTCTGCAGCTTTTTCAGGTGCATAGTGCAAGCTGTTGGTGGATCTAGCATTCTGAGATCTGAAGGATGGTGGCCCCCTTCTCACAGCTCCACTAGGAAGTACCCCAGTGGGGACTTTGTGTGGTGGCTCCAACCCAACATTTTCCTTCTGCACAGGCCTAGCAGAGGTTCTCCCTGAGGGCCCTGCACCTGCAGGAAACCTCTGCCTGGAAATTCAGGCATTTTACGCATCCTCTGAAATCTAGGCAGAGGTTCCCAAATGTCAATTCTTGATGTCTGTGCACCATCAGGTTCAACACCACATGGAAGTTGCCAAGGCTTGGGGCTTACACCCTCTGAAGTCACCACCCGAACTGTATCTTGGCCCATTTTAGCCATGGTTGGAGCAGCTTGGATGCAGGGCACCAAGTCCCTAGGCTGCACAGAGCAGAGAGTCCCTGGTCCTGGCCCATAAAACCATTTTCTTCCTCCTAGGCTTCTGGGTCTGTGATGGGAGGGGCTGCCTTGAAGATCTCTGACATGCCTCATGCCCTGGAGACATTTTGCCTGTTGTCTTGGTGATTAACACTGGCTCCTCATTATTTGTGCAAATTTCTGTGGGCAGCTTAAATTTCTCCCCCAAAAATGGATTTTTCTTTTCTACTGCATGGTTAGGCTATACATTTTTCAAACATTTATGCTCTGCTTTCTCTTGAACACTTTGCTCCTTAGAAATTTCTTCTGCTACATACCCTACATTATCTCTCTCAAGTTCAAAGTTCCACAGATCTCTAGGACAGGGACAAAATGCCACCAGTCTCTTTGCACAGCAAGAGTGACCTTTGCTCCAGTTCCCACCAAGTTCCCCATCTCCATCTGAGACAAACTCAGCCTGGACTTTATTGTACGTATCACTATCAGCATTTTGGTCAAAGTCATTCACCATGTCACTAGAAAGTTCCAAACTTTCCCACATTTTCCTGTCTTCTACTGAGCCCTCCAAAGTGTTCCAACCTCTGCCTGTTGCCCACATTTTCAGGTATCTTTACAGCAGCACCCCACTCTACTGGTACCAAATTACTCTATTAGTTCCTTCTCACACTGCTATAAGACTGGGTAATTTATAAAGGAAAGAGGTTTGATGGACTCATAGTTCCACATGGCTGGTGAGGCCTCAAAATTGTAGCAGAAAGCAAGGGAGAAACAAAGTCACATTTTACATGATGGTAGGCAAGAGAGAATGTGCAGAGGAACTTTCCTTTATAAAACCATCAAATCTCATGAGACTTACCCACTGTCAGGAGAACAGCATGGGAACACCCACTCCCATGATTCAATTATCTCCTACCAGGTCCCTCCCACAACATGTGGGGATTATAGGAGCTACAATTCAAGATGAGATTTGGGTGGGGACACAGCCAAATCATATCACCTACTAAGATTGAACCAGGAAGAAATCCAAAACCTGAACAGACAAATAACAAGTAATGAGATTGAAGCTATAATAAAAAGTCTTATAACAAAGAAAAGTCAGGAACCTGATAATTTTGCTGCTAAATTTTACCAAACATTTAGAGAACTAATAACATTCCTACTCAAACTACTTTGAAAAAATAGAGGAGGAGGGAATACTTCAAAAACTCATGCTACAATACATGCCAGTATTACACTGTTATCAAAACCAGACAAAGACACAACACAAAAATAAAACTACAGGTCAATATTTCTGATGAATATAGAGGCAAAAATCTTCAATAACATATTAGCAAACTGAATGCAACAAAAAATTGAAAAGGTCATTGATTATGACCAACTGAAATTAATCCCAGGGATGCAAGGATGGTTCAATATATGCAAGTCAATCAATATGATACATCATATCAACAGAATGAAAGATAAAACCATATCATCATTTCAACTGATGCTGGAAAAGTATTTGATAAAATTCAGCATCCCTTCATAATAAAAACCCTCAAAAACCTGGTTATAGAAGGAATATACCTCAATGTAATAAAAGCCACATATGCCAGACTCACAGCTAGTATTATACTGAATAAGGAAAAACTAAAAGTCTTTCCTCTAAGATACAGAACATAAAAACAATGCCTACTTTCATCATTGTTATTCAACATAATACTTGGTGTCCTATATAGAGAAATTAGACAAGAGAAAACAATAAAGAGTATCTGAATTGGGAAGGAAGAAATCAAATCATTCTTTTTAGCAGATGATATGATCTTATATTTGGAAATACCTAAAGAGCCCACAAGAAACTATTAGAACCTGAAGTTGGTAAAGTTGTAGGTTTGAAAAAAAAACAGCATACAAAACTCAACAATATTTCTATATGCCAACAGCAAACAATCTGAAAAAGAAATCCAGAAAGTAATCTAATTTATAATATCTACAAATAAAATACATAGGAATTAACCAAGAAATGGCAGATCTCTACAACTATAACTATAAAATATTGATAAAATAAATTGAAGAGGACTGTATTAGTCCATTCTCACACTACTATGAAATAATTGCCAAGACTGGGTAATTTAGAAAAGAAAGAGGTTTAATTGACTCACAATTCCACAGTGCTGGGGATGCCTCAGGACAATTACAACCATGGTGGAAGGAGAAGCATACACATCCTTTTTTACATGGTGGCAGAAAAGGGAAGAAGGAGCAAAGGGTGAAAAGCCACTTATAAAACCATCAGATTTTGTGAGAACTCACTATTATGAGAACAGCATGGAGATAATCACTCCCATGATTAAATTACCTCATACTACGTCCCTTCCATGACACATGGGGATTATGGGAACTACAATTCAAGATGAGACTTGGTGGGGACACAACAAAACAATATCGAGGACACACACAAAAAAATAAAAAGATACTCCATGCTCATGTTCATCTTGATTGGAAGCATCAAGATTGTTAAAATGTCAATACTACCTAAAGCAATCCATAGATTCAATTGAATCCCTATCGATCAAAATATCAATGATATTCTTCACAGAAATAGGAAAAACAATCCTAAAATTCATAAGAAACTACAAAAAACCCACAATAGCCAAAGATATCCTGAGCAAAACGGACAAAACTGGAGACATTACATTAGCTGACTTCAAATTATACTATGCAACTATAGTAACCAAAATAGTATGGTACTAGAATAAAAGCAGACACAAAAACCAATGGAACAGAATGGAGAATCCAGAAACAAATCCATACATTTACAGTGAACTTATTTTCAACAAAGCTGCTGAGCACATGCATTAGAGAAAGAATAGGCTCTTCAATAAATGGTGCTGGGAAAACTGGATATGCAGAGGAATAAAACTAGACCCTTACATCTAATTTTATGAAAATGAATTAAAGACATAAATATAAGACTTCAGACTATAAAACTACTAAATGAAAACAATCAGGAGAACTCACTAGGACATTGGACTTGGCAAACATTTTTTTAAGTAGTACCTCACAAGCATTGGGAACCAAAGCAAAAATGGACAAATGGAGTACATCAGGGTAAAAAGCTTAAACAAAGCAAAGAAAACAATCAACAAAGTGTAGAAACAACCAACAGAATGAAAGAAAATATCTGAAAAGTAGCCTTACAAAGAGTTAATAACCAGACTATATAAGAAGTTCAAATAGCTCTGTAGAAAAAGAATCTAATAATCTAATTTAAAAATGGGCCCAAGATCTGGGTAGACATTCTCAAAAGAAGACATACAAATGGCAATCAGGTATTTGAGAAAGTGCTTAACATCTTTGATCATCAGAGAAATGAAAATCAAAACTGTTATGAGCTATTACCTCATCCTAGTTAAAATGACTTTTATCCAAAAGACAGGCAATAACAAATGCTAGTGAGGATATAGAGAAAGAGAACCCTCATACGCTGTTGGTGGAAATGTAAATAAGTACAGCCACTATGAAGAACAATATGGAGGTTCCTCAAAAAACTAAAAATAGTGCTACCTTATGATCCAGCAATCCCACTTCTAGGTATATACCTGCCTCCCCTCCCCACAAAAAAGAGGTACATGCATTCTTATATTTATTGCAACACTATTCATAGTAGCCAAGATTTGGAAGCAACCTAAAGGTTCATCATCAGATACAGAATGGATAAACAAAATGTGGTACATATACACAATGGAATACTATTCAGCCATAAAAGATAATAAGATCCTGTCATTTGCAACAACACAGATGGAACTGGAGGTTCACTATGTTAAGCAACATAAGCCAGGCACAGAAAAGCAATCATTGCATGTTCTCACTTATGTATGGAAGCTAAAAATTAAAACAATTATACTTATGGAGATAGAGAGTAGAAGAATGGTTACCAGAGGCTGGATTGATAAATGGGTACAAAAGACTAGAATGAGTAAGATCTAGTATTTGACAGTGCAACAGGGTGATCGGAGTAAACAATAGTTTATTATACATTTTAAATAACTTAAACAGTGTAATTGGAATTTTTGTGTAACATAAAGAAAGGATAAATGCTTCAGGTGATGGGTATGCCATTTACCCTGATGTGGTAATTATGCATTTTATGCCTATATCAAAATTCTCATGTATTCCATTAATATATACATCTACTATGTACCCACGAAAATTAAAAAATAAGTATACATTGACTTAAAATTTAAAAATGAAAGCACAAAATATTTAATTTATCTAATAAATATAACTAAAAGATACTTTTTTAAAACGTGATGATAACATGACTGCATTGGGTGATTTCATCATACAGGTAAATAAAATACATGGTAGCAGCATCCTAAAATGTGGGAGGGAGGCACTGAAATTGTTCTCTTTCATCACACTTCACTAATGTGAAGTGGTACAGTGTTATTTGATGGTAAAATTAAATTAGTAAAATATGTATATTGAAAACTTCAGAGTAACACCTAAATATTTTTTAAGTAGTATGATTTGTCTATGCTAAGATAAAACTGAATGGCCTTACACCTTATATAAAAATTATTTTTAGATGGATTAAAGACTTAAATGTTAGACCTAAAACCATAAAAACCTTAGAAGAAAACCTAGGCAATACCATTCAGGACATAGGCATGGGCAAGGACTTCATGTCTAAAACACCAAAAGCAATTGCAACAAAAGCCAAAATTGACAAATGGGATCCAATTAAACGAAAGAGCTTCTGCACAGCAAAAGAAACTACCATCAGAATGAAAAGGCAACCTACAGAATGGGAGAACATTTTTGCAATCTACTTATCTGACAAAGGGCTAATATCCAGAAGCTACAAAGAACTCAAACAAACTTACAAGAATAAAACAAATAACCCCATCAAAAAGTGGGCAAAGGATATGAACAGACACTTCTCAAAAGAAGACATTTATGCAGCCAACAGACACAAGAAAAAATGCTCATCATCACTGGCCATCAGAGAAATGCAAATCAAAACCACAATGAGATACTCTCTCACACCAGTTAGAATGGTGATCATTTAAAAGTCAGGAAACAACAGGTGTTGGAGAGGATGTGGAGAAGTAGGAACACTTTTACACTGTTGGTGGCATTGTAAACTAGTTCAACCATTGTGGAAGATAGTGTGGCGATTCCTCAAGGATCTAGAACTAGAAATACCATTTGACCCAGCCATCCCATTACTGGGTATATACCCAAAGGATTATAAATCGTACTGCTATAAAGACACATGCACACGTATGTTTATTGCAGCACTATTCACAATTGCAAAGACTTGGAACCAACCCAAATGTCCATCAATGATAGACTGGATTAAGAAAATGTGGTACATATACACCATGGAATACTATGCAGCCATAAAAAGGATGAGTTCATGTCCTTTGTAGGGACATGGATGAAGCTGGAAACCATCATTCTCAGCAAACTATCGCAAGGACAAAAAAACAAACAAACAATGCATGTTCTCACTGTTAGGTGGGAATTGAACAATGAGAACACTTGGACACAGGAAGGGGAACATCACACACTGGGGTCTGTCGTGGGGTGGGGGAAGGGGGGAGGGATAGCATTAGGAGATATACCTAATGTAAATGATGAGTTAATGGGTGCAGCCCACCAACATGGCACAAGTATACATATATAACAAACCTGCACATTGTGCACATGTACCCTAGAACTTAAAGTATAATAAAAAGAATGACAAAACAAACTAAATGGTAAGAAATGCTCAATCAAAATCAGAGAAATCAGAAAAAGGGGAGGGCCAAAATACACACTGAATAAATGGAAAACATTACAAATATAGACGATATTAATGCAATTATATCCATACTCATTTTATTTGGAAATGATATTGATTAAAAACAGGCATTGTCAGAGTAGATGAAACAAATGACACCAATATGTTGTCTACAAGAATCCCACTTTAACTATAAACACACAGATAGATTAAAAGTAAAGAGAAGAATATAGATATATCAGGCTAACATTAATCAAAATAAAGCTATACTAGCTATATTAATTTCAAACAAACCATGTTTTTGAAGAAGGAAAGAAAAAAAGAGAGAGAGAGACATTACGTAGTGATAAAGGAGTCAATAAGAAATAGCAATCTTATGAACCTATGAGATATTGGGGAAATCATTCCCACCCACCTGTGCATTATTAGCAATACAGGTTACTTTGGTTCAAAAATGTATTTTTGCATATATAAATTTATGTATTTATTTTTATTTTTAAAATTTAAATTGTAATTGACAAATAACAATTATATATATTTACAAGATACAATGCAATACTTTAATATATACTTACAATGTGGAATGGTTAAATCAGTGTGATTAATAAATTGATCACCTCATACATTCTTTTGTGGTACAGCATTTAAAATTGACTCTTTTGGCAATTACACATATACAATGCATTATTTATCATAGTCACTATTCCGTGAAATAGATGGACAAAGCTTATTTCTCCTGTTTAACTAAACCTTTGTACCCTTTGATCAACATCTCCCTTTTCCCCTTCCACCTGTCTCATGCAGACTCTAGTAACCACTGTTTTACTCTGTACTTCTATGAGCTCAACTCTTTAAAATTCCATAGAAAAGTGAGATCATGTAGTATTTGTCTTTCTGTGACTGACTTATTTCACTTAGCACTATGTCCTCCAGGTTGATCTATGATGTCACAAACAACAGGATCCCCCCTGTCGTTTTAAAGCTGAATAGTATTCCATTGTGTCAATACATCACATTATGCTTATTTATTCATCTGATGGTGAACATTGAGGTTGCTACCATATCTTAGCTATTGTGAATATGGAATAATGAACAGGGGAGTCCAGAACTCTCTTCTACATGTTGGTTTTACTTCCTTTGGATACATACCCAGTAGGATTGCTGGATTAGAGAGTAGTTCTATTTTTAGTTTTCTGAGGAACCCCCATATTGTTTTCCATAATGGTTGCATTTAAACTTATTTGTCTATCATAGTTACCTATTGTATAGATTATACAATATTGATTCAAAGAGTTAAAATATCAGGACCTTAAGCCAAGTTTTTATTCTCCAAGTCCTTCTTTCTTTCTGCTTTTCCATTTTGTGTTTTCTTTTAACACAAGATGGACGATTCCACCTATTCTGTTAGTATAACAACAACAATGACAAAGAAAATAATTGTTACTCTTATTATCATCATATAAATCTATATTTAGTCTTATTTCTCAGCCCATGTCACTTGGAAGGAGACTGAATGAATAATGTTTGTATATTTTTTTTCACATGAAGCAATATTAAAGGTACATATTACCTTGTTTCCAATAAGAGATCTTTCCCTAGTTAGTTTCTCACTGGACTCATCTTATAAGAAATATAGGAAAGTATAGTATTGAGGAAACCTGATATTTTTTAGGTCTTTTTCCCTTAGGAAATAAATGCAATAAGCCCCAGATGAATGAACAGAACCAGGCATAAAATTCCTGCTGTCAATCTGAAAAAATGGAACGCAGGTTTATTCATATTTTCTGAAGTTTTCATTTTCTTCCAAGAAATGTTGTTAATAGCTCATAATGTGACAGATGAATATGATTTATATTAAAATTGTCAGTACTAACATAAAACCTCTCAACGCCCGTAGAAACAGAATACATTGTATTATTTTCACGGTATCATTGTAGGTATTTATGCAATCTATTTGAGCTGTGCATTTGCAAGATTAAAATATATTAACAATTCATAATTTGTATTTAGTGCCTGCAATGTGCCAGAAACCGTGCTAAGGGCAGTAAAATGGGGAATGGTGTCTTCCCACCAACTACGTCTTAGTACCTCATTGTCCACTAATCTGGACGTTTAGTATCTGATTATAGAATAAAAGTTCAGGTCACCACATCAGCCTACAATAAGAATAACTGGCATTATTATTGAAACTGACCTGGTTTCACATTTAATCTAAGCCCTTCTGCAATACATCATTGCATCAAGTCTTTGTATCAACCCATCACATGAAGACATGAAGATAAAAGGAGTTTAACTTTGTTAAAACTATTGAGTATACAAAAAATAAATAAAAAGAACATTTTGTCTGCTTTTGTTTTGTTTGTTTTCTAATGCCAGACCAAGCTACTGTAGAAGAGACAAGAGGATGCTGCTGACCCTGCCTCACAGAAAACACCAAGGCCAAAGTCAAACTGTGTCTGCCACTGTTTCTGTCTAACTCTGTGTATCTTCCCACTGACCCTTTCATATTAAAGACCACCTCTAACAACAACAGCTGTGGGCTCTGTGTCCCACTGGCAAACTGCTTAATGTCTTCGGCCCTCAACTCTTATGTAGCCACAAACATGTAAACACAGTGATGGAAACTTGGAGTAATAGCGTGTGATAGATTCAATGGTCATAACCAAAAGTAACATTTATTAAGCACTTATTATACTCAGTGCACTGTGCATAGTACTTTATGTTGGTTTTCTTGTATTCTTTCCTATGGCCCGTAGCTCAGCAAGTAGGCATCATTATTCCAGGCTGAATGGTGGTGGAACTGAGGCCCAGATAGGGTAAATAATTAGTGCAAGTCCACACAACAAAGAAGTATACAGGTTTTGGCCAGTGTAGACTGTCTCCAAAGTGGTGCTCTTCCGACTTACTCTGATACTAACGTATGTATTGGAATTGAATTTGGATGCTAGCTACCCTGAATTAGTCTCATATTTACAGGTATAAAAGCACAGCCCCCAACGAGACTGCCCCTACTTTAGATGTGAACCACAAGTGGGATCACCAGGACGAGACATAAATCCAGGGTGTTCACACTGGTACAATAACTCACTACAATGAAAAGTGCTATACTTATGATTAGATTACTGTAAAGGATACAAATCAGGATGAGCCAAATGAAGAGGTATATAGAGTGAGGTCTGAGAGGGTCCTCAATACAGAGCTTCTGTGCCCTCTCCCCATGGAATTAGTTTGCATCACCCTGCTAGCACATCAGTGTGTTCAACAGCCAAGAAGCTCCACTGAGTCTTAGTATCCAGAGTTTTATTAGGGTTTCATTAAATAGGCATACTTGGTTGTATAACTTGTCATACAATTGAACTAATTCTCCAGTTGTCCTACCCTTTATGGTGGTCAGACTGGGTCAAATCCCTCATTCTCTAATGGCACGGTTGGTGTTTTTAATGGTAGGCTCTTATCCTGATTCATTCTCTTATCATAAATTCAGGTGTGGCTCACAGTACTCATGAATAACAAAACAACTCTTATTACTCGGGAAATTCCAAGGATTTAGTCTCCCTTTGAGAAAACAGGGGAAAAAGTCAAAGTATTTATTACACAACACTACTTTTCATGCATACTGCACAACTGAAACAGAGGCTCATCCTCCTCCACAACAGCTTCCTTTTTAAAACATTAGAGTTATCAAGCTTTAGTGGGATTCTCATAATCACTCTGCAAGGTTAGCAGGGTCATTTTCACCAGTTAATGTAAAGAAACTGACCCTGTTTCTTCACTTTCTGTTTGGATTCTTGTGTGCAGGAAAAGTGTGGGTGGCTAGAGAGAAAGGTGTGTCAGAAAGGGTAATGGAGGCTTTTTTCACTCTTAAGCTATCATGCTTTGCCCTTATAGGATTGCATTTCCTGGGATCCCCCAGGCTACCCTAACTCTAGCAACCAGCCTGAAGCCTACAGAATGGGAAGCACTGCATGTGGGAAAGAGATGTCCAATGGGCTATGAGTGTGTGGCTCTTTCAGCAGCTTTCTTTATCATATACTCTGGCAGGGAAGGCAGACATAGGCTACGATAACACTTGATGTTAGTGATGATCAAAACCTTTAAACTTATTCTTATGAAATTCCAGACCCTGCCTGTTCCCTGACATATGCTTTGAGGATAATAATAATTTTACTACTTCTACTGCAACTAGTACTTCTAGTTAATTCTATTAGGTATCCGCCATGTGACAGTCACTGTTCTTAGTGCTTCATTAAGTAATTGAATCCTCTAAACCATGCAATAATAAAAGTACTATTTTATTCTCAGATTACAAAATATAGTTACTCAGAGGTTTACTATCTTGCCAAAGCTTGAATATGTAGTAAATATTGTAGTTGTGACACATGTGTCACACTCCAGGGTTTTCTTTCGACCACCATGGGCTCTATGTCCATCATCTGGCAACCTCTACAGATAGTATCATGGTGTATGTTGTTGTATTTTAATTTGTTGGATCCTACTTGCCCCACCTGACTGTAAATTCCTTGAAAATTGATAGGCTGAAATCTTTATTTATTTTAATATTATTTTACAAATGTGCTAATACAAGATTTATTGAGCACTTCTTGTCAGCCAGTGCTCTAAGTAGTACAGATACAGTGATGACTAAAAGAGACAAAATGCTTATAGAACAGCAAGGAGGCCAATATAAAGCTTGGGCAGAGCCAGCAAGAGAGGCCATGTGAAGGTGGAGAGAAAGGGAGGCAGGGGCCAGATCATAGAAGCATTTATAGACTGTGATATGGACTTTGGGGTTTATTCCAAGTACCATAAGAAACCACTGAGTCTTCTGGGCAAATTTTTAGTAATATAGTTTGGATCTGTGTCTTCACCCAAATCTCATGTCAAGGTGTAACCCCCAGTGTTGGAAGTGGGGTATGGTGAGAAGTGATTGGATCATGGGGGTGGACTTCCCTTTGCTGTTCTAGTGATAGGGTTCTCATAAGACCTGGTTGTTTAAGTGTGTAGCATTTCTTTCTCCCTCTCTCTTTCTCCTGCTCCAGGCTTGTAAGAGGTGCCTGTCGACCCTTTGCCTTCTACCATGATTGTAAGTTTCCTGAGGACTCCCTAGCCATGCTTTCTGTTCAGCCTGTGGAACTGTGAGCCAATTAAACCTCTTTTTTCCATAACTTACCTCATCTCAGGTATTTCTTTATGGCAGTGGGAGAATGGACTAAGACATTTGGCATCATCAAATGTCCTTGTGTACTCTGCAGAATAGACAATAAGGGGCCATGTGGGAGTGGGAGGTGATAGGCCCTTAACTGGTTAATGTTATAGCCAGGTGGCGGGTGATGGCGACCAGGTAGAGATGGAAGTGATAAAAAGGGTTTGACTTTGGGATATACACAACTGGGAAGTCAGAAATGACAAAGTTGGTTTATGGTTCAGATATAGGGAACAAGAGAAAGGAAGAAATCAAATTAACTATTGGCCTGAATTACTGAATGAATGAATGATAGCAGATCAATGAAGATGTGAGCAGTGGCATTAGTCTTTTTGGAGTCCATGGTATAGGCATCCTGGAATCATCACATTAAAGTAGTTTCAGGTATTGAAACTTAACTCTCAATCACTATTTATAAGCTCATTGGCTGTAGAAAAGTGAATTGCCATGGCTGAGCTTCAGCTTTTCTGACAATGAATTGAGAGCAGCCAAAATAAAGACAATTGTACCTTCTTCATAGAATCTCTGTGTGACTTGCTGGGAGTTATAAGAACATTAACAGTGAAGTAACTGGGAAAGGAAGGCAAGGTATGCCCTTGATCCAATATTCTGTGTAGGGAGAAAAAAGAACAAGGTCATGGGCAAACGGTATAAAAAATGTGTGTGTGCCCACTGCATTTGCTAAAGAGCCATACTGGGCCAAGTAATATACACCATGCCTGAGAGGTTAAGTTGGGTACTGGTGTTGGGAGTGGGGATTGACTTAGGGGGTGAATGACAGTGTCCAGAGGGTGTCAACTGACAGCTGAGATAATGGAATATTGAATGAAGTCATCAAAGCTGAAACCGAGACTGTCTCCTGTCTTTCTGGGGGGTGGCCCTACTGAACACATTGGTGGCAGAATGCCCACTGTGTGGTTAGAGTATTTCAGTGAGGATTGTAAATTCTTTGGTGACTGGGATTTCTCGGCCAATCTAAGGCAGGGTTAAAGAGTATGTGTGAAAACACTTTGTTATGATAACAACAGCTTTTTCTTATTGAACAAGAGCACCATGCCAGGAATGGCTTGCCCTCACTATCTAAAAATTCTCTAGAGATGCCTCAAGGTAGGTTTCATGATTCTCCATGATTCTCATTTTACAATAGGTAATCTGAAGCTAAAAGAGGTTAAGCCAATTTGCCCAAGGTCACAGGACTTCTACCTGCAGAAGGCAAGGTTCTAACTCGGGCATGTTTGGCTTCCAAGACCTACTTTTTCATTTCACCACACTGCCTCTTGGCTATTGTACACACGTTATATTTTATCATTGTACTCTGGACTTCCCAGGCTGTCCCACCTTATCATCTCTCTCCTAATCACCCCTCTGGAAACCAAGCTGCTCAGTTTAATGAAACACAGGCCACTGTGATGTGAGGCAGACCCAGGGGGCCCTAAGGATGAGATGAGGCTCCAATCTCTGCAACAGAGGAGGTGGAAACCAACCTTCCTCATTAATCATGTGGTGTCAGCGATTCCACAACCTCACCTACTTCAGAGCCAACTAAATTCCAAACACAGTTATCTCCACCAAGAGCAATTAGCAAGACACACATTTAATATTGGGGAAGCAAGTCAATGTCAGGGGTGAGCTGTCTGCAAGACTTTGTTTTTTCCTGCTTTTGGACATGTAGAGGGGAGGCCTGTCCTCCCACAGAGAGCTTGGAAAGATACAGATTTCATTTCTCTGCAGCGTCTGTACGCGTTCTTTGCAACTGGCCTGCTGCCAGGAACGCTAATCTGATTTCTCAGGCAAACTAATCCTATTTCTCCCTCAGGTGCAAACTTCCCCTCTCTAATCATTCTCCTCTTTGCACCTTTAATTAACAAGCTGCTGTGATCAAGCAATCAAACCTTTTAAGCTCACATTATTATTACATTTTAAATACTGATGAAAGTACATATACGGTAAGGTGTTGGTGTTCTTTTCCCTCTGCACAGCCTTGGCTCCCTTAATGCATAGGGTGGGGAAGCAACTTTGATTTGGGGGAGATACACATGGATTTTGAAAATTTTCATAATTCAGATATCAGTTTAAATCTTTCCTTCTGTTTCCAGTAACCCACTTTCCAAATGGCAAAGAGTAAAAATTCCAGTATTTTTTATTCCAGGAGCCATAATCATATAGACATTTTTTTTAGCACTTGGCAGTTTACAAAGCTCTCACCGTTATTAACTCAAGGTTCTGACTGCTGCTTCTCTCTCCAGGCTCATCCTGTACCATTCTCCTCTCTTTATTACTCACTTGCTCTCTACGCATCACTCGGCCCCATGGTTCCTCTTTCAGGTCCTTGAATGAGCCATTTTATCTCTACCACAGGAATTTTGCTGCTCCTTCCACATGGAAGTCTCCTACTCCCACCCCCTGCATTTTCCCCAACCCTTTCATCTAGGCACCTTATCCTTACTCTACAGATTTTACTTCCAACTTTCCTTCCCCAGGAAGTTTTCTTTGACCTCCCAACAAATCAGATTCCTTTGCTCTGCGGGATTCTTTTGGCCTAGGATTTCCACCACAGCAATTATCTCAGTTGCAATCACATACTCTATTTATTTCATATACCTTGAGTGGTTGTTTAATTAATGCCTGTTGCACCTACTAGATTCTAACCTCTGGAGAGGGTGACCTTGGTTGTTCTTGTTATCATTTTATTCATGGCACATAGCACAGTGTCCTACATATTGTAGATACTCAATATTTATTCACTAAACAATCTTGTTCAATAGGAAACCCATTATGTGCATCTGCAGATGCAGAAATTGAGGCTTAGAAAGGTAATGGAACTTGCTAGACTTCTCTTTGTTATTCAATGTTAGATACTGTCAGCAAATACAAACCATAGTTTGCTAACACACACACACGCACACACCACACTTTCCTTGATATGAGGGTGAATAAGGAACGTTCTAATCATTTTGCACTCTGTGTGTAGAAAAAATGTGGAACTCTATGTTGTACATTACTGATTGCAAGTTTATTGCAAAATTTGGGATGAAACTCTGATCTCCAATGCTCTGAAACACCACATTTGTGTGCCAGTGATTATCATGTTGTATCTGGACAGCAGACTCATCATTTTATACTGTGCTTTGTGATGCTGGAGCTATGACTTGGCCAACTAAACTTCTGTTTTGAAAATTGGCTTCTTTTTGTCATCTGCCAATAGAGACTTCTGGAGGAAGACCAGAAGAAAGGGGAGAAAATGGAGGTATATCCCTTCCTGTTTGCTCTATATGCCTGTTTGTGCTTCCTGTGCTTGTGAGTGTCACTGGTGCAATGGTCCTTCATGAAGAGGTGAGCAGTTTATTTAAATTTACAGTGTTTCTAACACTCACGAAACAAGCCACATTACCTACCCCTAGAGATACCAGCACTAGCTGGCCGGCATACCTTAGCAACTGTCTCATTCCCATCTATGACTCTCCTCCTCTGAGTTTCTAAGTTTTAATAATTTTGACTTTTTATTTTTGTTCCTGTTTTTTTTTTCTTTCCAAATACTCAAAACCTGGTTAACAATCAGTATATATATTTCTCTTTTAAAATAACTGGCATGATTTCTATCACTCCTTTAGATCCTGACTGATAATATTGATATGAATAAAGTCTATCACAAAAAGTTGTTGGGATGATTAAATAACAATGTGTAAAAAACATTTTCTACATAACAAAGGGTTATGTAGTTGCACTTGTTCATTGTTACCCCGAAGACTAAGATCTAGTCATTGCATGTGTGACTCCAGATATTAGAATTGTAATTATTTTGTCAATGCTACTGGGAGGCATATTTGCTTCCAGCATAAAAATAAAAGTTGTATTCATAGCTGTTCATAAATTAAGATGATTACATGATGTCATGATTTTCCAACCAGTGAAGGAATTCCAGGCAAAGCTGGTTATAACTTCCATAATTTCTTTGCATATGGCATGTGAACTATGTGTGTGAGTCTGTGTGTCTGTCTGTATGTATGTGTGTTCATTAATTCAGTCAAAAGTTAGCTATTTAATATCTACTGTGTGTATGTCTTCGTCCATTAAGTATGGTTATAACAAAATACACACCACTGGGTAGTGTAATCAAAAAGATTATTGGCTTACAATTCTGGTAGCTGGAAAGTTCAAAATTGGACATCTTCATCTAGCGAGGTCCTCACGATTATTGAGTCATGGCAGAAAGTGGAAGAACTCGTGGTGGAAAGTGGAAGGGGAGTTGGCATGTGCAAAGAAATCATATGGTGAGAGAGCAAGGAAAAGAGAGAAACCAAGGAAGCCAGATTCTTTTTAACAACCCTCAGGAGAGCATTAATCTATTTATGAGAAATCTGCCCCCATAACTCCAACACCTCCCATTAGGCCCCATCTCTCGACACCACCAAATTGGGGATCAAACTTCAACATAAGTTTAGGCAGGAACAATGAAACCATAGTGATATATCACTGTATAAGGCACTTAAAACAGTGAACAGGACATAAGCTATGCCATAAGCGGCTTACATTTTACTAACAGAGATAAAACAAAATGCCAGTTGAATATAATAAAATAGATTGAGGGACATTGTAGAGGTAGATATATATTATTATGAGACCATATAGAGGAAGGAACTTACCCCCAAAATGTGTAAAATTTAGCCAGGCAAAGAAACTTTGTGTTCAGGGAATTAACAATGTCAACTGAAGAATCAGGTGGTTTATGAATTTGGAGTGGAGAGTTTTATTTCTTACAAGAAGTTGTGTCCTATAGGCTGGCCAACCTGAAGGCTGGGAGGCATAGCCTCTGGTAGAAACTGAAAGCACTTTGAAAAGAAAAGATGAGACAGGAATTTACATAGAATGAGTTGGCTAAGTGTACATATTCCCCAGGTTACAGGAGGAGCTATGATATTCACAAAGCCGGGGCACATGCACATAGTAAACAAACAGTGATGTGACATATGTCCCATATTCACTCTGGGTTGGAGACTTAACATTTAAATGCATTAAAATTATGCTTTATATGTCAAAAGGTGAAGCAGAGGATACAGAGGCATCCTGTGTACAGCCCATTTAAACCAGCCAGAACTAGTTCACAGCTTGTGGTCTTTTATCAGAAAGTAATGCTGACAGGTGTTTGTCGAAACCACAAAAAAGGAAGAGGGAATGGAAAGACTTAAAAAAAAAACTGCTTTGTGTTTAACCCTTAGGAAAAAATGTCTAATTGTGGCTAGTGAAGAAGTTGGTATAGCAAGGCATGTCAGACCGTCTGTGTGGGTCCCCCTTGGCCAAGAGGAGGGTCTCTTCTTCTGTTTGGGAGGCTTAGGATTTTATTTTTATTTCTTAAGAATAAACAATGACATGTGGATGTAGTGGGTTTGGGGTTGATGAGTTGGGGACAAGAGAAGATTGGCTAAGTGAGTACATGAGATATTAAAGAGGAATCAGAATGTGAAATAGAGAAAAAACCAAGGTTCTGTACTTCCTGTATTTACTTCTCTATTTCTAATGTGCTTGGTTGGATTCCAGTATGCCTTATGACTAAGTGTGCCCAGATTGTGGCAATGAGAAAGATGTGCATATGTGCATCCTAATTGAGCATATCAGAGTTTGACTTGTATTTCTATAGAAAACAACTATTCTAACCTTTCTATTTCAGCTTTTCCTCTTACTACAAGGATTAGATGAAATTGCATAATCAGATATGAAAGTATACAAGATTGGCTGAGACAGCCCCTATCTTGAGAAAAGGTATCTGTGATAATTCCAAATGTCTGGTTGAGGCAACTGAAGTTTGGAGGGGTTCTATGGATTGCCTTTGGTTAGCCAAATAATTCAGATGCAACGGAGAAGCACCTTTTTAAATTCTGGTGTTAATATATTTTTCACAATATTATAGTGCTGGGATTGCATGCTTGTTTTTCAAAACATTTTAAATTATTTTGTAAGATTTTCAGACTTTCATTTCAATGTAGAATCTTTGTGTTTCGTATCTCATTTTTGTTATTAAGAGTTCATTATTTTTCTGCTTTTGCTGAAAAGCACAGAGGAATTTCAGGTTGGGGAAACATAGCTTGGTTACCACTTGTGCTTAACACATCTAGACTGTTGAAAGTAAAAGTGGCCGGGCGCGGTGGCTCACGCCTGTAATCCCAGCACTTTGGGAGGCCGAGACGGGCGGATCACGAGGTCAGGAGATCGAGACCATCCTGGCTAACATGGTGAAACCCCGTCTCTACTAAAAAATACAAAAAACTAGCCGGGCGAGGTGGCGGGCGCCTAGAGTCCCAGCTACTCGGGAGGCTGAGGCAGGAGAATGGCGTGAACCCGGGAGGCGGAGCTTGCAGTGACCTGAGATCCGGCCACTGCACTCCAGCCTGGGTGACAGAGCGGGACTCCGCCTAAAAAAAAAAAAAAAAAAACGAAAGTAAAAGTAAACAATCATATTTGAGGATCTGCTCTGATTTTCTAAGGTAGAGCAACCCCTTGCAGTTAGCAGGCTTTAGCAGGTAAGGCTAAATGGAAGTTCGTTAAGTAGTAGAATAAGGTGACTAAAGAAATATCCAAGATATAATTTAGACATTTCTAGAAAAACAGAAATACAAAATTATTACATTTTCACCCTTATTTAAATATTCAAGTAAATACACAATTTACATCTTTAACCCATACCTGAAGCAATTTCTGTCTTTGCGCCCTACCCAATTTTCAAAGTCTTTTGCTCTTTTGATTAACCCAAGAATGACAATGATCTCAAAGTGATATCTTCTCACCTATGTGTGGTTGTGGGTTAGAAGAAAATCATATCAAACAACATTTTCACCTTTCTTGCTATTGTTTGCTGTTTGCAAAAAGTCTTAAAATATATCCACTGGGGGCAAACAAATATGCACTTTGGTGTAAAAGTAATTGCAGTTTTTGTCATAGAAAGTAATGACAAAACACATAACAACTTTTGCACCAACCTAATAGTCACTTTTTTTTGTCACTGCTATCTGAAGGGTTAAATCACAAATGACAGTCAGTATCAAAAAAGTTGAACATTAGACAGTGGAGTGTTCCAACAGGCAGGCGGAGATCAACTGGGAAACCCTGAGTTGATAATGCCCAGGGCAATACAGGCAGCTGCTAGAAGCATGGTTCTTGTACAGGGGCTAGACTCTAGCCAAAGGCAGGGGTTGTAATGGCAAGAGGAATATTCTGATGTTAGGGAGAACTGAGTTAAAGATTTGGACATATGCAGTAACAAGGCAAAAGTCAGGTAATCTAAATGGGGCATGGAGCCAATCAAGTGTTATGAGTGGCATCAAATGGTCTCTCCCAGAGCATGAGACCAGTGTGCTTTAAAAATCCCTCATGCCCTCTATCAAGGCTTATCTTAGAAAGCAGGAAAGGGTCATGTCTCAATGAAGGAATCAGGTAGTTGCACCTCTAGAGAAAGAAATAAGCTGAGACAGGAAATCAAAAACTGAATAGAGCTGTGCTAATGTTAGTCAAGAATAAGGTTAAATAGGGCAGTAGATACTGTTCAGCAAGGAGAGCACCAATAAACTGACTTAAATTTATGACATACACCTAAAATAATCACACACAAACACATGCACACATAATCCATACACATATAGCATATACAGACACAAATATGCATATACAATACATACATAGAGCATACACATAAAAATACACACCTAATACACACACATATACACATATTTACACATAAAAATAGATATACACATAGCTGGGCATACACATGCACCTATATATGCATGTGCATGTACACATATGTATTCATGTGCATATACACACATGTATGCACACATATATACTTATGAGCACATATATACATATATGTAGTAACATCAAAGATGGTTTTGCAAATCTAGTGACATTTACCTAATTTTCTATAGTTTACAGGTGCTGTCAGATACATTATCTCATTTACTCAGACAATTTGGATTAAGCTCCCTCGGTGTTGCAGTTACCCAATCCTCTTTCATAGGGATATGGAATAAATCTAGCGTGAAGCTGGCCAACCTGACCAGTGCCAAGGGCAACTTCAGTTACAGGTTATAAGGAGTGAACAGGGAAACAAATCTGTTCTAGGACAAAGAACATATAATCGTGCCGGAAAAGTCAAATATGTCACTGGGTGCAAAGAAGGAAAGCGTGATCCAAAAAGAGAGAGTGATCATAAGAGAGATGGAGAAGGAAACAGTTAAAAACAATAAAACAGGCTAGAGAAAGATTATTTATGTCATGTCTTGTCCTAAGCTGGGGCCCTTTTGAGCCACATAGTGTCCTATTTTATGGGTGGCCAGCTACAAAATTTGTGTGTGCATGGATGTGAGTTAAAGGCCCAAAGTTTGAAGCATACAGTGTTTCTCATCATTTATCATAAGTAGCAATAGGGTTTTGTAATCTCAGTTTCACATTGGAATCAGTTTTGTAATCTCAGTTTCACACTGGAATCAGCTACATGAGTCAAAAGTGACATACACAATTTCTAATTTTGAGCCAAATCCTATTAGAATTTGAGGTTTAAGAAACTTTCCTTGAAATGACAAGTGGTGGACAGCCTCCTTTTTAAGTCAATTACAGCAAGGTGCTCTTCCATTGAAGCTGAGGAAAGACGAAGATATATCACGCTTAGAAATAGTCAAGGCTCATTAACTATTGAAACCTGTATTACTGGTAAAATGCACACTGTACATCATCAGACCAAAATAAATATTCTTCCTGGGAACTAGATTGGATCAATCATTTATTGGGAAACATGAGTCATTTTGAAGAAAAAGAAGTCACTTCTCAGCTAACACCCATACTTCATTAGCTGAACGTAACAATGGAATTATATGAGCTTTCAAAGTTGAACAGGCTGTCAGGGGAGCACCTCTCCAAAATTCCCATTTTTAACAAGCAAGGGAACTCAATTCCAGAAATGTCAGGTAATCTACCTTACATAACACAATAGGTGAGTAGAGTATCTCAGACTACAGTCCAATTATTTATTCTAATTTTAAGTCAACTGCTTCTCATAATTAATGTGAGGAAAAGAGAACATCTTTGTAATTTTTCTTAGAGTTCAGGATCATTAACTTACTTAAGTCTCATAAAATTAGTCATAGAAAATATCTTCATCAGTCATTTAAACACAGCTTAGGGTTTATTCAAGACCAAAATTTAACAGTGGATGAATATATCTCCAGTGGGAGGCTGCATTGTTTTTATTGAAATAAATATCCCACTTTCCTCCAGCTACTTCCCTATGGAACTTTCACACACAGGACAACTGCATTTTATGCCGCTAAATGTTGTTTGTACCAGGCTCACCTTTCGCTAGCCCTGTGACTATCAGCAAGTCCACTTCTTAAAGATTCTGTTTTCTTGTCAATCAAATGAAGTTTCTCACCTTTTCTAACTTCTTTAAAAGATTGTTGTAAATGGCAAACAACAAGATGAGGTGAAAACACACCATAGCTTTCAGCTCCAATAGTTTTATAAAAATAGTTTCAATGCATATATTTACCAAAAATTACATCAATGCAAGAGACTGCAGAAGAAAAGAACATTATTTACTATTGAATTTAGGTTGGAAATTACGATAGCATAACATTGGAAACTCAAAGATACATGTGGGTGAAGGATACTATATATATTATAATATATATTATATAGAAAATATCTAGTATAATATATAATATATGTAATATTTAATATGTATAATAATATATATATAAATATATGTTATAATGTATACTATATTATATTTACATATTATAATATATAATATATACTTTATATTATATATTATATATAATAATACATAATATATACTTTATATTATATATTATATATTTTTATGTTATGCAAACACATGGGTGAAGGGTCTAATATATATATTATAATATATATTACATTAATCCAAATTGTCTGAGTAAATGAGATAATATATCAGACAACACTTGTAAACTATAGAGTATTAGGTAAATGTTAGTAGATTTGCAAAACTATCTTTAATGTTACTAAATATATGTATATATGTGTTCATGAGTATATATGTGTGCATACATGTGTATATGCACATGAATACATATGTGCACATGCATATATATGTACATGTGTATGCACATATATCTGTATATGCCCAGCTATGTGTATGTCTATTTTTATGTGTAAATATGTGTGTATGTGTATGTATTATGTATATAATGTATAATACATTATATTATATATAATATATAATCCCCTTTACTGTGTTTTTATAATATATATGTGTGTGTATACATATTATGTGTATATATATTTCACCATATATATGTATGTATTTTGTGTGTGTGTGTACAGTGTGTGTGTGTGTGTGTGTGTGTGTGTGTATTTGAGCTCACAAAGAAGCCAGGAAGCTTTTTTCTTTTAAAACCTTTGTCTTTAACAGTTTAGGAGTTTTAAATCTAGTAGGACAAACAAAACGAGCATATTGAAATAAGAATGTAACCTAAGCAAAATGCTTGTGAAAGCCCAGAGGACTTACTAATTAACACAAAAGACAAAGGAAGTCTTCACATAGGAGGTGACATTTTAAATGTCTTCAAGATATCGGACAATAAAAATACGAAAGATCTCTCAAAGCTGTGTGAACAGATGGTATAAAAACAAAAAGGAGTAAAAATTTCTTAGCAATCAATCTGTTACGTCTAGAGTTGTGGATGCTGGAACAGACACGATGTGAAAGGAGACTAAACAGAGGTTTTGGATACAAAACGTATTAAGGTACAGGAACTATATTAATAAAGTGATTCTGGTATATAATTATTAAATAGTTATACATATATTAGTGATCCATGCCCAACTCTTCTTTTACGGGTATGGGAGTGTGATTCTTAAAATATGTATACCATTGAGATTATGGCTTTAAGTTAATATTCTCATGCAGGAATTTAACTGCAGGGATAAGTATCTGAAATTTATTCTTCAGCAGAATGAAGCAGAGCAATTTCCTCTTTTCAATCTGGACTAATGTGCTCATTGAAGTCTAAGTTTACATTCATCCTTTGATGTCAAAATCATGACTCATTCTGAAGTATATTGTCCATTGGATAGTACTATGTCTCCTTTATGAGGTCCTGCACTATTTCAGCCATTTAACAAGATGACACTCCTCAATTTCACATTCTCTACATTTCCTGAGCACCTGCTCTGTGACAGGCATTCTGTTGCGTTTTGGGTACATAGAGTTGAATATGAGAATGAGAGTTTTGTCTCACTATCTTCAGTCTTGCAGAGGATGCAGCTATAGGAACACATAAATCCAGCAATTATTTTCAGTCTACAAACAGGAAATGTGAGAAGTCTTTCTTGGTAGAAGAAGGAAGCCAGGTGCTTGAGTCAGCTGAGAGAAGGACTAAGACAATCTGAGCAGGGCAGGAATGCTAGGTACTTGAGTGGAAGCGCTGGTCAGGCATGGTCGAATCCCTTGCCAGGTTAATACAGGAAAGGAAAAAAAAAAAATCTAAGTGGATCTCATACCAGAGAAAGTGCATGTGAGTAAGTGGTGGATGTGGTAAATGTTTCAAGTGCCAAAAACAAGTTTAATGTGGGGATTAGAGAGGGCTACACTTGGTATACAGTGGTTCTCACAGATGTACTGTGACGCTCTGAGCCTTTACTTCTCTACAGGTATGTTCCTCTGAGTTCAGCATCTGACAGCCCCTTTTATCACATGTTTTTA
Source organism: Papio anubis (assembly GCF_008728515.1). Lineage (NCBI taxonomy): Eukaryota > Metazoa > Chordata > Mammalia > Primates > Cercopithecidae > Papio > Papio anubis. Next base: position 132,360,179 of record NC_044983.1, on the reverse strand, counting down.
TAATTAGATGCCAGGAAAAATTTAAGTAGGCGTGTTTCTTCCTGATAATCAGAATTATGTAGCTTTCTGTCTTTTACTCTTTGCCATGGTAACAGGAAGTGTAGAGACTAATTTGGTGCTTCACTAGTCCTCTTGGTTATCATATTCTATTCTTTGTTTTCCACAGATCTAATTTCTATTTATATTTTCTTTAATTTGGTTTATGTATCATATTAGAGCATGGCTGGAGATAGTTTCCCCATCCTCTCTTTGCCACACCCGTATGTGTACACACACACACACACACACACACACACACACACACACTCACACTGAGTAGGGCTCTTCTCTAAACTTCTACACTAGATGCCTTATTATTTCCAACAGACTTTAGAAGAAGTGATTGAAGCAGAACTATTTATGCCTTTGCATACTTACTTAAATGTTCATTAAATGACTGCCAAGCTCCTAAATTCCAGGCATTGAATTAGGACTGGGAGCACAAGGATTAATCGGAAAATTTTCTTGCTATCTCATAATGAACAGTTGACCAGACCAGAGAAAACAAACCTGTTTACTAATCACTGAAATATGATGGAATTTGTACAAAAGGAGGTATAGAACTGAGAAAGGAACTCGCCATTTTTGAACAATGCAGCTGGTTGTTCTATAACCGCTATTTTAGGTCAAGTTCAACCTGAGCTTTATTAGGTAGATACTATTCATTTCATTTTACTAATAAGGGTGACAATAGTTTAGGTAAATGATCTTACAGATAGAAACTGTGTGTGTGTGTGTGTGTGTGTGTGTGTGTGAGAGAGAGAGAGAGAGAGAGAGAGCATATTCAAACTTGAATCTTTCTGATGTCAAAGGTAATTTTCTTTATTTTCCTGAGTTAGGCCAGACTTCAAGAAGTAAGATACTATAGATTTTTGTTCTTCACAGAATATAAGTTTTACCCTCTAGCCAATGACTTATAGAGTCTCTTTAACCTTGGTTCAGTTAAGTAAACATTTCAGTATTAGCATCCTTGTCTCTAACATGGAAGCAGTACCCAGAGATTTGTTGTAAGGATTAAATGTGGTAATGTATGCAAAATGTTTAGTAGTGTACTTACCTCTTGGGAAGTGCTCAATAAATAACACTTCAAACAATAACTTATTAAATAAAATGAGCTCAACAGGCAAAGGAAGATAAAATAATCAGGAAAAAAATAACTTGAATAACTGCAAGATATGGTAGCTATTCTAGGAAATTTTTTTTTAAAGATAAAGAAAATCCTCAAGGAAGTGACATGCAATATACAATCACTAGTTGAGTTCACAATGTTTTTTTCCAAGTTAATCTAAATTACAAATCAAAATTTGTTCAAGAGAAAAGAGATTTGTGTTGCATGTATTAGACAGGGATGTGATTTCAGGAAGCAGTTATTTTGTAGGGAGATTGATCTTTTTAAACAATTGTTATCATTGGCCTCCCTGACTCTAATCTTTCCAACCCCTAATTTATCACTTCCACACTGAAATGAAATCAACCTTTGCATTGTCAAATTGTTTCACAGTGCTTTCTAGAACTATCATCAGTTCCCTATTATTGACCATATACAATTAAACGATTGTATCATTCATCCAAGGCCCCTCAAAACGTGAAATCAATATGTTATTCCAGTCTTGTTTAAGAACATTGTTTGCCATAGACCATGATCACCAGAAGTCCAGGGGTAATTGGCATTCTCTGATTTTCAAGTTTGAGTTTTATAACCCAAGATGTTTCTTACTCAAAACAGCTTCTTCACTGATTCGCCATGGCACAATCAGGTCCTGCCTAGAGACACTGCAGGTTTAACTGCAGGCAGTCAAGTCGCCCTGAGAGCTTGCTTCACCATCTCCTCCTTGCTTTTTGGGTCCACTCTCTCTGTCACCCTCAGACCCTCAGAGCCTGGACTAGCTCCAGTAGTCCTTTGAAAGTAAAAGAGAAATTCATACAAATTGTGTATCTTATATATGCCAAGCACTGATCTAGAGCCTTTTGTAAATGACAATGTTTTCAAAATTAGAATAAGTCCCTGAGTGTGGAATTATTACCTTAATCTTGGCAGGTGAGAAAACTGAGGTGCAGAAAGGTCAAATTCATAGTGTTGTCGATTACTATTCAGTGATAGAGATGAAATGGATATTTAAAGTAGTTTTACTCTTAAAAAGATCTTAGCACGTTTGATCTGCTCACTCAGATGCCATACATTCAAAAAGTATCTTTTGAGGTCCTAAAAAATGGACAAATACTTTTTGTCCATATTGAGAACCTCCAAGAGAAGTAAGTGGAGGAAACCAGATACTGAAGTGTAAAGTATTCTAGGATGACCTGGTGGAGATATTCAGAGAGTTATTGTCACAAAGAGCAAGAGACTGATGTCAAGTCATTGTTCCCAATGGCTCCCCACTTTGCAAAGCCTCATGAGGTCTCACACTCTCAATTACTAGGCCTCCTCTTCTCCTCCACAGAATGGATGAGCAGTAAGAGTCCTTGCCTTTCAAACGCAGGTTCAAAAGGTGGCCTGTTTTTATACCTAATGCTCAGTTGGAGCCACATCCTATGCATTTACTCCATGTCTCTCCAGATATTAGATTTGCATGTGTAAATTTGTATTCTTTTGATAAAATCATAACTGAGGATTCTTCTTTCACAGAAATATAGGCCACTTTTATAATGTTTAATGCAACACATCAGGAATTTAATCTGTGTCCTTCACAGAGCATGTTAAAATACAACCAAATTATAATGTCCTTGGAACACAATGCATTGGATTTCAAGATAAAGCAGATTATTATAAATATTAATATTTTCAAATTGATAGAATGAAATATTAAACTATTTCAAACAAGAATTTTGAGGTGTAAATTAAATTTTTGTTAGTATTTCCAGCATTGTAGAATCGAGGAGCTGGGTGACAGGGTGATTAAAGGTTACAGTTTATCTCATCAAGTTGCTGATAGATTAAATTTTAGTCTTTTCTGAGGAATTATGTAGAGAGAATATTTCTCCAAGTATAACACGAGAAGCCAATGATCAACTAAAATGGATGACATTTGTTTATAAGTTCCCCTATTTTTCATGTTTTAGAACAGAATTCCCTCTATCTTTGATTGCTCAATACTGAAGGAAACTTCGTAGTTGTTTATGATTTTGAAAAAACAATGGAGTTGACCGGGAGTGGTGGCTCACGCTTGTAATTCCAGCACTTTGGGAGGCTGAGGCGGGTGGATCACGAGGTCAGGAGATCAAGACCATCCTGGCTAACATGGTGAAACCCTGTCTCTACTAAAAATACCAAAAATTAGCCGGGCATGGTGGCGGGCGCCTGTAGTCCCAGCTACTTGGGAGGCTGAGGCTGGAGAATGGAGTGAACCCAGGAGGCAGAGCTTGCAGTGAGCTGAGATCGCGCCACTGCACTCCAGTCTGAGAGACACAGCGAGACTCTGTCTCAAAAAAAAAAAAAAAAAAAAAAATGGAGTTTGTAGTTTATTATAATTACCATAGCTTCCAACCCAAAATGTGACTTCAAGTATGCATATGACTGAATAATTCAAGTGGGAAGAGTGGCACCCTCTATATAAATGTCCTGAAAAACCCAGGGTACATCCTATGCTGTTGTACCATGCCAAGTGTAAAGAAATTAGAGGGGGAAGAACCCACAGGGTTACAATATTAATATCCTGGCTCTGCCACTCACATGCTGTGTTAACCTTGGACAAATCAGTTTTACATAAAAGAAGACAAAGAGACTTTCTAATGTAATTCACGAGATTGTTGTAAGAATCTGGTAAGACACAGAGAAGATTGCATCAACCAAAACATAAAATCTAGCAGGATATAAAATATCAGACATTCCTTATGGAAAGAGTATTTACAAATCAAAGTAACCATGGAATTCTAAACAAGATATTTTTAAAAACGTGTTTCCTTATAGTAAGTTTTATATTTTATCACCAGAAGAGTAATAGCCTGTTTCATTTAGTTTGTCTATTTAAAATTCAGTCCTTTCTCCAAAGTCAGTCCACTTTTACAAAAATGCATTTGAGTTGGTTTTAATTAAAAATAGGTTTTGTATTTGTCTGTCTCTGCACTGAATGAATAATTATTTTTAATTAAAAATCAAGAAATGCAATGTACTTTAAACTTTGTTGTCTTTTCCAAATTTGGCTAGTATGTTGATTCTTAATTAATTCAGATAATTTTAGCAGACTCTAAACAACTTATTAAAACAAATAATTATTTTTTGTGTTTGTTTTGTATCAGGCCAGCCTTTATTTTAGATGCTACAAAAGGCTCATTGTTGAATACCACTTTTTGAATATCAACTTTTTCTGTGTGATTTTTTTTCCCACAGAAACCTCAGTGCTGATTTTGACTCAATATTTCTCATTTTCTCAAAATAATGCATGAGATTAAAAATAAAAGCATATTACATTTAAAAAGAAAAGAAAGGAAATGCACAGAATACTGATTGCCAGAAGCAAGGATAATTAAATGTATGTATGTAACTATATTTTATATCTGCATAGAAATAATCTGTAACACTAGAGGAAGATAGGTAAACACTTTCTTCAGTCTCTTACCATAACCTAAAGTCATAGGATTCATATCACAGTAAACAGAGGAGTTTCTTGTTTCTCAGGTTCTGCCACTAACAGATACCCCATGCTCTTCATTAATCTACAGAATTTCTCTCTCATTAAATGAGGACTTTACAATAAAGACCCGAAGCGTAGGAATAGGACTATATAGATTGGTGATGCTGCATTGCTTCTCTAGGGAGGAGGATCCCCAAAGGAAAAACATAGCAGATGAAGACCAGGCAAGAATAACTGTACATCTAGGTATATTCCCATTGACTAATATTGAAAAGAAATGAGAGAGTGAAGTTGGAAGTGCATGTCATGTTAAGCAGTGCAACCCTGGACACAAGTTTGATATGCATGGAGTTCAAGCAAAAGACGAGGCTCGGTGTGCTCTTCTTCAGAGCCAAGTGAGGAATTCTCATCAGTACCTAATACCCATGACAGAGACCGAACATAGTACATTGGCTGAAGAATCTCCTCTGAACTTCTCCCTTTGTCATGACCAAAACATCAATAAATTCCATAGACACTATCTTCACAGTATGTGCTGAATCCCGCCTCCTACCAACCATTCTGAAGGGTAGCCACTGTCATCTCTTGCATTTGTCTCCAAATGCTTGTGCTAAACCTACTCCTGCCATCCACGATCTTTGTAAACCACTATGATCTTTCGGAATTCCAAGTTAATCGTGGCATACTTAAAATCCTACTTAAGACGCTCTCATGACTTACCATAGCAAATAGCATGATATCCAAATTTCTTACAGTATTTGCCTGCAATGCCTTTCAGGACCTGCTCTTGGCTCTGACCACGTGTCTCATCAATCCCCTTATTACGTCTTCTTCTCTAGCCACACCGACCTTATCATTCACTCTTTAAAATATCAGCTCTTTTCTTCCTCAGGGCACTTGTTCCCAATGTTTTTGAGCTAGATATCTCTATGTTACCTCCCAACATTTATTTAGGATCTCAGCTTAATTGCAGTTCATCAGAGGCCTCCCAAGTGCACACTATATAAAGTCCCTCATGCTCACCAAATCCACTGTTTTCTCCTGGAATGTGTAGGGGTGAGGATCTCATTATAACTGTGATAAGCATCTGATCAGAATTATTATTCTGATTTTATTACTTTGATTTATCGTTTGTCTTTCCCAAGATAAAATGAAGTGCATGAAAGTTTACAGCTATTACATACGCTGGATGGATTTTTCCACTTATCATTAAATAACAGACTTGTCTTAATACTTTCTGTATTCATTTATATTCGTATAATAATACAATTTTTATAGTTAATTTATTTAGCTTAATATTTATCTAGAATATTTCTTCATCTATTCAATCATCTTGTGAGGTTTTTGTTAATATCTATGTCAAATAAAATATAGCTAGATTTTTTAAAGCTTTTCTGAAAATTTCTAGTTTTAACAAGGGAATTTAATGTTTCTAGAGTTACTGAAATTAAATATATACTAGACTTTTTGCCTTATTATTTAATTTTAATGATCATTTTACTTATAATTTGTTAGTTTCAAGCTTTCTATAAGATTACTGGAAATTTTTCTCTCTAAAATTCTGTAAGATGTATATATATATTTGCTTTAAATGCTGTGCACAAATGTTAGCTGAACAGCTTTATTTGACTCTAATTCACATACCATACACATTACCCTTTCAGAGTGTGTAATTCAATGGCTCTTAGTATATTTACAGAGTTGTGTTTACATTTTCATTATTCCAAAGCAACCCCATATTCCTTAACCATCACACCCTTATACGACTCTACCCCACACCCCCAGCCTTGGATAACCACTAATCTTTTCATCTCTATGTTCTGCACATTTCATATAAATGGAATCAAATGATATTTGATTCATTCATCACTTCTTTCACTTAACTAACTTTAACTGTTTAACACGCAGGCAAGTACAAACATGAGAATGTAGTAATCCCTGTCTATGTTAACTAGTGTTTAATTATAATACTATATCCCAGCAGCTAAGACGTGGGCTCAAAGCCAGAATTTTAGGATTGAATTTTGTACCCTTCTACTTGCTTACATGCTTTCTTTAGGTAATGGCTTAAGCTTGGTTTTCTTTTTAAAAATATGCATATGATATAAAGATAATGATAGTAATCTTATAACCATTGTGTGGTTATAAGAATGAAAATAGTTCATACATGTTACCGCAATGCCAAAGAGTAAACACTCAATAAATGTTAATTTCTCTAGAACTAACGGAATAAAAGAAAACAAAAAGTATCTACTACCACCACCGCCAGACCCATATCACTATAGGCAATATTTATTTGGATATCTGAATGCATATGGAAATTGATTGGCTCAGCATTGCTTTGAGATCCCATTTTCTTTGCCTGTGTTCAATTTTCTCCTTGTTTATGTTAATCTTCAGTGGTCTTATTACCTATAGACTCCTGTTTTTATTTTTCAGGTTTTAAATATTCATTATTTCATCTTCAGGATTTGCCTTTACCCCAATTTTTTTTCTGGAATTCTTATTAGACATCTGCTGGACTTTCTATCTCCTAAGTATCTTTATTTTTGAGAGAGATATATATATGTGTATATATGTATATGTATATATATGTGTGGGTGTGTATACATATGTTCCAACTCTTTATTTTACTTTGGCCTCATTCTGGCTAATTTTTGCATTTTTTTTTAGATCTCATTTCTAATTTAGTAAATCGCTCTTCAGCTGTGTCACTTACATTGTTCTAACTGTGCTTGTGTTCTTTGTCAAGGATCATATTTTAATTTTAGCATATATATTTAGTTCTCTAAATTATGTTTTTCTTAAGACTTAACTGCTCCATACTTTATGGTCGAAGTTGGCTTATTTCTTGAAAAATTTTAAATGTACTCATTTAAATTTATTTTTTGATTTTACCTCTAGTTCTTTTAATAAAAAAGTTTATCTTGTTTTCTGACTTGCTAATTCTTCTTAATGATTATGTTAATAACTGATACATTATTCAAGTAGTAATGGTGAGCTTAATTGAGGAGTGAGATTTACTGCTTTAAAACACAAAGATAACCCTAAAGAAGCATTGGAAATTTTCAGAGCAGAGGGATATAGGATATAATTCCCAAGAAAACTAACAGACAAAATGTCTCAGTCTATTGATGAAAACACGCAATATAGGCTGGTGACATTTATTATAGGGAATATAGACACAAATAAAACTGGGAGTTTAATTAGTACACATATAAATAAAAATAAATTTTGTTAGCGAATAGAAATCTGACTTCAGTCTATTCAATGAAAACATTTGCTCATTTATTTTTATATTTATTTATTTATTGAGGTGGAGTCTTGCTCTGTTACCCAGACTGGCATGCAGTGGTGTTATCTCAGCTCACTGCAACCTCCACCGCCAGGGTTAAAGCGATTCTCCTGCCTCAGCCTCCCTCCTGAGTAGCTGGGATTACAGGTGCCCACCACCATGCCCAGCTAATTTTTGTTATTTTTAGTAGAGACGGGGTTTTGCCATGTTGGCCAGACTGGTCTCAAACTCCTGACCTCAGGTTATCTGCCCGCCTCAATCTCCCAAAGTGCTGGGAATACAGGCATGAGCCACCACACTCAGCCCAATAAAACTAAATTCTGAAAGCATTCAGAATTTTGCATTTGTAAGGGAATGTTTCTGAGTTAATAAAATACTTTATGATTTCATATTGTCACTCAGGTATAAGATAACTAAAATATATTCTCAAATATGCAAAAGTGCAGCATTTTTACTTTTAGTGTACTGATTTTGTGAAGAGGGAAAAAACAAAAACAAAATTCATTTTTCCAGTTCAAAATAAAACAACATAAAGAAATAAGAAAAAGTAAATCATAGGCACGATGTTGTATTATAGCTCTCCAGTACAGTTCAAGCTGCAAACCTGAAACTATACTAAAAGTTTTGTTAAAAATGTAGAGCTAGGCCTAAATATATTTTTTTAAAATAAATCTGATTAGATGATAATTTTACTACCTGCACTTTTAAGGAATACTACAGGAAGTTCACCAAATATGTTAAATAAAACAATCCTAAAATAAGAATATAATTTATTCATTATACACTTAATTAATACCAAAGCTTAGAGACATTAAGAAAAATATCTAAGACAGAGAGCTAATAAATAGGAAATCAAGAATTCACACTGTGTTATATGTGATTCCAAACCCTGTGGTTGTAAATATAAAATTATTTATAAATACATTATTTGTATAAACATATTTGTACATGTTTAAGATGTTCCTATTATATTAAAATATCTATTTACATGTTAAGCCAAAAATAAGCAATTAAGAAAACAGAAAAGATTATAGTTTTCATTCTACATCCTACTTTGGAAGAATATGAAATGGTTCATATAAAGTGTGCTCTTTAAACAAATTGAACATAAAAGAAGTCAATTAAGCATTTTTCATGTGTTAAAGATATAAAACAAGTATCCATTGAAGTAAGTGTTAAAACACAAAAGGTACAGATCTAAATGATCAAATATGCGTTGTAACAATAAATGTGAATGACTTATATCATTTCATTAAAATAAGAAGATATTTAGATGTAGCTTATAAACTATTTTCCAATTGTATTATGTGTATTAAATATATGATTAAATATATGGTCAAATGCAACAAAAATCATAAAGCCATACATGTTACCATTTGAGTGAATCTAATCTACTTTATTTTGCTTTGAAATCAACTTTGTAATTGTTCTTATCCTTATATAATTTTGTTCATGGTTTTATATTTGTTGAGTCATAGTGACGATAAACTTCATGATTTCACAAGAAGCCAGAGTTAGCCTTTAAAATAAGAGGAAGATCATGCCATCCCTTCGCTAAAATCCTGGAGTGATTTTTCATTTCCTTTGTTTTTAAAAAGTGTCAAAATGGTTTCAAAGCATCCAAGGCCATACATCATCAGGCTTTCTGATGCCTCTCAACTTGACACCCATTTCTCCTTCCCTGGTTTACTTTGCTCCAGCAGAACACCATTTTTGTTGTCTCAGCATCTTTTCCCCTGCCAATCACAAAGGTGGCTGGCATGTTCTTCCCCTGAGCTCCTGGTTGCTTACTTCCTCACCCGTTTCTCATCTTTACTCATGGGTTGCCTCCACAGTGAGACATTCCCTAGCCTTTCCATTTAAAATCTCCCCTTCTCTTGCTTGCATTCGTTTTCACCTTAGCTCTAATGTATAACATATATATCATTTGTAAGTTATGTTTAGTATCTGTTTTTTCCCACTCGTATATAAAATCCAGAAGTGCAAAAATTGCTGACTTTTTTTTTTCATTGACATATACTCCACACCTAGAAGAGAGTCTGGCACGCAATTGGTAACCCATAAATATTTTTAAAAGAATGGAAAGAAAGATAGATGCATTGGTGGATGAATGGCTTTCTACTCTGAAAACTCAATTATGAAAATATCTAAATGGTTACCTTTTGTGTTTCAATCATAATCTAAAAATTGATGATACAGACACAATACAAAACAAACTTAAAAAATAATGAGGGTGTATTAGTCCAATTTCACACTGTTGATAAGGATACACCTGACAGTGGGCAATTTGCACAAAAGGGTTTATTGGACTCACAGTTCCATGTGGCTGGGGACGTCTCACAATCATGGTAGAAGGTGAGGAGGAGCAAGTCACATTTTACATGGACAGTGACAGGCATAGAGAGAGAGAGTTTGTGCAGGGGAACTCCTCTTTTTACAACCATCAGATCTAGTGAGACTCATTCACTGTCACAAGAAAAGCATGAGAAAGACCCGCCCCCATGATTCAATCACTTCCCACTGGGTCCCTCTCACAACATGTGGGAATCGTGGGAGTTAAATTCAAGAAGAGATTTGGATGGGGACACAGCAAAATCATATCAGAGGGGCAGACAGACAACTGAATCTGAAGGGGAGGTCTGTAGAGCAGAGAGCTAAGCATGTTGTTTGTACTTCTCCTTGAAGAGGTTCTTCACTTTCCTTGTTGGCTGCATTCCTATGTATGCTCTTTGTAGAAATTGTGATTGGGAGTTTACTCATGATTTGGTTCTCTGCTTGTCTGTTGTTGGTGTATAGGAATGTTTGTAATTTTTGCACATTGATTTTGTATCCTGAGACTTTGCTGAAGTTACTTATCAACTTAAGAAGTTTTGGGCTTAGACAATGGGGTTTTCTCTTGATATAGAATCATTCTTCTACAAAGACAATTAGACTTCTCCTCTTCCTATTTTAATATCTTTTATTTCTTTTCCTTGCTTGATTGCCCTGGCCAGAACTTCCAATATTATGTTGATTAGGAGTGGTGAGAGAGGGCATTGTTGCCTTGTGCTGGTTTTCAAGGGGAATGGTTCCAGCTTTTGCCCATTCAGTATGATATTGGCTGTGGGTTTGTCATAAATGGCTCTTATTATTTGGAGGTATGTTCCTTCAATACTTAGTTTATTGAGAGTTTTTCCCATGAAGGAATGTTGAATTTTGTCAAAGGTCTTTTCTGCGTCTATTGAGATAATCATGTGTTTTTTGTCTTTAGTTCCCTTTATGTGATGAATTAAGTTTAATTTGCATATGTTGAACCAGCCTTGCATGCTGGAGATGAAGCCAACTTGATCATTATGGATAAGATTTTTCATGTGCTGCTGGATTCTGTTTGCCAGTATTTCATTGAGGATTTTTGCACTGATGTTCATCAGAGATACTGGCCTGTAGTTGTTTTTTTTTTTTTTTTTTTTTTTTTTGGTTGTTTCTCTACCCAGGTTTTGGTATCAGGATAATGCTGGCCTCGTAAGATAAGTTAGGGAGAAGCCCCTCCTTTTCAATTGCTTAGAATAGCTTCAGAAGAAATGGTACAAGCTCCTCTTTACACCCCTGGTAGAATTCAGCCGTAAATCTGTCTGTCTAGTTCTGGACTTTTCTTCTTTGGTAGGCTATTTATTACTGCCTCAATTTCAGAACTGATTATTGGTCTATTCAGGGATTCAACTTCTTCTCAGTTCAGTATTGGGAGGCTGTGTGTCTTCAGGAATTTATCAGTTTCTTCCAGATTTCCTAGTTTATTTGCATAGGAGTTATTTGTAGTATTCTCTGATGGTTGTTTGTATTTCTGTGGGGTCAGTGGTAATATCCCCTTTATCATTTTTCATTGTGTCTATTTGATTCTTCTCTCTTTCTTTTTTATTAGTCTAGCTAGTTGTCTATGTCATTTTTTTTCCAAAAAAAAAAAAAAAAAAACCACACAGATGCTAGATTTCTCAATTTTTTGAAGGTATATTCTTGTCTCCATATTTTCTTGTCTCCATCTCCTTCAACTCTGCTCTAATGTTGATTATTTCTTGTCTAGCTCAAGGAAATCAGAGAGGACACAAATAAAAAAAAAATCCATGCTCATGGATAGGAAGAATTAATATCATGAAAATGGTCATACTGCCCAAGGTAATTTGTAGATTAAATGTTATTCCCATTGAACCACCATTGACACTCTTCACAGAATTAGAAAAAAAAAACAAACAATAAAACTATTTTAAAATTCATTGGGATCAAAAAAAAAAAGCCCATATAGCAAAGACAAATCTAAGCAAAAAGAACAAAGCTGGAAGCATCATCCTACCCAACTTCAAATTATACTACAAGGCTACAGTATCCAAAACAGCATGGTACTGGTACAGAAACAGACACATAGACCAACAGAACAGAATAGAGGACTCAGAAATAAGATCACACATCTACAACCATCTGATCTTCAACAAACTGGACAAAAACAAGCAACGGGGAAAATATTCTCTATTTAATAAATGGCACTGGGATAACTGGCTAGCCATATGCAGAAAGTCAAAACTGTACCCCTTCCATACACGTTATACAAAAATTGACTCAAGATGAATTAAGGACTTAAATGTAAAACCCAAAACTATAAAAACCCTAGAAGAAAATCTAGGCAATATGATTCAGGAAGTAGACATGGGTAAAGATTTCATGACAAAAACATCAAAAGCAATTGCAACAAAAGCAAAAAATGACAAATGGAATCTAATTAAACTATCAAGCCTCTGCACAGAAAAATAAACTATCATCTGAGCGAACAGACAACCTACAGAATGGGAGAAAATTTTTGTGATCTATTTATCTGACAAAGGTTTAATAGCCAGAATAAAAAAAACATTAAATTCATAACAAAAACAAACAACCCCATTACAAAGTGGGCAAAGAACACGAACAGACATTTCTCAAAAGAAGACATTTATGCAGCCCACAAACATATGAAATAAAGCTCAACATCACTGATCATTAGAGAAATGCAAATCAAAACCAAAATGAGATACCATTTCATGCCAGTCAGAATGGTGATTATTAAAAGGCCAAGGAACAAAAGATGCTGGTGATGTTGTGGAGAAACAGGAATGCTTTTACACTTTTGGTGGGAATGCAAATTAGTTCAATTATTGTGGAAGACAGTGTGGCAACTCCTCAAAGACCTAGAACCAGAAATTCCATTTGATGCAGCAATCCCATTATTGGGTACACGCCCAAAGTAATAGAAATCATCTATTATAAAGATACATGCACAACTGTGTTCACTGCAGCACTATTCACAATAGCAAAGACATGGAATCACCCCAAATGCCCATCAGTGATAGACTGGATAAAGAAAATGTGGTACATACACACAATGGAATACTATGCAGCCATAAAAAGGAATGAGATCATGTGATTTTCAGGGACATGGATGGAGCTGGAAGCCATTATCCTTGGCAAACAAACACAGACACAGAAAACCAAACACCGCATGTTTTCACTTATAAGTGGGAGCTGAAAAATGGGTACTCATGGACACAGGGAGGCGAACAACACACACTGGGGCCTGTCAAGGGGGTGGTGTGGAGGGAGAGAGAGCATCAGAAAAGGTAGTGAAAGGCTGCTGGGCTTGATAGCTAGGTGTTTGGTTAATAGGCACAACAAACCACCATAGTACATGTTTACCTATATAACAAACCTGCACATTCTGCACATGTACCCCAGAATTTAAAATAAAAAAATGAGGTGTCTCTATATGTCAGAGGGTGTTATAGTTTAGAAATTCATGAGTGTGCAGCAAGGTTTTCTTCTACTATATTGCATTAATCAAAAAAAGTCTCAGTTTTTGCTTCCATTTGATTACTCATAGACATAGACAGCTGCAAGAAATGTGTTAACTCTAATGACACGATTCTAAGAAATACTTTTTGTTTTTGTCTATTTGGTTGGTTCATTTGTTGACAAGATGTCACCTGAAGGACACCTCCAGCATTATAAATGATGGCAGTGACATGCCCAAGGTCAGACAGAGGACAAGCTCTAAAATGAGATTTAAAATTAAATTTTTTGGTCTTTAGGTTTCTTGCTGGGGACAGACAAAAGAGAGATGCACAAGTGATCTTAAGTAATAATTTATAGCTTTTAGACTAATTGAAAATAAAAATAAAAATAAAATAGCCTGATAGTAGGAATCTTATTTTATTATTTGGTTTTCTAACATTCATTATCAAATTTAATTTAAATTATAATATGGCATTATTTAGTGAAAATACATGAAAATTGCAGAAAATTAGCATAGAAAAAATATGGAATATGAAGTAGTACAAAGGCTTTCAACTTAATTCTCTTGTGAAGTCTCTAAATATTTTGGTGGATCTTTATTTCTAGGACATATTTTCTTGTGTTTAGGAAAAATTCACATGTCACCATAATCATGCCAGTTTTTTTTTCTATTTTGAATTTAATTCTTTAATGTTTCAATCTTGAGCCTCCAAATCTGTTGTCAACAGGTTTCCTAATACAGTGTCAGCAAAGATATTTCAGTGATGCTTCAAACTGCCTTGAATTCAGAATTGCAAGAATGTTTCTCCTGAGAATACTTGAGTTGTAGATAAAAATGATGACACTAGTAATAACAACGCTTCCTTTTATTGAAATATTACTGTGTGTCAAAAACTGTCCTAATAAGAATTTATGTTTCTATTTATCCTTCAAAACAGTTTTTTCAAGAGAAGCATCATTCCTATTTTGAAGATCAAAATATACTGGTTCAGGTAAAGTAGTAGTTTACATAACCAAACCATAAGAGATTGAGATTAGAATTAAGAACACTGGAGAGCAAAGTTCAATGTTACCACTACTACCACTACTACTAAAAATAATGCTGCTAATAATAATAATAATAATAAATCAAAGAAAATGGAGAATAGGTAGGGAAGGTAGAGATAAAAGAAGAAAGAAGTGAGAGTGCAGAAAACAAAAGGGAAGGAAACCTCACTCAAAAGACTTTTCCACTTATTTAGTCTTTTGTGTTTTTGTGAAATTGACAAAGCAAGAATCAGTGGTGGTTAGGCACTATTGGGCAGTACCACTGGTGGGTGGATGGGGTGTAAAAGTATAAAACAACACATTGAAGGCAGTTGTGAAGCTTATTCACGGATGCAGAAGGTTGCTGATGCCAGACCCATTGTAAGTAAGTGGGAGTAGATGTGCTGAATGGGTGCAGAGCTTAAACCATCTTATTCCATGAACTACAATGATGATATGCCACACCTATTATTAACCACTCCAAGAGCATATCAAGTGGTTGAGTCAGCATCGATTGCACGTGTCAGTGTGGATGGCAAGAGTCGAGAGGACTCTTTAGTATACACTTATTGATGACCATGTTTGTTGAAATAGATAGATAACAGACTGTGAGCAGTGCATACTAAATGCAACATTTATATATCAGACACTGAACTTTTCACAATGTCTCCATACTGTGCTACTTTCTAGCAAACAATAATCTCTCCAACACACACACACACACACACACACACACACACACACACACACAATCTCCTTCACTCATCTCAAAGTATCTTACATATGAAAGGGACAAATGAATACACATGAGTGCATGGAGAAAACTTGCTATCAAGTTTCCGGAAGATGGCCATGTCATTCAGCACAGAAAGCTTTAAAGTTCTCAGGAAATGGCTTTTGAGAAAAATTGTCACTGCCTTTGCAATCTTGGGATTGGGCTGCACAGACAAGTCAGCTGCAAGGAAATAGAAAGAAATATAAAAGCTGTGAGTTAAGAACTGCTGCCATCAGTCATTTAATCACGTCTGGACCGCCGGCTTTGCAATGAGGCTTGAAGTAAGCTTGTGAAGGATACAGGTTTGATTCAGAATGGATAGCTGTCTCTCCTATAGCCTTGGTCAAAGGACAGTGGGCTGGGAAACAGAAGTGGTTATTAGGAGGCCTGACTTCAACTTCACCACAAACCAACTCTCTGACCTTGGACTTGTCAGTTGATGCAAATTCCTACTCTTTCATGTGGAAACAACATAGAAGAAAACTAACATTATAGAGCTTAAAAATAGTGACAATGTTTAGGACTTACTGCCCTCACTTTGTACAAGAAAGACACGTAGATAATAAAGGTTACAAATGTTTGTAGAATACCCTCCCCATTGGCACAGGAGTTATATCAAAGTGTTTATATACTTTTGCATTTGATCTTCAAAATATAATAAAATATATATACATATGTATACACATATACATATCTATGATACATAATATGTATGTATATATACATTATATATACATATCTACCATATATACATACGTACATACATATAAATGTCTATGATACTTAATTTATATATGTATGTACATATATATCTACAATAGATATGTACATATATATGTATGTGTATATACGTGTGTGTGTTTGTGTGTGTTTACTTTCTTACCTGTATCTTACAGATAAGGGACCAGAGCCTCAGGTCGTTTAAGAACAAGTCTGCCTGCCTGGAGAGTACATTGTACCTACCAGGATTCCAAATAGGCCTCACAGACTCCAAAAGCCCAAAGTATTCTGTATATTGCATACTTGAGAGACACAGTGTCAGGTGTTGGTGTGCAGGCAGCAATGCTTTGGCAGAGCTGTCCCAGCCTTCAAAATGGTGAAAAGTATGGAGAAGTAAGGAACCCTGAAGCCAGTGCTGCACTAAATGTCCTTGTTTTGAACCTAGTTTTCATTCGCTAGTAGTCATTTTAAATATAATTCATAGAGCCTCTTTGATACTAACTCCTCATATGAAAAAAAAATAGAGTACAAGAACTTTTATACTGTTGTAAGAATCCTACATGCAAACAAATGAAAGTGTTTTACAAAACTGAAAAATGTAATATGCAAATAGCAATTATTTTTAGTATAAGAAATAAACATCGTCATAATAATAAATCAGTTTTTGCTTACACTTCTGTTGTATTAATGATTGTTATATTTCTATTTCTATTATTAAGTATGGGTTTTATTATTTCCCAGAGAACAGGGAGAATTACAATTATAATTTTTAAAATTTAGATGTTGACATTGGCCCAGTAAACAACATATGCTAGTAAATATGTATTGAAAGTATGACATTCATACATACATAAAAGGTTAACACATTACTTTTAAGAAATCCTCAAAAGGTTTCATGGGAAGAGATCAACATTCAATTATAGGTAGAAGATCAGCAAGCAGAGAAGGTCTGATAACAGCCAGGTCACTTTGGCTTCCAAGGAAATTGTGCTTTTCACCTACACAGGGGTTATTTGTTATTCTTGTCTTGGCTTTGAGATCACTGGAACCATTCCACATGCCTGAGTATGTTGATCTGGATTACACTAGATTTGTAAGCTACAGCAGGAGCTTTTCAATGGCAGGGAAATCATGAGAGGGCAGTTTCCCGCTGGGTGCAAAAGGAGACAGGTGTAGCCTGAACTCTCTGGCCAAGCTGATACAAGGCCTGCATCAAAATGAATAAAGCCAGGAAAAATTCACAGAGAGAAGGACACATGTTCATTCTTGGGTATTTTGCAAAGTCAAAAGGCTTCTGGAATCTTATTCTAATCAAAGCTTCTCCCTGCACTGTGACATGATTTTTTTTTTTTTTTAAATCTTTGAATCGCCCTCATTATTTCAGACACTTTTTTATTTATGTACTTATCAGTCCAACTTCTATTTATTTATGCACTGATTCATTCATTTATCAAGTTTTGAGCTTGCTTGATTAAGCACTGAAAATAAATAGAAGGGAAACAAGCACAAAAACAAAAATTGAAAAAGCATGTAACTCTTATCCAAGCCCCTAAGGGCTTGCCGTCTCTGTTTTCAATAAGGGCTTTATATATATTGTCAAATTTAATTCTCATAACAAATCTGGGTAGATTAAGTTTCTGAATTCAGAGTGGGATTTCCCAAATCAGGCAAATTTGAAATCTAATGATGTTCTTACGAGACACACTGGTCTTCATCTGGTGTTGAAGGTATTAAGATGTCTCTGCTTCCATTGCAATCTCTATGGTTTATTCTCAGTCCTCGTCTATCATGGCTCACAGCTGCCCATCTCAATCTTCCTGTTGTAGGCAATAGAACAACTGCAGGAGCTATGTAAATACTAGCTCATTTGGAGAAGCCTTAACCAACTTATGTCATTCCTCCTAGATGTCTGGAGGCCCATGCTACTTCCTTCAATCAATCAATATTTATAGATGCCAACGATATGCTGGACAGAGCTACACCCTGGGGTGATGAAAAGAAATAAATACAATCACTAGAGTTTATGTATTTATTTGGCTTATCCTGGGACTATCATTTTGGTATTATCTTCTTACTGAACCATGGTTGTCATATAGACAGTTATGCTTAATCAAAATATGAAGGGTTGTGTGACTGTGGAGAAGACATGAGTAATTTTTTTTCACTTTAAGTCACGTATAGTCACAGAATCAGAGAGCTACGTGACATTTTAGAATCAAGTTGGTTTAACGGCACCTAGTTTGGGTTCCCAGATTTTCAGGGATCATAAATATTAAAAAGCATATTTTGTATTATTTAAGATAGTTTTTAAAACAATGGCTAAAATACTGATGACAACAGTGAAAATAAATGTTTTCATTTTGCCTGGCACTATTATGTGCTCTTTCCTTCTTTTTCTCATTTAATATTGTCTTAGTGCATTCTCACACTGCTAATAAAGACATACCCAAGACTGGCTAATGTGTAAAGGAAAGAAGATTAATTGACTTACAGTTCAGCATGGCTGGGGAGGCCTCAGGAAACTTACAATTATGGTAGAATGGGAAGCAAGCATGTCCTTCTTCACATGGCAGCAGGAAGGAGAAGTGCAGAACAAAGACGAAAAAATCCCTTATAAAACCATCAGGGACTGGGCGTGGTGGCTCAAGCCTATAATCCCAGCACTTTGGGAGGCCAAGATGGGTGAATCACGAGGTCAGGAGATCGAGACCATCCTGGCTAACACGGTGAAACCCCGTCTCTACTAAAAAATACAAAAAACTAGCCGGGCGAGGTGGTGGGTGCCTGTAGTTCCAGCTACTCGGGAGGCTGAGGCAGGAGAATGGCATGAACCCGGGAGGCAGAGCTTGCAGTGAGCGGAGATCACGCCATTGCACTCCAGCCTGGGAGACAGAGCGAGACTCCGTCTCAAAAAAAAAAAAAAAAAAAAACCATCAGATCTCATGAGAACTCACTCACTATCACAACAACAGGAAGACATTTTCCTGTCTTCTTCTGAGCCCTCCTAACTGTTCCAATCTCTTCCTGTTACCCAATTCCAAAGTTGTTTCTATGTTTTTTAGCAGACCTATAACAACAGCGGCATGGGGGTAAGAGCCCCCGTGAGTTAATTACCTCCCACTGAGCCCCTCCAAAGACACATGGGGATTATGGGATCTATGATTCAAAATGAGATCTTGCTGAGGAAACAGCCAAACCATATCAAATCTTAACACCAAACTGATGAGGTAGGAACTGTTCAAACACTGAACATATGGCTGAGTAAACTGAGGTTCAGAATGACAAGGACATGCCAAAGTTCACAAAACTACAGAGTAGGAATTAAAAGCAAGATATTGGATGTTGGTGTCTATAATTTAACTTTTATGCTATATAATTTACCAAATGTGTTCTGAACAGGTAACTCAAAAATGTAATAATTTTGTTCTTGAAATGGAATTATATAAACACAGCATAGCAGATCACTTATTCATCCAGAGAATTTCTCACTGACAGGGCATATGATTTTAATGACATTCAGAGTATACTGTTCTTCTGTTTACCAAATGATTCTGGTGGTAGAAATTTGTGAAGAAATAATCATCTCCATTTTTGTTGAAGTTAGCAACTGAGGCCTAAAATAATTTACATAAACTACTCAAATGCTGATGGAAATCCAGAAAGCAACCTGTTTTTCAGATTCCTCTTCCACAGATTAACACGATAACTATAAAACAAAATTCAAATGTTGATTTGAAGGAGTCCTAATACAGTAGCCATTCTTTTACATGGATGAAGCTTCACATCTTTAATTATGAAAGGTTTCATGGAAGAAGCAGTTGAAATTGCTACAAAAAAAAAAAAAAAAAAAAAGTGTTGTAACCGTTAACCATACGACGAGAAGAGGGCATTATCAGACCAAGATAATGAAATAAAACGTGGGCTTGTGTGTATAACATGTTTGATCTCTCCTCATTCATAATTCAGTCTTCACACTTAGTTGAGTCATGGTAAACGCTTGTGCATTGCCCAGCTTCTCTAGATTCCTATCTAACACAGGATTTTAAAAATACTTTTGCTTTCTTGAGGCATTTAAAACTTCCCAATATGCTTCTGATGTATTATCAGGAAACAAGCAATGTCTCCATGTCAATTGATGGAAACGTTTTTCTTTATTCAAAGACGTAGATCCATTAGATCCAACTATCAGATTTTCTGAAGTCAAAGTGTCACAATACACATAAAAGTTTGTCCTTCAGGTTTCTTCTGTCTTCTTCTGAGCCCTCCTAACTGTTCCAATCTCTTCCTGTTACCCAGTTCCAAAGTTGTTTCTATGTTTTTTAGCAGACCTATAACAACAGTGGCATGGGGGTAAGAGCCCCCGTGAGTTAATTATCTCCGAGAAGGAAGACCATATATACTTATATGGGGCAATTTCATTTTTCAAAGTGAACTTTACACAAGTTTAGACTCATGTTTCTAACTATTCTGAATCTACCACCTGCTTAGGGTTAGATATTGTATTACATGTGTCATTTAATCCTAAAAAGTAAACAGATAGCAAAACATAACCAGAAATATATCAGTAATAACAATACAAACAATAATAAAACATTGATATATAGTCATAATCCCCATTTTAGATGGAAAAGTGAAACCTCTTCAGTTAAGAAACTAGTATATTTTCTGAAATATGGGTAGTGATGGGACTTTTATTCTGAGCTGTGAATATTGTGTGAAAGTTGATTTTATAGCCAGCACTCTTCTCATTAACAGCACTGCTTCAATATTTCATGTCAACAAATGGGAGTTACATTTCTTGTGAAAATTTTAGATGAGTTAAATTAAACAATGTATGAATTGAGGTCTCTGTAAACATCCAGAAAAAAGACTTCTTTATCCAAATACTCATTTCTCACACATTCATTTTTTTGGTCACAAATATTTCTCTAACGGCTACTTATCCCTGGTAATAGCAGACATTTTGAGATTTGAGAAATCAAAAGACAAAAGATTCACACAGACGACTGCAGGGCAGATTGGAAAAAGTATAGCTATGTAGAGAAAAAGAAATTCCAGATAAGAAAATAGCTGGGAACTCAATGGCAGTAGAGTGCGTGATGATGTGTTCAGCAGATGAAAAATCGCTCAATCCAGCTGAAGTTAGGGTCCAGTAAGGACTGGGGACCACAAAGATGAGGGGTACAAAGTGGGATTAGAGAAGTATGCATCTGTAAAAGGTTGTAGATTTTCTAGTTTTTGAAAATAAATAAAACTTAAAAGCTGTTAGAACACTAAAAGTACTTTAAGCCTTGAGAGAGAGACAACAGCATCCTGAGTCACATATGGTTACAATTTCTGTTTCTCAGATGATAAACTTTCTTGTTTTTCTTTTTCTGTACAGCAACTACAGAGAATTAAACGTCAGGAACAAAAACCTCTTGCCTTCTTAAGTAATGAACCTTGTTAAAAATTAACTTCCCCAGATGACAGAAAAGCCATGACTATTACACCACCTATTAAAAATAGTAAATATACCCTTCCCCAAAAGCAAAACAAAAAATAGCTCATCAAATTTGTGTAATTATGCACCAATTTTGTATGAAAAAATGTTATTTTCTAAATGACGTTTTCCTAAAAATTTCTAAAAATTCTAAAAATTCTAAAAAGTTCTCTGTCCCTCACTATATAAATACATCCTTCACTGTCTTACTTCAAAACACTTACTCCATTCCTTTGGAGTTTATTTTTCTGGGTGGTCCGTCCTCAAACTTCACACTTGAATAAATTTTCTTTAAATTTGATTCAGACCCTCTTGATTATTTTGGGTTGACAAGTCTTAAGGCAGTATTTTTACTGGAAGAACTTTATATATTTTTAAATTTATTTTTAACATTTATAAATATATAATGTATTTATAAATAACATCTATATGTTTTAAAAATATATTAATATATTTTATACCATAACATAATAAAATTATATTATAAATATCAAATATTTAATATATTTATAATAATCACTTATTTGATTAATTAAAAATATTACAATCAAATTACAAGCAATAATTTTACTTTAATAACAATTAAAATTAATATAATAAAATCAATATTATTATATTAATTATTAACATTAATATTGGTAATAATATTAATGTGATAAGCAATAGGTCAAACAATAATCTTTATAATGAATGAAAATAAAGACATAGCATAACAAAGTGTATGGCATGCATCTAAGAAAATGCTTAATGCCTATAAATACCTATGTTAATGAAGAAGAAATATCTCAAATCAATAACTTAAGTTTATGCCTTAAGAAACTAGAACAGAAGACCTAACTAAGCTCATAAAGCCCAAATGGAAAGACATAATAAAGATTAGAGTGAAAAATAAATAAAAAACAATTTCCTTCCTGTTGAAGGAAATTAAAGAAGTCATAAATTCATGAAAATACATTTTATATTCTTATGTTCATAGATATGAAGATATAACATAGTTAAGATGGCAACCCTCCCTAAATTGAGCTACAGATCTAAAATAACCCTTATCAAGTACTAGATAGATTTTTTGGAAAAATCAAACAACCAAAAACAACTCACAATCTGGTCCCAAATCCATATATATTTTAGCATGGCCAAAATAGTCTTAAAAAAAATGGAAGCATTTACAATTCTTGATTTCAAAAAGCTATTATAAAACTACTCTTATTGGTACAGTGTGGTATTGTCATTAAGACTTATGGAAAGAATGGAATTGAGGGTCAAGAAATATACTCTTACATTGGTGGTCAGTTGATTTTCAGGAAGTGTGCCAATGGGAGAAGAATAATCTTTTCAGCAAATCATACTGGTACAATAGGATACCTATGGGCAAAATAATTATTCTGGACTCGTACTCCATGCTACATATAACAGGAATTGTGATATGGACCAAAATGGATCATTGACATATTACATATTATTTATTATTGACATAAATGTAAGAGCAAAATCCCTAAGCAAGAATCATACCCCTAGAGTTCTACCTGATGTAAATGACGAGTTGATGGGTGCTGATGAGTTGATGGGTGCAGCACGCCAACATGGCACAGGTATACATATGTAAGAAACCTGCACGTTATCCACATGTACCCTAGAACTTAAAGTATAATTTAAAAAAAAAAGAGCAAAATCTATAAAACTCATAGAAAGAAATAGGAATAAATATCCATGATTTGGGGTTGAGCAATGTTTCCTGGATATGATACAAAAAGCAAGAACAATGAAGAAAAACATAAATAGGATTTTCACAAAAATTAGAAAAAAAAATTATACTTCAAAGAAAATCATCAAGAAAGTGAAAATCAGCCACAGAATGGGGGAAGATATTTTCAAATCATACATCTGATAAAGCACTTGTATCCAGAATATAGAAAGAACACTTATAACTCAACAAACATATAGAAAATTTAATTTTCAAAGGCCAAATAACTTGAATAGATAATTCTTCAAAGAAGATATAAAAATTGCTCATAAATATATGCAAAGGTATTCAACATCATCACGGAAATCAAAATCACAATGAGGTACCACTTTGCATCTACTAGGATAAATAAAATTACAGAGAAATTATCATGTGTTGATGAAGGTATGGAAAAATTGGAACCCTTAAACACTCCTGGTGAGAATGTTAAATGTTACAGCCTCCCTGTAAACACTTTGTCAACTTTTCAAAATGTTACATCCAGAGTTACCATGTAAGTCAGCAGTTCCATTTCTAGGAATTTACCCAAGAAAATTGAAAACATGTATCTTCAGAAAGCTTCGTATACAAATATTGATAGCAGAATTACTCATAATAATAAAAAGATTAAAGCAACCCATATGTCCATCAACTGATAAATAGATAAACAAAATTTAGTATATCCATGCAATAGAATATTATTTAGCAATAAAATGGAATGAAGTACCGATATATACTACAAAATGAAAGAACCTTGAAAACATTATGCTTAGAGAAAGAAGCCAACCACAAAAGGCCACATATTATATGACCCCATTTATATAAAGATTCCAGAATAAGCAAATACACAGGGAGAAAATAGATTAGCAATGAGGGGGCAAGGAGGACGGAGTACAAGTATATGCCTTTATGAAGTGATACAAATTTTCTAAAATTACATAATGATGATGGTTGTACAACTCTGTAAATTTACTAACAATTGCTGAATTATACACTTTTAAGGTGTAAATTGTGTGTTATGTCAATTATATGTCAATAAAAATGTGATTGTTTATTTAAAAAGTAAACAAACCTCATTTCAGGTTGCCTGACTTTGTACCCTTGCTCACTTTTTAGCTCTTGAGTTCCTCTCTAGTCTCTATGAGTTGGAGCTTCTTACATCTTTGGAGACCTCCAAAAGTACCAGATTCTGGATTGACATCTGATTTCCAAACCTAGCAGGATCTTCTCACTCTAAATCTTCAGTGTGCCCAGGGCTGAAAGCAAGTAACACCTAAAAATGGCTCTGTTATGTGATGGCAGTTATATAGGAACATAAGGCAGGGAATCAGAGAGAGTCATTCAGTAAGCAACTTAGACATCTAGGCATTAGCTGAGTAGTGCTGGGCTGTATTTCTGCAGAAAATTACAAAATCACATTTTGCCTAAGAAAACAGAAGTTGCTGAGAATACAGTAAAACGCAATGAGTTTTATGACCATTTATCAAAGAACTTTCAGTTTGTGTTTTGAAGCAGGTAAAACAATAACAAATACTGGGGAAATAATGTTAATCTGTATTCAGAGCATTTTATTATAGAAATATAGGAGAAAAACAATACTGCAAGTCTTGTTAGATTTAGCCAAATTGTGCTCACAGTGACAGTTAATTTTGCAGTGTTATATTGGAAAACACTTTTAAAATGAGTGAGAGAAATTTTATTGCAGGGAGAAAATGATGCTCTTAGATTTTTAAGAAGACTGGTATTCTGAATGAGAAAAGTGAGAGAAATTTTCTCCAAACCAGTCTATGATTCTGGATATAATCTGATTTATTTCTTTGTCAAAAACACTGAGGAAGGAAGTAAAAATATTTCAATTTTATAAATGTGAATGACCTGAAATGGTGGATAATAAGCTTTCTGAGAATAATTCATTCATTTATTTCATTTAACAAACATTTACTGAGCTTTGGACCATGCATTATCCTAACCATTAGAGTTACACTAATGAGAAGATACTACAAACCCCACTTTTCTCCTTCAGCCACAACAACCCATTCTCCACTCTGTTGACAAGATGAACTTTAAGGGACATACTTTGTATCATATTTAAAACATAATCCGAATGTCTTACCCAGACCTGCAAAGCTAGACTTGTTAAGGCTTTTGAATGGGAAGAAAATGTTCTCTTTGTAAGGAATGTTCTTTCCTTAGTTCCTCTATCATTTTCATCTCAGCTACTCCTCAAAGGGCTCACCTCACCATCTAATGTCAAGGGGTGCACCAGACACTCAATGTTACTAGGTTAGTGGAAAATTACAAGCGGTTTTTGCCATTAAAAGTAACATCAAAATCAAAATCACAAGGAGATACCACTTTGCATCTACTAAGATAGATAAAATTATAAAGAGAGAAACTATCATGTGTTGATAAGTATAAGGAAAAATGGAAACCTTTAAATACTCCTGGTGAGAATGTTAAATGTTGTAGCCTCCATGTAAACAGTCTGTCAGCTTTTCAAACTGTTACATCTAGAGTTACCATATGAGTCAGCAATTCCATTACTAGGAATTTATCCAAGAAAATTGAAAACATATGTCTTTACAAAGCCTCATATACAAATATTGATAGCAGCATTACTCATAATAATAAAAAGGTTGAAACAACCCATATGTCCATCAACTGATAAACGGATAAACAAAATTTGGTAAATTCTAATATATCACCATTCCCATAATTGTATTCTCTTTCTATAATTGCTCATTTTCTGAATTTATCAAGTTCATGTTTTGCTTTTTAGAACATGTTCAGTCCCAACAGTTGGTAAAATGCTGGCTCCAGGAGCTCAAACACCTCTTCTCTCTTCTTCACTGCTGAATCTTCTGTGCCACACTGGAGGTACTCAGTAAATGTTTGATGAATTAACTATTCTTGTCTTCGTTGTGGTTTATAGACTTCAGAGCAAATCAGTATCAATAAATGTAGGGAATGCTCTAAAGAAGTGGTAAAATACAAGCATATATAATGGTGGGTGGGGAGTCCACTCTGGAGAATCAGAAAGTATCCTGGTTAACTGAAAGCTAAGGAGATGGACATGAGCAGGGATGCAGGGCAGGGCTACAAACCTACAGTGGTGGGCAGGATGTTGAAGGCCTTACTCTTTGTAAAAAGCACTTGATAATTGTTAAATATAATTCACTTGCTTACGAGGTAATGAATTCACAAAAACTTGCACGTTACTTGGGGTAGCCATGTAACTCAGAAATGCTAATGTGGTGGTCTACAAGAGAGACAGAGACCCCAGCTCTCTATGAAATCTGTCTGGAGTTTTCTGCTAGTTAAATAACCATACTAAAGGTCAGTGAAATTTCTCCCAGTTGTTTCTCTGGACTTTGCCACTGTCTTGTTCTCTCCCACAAACCCATTTCATGGTCTATCTGTTTTTATGCCCTTGACTTTCTCTGTGTATTTCCGACCTTGCCTGAACTTTAGGAGTATCCAGCATTCAGCTTACTTGCTTTTGACATTCTACGCATGTAACAAAATATCACATGTACACCATAAATATGTACAAATATTATGCATCAATAAAAAGACAAAACACTAAAAAACTATTATTTTAATAATTACAATGTTGGAATAAAATGATCATCCATAAGGCTTCCTCTGTTATAATAGTGGTGATAAAACAACTGACAACAGAGTAGAGAGGCTTCTGGAAAGTCTTCAACATTTTATAGCAACTTGCAGCTCTTTTTTACCCACCGCTGAATCACAGGGTTAACCCAACATGTTCTACTTCTCAATTTCCCTTTGGGACCTTACCGAGTTTTCTCTCATCCATCCGTCTTTTCAACCAACTATTCATATTTCCATCCATCTATGCATAGTTTGTTCATCAATCCACTCAAACATTTGTTGATTTTACTAATTCATTTTACACACGCACTTTATGCATTTTATGAGCTGGATGTTTACCTAAGTTCTATAGAATCCTAAAGAAAATACATAAACTTCACCACAGATACTCACACTCACTTGGAAAGACAGATTGGCAAAAAAGGAAAACCAGCAATAATTCTGCCTCAGGAAAAATAACCCCAAATTTCTAGTGACATTGCTGTTCAAAGACTCTATGATGCAGACATCTATGGCAAATTGGGGGAGAAAAAGAAAGAAAAAAAAAAGAGAAGAAGCTGATAAAATAACCAAAGCAATGTACAAGTGTGATCAAGCAACATACAAATGCTTGTCTATTATAGCCGACTTCACGCCATATCCAGGATTGGCAGAAACCAAAGGACACAGGTTACAACTTGGGCCACTTCCTACCAGCAAGTCAGTAACAAAGAGAGTTAGTTGCTCTAAATCTCAGTTTCCACCTATGTAAGATGGGAACAATAATCTCGACCTTAACGTATTGTTATGCTAATTAAACAAGAGAAAAAGGCATGTTAATTCTGTGAGCCTATGCTGAAAATCTATGGATAGTCCATGCAGCATTCTAGAGCATGAATAGGATTCTCTCTTATTTGAATGTATAAGGCCAGACTTTGCCTGAAACTTACATTCTCTATTGTTATTTGATTTGACCTATGGCATGTTTATGAAAATGTGACATTATTGTGATTTTTTAAAAAGGACAGATTCTATATTTCGACGCACATTGGTAATAGCACAAAAATCAAACACTGATAAAAGTCAATGGCTTTTTGTGGCTAATAATCCATATAATGTTAGATTACATTCAGATGTGCACACCTTTCCTTCTCAGATCTAATACTTCAATGTATTAATCGAGTTGAAGCTAGCCACGTGCAGGAAGCCTTGTATTCAATAATGCGCTTTGTATCTTACAAACTTGGTAATGCATGACCTGTCTCTGAAGGATGAAACACTTCAGTTCTTTCTTTAATAACTGGGGGATGACGCCTCCCAAATCCATTTCTGACAACTCAGGCATAGTTGATTAAATCACACATCTCTCCTCCCCCTTACTGTCCAAGAAATGCAGGATGCTCAAACTGAAGAGATGTTGATTAAGATGATGTTGGACAATTAATTATGCACCATGATAACCTCTGACCTGTGCAAGTTCTTTCTATTTTAATCAGTTCAGACTCCAAATTAACAGATAATTACATTCTTGTGTTTTAATCAAGTCGTGGGCAGCGGGAAAAGATGGTGAAGTACAAATCAAGAAAAGAATTCATGTTGAGATAATTTTTTTTTAAATGAAAGGTTTGAAAGGATAATTATTTCAATTATTTTACTTTCTTTTTTACCTAGGGCTCTCTTCAAACTGAATTTTTTGTGTAACAGCGCGGTCTCTGAGATACAATATGCATTTGGGTAAAAAACAAAAACCTACCAAATGTGTATCAGATAGCAGGAAGTATAGATCATGTATGCAACTGAATCAGTGAAAAAATGTAAAATACGCCAAATGCATACCTAAAAGAGGCCATCCTACTCTTTTGAAGCACATACAAAATTGAAAAAAAAAAAAAGAGAGTCAGAATTACTTTAGAATGTTCTAATCAATAAATTAACATAAAATTGACGTACAGAAGAAAAGCCTGGCAGAAATATATGATTCCCAGTTTTATATTAAGAGTAAAACTAGCAAATTAATAGCAAAGTCAGGGGTGGAAGCTCACATAGACAATTTTCACTTAATTCATGGTGTATCTGCTTTATAGAGTAGTACGTACTCATTTCTAAAAATACAAATAATATATTTCATCAGAACACAAAAGTCTACATACTGTACAATCAAAGCTATGCAAAAAATACCTCATGGACAAGAAAATGATTGAATAAATGTCTGCAAAGTCCTTGTCTCTGAGTAGTGAGATTATAGATATTATTTTCTCCTTTTATTTTTATATATCACTATAAGAATCTATGCTTCTCAGGGAACTCATTTTAAATAATACTTTTAGAAACAATGGATTTACTCTTTTTTCAAGGAAGACTGACATGTAAGCCTTTTGGCCAAAGTAGAAACTGTAGCATCATGAAAAGAAGCTTCATGTCACAGTCCTATCCTGATTGGTTTATTACCAGTGAATTTTTGGAATTTTTTTTTTTTTTTATTGAGAAGAATTGTGAATTCACTTTTCTGGCTGGGAAGGAGAGAATGCTGGAGTACAATGTTAGTGTCTGCCATAGACCGAGAAGGAATCCCAGCAGCCTCGTGTGTGTTTGCTAAACCTGACGGTGGTCAAGGGTAGTCATCTGAACTCACAAGTGCAAGTCTAGTTTCTCAACTAACTAGGGGGCTGGATAGTTTCAAAGTCCCCATTTCTCCTAGTTTATTAAGGTCCCAAGAGCATAAACCTGATGAATTTTCTCTCCCTTCTTTAACATACCATATAAAATCATCTTTCTCATAGTGTTTATCATTGACATTGCCTAGGAAACTGTTGGAAATGCAGAATCTCAGGTCTGAAACAAGGTATTTGATTCAGAATTGGCATTTTAATTAGATCCCCCAGGTGGTTTGAAAGAATACTAATATTTGAGAAGCTCTGCTCTAGCCCAGCAGTTCGTCTTCTGTAAAAGAGATTCCTAGCATCAATCTTCTAGTGTGGTTTTCGGAGATAAATGAGATAATGCACATGAAAAACTTACCACAATGCCTGATATATAGTAAGCAGTAGATAACCACAGACATCATGTTACTATTGAATTTCTCTAATATTTTCTGATACTTTATATATAAGTATATTGAGATTCTACCCAAACCATAAAAGTTCATTGGTATTTGCATTCTAAACTCAGAAGTAAACAAACTCTGCCTCCTAAAACATTTATATCAACATTGAATTCCACATAGTGAACACTGATGAGCCCAAGATCTCAGAGAACTCAGACTCATTAAGCAAAGATGCAATCATGTTAGTTGATGAAGGAAGACTAGGGACTTAGGTATTTGCAATCATTCTGATGAGAACTGAAATAAGGGAGTTCATAGACAGAAAATCCAATTCTCCAGAGTCCCAATTCCCCAAACATTCTAACAAATTCGAGGGTTTTTTTTTAAATTTTAAAAAGTATCTTTATTACAAATTGGAAAAATATGTAACGCTTCACAAATTTGTGTGTCATTCTTGTGCAGGGGCCATGCTAATCTTCTCAGTGTCGTTCCAATTTTAGTAAATGCGCTGCCAAAGCGAGCACAAATTTGAATTTTTATTAAAATGTGCAAACTTTTCCCCCACCTTTCCAAACATTTTTATCTCATCCATTCCTTTTATTCATAGCCCATGACATTTAAACTGCAGAATTTTTGGCAAATTTTGAATCGGGGCTTTAACAGAGAGAAACAATACAAGGCAGAAATAAAGGAGGATGAAGTCACTTATAACAATATGTAATCAGACGTTTATTTCTTAATTTCATCCATACTTAGTTTACATGTGTTTTATGTGAGAAGTATATATATATACACACACACATATATATATAGAGAGAGAGAGAGAGAGGGAGAGAGGAAATGAAGGGGGGAAACAGAGGTTAACAAATATATAACACGATTAGTGCTTATATAAAAAGAAGTGATTTCTTTTTATGAAAGAAGTGGCTAAGGAGTATCCTTCAAAGAGAAAACTATCATATAAGAATTATTAGGATAATTATTCTATTTTTAGTCAGTTTATTAAGGTCCCAAGAGCATAAACCTGCTGAATTTTCTCTCCCTTCTTTAACATACCATATAAAATAATCTTTCTCATCTGTCTCTGCTCAAGGATGTTTATTTCCTTTCCATGTTGTTCTATGCACATGTCATTTTCTTCTCTGCAGTCGGTAGGATGCTGACCTAATGTATTCAGCAGGGGCAGGAAGGGTGGCAGGGAGACGTATTGCTCTCTCTGCCTTAATATCCTGGCCGAACACACACCGTTAGGTACACAGCCACACATTTGGTTGACAGAGGTGCCTGTGACCCGTGCGACAGGGATTAATAGGCATCTATTCTCGGCATCTTACCTTAGTAAACCTCAGGTCACCTTTGTTGTTTGGAGATACTCCCTTATTTCCCTACCTGTGCTTGAAAACCCTCTTCTTTGCCTTCAGGGCTACTGACTCACCCTGATTGTCCTTCCTTCAAAGTGAATAATCAGAGTGAGGACAGGGTTATAATAAATGGAGAGTTGTTGCTTTCCGAAAAGCAGAAAATATTACGCTTAAGTTAAATATGAGTCAAGATCTTTACTGTAAAAGCTCGTGTTTTTGTACTCCAGGATGCAAACATTGCTTTGAATATTTGGCCATTGGTTTTCTCTTCCATAAAGAGAAGAAACTGAATATAATCAGTCTTGTGAATAAACTCATTTCTAATCAAACTCAAAAATCTCTAAGTGGCATCTGTGTTACATTCTAGAAGTCGTTTTGATTCAATTTTGGTGTTTTTTTTGCTTTTGATTCTCAGGTATGTGCCTTTAAGATTTTCTACAGTAAATTAAAAAGTTCATATCCTTTGTTTTAAAAGTAGCTTCAAGCTAGAAACAGATTACCTTTTGGAATTAAGTCACTGTAGCTTTATGTCCTCGATCCCGCTTAATCATTGATGTCACTATTTCCTGTGTGTGCTTCTGTTTGAGGACTCTAATTTATTCTTCTAACAAATCCCATTCTTGCCCTTGGCGACCTGTAAGGTGGCACTAAAAAGTTGCCTGTTGTATCAACCAGGACACTTTCTGTTACAAATAACAGAAGATCTCATCAAAATTGGCTTACATAAAACAAAATATAATTTGCTGGTTCTCATCATTAAGGAATTCTGGTGGTAGACATAGCTTCAGGCATGACTGGATGCAATTGCTCAAGAAATGTTACGTCTATCTTGTTCATTTCTCTGATGTTGCTGTTGATTGCATTGTGCCCACTGAAAATTCAGATGTTGAAGCCCAAACCCCCAGTGTGACCATCTTTGGAGAAAGGGCTTTTAAGATGGTTAAATGAGATCATAAGGATGTGGTCCTAATCTGATAGGATTGGTAGCCTAATAAGAAGAAAGAATGAGCTTTCACAAAGGAAGGCCACGTGAGGACACAGTCAGAAGCCTGTAGGCCAGAAAGAGTGCCTTCACCAGAACAGGACCCTGCTGACACTCTGATCTCTCGACTTCCAGCCTCCAGAACTGCAAGAAAATAAATTCCTGTTGTTTTATCCACCCAGCCTATGGTATTTTCTTACGGCAGCCCAAGTAGGGTAATGCTGCTTTTCACTGTGGGTTTGCTCCTTGCAATAGGTTAAAGATAGCTATAAATTCTTTGCTACCACTCCCATGGAGAGGTAGTATACAGTTTCTGCTCTCTTGAACTCAGGTTGGCCTTAGTGTCTTGCTAGGCCAATAGAATTTAAGAAATGTGATGTTCTGAGATTGTTAAGGATAGGTTATAAGAAGCTTTGTCGTTTTCTACCAGGTTCTCCTAGAATCCTCATTGTAGGGGAAGTTAGCCATGACGTATGAAGTAAATTATCCTGGGTTAGAGAAAAACACAAATGAATTTAGAGGTTTAGCCAGTGGACAGAATTAGGTTAAATATTTTGATCATGTATCAGTTATTATGTAGTCCTTAATGAATAATTAATGGGAAATAAGTAATGTTGGCTGAGGGTTCAATGTGTGTCAGATATGTCAGTGATTTACATAAATGTTTTAATATACAAAGATTTAAATATGTGCTTCATAATACATATTGTCTATTAAATATATGCACACATATTTAAAGACTATATAAACATATTAATATATTAAAATCTGTATTAATTTATACGTGTGTGTGTGTGTGTATACATATATATATATAGTTGCAGAAAGTCTATTAGATAAAATCAGGATTGTGCCTAGTTCAAAGATAGGGAAACTGACCCTTAAAGGTTAACTAACTCGACCATGGTCATTCAAGTGTTACATGGCAGAAAGAGGATCTGGCTGACAAGAATCCTAGTTCTCAACTACTATACAATTCTTCTTTTTGTTCTTTCCTTGCGGACTGATTTTATTGGTATACTGCTCCCCACCACATCAGACTTCTCTGTTACCTTGTCTTCCCTAATTCAACCTGAACTGGCACTTTGTAGTTACTACGATTATATACTATTTTACATTGCATGTATGTATTACTTAATACAGCAATAATGTTCTCTAACATTTAACGATCACCTATGTTCCATTTATTAAATTGACCATTTCAAAACAGCTAGAAAACCTTATCCCAGTGATGCTCAGAGATAGATATTTTAGTCTTAACTTAGCAGAGGGGGAAGCTGAGTTTCAGGAAAGCATTGATTGAAGGACATTGTAAGTAAGACTGCACAGCTGTGTGGCCAGGTGCCACTTGACTCTTATGGTTCGGAAGTACTTCCTTTGGTTAATCTCAGGGCGCTCTCAGCGTTCATCACTACACACAGGTGCTGAAGATTTTAGCAAG
Organism: Papio anubis; assembly: GCF_008728515.1. Lineage (NCBI taxonomy): Eukaryota > Metazoa > Chordata > Mammalia > Primates > Cercopithecidae > Papio > Papio anubis. The sequence goes on along the minus strand of NC_044983.1, from coordinate 132,326,337 downwards.
CAGTGTAGAAGCTAGAGCTACCACCCCCACCTTTGCCTTGACAGTTTAGACAGGTATTCCTTCAAAGAATGGAGTGTTCCATTTGTCCAATTCATCAAAGTTCTGCCATCATTTATGTCATGCATTAAGCTACAAATGTCTTAGTCTTTGGTCTCTCAGTACAACCTTCAGTTAAATTGAGCTGGGAATTTTCAGGTGAAGGGCCAAGTGGAGAAAGAAGGCAGACAGAAGGAAAATTTAATGTCAGTTTGCTTCATTGCTTTAGCCAAGATGAGACAGAAATATCAGGATTTATTATTACAACCTTTATCTAGTCTGATATTCTGAGAGCATGTGAGCTGGAAAGTGGGTAGAGAGAGTAGATAGCGTACAGAAAACAATTTTGAAGCCACAGTGGAAAATCTCTATTTCTATAGTCATATCTTGCTTTGGGACAGTTTGACCAAGATTGTTTATTTATAGACTGGTCTCCAAATCACACTTGGACATTTCAAACAACAAATCTGTGTCATATGATGGACATTTGCCATCCCAAAGAGATGGATCAACATCGATGCAGGGAATGTGTGTACTGAAGTTGGAGGCAGAATATTTTTCGGAGTCAGATACCTGGGATGAAGATATAGTTCTGAAAGTTATTAGCTGTGACACCTTAGATAAATGAGCCAACTTTCCTGAACCTCAGTTTCCTTTCTATAAAATAAAGATGAACAGGCATGCTTCATGAGGTAATCACATAGGAAAACTGACTATTAATGGAGACGATATATATAAATTATCTCATGACGTGTATGATTTTTATGTTGTCAAAGTAAATGATGGCTGTGGCAGTTTATTAATGTGAGATTATTTTTGCTATAGGCCTGAAGTGAGTTGAAAATATTTCTTTGTGTTCAAAATTACACAAACAAAGGAGAGCTATTAAGATGGTATTGCCAACACAATACATGATATATCTGAAATGTTTTTTAGCTGTGCTAAATTCTAGAATATTTGCCAAAGAAAATCATAGAGTGTTCATGAATATGTGTTTGTACATATGTTTGTAAATAGTATGTATATATTTTATATGTTTTATGGATATATTTTATCCATACACTAATTAAAGCATTCTTTACTCACATATTAGATCCTGGTATTCAACAGCCAATCTAGGCACAAAGAATTGTAAAACTGGAGTCTAGCCTTATGGCTAACACCATGGGGTTAGAATTCATATTTGGTTCAAATCCTGACACACTGTTTAGCAGTTGTTTGTCAGGAACCCATTTGACAAAACAAAAACACAGGATTTGCAATAGAATGAATATGGAATTACAAATTAACTATGATTCCTGGGTCTCAGTTTCCTTATCTGTAAAACTGTGTTTGGGTAGGGATTAAACAATCATGTGTTTGTTTTTGGTGAGTTAAACAAACAAAAAAATCTATTTAGACTACTTGGCAGTTCTGAGCTTACTAATAAAATGCCACCCATATATAGTAGCAAATAGTTTATTATTAAGACCCTCAAGTGAACTAAAGTATATTGCTTTAGCTACAGTATAAATAATGTAATATGGGAAAATATAGAATCTACTGTTTGTGTATTGTCCTTCTAGGTATTTAAAAGTCATCTCATAGAATGGAACAAGTAGGATTTTCTTTGTATTTTAAAGACAAAAACACCAAAGACAAAATTTAAGCAACTTGCTGGAGGCCAGGCCTGGTAGCTACTTGACCCTTTCTGCTCAGAACACAGGATGAGACCTCTTTTTGTGAGACAGCAGTGTTCATAGTGCTCCAGAGGCCAGACAGGAGATAGGTAAGTTACCTTGAACCTGGGGCACAAAGAAGAGGCTGATGTCCAGAGAGTTTCTATTGCAATAATTTCCTATACTGAGTTAGTATGGAAAGGAATAAATCAAGGTGGGCTCAGAATTTTATCTCATGTTAATTCCATGGGCCCATGAGCACTTTATTTGCATGTTGAAATCAGAGAAATGTTTCTCAGTTAAAAATACATATATATGCTACAGTTATATTTTCTTGAAATATACAGCATAGCCAGAACTACCCTTTTTCACCCCCAACACTTAATGGAAGGTTAAGTTCAGCAAGTATTTCACTTTTCTTATAACTCTAAATGAAGAAAATCAACAATGCAGTGGCAATGATAAATGATGGTTGGCACTTGTCCTGAGCATGAGTGTTTCACAGGAAGTAGAGGGGATTTTGGCAAAGGAGGGCCCTCAAGCTCCATCGAAGGTAGCAGCTCCATCTCAGGTCCTGCTCATGGTTGCCTTGTGAGTGCCTGCTTCCATCTTGCCATAACTTCTTCCAAGCAAACCCTCATATCAGGTTGGTTGTGACAAATCTCCCACTTAAGCATTGGGAAATGACGTTTTTAACCATGCCGCCAATACAAATCTGATTCTTTCTTTTAATTTTACAAACTCCACATGGAGTGAATTATTTATCTTTTTACTTTTAACTAGCAGCAGAGTAGGTCCTAAAGCCCATGTTCATGACACCAGACTCAGTTGCCTCAGTGATTAATAAAGTGTTCAATGGATTCTAGCTGCATATGTCCTTGCTATGGTTATCCGATAGTCAGCTAAGTGCAAGTCAAGTCAGGCGTGGGGATGTTGTAAAACTAATTAAACACCCTGGAATGAAAATCTTTATTGACCAGAAACCCATATTCAGAAACTTTCATATTTCTATTACCTATACTTAGAAAGATATGGGATTCATTTTCCAACATGAAAGCAGAGAAATAGGCACAGCTGTGCTGGATCCTTATGTAATTGAAACTCTGCTGCATGTCATTCAAATTCCTCTGTGATCTCTATTCTATGAAACTCTACAATTAAACTCACTTGTCTGTGTATACCTACACTCTAGTCACTTCACTTACTTAGACTTCCAAGAACACGCATGCTTTTTTTTTAATGCTAAGAGTTGCAGAAATGTATTTTTTCATTCTGTAATGTCTTGTACTCCTTGTTCAGCTTGAGAACAGTATCTTTTTTGTCTTACATTAACTTTATATGTTTAATATTTTTAAATTTCAATAGCTTTTGTGGTACAAGTGGTTTTTTTATGTGATTGAATTGTATAGTGGTGAATTATGGGAGTTTAGTGCACCCAAGAACCATGTCTTGATCCTAAAGTCTCAGCAGGTCTTTCTCTGCGAAGCCTTATTGAATTTCCTACCCCCTGAGCATAATTCATGAACCCTCTTTGTGCAGTCCCTGAATCAGACAGTTGGCCACTAATGATTGTTTTAAATATATGTCTTCCTCACTAGCCTGTAATTTCCTCTAAAGCCAAAGCTGTATTCTATTGATCTTGAAATCTTTGCTGTAGCAGGTCTTCTAACATTTGATAGGTACTATTCTTGATAATTAAATGAAAGAATTGTGTATTTCTTTTTACTATTATCTTAGGTTCAGGGTACATGTGCAAGTTTGTCACATAGGTAAACACTTGTCATGGGAGTTTCTTGTACAGATTATTTTATTACTCAATTATTAAGCCTAGTACTAATTAATTATTTTCCCTGATCTCTCTTCTCCCACCTTCTACCCTCTTCATAAGCCCCAGTGTGTGTTGTTCCCCTCTATGTGTCTATGTGTTATTATTTATCTCCCACTTATAAGCGAGAACATGCGGTATTTGGTATTTGATTTTCTGTTTCTGCATTAGTTTCCTAAAGACCATGGCCTCCAGCTCCATCCATGTCCCAGGAAAACACACAGTCTCCTTATTTTTTATTGATGCATAGCATTCCATGGTGTATATGTACTATATTTTCTTTATCCCATCTGACAATGATGGGCATTTAGTTTAATTCCATGTCTTTGCTCTGTGGATAGTGCTGCACTGAACACGTGCATGCATGTGTCTTTATAATAGAATGAATTGTATTTCTTTGGGTATATACCCATTAATGGAATTGCTGGGTCTAATGGTATTTCTGTCTTTAGGTCTTTGAGGAATCGCCACACTGTCTTCCACAATGGTTGGACTAATTTACACTCCCACCAAGAGTGTATAAGCATTCCGTTTTCTCCACAACCTTGCCAGCATCTGTTTTTTTTTTTTTTTTGACTTTTAGTAATAGTCGTTCTGACAGGTTTGAGACAGTATCTCATTGTGATTTTGATTTGCAATTCTCTAATGTTCAGTGATGTTGAACTTTCGTTCATATGTTTCTTGGTCACATGCATGTCTTCTTTGGAAAAGTGTCTGTTCATGTCATTTGCCCACTTTTTACTGGGGTTGTTTGCTTTTTTTCTTGAAAAATTGTTTAAGTTCCTTATAGATGCTCAATATTAGACCTTTATTAGATGCATAGTTTGCAAAAATTTTCTACAGGATGTCGGTTTACTCTTTGGATATCTTCTTTTGCTGTGCAGAAGCTCTTTAGTTTAATTGGATCCTATTTGTCAGTTTTTACTTTTGTTGCAATTGCTTTCGGCATTTTCATCATGAAATCTTTGCCTGTGACTATGTCCCAAATGGTACTGTCTAGGTTGTCTTCCAGAGTGTTTACAGTTTGGGGTTTTACATGTAAGTCTTTAATCCATCTTGAGTTAATTTTTGTATATGGTGAAAGGAAGGGATGTAGTTTCAATTTTCTGCATATGGCTATCTAGTTATTCCAGCACCATTTACTGAATAGGGAATCATTTTCCCATTGCTTGTTTTTGTCAGGTTTGTTGAAGATCAGATAGTTGTAGATATGTGGTCTTATTTATGGGTTCTCTATTCTGTCTCACTGGTCTATGTGTCTGTTTTTGTGCCAGTACCATGCTGTTTTAGTTACTATAACCCTGTAGTATAGTTTGAAGTAGGGTAACATGATGTTTCCAGCTTTGCTCTTTTTGCTTATAGTTGTCTTGGCTATTTGGGCTCTGTTTTGTTTCATATGAATTTTAAAATAGTTTTATCTAGTTCTGTGAAGAATGACATTGGTAATTTAATGGAAATAGCATTGAATCGATAAATTGCTTTGGGTAGCATAGCCATTTTAATGATGTCAATTCTTCATATCCGTGAGCATGAAATTTTCTTCTGTTTGTGCCATCTCTGATTTCACTGAGCAGTGGTTTGTAGTATTTTTACTAATAATGGATTCATTCCATGACCTCTAATTAAATATATGTTTTTCTTTTTCAACTTTTATTTTATTATAACTATTGTTATAAACAATTGGTTATTTTAGATTCAGGGAATACATGTGCAGGTTTGTTACATGAGTAAATTGTGTGTTGCTGAGCTTTGGTGTACAAATACTTCCAGGTACTGAGCATAGTACCTGATTAGTAGTTTTTTGACCCTCACCTTCCTGCTACCCTCCGTACTCAAGTAGGCCCTGGGTTTCCCTTTCTATTTTTGTGTGCATGTGTACTCAATATTTCGTTCCTGCTTGCAAGTGAGAATATGTGGTATAGTTGGTTTCTTGTTCATTAATTCACATAGGCCTTGAGCTCCATCCACATTGCTGCAAATGGCATGATGGTTCTTTTATGTGGCTGCATAGTATTCCATAGTGTATATGTAAGGTATTTTTTTAATCCAGTCTACCACTAATGGACATCTAATTTGATTCTGTGTCTTTTCTATTGTGAATAGTGTTGCAATGAACATGAGAGTACATACATCTTTTCAATGGAATGATTTACATTCCTTTGGGTATATACTGAGTAATGGGATTGTAAGGTTAAATACTAGTTCTGTTCTAAATTATTTGAAAAATCTCCAAACTGCTTTCTACATTGGCTGAACTAATTTACATTCCCACCAGCAGTTTATAAACATTCCTTTTTCTCCTCAACCTTGCCAACAATTGTTATTTTTGACTTTTTAATTACACCCATTTTGACTGTTTTGAGATGGTATCTCACTGTGGTTTGGATTTAGATTTGTCTAATGATTAGTGATTTTGAATATTTTTTCATATGCTTATTAGACTCAGGTATGTCTTTTAAAATACATGTTCATGTTCATTGTCCTTTGTAGTTTCTTATGTAGTTCTGAAGTATCTGTTCATGTCCTTTGCCCTTGGGGTTGTTTACTTTTTTGCTTGTTGATTTGTTTAAGTTCCTTATAGATACTGAATATTAGACTTCTGTCAGATGCATACTTTGCAAATATTTTCTCCCATTCCATAGGTTGTCTGTTTATCCTGTTGAAAGTCTCTTTTGCTGTGCAGAAGCTCCCTATTTTTATTAGGTCCCACTTATATCTGTTTTGTTTTCACTGGAATTGCAGTGGGTTTTTCATAGATGACTCTTCTAAGTTAAACCACCTAATGTTGGCAGTGGGTTTTTCATACATGACTCTTCTAATTTTGAGGTATGTTCCTTTGATTCCTAGTTTTTTAAGGTCTTTTACATAAAAGAATATTGAATTTTATCAAAAGTCATTTCTGCATCTAATGAAATAATCATGTGGTTTTTGTCTTTTAGCTTTGTTTATGTGATGAATCACATTTATTGATCTGCATATGTTGGACCAACCTTGCATTGCAGGAATAAATCCTACCTGATTGTGGTGGATTGGCCTTTTGATGTGCTGCTGAATTGAATTTGCTAATTTTTTTTTGAGAATTTTTGTGTCTATGTTCACCAGGGATATTTACCTGAAATTTTCTTTTTTTTTTTTTTCATTTTGTCTCTTACAGGTTTTGGTATCAGAATGATGCTGGAGTTAATGAGTTAGGGAGGAGTCCCTATTCCTACAATTTTTTGGGGTATAATTTTGGTAGGATTGGAATCTGCTCTTCTTTATTCAACTGCTGAAATTCAGCTGTGATACAAGGCTTTTTCTGGTTGGTGAGTTTTTTTTTATTATTGATTCACTTTTCAAACTGATTTTTTTCAGGCTTTCAATTTTTTCCTGCTTTAATCTTGAATGGCTATATGTTTCCAGGAATGTATCCATTTCTTTTGTTTTCTAGTTTGTGTGCATGGAGGTGTTTACTATAGTCTCTGAAGGTATTATTAATATTTTGTATTTCTATGGGATTGATCATAATGTCACCTTTGTCATCTCTGTTTGTGGTTATTTGGATAGTCTCTCTTTTTTCTTACTCTTCTTAATTTAGCTAGCAGTCTATCAATCTTATTTATTTTTTTTTACCAACTTTTGGTTTTATAGAGCTTTTGCGTGTATTTTTTTGCTGGTCAATTTCATTCAGTTCAGGTCTGATTTTGCTTATTTCCTTTCTTCTGATAGCTTTGGGGTTGGTTTGCTCTTGTTCTAGTTCCTCTAGGTGTGATGTTAGATTTTTAATTGTAGATCTTTCTATCTTCTCAGTGTAGGTGTTTAGCACTATAAACTTCCCTTTCAACATTCTTTTAGCTGTGTCCCAGAGGTTCTGGTAAATTTTCTTTGTTCTCATTAGTTTCAAAGATTTTTTTGATATCTGCCTTTATTTCATTCTTTACTCAAAAGTCATTCGGGAGCAGGTTGTTTAACATTCATGTAATTGTATGGTTTTGAGAGATCTTCGTGGTATTCATTTCTAGTTTATTGCACTGTGGTCCAAGAGTGTGACTGGTATAATTTCATTTTTTGAAGTTTGTTGAGAATTTCCTTATGGCCAAGCAAGTGGTTGATCTTAGAGTATGTGTCATGTGCTGATGAGAATAATATATGTATTTGTTGTTAATGGGTGGAATATTCTGTAGATTTCTGTTAGGTCCATTTAGTCAAGTGTTGAATTTAGGTCCTGAATATCTTTGTTAATTTCCTGCCTCAATGATCTGTCTAACCCTGTGAGTGGGTTTTAAAATTTTGAGAGAGCCTGTTGGTGACACAAAGTCAAGTTAGCCTCTCTGTCATTTGCTTCATCAGCAGCAATTAAGATGAAGTATTGAGAACCATGCTGGAAATAAAAATTAAAATTGACAATAAACACCATGAAGTATAAGCAAATTATCTACTTTCCATACTAATGAAAGTTATGTCATTGTGGGGACCAAACGCCAAAGTGTTGAAAATTAATCCCATTAGTAATAATTGACACCCCATACCTGTATTAAGGACTAACTACAAATTGTGCTATTGTTTCAAATTCAAAAGAATAAACAAACTTCCCTACCTACAAATTGTTTTACTAATTCAAATAAGGATGCCATATTTATCTACCTATAGAGCTGATTAGCAATATTGGGTGTAATGTAGAACTGTTCTCTTTTTGAAGATCTGTGAATGCATGCACAAAGCAGTATTTCCTGAGAGTGGTGGAGTGGAGATGGGGGGAGAAGACAGCACTCAGTAAAATTGAGGAATTGGATCAATCTTTCTCATGTATTAGAAAGTGAATGGGAGGAACATGATAGAATAGATTTGTTCATTTATGAAACATATATCACATGGACACACTTGGATAAGCATTGAGCTGGGTGACAGGACACAAAATCATTAGGGCACTATCCATCTTCTCAAAATACTCACAGCCCAGTAGGCAAAACAGTCACATCATCTAAAATTAAAGATGGGAAGAGGGAAAGAAGAACAGGGCATAAAAACCAGAAGGCTAATTTGCCTAATTAAAAATCAAGTTGAGATTCAAACCTATGACTTTCTGACAGATTAGGGGCAGAAGTGAAAACTCGTATTTATCAGATTGCTTACAAATTCACATTTGATGCCAGCTCATACCATACGTTGCTTCTCATCATTTTCATAACAGTTTCTTATTTACTTCTCTTCTTGCACAAAATATTATTAAATCTACCAAAAGGGAAGGCACGGAATCTCCCATGAGTGCAATCCAATATCCAGCAATCAGAGATTCACCTTTCTGAAGAAATAATGATTCCAAATGCAGATGCTGTGGTGAGATAGTCACTCCTCTCAAAGGAAAACTTAACCACTGATCACAGACAAGCTTTTTGTCAGAGCTGTAGAATACAGATATAGATATTAACTTGACCGGAGACAGACTGTCAGGGTTAGAGACGGGAGAGCTGTTCAGAGAAAGGCAATTAGTGCCAAAGAGAACTTGCAACTATCACTCGCTTAAAATGAGATTATAAGATACCCAGAATGGAATCATTTCCCCTAGAGCTTCTCTTTTTAACAAAGGCAGTCTTTAAATGCTTCTGCTTTCAAACCCTGAAATTCCTAGGTCTGAGAAAATAGTATTTCAAGTCTCTCTTCCAGATTTTTCTCTGCCTCCCCTCCATCCTCCTACCTGGAGCGGTGCATTGAAATTGCTTTGTCCAAACTTTTTATTTCTGTTAGAGGTTGCACTTGGATTTCAAAGTATTCAGGAAAGGGGTGAATATTGGCTTGGATAGCAATGCAGCAATATAAAAAGGAAGGCATAGCCATCATATATAATTAAATAAAAATGCAAATTGGAGTTTAAAATCAACAGTGTTCAGAACCAAATAAATTTCTGATTATGTTTGAGCTATCAAATGCCAAAGCTGCATTACCAGAAAGATTAGAAAATCTATTGAAATTAGGAATAGGCTTTTTAAGTAGCTAAAATCTCAAATAAATGGAAATAAAGATGTATAGAAAACAACATATAATAAAAACATGAAAAAGCCCCTCACCAGTACTTACTCTGTTCCTATTCGAACTAGACTTTTCTTCACTTGTCCCTAAGAATCTGCAAGAGCTCATCACTGCTCACCTTTCCACATACATCACCCTTATCCAGGGAAACCCTTTTTCCACACCCTCCAATCAGATAACTAACTTCTCTCCTTCTTCACACAAAGTACAAACTCAGATGTCAATGCTCCTGAGAACCTGGTTCTGCCCCTCCTGGACAGAGTTTGTCCTCTCTCTGAGTGCTGTCTCCACACTCAGTTTCTTGGTACTTTGTGTCTGTCACAGTCACCAGAGTGCCATGTCATCTGTGTTTTCTTCATGCATCCTGACCGACTTGAGGGCAGAATCAGTGCCTTTGTGTTCCAAGAAATTCAACTCAGACAGGACTCTCTGGTGATCAAAGTGCCTTCATGAAGCATATTCATTGCCTGTTAAAAGGATCTTCAGAATAGTTGCTTCTGGTGTTATTTTGGGAAAGGAAAAACAGTCTGTGAACATATGAATTCCACATATTCAGTCATAAACTATATTTTGTTAGGAGAAGGTTTGCTACAAAAGTGGTTCTCTCTAGCACGTTCTGCAGAAGGGGTACTTCTTTGATATTTTAATGTTGGCTTTTAAGATTATCTTAAAAAATATATTAGAAGAAGTTTGAAAATAAGTTCTTAAACAAGCTTAACCAAACACCCAGTATGCCCCCCAATCCCGTTTCTTTCTGCCCCAAATCCATGTTATGTCTCCAGGCTTCCTGGACTGATGTTAAATACCTAATACTGTATTTGGA